>NC_037091.1:0-1200000 GCF_002994745.2 Rosa chinensis
AAAGGGAGAGATAAAACAAATCTGCGTTGACGACTCCTCCACAGCTACTTCTGAATTGGGTTGCCTCCCAAGCAGCGCTTAATGTTTATAGTCTTTCAGCCTAGACTTGTACCTCCATTTAATCCTCAGGGTTCGGAACGTTTTGGAGGGGTACATCCTCCACTTCATGTTCCACAAATGCCTCATAGTAAGGCTTCAAGCGATGCCATTCACTTTGAACTCGTTACCTGTTTGTTCACTCTTTATCTGCACAGCTCCATGAGAAAACACATTAGTGATAACAAAAGGTCCAATCCAACGAGAACGAAGCTTACCTGGGAAGAGTTTGAGACGAGAATGGAAGAGAAGAACTTTTTGACCCACAACAAAAGTCTTTCTTCGAATCATTTTGTCATGGAATGCCTTAGTCTTATCCTTGTAAATTTAGCACTTTCAAAGGCATCATTCCTTATCTCCTCTAACTCTTGCAATTGCAACTTCCTATGAAGCCCAGCTGCATCCATATCCATGTTGAACTGCTTCACAGCCCACCAAGCTTTGTGCTCCAACTCCACAGGTAAATGGCATGGTTTGCCATAGACAATTCGATATGGTGACATACCTATGGGAGTTTTGTATGCAGTTCTGTAGGCCCACAAAGCATCCTCTAGACGCAAGGACCAGTCCTTCCTGTTGGGGTTCACAGTCTTCTCCAATATCCCCTTAATCTGACGATTAGAGACCTCAGCCTGCCCACTAGTTTGTGGGTGATAAGGTGTAGAAACCTTATGTGTGACATCATATCTCTTCAAGAGAGCCTCAATCGTTCGATTGCAAAAATGGGATCCTCCATCACTAATGAGAACTCTAGGCATTCCAAACCTGCTAAAGATGTTAGACTTGATAAAATCTGCAACAACCTTAGAGTCATTAGTTCTAGTGGCCTTTGCTTCCACCCATTTGGAAACATAGTCCACTGCAAGTAAGATATAGAGAAACCCAAAAGATGAAGGGAAAGGTCCCATGAAATCTATACCCCAGACATCAAATATTTCAACAGTTATTATATTGGACAATGGCATTTGATCTCTAGGACCTAGATTTCCTGTTCTTTGGCACTTATCACAAGTTAAACAATAGGCATGTGCATCCCTAAATAATGTTGGCCAATAGAACCCAGACTCTAGCACCTTAAACGCAGTCTTCTTAGACCCAAAGTGTCCCCCACATGCTTTAGAGTGGCAAAAGAAAGTATAGCATTATGTTCATGTTCAGGCACACATCTCCTAATCAATTGATCAGAGCAATACTTCCACAAATAAGGTTCATCCCAAACATATTGCTTAACAGTTTTCTTAAGCCTATCCCTATTAGCACGTGACATGGTATCAGGAATCTTTCTAGACACAATATAATTCACAATGTCTGCATACCATGGTTCACTTACCTGAAGTCCAAAGAGTTGCTCGTCTGGAAATGTCTCCACCAGAGGGAGATAATCTTCTGCATGCACTAAGCGACTCAAATGGTCAGCTACCACGTTCTCACTACCCTTCTTGTCCTTGATTTCCACGTCGAATTCTTGCAAGAGTAGGATCCATCTGATGAGCCTTGGTTTCGCCTCCTTCTTGGTCATCAAGTATTTCAAAGCTGCATGGTCAGTAAAGATAGTAACTTTGGTACCAAGTAAATAAGAGCGAAACTTCTCAAGGGCAAAGACAACTGCAAGGAGCTCTTTCTCTGTGGTGGAGTAGTTCATTTGTGCATCATTGAGAGTCCTTGAGGCATAGTAGATGGCATAGGGTAGCTTGTCCTTCCTTTGCCCTAAAACAGCTCCAACTGCATAGTCAGAGGCATCACACATCAACTCAAAGGGCAAGGACCAGTCTGGAGGTAACATGATAGGGGCAGATGTCAACAACTCCTTAAGCTTGTCAAAAGCTTCTTGACACTCCTTGTCAAAGTGAAATGGCACATCCTTCTGGAGTAGTTGACATAAGGGTCTCGAAATTTTGGAGAAGTCCTTGATGAACCTCCTGTAAAAACCTGCATGACCAAGGAAAGAACGAATCTCTCTCACAGAAGTGGGAGAGGGTAAGTGACGCACAATATCAACCTTGGCTTTATCAACCTCTATACCCCTAGCAGAGACAATATGTCCTAGAACTATTCCTTGTTTAACCATAAAATGGCATTTTTCCCAGTTTAAGACAAGGTTAGTTTCCATGCAACGTTTCAGAATTATCTCCAGATTATTAAGACAATCATCAAAATTCTTTCCAAAAACTGAAAAGTCATCCATGAATACCTCTATGATTTTCTCAATATAATCTGAAAAGATACTTACCATACACCTCTGAAAGGTACCTGGAGCGTTGCAAAGTCCGAAAGGCATACGTCTATAGGCAAACGTTCCAAAGGGGCAAGTGAAAGTTGTCTTCTCTTGATCTTCATTTGCAATTGCAATCTGGTTGTAACCAGAGTATCCATCCAGGAAGCAGTAATAGTCATGTCCAGCTAGGCGCTCAAGCATCTGGTCAATGAATGGCAGAGGAAAGTGGTCTTTCCTTGTGGTTGCGTTGAGCCTCCTATAGTCAATGCATACTCTGTGGCCTGTTACTGTCCTTTGGGGCACCAGTTCGTTATCAGCATTCTTTACCACAGTGATCCCAGACTTCTTGGGCACGACCTGAACTGGAGAGACCCACTTGGAGTCAGAAATAGGGTAGATTACCCCACAATCAAGGAGTTTGATAACCTCCTTCTTCACTACTTCCATCATTGGAGGGTTGAGACGACGTTGAGCCTCTCTAGTGGGTTTAGACCCCTCCTCTAGAAGTATCCTGTGGACGCAAGTTGTAGGGCTGATTCCCTTGATATCCGCCAATGTCCATCCTATGGCGGTCTTATGTTGCTTCAACATGTCCACCAACTTCTCTTCTTGTGGAGTCGTTAGTGCAGAGGACACAATCACTGGTAAGGTCTCCTTGTCCCTAAGTAGACATACTTCAAATGGTCTGGAAGAGGTTTTAGCTCAAGTTCTGGGGCCTGGACCACTGAAGGTAAAGTCTTGTTAGTGGATAACTGAATGGACAATGGAGAAACAGACTTACCTATAAAGGGTGATGCCTCAAGGAAGGAGACGTTTTCAATGATTTTATCCTCACAAGTGTCTTTCAACTTGTCCTCTGAGATGGTGACGCCTTCCTTTGTATAGCCTACCCCACTCTCAAGGGTAGTGACTAGGGTATCCTCATGCATAACATCAAACATTTTCTGCGCAAGTTCATCCAAAATGTCAGCAGAAAAACAATCATTAACCTCTAGGGGATACCTCATGGCTTCAAAGATGTTAAAGCCAATAATGTCACCATCGAACTCCATTGTAAGAGAGCCTTCATACACATCAATCTTCGTCCTAGCTGTCCTTAAGAAAGGACGTCCCAAAAGCAATGGAGTGGAACTTACAGGGGAGTCCTCCATTTCCAATACATAAAAATCAGCTGGGAAGATAAGATGGTTAACCTGTACAAGCACATCCTCCAACAAACCTCTAGGGTATGCATTGGATCTGTCAGCTAACTGAATGATAACATTGTCAGATTTAAGTTCCCCTAGACCTAGGGTTTCATAAACAGAGTAGGGCATAACATTAACAGATGCACCTAGGTCTAGCATGGCATTCTTAAATCTAGAGTTACCAATAGTACAAGGAATGGTAAAGCTTCCAGGATCCTTACACTTTGGAGGGATCTTCCTCTGAATTAGGGCAGAGACATTCTCACTTACCTTTACCACCTCCTTTTCACGGTTTACTCTCCTAGTAGTGCAAAGCTCTTTGAGGAACTTGGCATACTTAGGGACTTGCTTGATGGCCTCTAGGAGGGGTAGGTTTACTTGCACCTTCTTGAAAGTTTCCAAGATAGCTTGGTCACTTTCATCCTTCTTAGATTGGGCAAACCTGCGTGGGAAGGGCATGCAAGAAGAAGAAGGGTTAGCAATAACCGAATTTGATAAGTTAGAATTATTACCTTTGATTTCCGGTTTTGCCTTTAAAGATGAGGATGCCTTGGTCTCTTCCTTTGACGTTGCAGGGTCCTTCTCAATACCCAACTTGGTGGGTTCTTGGTCTTCCTCAATTTCTATGCTCATTTGGACCTTCTTGGGTTGCTTGGGTGGATCCACAAATGGTCTCCCACTCCTCGTAGTCACAACTGATGCATTCTCCACATTACCTTTAGGGTTAGGTATTGTGCCACTAGGAAGCTTCCCAGTCTCATGAATCTTGCTCATGAAGTCCACAACTTGGCCCATCTGTTTCTTAAGATCTGCAATATCCTTAGTGTGGGTCTGTTGTCCTTGAATCAAAGCTTGAGTAGAGTTTGTCAAGGCCTGGGTGGAACTAGTCAAGGCTTCCAACGTTTTGTCATAGTGTGACATTGAAGGTCCTGAGTTCTGTTGAGGAGGGGGCATGTAGGGCCTTTGAAAAGATGATCCTTGGAATGAAGGCCCTTGAGGACGTTGGAAGTTCCCACCAAGAGGATTCTGAACGTTATCATTGTTAGTCCACTTGAAGTTGGGATGGTCCCTCCATCCTGGGTTGTACGTATTGGAGTAAGGGTCATGTCTAGGACGTTGAGGTCCTCCTTGGTATCCTCCTTGATATCCTCCAATAGCATTTGCAGATTCCCATCCTCCATTCTCATTAAGTTGAGGGCACTGATCTGTAACATGCCCTTGCATAGAGCATACCCCACAAGCTATTGTTGCACTTGGTCCCTTGGAACTTACCACTTGGTTCATGAGTAGAGTAAGCTTATTCAGTTGGTCCTCAATTGCAGTATTCTTGCTCATCTCATGCACCCTACGAGTAGAGTGTCCTACCCCCTCATATTGTTGAGAGTTCAAGGCACGATTAGCTATCAGCTCCTTCCCAACTGTAGGGGACTTATCCACAAAAGCTCCTCCAGCTGCAGCATCCAACATTTGCCTTTCCAAGGGTAAGAGTCCTTCATAGAAACATGTGAGTAGGGTCTCATCCTTCATCTGATGTTGAGGACATTGTGCAAGTAAGGAATTGAACCTCTCATAGTAAGCAGCATAGGACTCATCATGGGCTTGCTCTATTCCACTGAGCTTCTTTCTAAGTGTGATGACCTTAGAAGCTGGGAAGTATTTCTCCAAGAAGGCCTTTCTCATTGTCTCCCATGAAGTGATACGTCCTGCAGGAAGTTCATATAGCCAATCCTTGGCTCTATCAGCTAGAGAGAATGGAAATGCTCTCATCTTAAGAAGGTTCTCATCTGCCCCTTGTGGTTGCATGTTTGCACAAACAGATTGAAATTCTCGAACATGCTTGTTAGCGTCCTCCATATTAAGTCCATGGAAGATAGGGAGCTTGTGCAACAAACCACTCTTTAGCTCAAACTCTGCTTGTCTTCCAGCTGCAGGGGGAGGGTATACTATGCCTGTAGGGGGTCCTCCTTCAACAGTTGCAGTGGAAAGTTCCCTAATAGATGCCATTCTCTCTTCTCCGACTTCTTCAGGTGGTGGTGAAGGTGGTGGTGTAGAGTTGGACGAAATCACAGGTGAAGGTGAACGTGAAGGAGGAGATGGACTTGGTGTAGGTGATGTAGACTCCTCAGAGCAGTAGGTCCTCTTCCCTTGTTCGTTAAAGATGTACCCTCTGTGTGTCGAAGGGGAAGGGCTTGTCTGCTCAAGAAGTGAAGGACCCTTCAAGCGAGCGAGCCTTGCTTCAATTTCCTTTAGTGTAGAGGATCTAAAAGGCTCGGTCATTCATAGGAATCCTGAACATCATCAAAATTCAAAGAAGTTAGCAAAGTATAAAGTGAGTTAATTACAAATTAGTGATTTATACATCAACCTTACTATTCACGAGTCACTATTCACAAGTTACTATTCATGACTTTACTATTTATGATTTATACAAGTATAAAGAGAAGTATAAATTACAAACTATCCACAATCTTTTCACAAATAAACCACAAAAGAAATTTATACAAGTATAAAATGTACAAAACAACACAATTTACAAGTGGAGGTTATGTTCAAGTATCTTATTATCTTTACAAAATAAAGTTAATATCTCAATTGATTACAAGTTGTAAGTCGAGCCCAATAGAAACCACTACTATTGGTGAGATACGATCTAGGGATAGTCGCCTAGACATAAGTCACTTCCCTTTGTTTCAGAAGGCTAGATGGCCAGATTAAGAGGTAAGTGAGAGGGAGGACTCATTTTGGTGACACTACGGAGGCTACTCCCTCATTGAGGTTTAGGCCCCTATTGGCTACTCCCACATTGTGGTTTACGCACGGTCTATAGTATCTCTGAGATCCAATTTGAACCCATCACCCAGGGTCTCAACCTAAGACACCACCTATATGCCCCTTACTCAGCTTGGAAAGGACTCATGTGTTAGACAGTTCTCCAAATGCTAATAAAAGCCGCCCTCAACCTCATAAGACCTTAGAAAGGCACTAATGAAGGGTTAAGGCCAATATTAACAAAAGGGCCCTTATCTACTCATACGATTTTACACACTTATAATAAATCATGAATGTAACAATATTTATAATTAATTCTTTACATTTCCTTTGTTTAACAAGATTAGACACCACTTACACAAAACTTTCACACAAACAAACAAAACGTCACTATTCACATCTAATTATCTTTTTTTTTTTTTATTTTTTTATTTTTATTTTTTATTTTTTTATTATGAAGTACAATGATTTACATTCTTTCTTTTTCTTCACAATTATTTTCAACACTTAGGTACGGGAACAGGGAGTCTCGATGTGCAATGGGACTTAAACAGCTACCCTTTTCAAGACTATGTTTAATCCAATATACCTTAGGTGCATCACAACATTTTCTTTTGTTATAAATACCATTGATTTCGAATTAAATTCCAAGCGGTAAATCAAGTGGACGTGCGGCCCAAGTATAATCGTCAAGACACTAAGTCCCTTCTACATCCTTTGGGCAACCTTACTGACATGGCCAGGTAGGGGAGGACGAACACAAGAGGTAGGATCCATTTTGGCATAGGCTACTCCCTCATTGAGGTTTACGCCCATTTGTAAGCACTTCTGAATCCAAGAACCAGTCATGAGCGTTGTCCCCTTCCTAGACACCATCCCACATAGGCTATACTTACTTGGATATAAAAGGTCCTAAGTGTGAAGACAGTTCAATGAATGTTAATAAAGGCCGCCCTCAACCTTAAGGGACCTGAACTAGGTACCAATAAGGGGTTTAGGCCAATATTAATAAACACGACTTCACCTATTCCTTCTTTAATTTACAACCTACAATTAAAATTCGTATTCAACAATATAAATAACAACCTAAGTAAGTAACTAAATTTCGACAATTACAAAATAATTAACAAATAAATTTTTTTTTTTTTTTTTTTTTTCCGGTCACAATATACAAAACAAATATTCACAATATGGCAAATGATTTTTCAATCCCCGGCAACGGCGCCAAAAATTGATGTCGCTTTTATCGAGCGACCAATTTAACCCTGAAATGTCATTAGTAGTATAAAGTAAATAGGGATCGTTCTATTCCGGGGATTGAGGGTACACCTGTCATTGTCAAACAATTAAACAATTAAAATTAAAACAAAGTATAATATTTACAAAATATAGACATATTTACGAAAAGGGGGGAGTTTTTGGTTTTTGGTTTTAATTTCCGAAAATAAAATCTAAGTTACCTAAATAATTAAAATGCAAAAACATAAAAATACAAATGGAATGCAAGAACAAAGATCAAAGTCGAAACTCATGATTAAAATTAATTCAAGTTCATCATTGTTCGTCATAGTCATGCAAGAGGAGTTGATCATGTGAAACGTTCAAAAGCAAACAATTTCCCATATTTTACTTTCAATGCTAATTAACCTAAGTGAAAGCACCTAGATTAAATCTATCAAACATGCAATCAAGCCCTAGAAAGCTAGTCAATCATGTCATGTTTAACGCAATAAACACCTAGAAAGGCTATCAACTCAAATGTGCAACTTAGTATGAAAAAGTCCACCTAATTGCAATCTTCTTTGATTAAATTCGGTTTTTGTACAAAACCTTTACTACTTATCGATTCAAGAACACAAAACCAAAAAGTTGATTCATGTTCTCAAATTCGTAGCAACATTCACATAAAAACCCTAAATGTTTCGAACCATTCAAGATAATCATACAAAAGATTTCTATCATGCAAATTTAATCAAACACTCACACAAAAGCAACCATAAATCGCAATATATGAATCTGAAAATTAACAATTCATCATAAAATTTCAGAAAACAATACTTGTTCATACATATGTGTCAACTAAGGCAAAACCAACGAAAATACAAAGCAAAGGTACAAGGAGAATCGGATTACACCGTGATGAAGATGAGATGAATGAAGTGATGATGTGGTCTCTTGAATTTCGAAAGCAATCTTCAAGGTGGAGGGTGGATGGTGTGCACGGCTTGTCTTCTTCTTCCTTGGCCTTGCTTGCACTTCGTGGTTGCCCTAGAGGATGGAGAAGAACACGGCTAGGCTAGAGAGATTTCTGAATTATTTTCTCAAAGTATAAACGCAAAAGTGTGGAATTCGGAACCCCTTGACGTTGAGAGAAGAGATGAATATATAGGAGCACGGCTTCCTTTGTTCTCCAAGCCGTCTAACCCTAATGAAACTCACGGCACAATGATATAACTCCACATAATTTCCTCCAATGCTTGCTTGCCACATAAGCCCTATGAGGTGGTGCAACCAATCACAAAATTCCAATATAAATTCCCTAAATAATCTTGCCGAAATATAAAGAGATATTTTCTGATTTCCTTCACCAATTTCGGCAACAATATATTTAGAGAATAAAGGGGGACGAACCTAGACTCCTTTGAGAGCTTTTTGTGTTCAACACATATTCTTTTCCTTTAAAAGCTCCCTAAGAAATCTCCACGAAATATCTCTTGAATTTCTGATTTTCCACACGGCAAAACCCTAGTTTCTCTCTTCATTATCCCTTGGCCGAATTCTCTAGGGTTTCTCTTTTATTTTGCACGGCCTCCCCTTGTTTTCCTCTTGGCTTGGACGGCTAGGAGTCTCTAGGGTTTTATCTCTTGATTTATTTCCATAAAAATAACCCTAGAAAATCTCCTTTTAATTTCTGATTTTCTTGGACGCCACCTCCTTGTTTATCTCTTGAAAATTCACGGCAACAACAACTTAAAGGGTTAGGGTTTGCGTCACAAACCCTAATGTCACGGGCTTTGATGGGCCTTTATCCAATTTGCCGAAAATCCAAAGAGTTCTTGGGCCTCGTTGCTTCATCTTCAAGCCTTCTCATTTTCCAACGCAAAACACATTATTTTTCCATTTCTTTTTCATGGTTGCGTTGGAAACTTCATTGGTGGGCCTTTCCTCCTTTTCGCAGGGTTTCCTGGTTGGACCAGGAAAGCTTGTTTCTTCATTTCTGCTCAAATGTGTGGGCCATTTTCTCTCATGTTCGTTCGTCTTGATGTTCGCAAGCTCCTCTTTCCATTCGTGCGTTCATTTCCACTTTTTAGCTCGGAGGTCCTGAAAATAGAAACTAATATGAAAAATAGAAACTTTCTAAAAATGAAAATAGAAACTTACTAAAAATGAAAAATAGAAACTTTCCAGAAATGAGAAATGAAAAATGAGAAATGAGAAATGAGAAATGAGAAATGAGAAATGAGAAATGAGAAATGAGAACAAAAATGGAAACTTTCTACAATAAGGAACTTTCCCAATCAAAGAATGGAAACTTTCTTAAACAGGGATTTTTCAAGGAAATGGCGCAGAAAAATGTAGGAAATGAAGTTAAAACGTCGCATTAAAATGCTCCTATCAACATGCGTGATACGCCCAAAATAGACGCTCAACTTAACCCTGCAAGATGTAGTCGTTAGCAATATAGAGTAAGCAGGGATCGTTCAAACCGGGGATTGAGGGTAACTTTATAATTCACACAAAAGAAAACAAAACAAAACTAACTAATTAAAGCACAAAACAAATAACAAAACTAAGAAAAAGAAAAACTGTCAAAGAAGGAAAAAGATGGCAGGACAAGATGGGGATAGAAGGGTGCGTTGCAATCCTAAGTTGAAACAGATTTGGGGTTTTTAGTTTTTTTTAACGAAAATAAAAGATAAAACAAAAGGAAAACGAATTTGATTTTAGGTTTTGAGAAAATAAGATGGAGAACATGTTAGAGACTCGGAAATCCACCACCAATTACTTTCGAACAATGTTAAGTTAACTTAGATTCAATTACTGAAGTGTGAATAGAAACCAACCAAGAAACAAGTCGGAGCAGATCATGTCCCTTATTAATGTTTACCTAATTACTTAGTCTACGTGAATGCACAATAGTTAAGCCTATCAAACATGCAATCAAGGTATAGAACGCTATCCTATCAACAACACATATAGTGTCAACATATTTGAAGCATTAAGATCTCATGGAAACGATTGATTATAGAGTTGCAGTCTAGTGTGGAACGCCTACCTAGCATGCTCTTCTAGTTGTTTAAAACATCAGCTTTTGTCCAAAGCCTTGCATACTTGTGGATTAGAAAACAAGACGATTAGGTGAATTATTTTCTAAACCTAGCTCCAATTACATGCATATATCCTAAGTGTCGACCCAAAGAACATAAACACATAAAAGTTTTCAATCAAGCAGAAATAAACAACCAACTCACACCAAAGATCAAGAAACTAGATTTAAACAAACATATGTTCTACATAATTGGGGCTCCAAACCTTGCCCCTAACAAAAAGATAGTTAGTTACACATTGTTTTAAAAACCAAAATAAAACAAATAGAGAAAAAAAAGAAAAAAAAAGATGATGGCGGATGAATGAGAAAGAGAGATAGAAGAGAAGGTGAAAGGCGTGGTTGTCTTCAACGTGTGCAGAAGCTCAATATATATAGGAGAAGTTCAGCCCTAGTTTCCTTCTTCAACAATGCTTTTAAAACCTTCCCTTGTTGCTTGAGGATTCCTTTAATTGGTGCACAATTAAATGATTTTCAAGCCTTGGTAATCTTGTAGAATTATTCGAGGACTCTCCTTAATATTTGCAGCAGCAATAACCTTCCAAAAATGCCCTGGAAATCCGTCCAAAGAAGAATCTCGGCCAAAATGCCCTGTTTTGACTAGGATTCAATTTCTGTCTCTGAAGCTTCCTTCTTGGACAAGGAACGACTTCGTCTTGACAAGTTTCTGGATGGTTCTTGACTCCCACGTGCTCTATGACATCATATCATCTAGAATGATCAATAACCTTCTGGAAAAACTCCAATAAAATCGCTGGAAAAGATATCCCAAAAAGCTTCGTGAAAAGCTGACAGTTTCTGCCTTATCGGGAAGCATACTTCGACTTTGATTTCCTACTGCCTCGTTGATGATTCTGACCTGTTCTTTAGCTATAGTTGAAGTATAAAATCATGTTTTCAAGGATCGCTGGCCCTTTCTGCAAAGGTGTATCTGGAATGGTGCAAGAACTGCTCCTCAAAACCGTTCCCAGAAAGCTGATTCTGAAACTGCAGTTTTCTGCTTTGCAGCAACTGTTTTGCACAATGGATTCCGTGGACTTCCCTTGTAGTTTCTGGCTAAAAAGTTTATCAAGCTTATTCCTTTGCATCATTACTTCATTATACATGACTTCGTTGCTCCCTTTAAGCTCCTATTTCTCTTGAATCACTCCACGAACTACCTAAAAAGAAAACAAAGTTAAAACTGACTTTTTCAAGGAATTAACTAAGAGAAGTGTAAGGGATTTCACACTATATTCGTCGCATTTATGCTCCTATCAATGCGGAGCGTAAAAATCGGAATTTGTATGAATGGCTTTCGGAAAAACTTTCCATTTTAGTATAAAGTCCAAAAAAATCTGAAAATTGCAAAGGACACAATTTCCAAAATTGGAAATCGGCCTCTCTCTCTGGTTTTCCTGCCATTTCTTCCTCCTCCGGTCACTAATTGATGTGAAACAAGTTGGGTTATCTTCATCTCATCCTCCTCTAGAAGTCTGCGGAAGGATTGAAGCAAGATTTGAGTTGTGGCAGGAGCTACATCGACTAAAAGAAACCACGCGGCGCTACAAATCACCTTCGTCTGAACTTGAGATTCCAGCCACCATAGTCGGTGATTCTTGAGGTCCTTTGGAGCCCATATGACGTAGATGCTTTTTCCCAAAGTGGCTTGCGTCGATTCAAAGTGTGAAGGTTGAATTTTGGAATTGAAATTCTAGGGATTCACCGGATTTCTGAGTTTTCGAGGTAAATTACGGCCATATGGCTTCGATTCAGACTTTGTGATAGTTGGGAAAGTTGTTGTACATTTTGTGAAGAAGATTTTTGGTTTAGGAGTTATGGCCAAATTTTGAGTTTGTGGCGGTGGTTTCTGGCTACCCCAGGAACAGTTTCTGTTCCTCTTTTCAGTCTACTCATCGATACGAACGTGTCGATGTACAATACATAATTTTTGGAAATCATATGAGCAAGTTATGATTTTTAGGGTTTTAGGGTGTTCTATTCGTTTCGGTTTTTGATCTGTGAGGATCCGGCCGTCTGATTGACTTGTAACTTTGATATCTTGATAGTAAAAGTATTCTGAAGACCTCGGGTGGTCTCAGATGAAGTTTTGCCTCGTTTGGAATTACTTTCGAGATTTTAGGGAAAATAGGAGTTCGATATGTAATCGTTTTCGATTCGTGTACTAAGTTGTGACGTACATTCTTTAGGTGATTGACGGAGAGTAGTTGATACCATCTCTCTGCTGTATGAGAAGACGCAGTGAGAAATGGGAGTTCGATATGTAATCGTTTTCGATTCGTGTACTAAGTTGTGACGTACATTCTTTAGGTCATTGACGGAGAGTAGTTGATACCATCTCTCTGCTGTATGAGAAGACGCAACAAGATTTTGAGGTGAGTAAATCTCACATGGTTCATTTACGAACTGAATTACGTTATTTTGCAATTATCCGCTAATTAAGAAAACTATTTTATTAAATAAATGTTTGTTTTGAATAATATGAACTTGTTGGACTACGGTTCATAGGACTGCGGTTCACAGGTAAGAAAATGAGTTTAAGTATAAAAATGAATTTCTCGGTTTTAGTACGTACGAACAATAGTTAGTATTAGTGATCATTCCTGCATAAATGACTACGTGTATATATATATATATATATTTTTTTTTTTACGTGGAATATATATATTGGATGGTGTTACATTGGGTGAAATATTGATTGAGAGTTGATTGAATTGTTATTTCAAGCATTTCTCTTACGAGCATACAATTATCATGATGTGTTGATTATTGTGTAAAAGTGTGTTTTGCTTGCGGAAAGTATTTTAGTCAAGTGGACTATCAAATGTTCGGTCTAAGGACCTTTTATCATATTGGTGATCGAGGCAATTAAATTGTATACTTGAACCTTAGCCAAGGTGATAGATTACAATTCAGTTAGAGCTCTAGTCTGTCTACCAATGTACTGCTTGTGGGATAACTTTGTGTTATCATGCTCTTGAGTACATTGTACTGCTTGGGGTGATAACTTTGTGTTATCGTGCTCTTGAATACATGTTTGTAAAAGAGTGTTTCGAGTGTTTCTTTCATTGATTGTCCATGAGGGACTTGAATCATTATTGATTTGTGGTGCTGATTTGTATGACTTGATTCATTCATGATTTGGGGAAATTATTAAGCATGTGGGATTCGTGTCTTTTTAATTGAGTTTACTCATATGAGCTTAAAAAACTTATCGAGTTTGTTGGTTGAAACCCGGTGCACTATTTCATGGTGTAGCGGTTATTTCTGCAGGTCAGGACCAGGGCTGAGTTCTAGTTAGGTTCTTAACCTTTTTTTGTTATTAACTGCTGATTGTATTATGCTCTTAGTGAGCATTTACATTCGTGTTTCATTTCATTCGAGTTTTGTAAACACTTGTTGTTATAACGTTCGACTCGAGTGATTAAGTCCTTATTGAGATTATGCTTTTGGATTATTGTTATTACTTAGATTAAATTGAAAAAGTTTCTATGCAATTTCGAGAAGTTGGTTAAGTTATCGCGTTTCAGTTTCGAATATCTTTATTCGAAATTCAGGGTGTGACACAAGTCCTCTCTATTTGTTTAGCAACACTTCCAACGTGGTATCGTCTTCAAGATCACCGTATAACGTTGCAGTGGTGGCTAAGTCGATCAAATTTAATGGAGGAGAGTTGTTGTGAAGTTGATACGGTGTTGAAGTGGAGCAAGATCGGGTTAAGACCAAATCAGACGAGTTTCAAATGGCTACCAAACGATTGAGGGCAACAGTTAGATGGATTAATTATCTATAGTGGTGGTTTGAGCTACAGATGTATTCGGCAAGATGTCGATCTGGTGACTAGTTTAAGGTTTTCGAAAGATTTTCAAAATGAGATTTTTGAGGGAAATTATAATTATCTATTATTTATCGGCTTTTGATTTTGGCATTGGGAATGCTTTAACTGTTACGCCCCGGTTTTTAAAACATAATTAAAAATCAAGATAATCTTAAATTATACCGAAAGTGATGGTTGAGCCATCAATACAAAATACTTGAAAATATTTTCCTCTTAAACCAAGTACATATTGATCCCTGAACGTACAATGTTAATACTGACTCGCTCCGTAGAGTCATATATTACATTACACAAGTTTACGAATTAAGTTGCATGACAAAATAATAAGTAAATGCTCCTCAGAGTCTACTACATAGCGGAAGTCTTAACAACAGTAAAGTCGCAAAATTAACTTCCTACTTATATAGCTGCAAGTACCAAATCTCAGCTTCACTCACGGTTTCCCTAACCTGCTGGAGTAACCCCTACACCATCGAATAGTGCACCGGGTTACAACAGACAAACTCGATAAGCTTATGAAAGGTTCTATGAGTAAACTCAAATACAAAACCACACAACTCAAGCGAATAATGAGGAAACCCTTTCAACTCAAGGAAAATGAACACACACCATGATTCCTTAAAACCCAGTATTCTTTTCCCAAAAGAAACAATACAAGTCACACCGTGGTAAAATCATATAAACTGTTTCCCCAACAATTAAAATATGAAAACCATGACACCCTGGACAATAAAACTCATTGAAACAATTCACATCTTAATTCCTTTGTAAAACTCGACATCCTTTCCCCAAAGGAAAATAATTCATGTCACATCGTCACGAACATATAAAATGTTAACCCAACAATTAGAATATGATAATTTCGTCCACCTTGGACAATACCAATATATCACTCGGCCAAAGGCTTGGTTCCCGATATACTTGCCTGAGATCACTCCCTGTGACCCCAAATCCTCAGGTCAACCCGACCCTCAGACCAAAACTTTTTAAAGTAGTCACTCAAAACCAAAATGATACTCAACTCTTAAAGGGGATGTCACAACCCCTGACCCCCAATCCTCAGACCACCCGTCCTCATATTAAAACATTAAAATGGTCCCGCTGGACCCAAAAATGTTATGCAAATCTCAAGCAAATGTCACACCCGTGACCTCCAAATCCTCAGACCACCAGTCTTCAAATCAAAACATTAAAATCACACCAAACAACTCACACAAATCGCGATGCTTTTTAAACAATAGAAATCCCATTTCCTAATATACTGTTTTTCAAAAAGTCCATCCCAAAACAATAATATGAAACCCATCACTAATATTGTTCCATCACGCAAATCAATCCATAAGGATATATATAATTCACTTAAATATAAAAATAATACACACACACACACACGTGGTTATTCACTCAGGAATGCCATTAATACCAACTATAGTTTGCAGTTAAAAAAACATTATGGTTACTCCGTTCGTAAATGAACATTTGTAAGATTACTTATCTCGAAATTCCCGTTGCGTCTTCACAGAAACAATAACGTACAGAACACATCCCATTCAAGTACCTAAGGAAACAAGGTCTTAACTCAGTGTACGAAACACAAAGCGATTAAAGTCTGAATCCTCCAACTGAACTAAAACCCGAAAGTAACGCCAATCAAGATGGAACTTCATCTGAGACTACCCAAAGTCTCTGGAACACTTTTGGGATCGATATGTCGAAACGAAAGTCAATCAAACGATCGGATCCTCACTGATCAAAAACTGAGATAATCGAAACCACTAAAAACCCTAACATGCTAAAATGATCTCCAAATGCTAGAAATCATATATCACAATGCTCGTATGAACGAGTAGATGATAACGGAGCAAAAATATGCTGCAAAAGAGGTCAGACTTGCTGCCACTCCGGCTTTTGTTCTAGGCTAATCCAACCGTCCACAATGTAGAGTACAACACGATGATCAACTTTAATACCTGGAGCAAAGCCCAATTTGGCCTAGATAGGCCGAGATCACCGCTGAAAGCCGGCGAAAACTTCTCACCTAGAATTGGAGCAACTCTGATCAAATCTATCAACACCACCACTAAGGATTGAAAGAGGACGTCGTGAGCTACACAACTTGACCGGTTTCAAGTCAGTCGATGTCAAACTTTGAGGTTTCGATCCATCGTGCTCGGTGTAAATCGAAGAGAGTGACCACCGTAGGAAGGACTGTAAGGAGGAGGGCAGTTGACCTGGGTTGGTGCCATAGGAAGAGCGAGTTCCAGCTATGTTCAAAAACCAGATACTGGTCGGGTTAGGGTTTGTCTGGAGAGAGTTTATGGTTTCCAATTTTGGAAAGTTTCCAAAAATGTCAGTTTATGATTTTTCCAAAACTGAAACTCCTGTTTATAGTAATTTGCAAAAATAGCAGAAACTTCCGCTGACCATAACTTTCTCATACAAATTCCGATTTACCCGTGCCGCATGTCCACGAACTCGTATTGATGTGCTCTACGACTTATGTGAAGGAAGTTTTTGAAGAAACTTAACGTATAAATAGTCAACCTATGAGCTCCCTAAAACGACACATTCTGAGTAATTATTCGTCCGAAAATAATTCTACTCCACCCCCGTATCAAGTAATTGTCCTAACAATTAACTTAATAATTTATGAAAAATCATCATAAATTAATAACGAATTTATGGGGTATTACATTAATGATGATTTCTTTGGATCTTGTTATGAATTAATATTTGGATCTTGATTACGATATATGGTTTATAATTGAATCGTGCATATGAACTTTAATTATGAATTATGTTGCTATATCGATAATATCTTGGCGTGTGGGACATGTCGTTGAGTTTTTAATTGATTTCTCACGCTTGTGGGACATCTCATCGAGTTTTTAATTGATTTCTCACAGGATTTTTGGAGTATGATTTGGAATCATGGTTGTGTATTTTTCATCTTTGATTTTACGAGATTTTTAGAGAAGTTTTTTCTATTGGTTTTCAAATTTGTTTTCCTTCACTATACTTGGGTTGTTATATTTTACTGCTAGCTAGCTTATTACTCTTTCTCACAATACCTTGTGGGTTGCGGTGAGTCTTTAGTCTGGGAGGCTCCAACCCGAGCATGGGAGGCTCTCTTTATTGTATAGTGTCATTTCCTTCCTTATGTTTTGCTTTTATGTTTAATCAACGAGGCTAGTCGATTTTAAGAAAACTCGTTTTAAACATTGCATGCATTGACTATTTAAAAATAAAAATATGGCAAAGTATTAAAGCTTACTTCACTTAAGTTATCTTGATTATTTATTGTTTTTGTATACTCGCGCTAACGTCTTTTTCACAAACTTTCCCCTAGGCTCTTGGGTATCAAATGCCCAATTTTGCAGACTATACTAGTTGAGCTCGGGCATACTTGGAGAATAGGCATGATCGTCACTGCTTCCGCATTGTAGGATTTATGTATTATAATCTTATATCTTGTTTATCATCTAAAAGTATTAGATTCCTTTAATTACCAAACTCTTGTGTAATTGTAAATTGAGATAATTCATAATTATATTGTGTTATATCTGGTTGTAGAGTTTGATTGAAAATTTTGGGGAGCAGGCAGGCTCAGGAGTTGAGGGTGGTTGTTAATCTGAGAAGTGACAGATTATTTTTACAGGTTTTGGGTAGTCCATTTTTAGACGTCATTTTGTTGAATTTTAGGTAAAGTTATTCCTAAAGTGGTCCCCGTAGGGTAACTTGGGATTTTAGGGTGAAATTCAGGGAGGATCCTATCAGAAATACTCAAACGACCGGCGTAACTAACCATTCAAAGGTTTTGGGGATCGAACCCAAGGAAGTCAATGCTAACCTTCACTCTTAAGCCATCAACAATATCTCTCACGAAATGGTTAATCTGTATTGCATTTTAACATAACCCTATCGTATAACATGCATCATCTTATATGAAATAAGAAAACAACTAACAGAGAAAGGCCTCGAATCCCCTACTTGGATTAAAGTTTCGACGATTAACTAATCGTTCGACCATCTTTTCATGGTTTGACCATGATTGACTAAGGTTTGACCAACCATGACACCTTTACATTACAACTAAACATGCTTCAAGTACCAACAATTTCGTTGGACAAAGTTTTGTGGACCACATACGCATTTCTGGCCGAATATGACCACTAGTGAAATAATTCAAACACCAGCTTAATTTCAATTCATATTGATGTCGCTTTTATCGAGCGACCAATTTAACCCTGAAATGTCATTAGTAGTATAAAGTAAATAGGGATCGTTCTATTCCGGGGATTGAGGGTACACCTGTCATTATCAAACAATTAAACAATTAAAACAAAGTATAATATTTACAAAAATAAAACAAAATATATACATATTTACGAAAAAGGGGGGATTTTTGATTTTGGTTTTCTATTTTCGAAAATAAAAGCTAACTAAATAATTAAAAACGCAAAAACATAAAAATATAAATGGAATGTAAGAACAAAGATCAAAGTCGAAACTCATGATTAAAATTGATTCAAGTTCATCATTGTTCATCATAGTCATGCAAGAGGAGTTGATCATGTGAAACGTTCAAAAGCAAACAATTTCCCATATTTTACTTTCAATGCTAATTAACCTAAGCGAAAGCACCTAGATTAATCCTATCAAACATGCAATCAAACCCTAGAAAGCTAGTCAATCATGTCATGTTTAACGCATTAAGCACCTAGAAAGGCTATCAACTCAAATGTGCAACTTAGTATGAAAAAGTCCACCTAATTGCAATCTTCTTTGATTAAATTCGGTTTTTGTACAAAACCTTTACTACTTATCGATCCAAGAACACAAAACCAAAAAGTTGATTCATGTTCTTAAATTCGTAGCACCAATTATATCAAAACCCTAAGTGTTTGCAACCACATAAGATTAAAATACAAAAGTTATCTATCATGCAAATTTAATCAAACACTCACACAAAAGCAACCATAAATCGCAATATATGAATCTGAAAATTAACAATTCATCATAAAATTTCAGAAAACAATACTTGTTCATACATATGTGTCAACTAAGGCAAAACCAACGAAAATACAAAGCAAAGGTACAAGGAGAATCGGATTACACCGTGATGAAGATGAGATGAATGAAGTGATGATGTGGTCTCTTGAATTTCGAAAGCAATCTTCAAGGTGGAGGGTGGATGGTGTGCACGGCTTGTCTTCTTCTTCCTTGGCCTTGCTTGCACTTCGTGGTTGCCCTAGAGGATGGAGAAGAGCACGGCTAAGCTAGAGAGAGTTTTCTGATTTTTTTCTCAAAGTGTAAACGCAAAAGTGGGAACTTGGAACTCCAAAACGTTGAGAAGAGGGGAGGTTATATAGGGGACGGCCAACTTGCTCTCCAAGCCGTGTAAACCTTATGGAATTAATCTGAAAATTCCACATAATTTCCTCCAATAATATCTTGCCAAATAAGCCCTATGAGGTGGTTCAACCAATCACAAAATTCCATTTAATTCCCTAAATAATCTTGCCGAAATTCCCTTGATATAATTCTGATTTTTGTAGTTCAATTCGGCCAAACTTCCTTTAGGGAATTAAGGAATGTATCTAGACTTCTTTTGAGCTTTTCTTGGTCTCCACCTTTTTCTCTTTCCTTTTATTTCTCCCTTGAATATCTCCTTGCCGAATTCTCTAGGGTTTTCTTTTAATTCACACGGCAACTTCCTTCTTTTCCTCTTGGCTTGGATGGCAAAAGATATTCTAGGGTTTATCTCTTGATGAATTTCCATAAAAATAGCCCTAGAAAATCTCCCTAGAAAATCTCCTTTTAATTTCTGATTTTCCACGTCATTTTCCTTGTTTCTCTCTTCATTTTGGACGGCAAACATCTCTAGGGTTTCTTCATTGCGTCACAAACCCTAATTGCATGGGCTTTGTGGGCTTTTGATCCATTTGCCGAAAATCCAACAAGTCTTGAGAGTTCTTGGGCCTCCATGCGCCACCTTTGTGCCATGTCATCATCTAGAGTCTTCAAGAAGCTTCTCTCATGCCATGTCACTTCATTAATTCGATCTTCATTCATGGTTGGCTCAAGAGTCTTGTTTTGGCAAGCTTTCCTTTTCTGGACAGGGTTTCCTGGTTGGACCAGGAAAGCTTCATTTCTTCATTTCTGCTCATTTGTGCTTCCCTTTGTACTTCATCTTGTCTCCCTCCAACGTTGGCTAGCTTCTCTCTCCATTTGTGAGCTCGTTTCAGCTCATTTGTGACAAGGACCTGAAAATAGAAACTAGTAAGAAAAATAGAAACTTTCCTAAAATGAAAAGTGGGAAACTTTCTAAAAATGAAAAAATAGAAACTACTAAAAATGGAAACTTACTAAAAATGATAAATAAAAACTACAAAAATAGAAACTTTCTACAAATAGGAACTTTCCCAATCAAAGAATGGAAACTTTCCTAAACAGGGTTTTATTAAGGAAATAACGCAGAAAATGCAGGGAAAAGCAAGTAAAACGTCGCATTAAAATGCTCCTATCACATATTAGGTGCACCAAAAACACTAAGGGCACCCAACACACTTATCTTCATTCCTTGTTATCTCTTTGGTTCATAAACCAATTCTAAAGAATACCACAACTTTACTTTGTCAAAGATTACCACGACATCTAAATTATAACAATAATTCCGGCAGCACCCATATTCAAAGATCACAACCAGCTTTCAAATTATAATTCAAAAGGGAAAAATTCAACAATGGTGTCTGGACACTTAGGGGACTTTCAGAATGATACCTGAACTTACAAAATTATCAATGTGATACCTTGACTTATTTTTTCGCATCAACGTCGTACGTAAGTCCAATTTTTGTCACGGAGCCGTTAAATTTTGCACGTGCATCGCACGTGAGTCACTTAATGAAGATAAAAAGACTGATTTACCCTCAAATTTTTTATTTTATTTTATTTTCTTTCTTTCTTCTTCTTCTTCTTCTTCTTCTTTTTGGGTTTCTTTATTCTCTCCTTCTCTCATTGCCAACACCAGACCACACCGGTCGATCAGTTCAACCAGCACCACCGTCGCGCCCATCGAGCCCATTTTCTTTCTCAATCTCCGGCGAAACCCTCTTTCTTCCTCATGGTCCTCTTCCTCTTCATCCTCGTCCTCTTCAGCAATGGGGAACCTAACCCTCTGCATCCTCAGTTTCTTCTTTTCTTCTTCTTCTCCTCTCTATCTTTGGCCCTCGATGCGTTGATGGCTTGATCAGTGAATCCACCGACTACTACTCCAGATTTTTTCTCTTATTCTCCTCCTCCTCTGGCTCTGTCTTTGGTCCTTGATGGCTTGATCAGTGAGTCCACCGAAATACCTAATCACCAATGGTAAATAGGTATTCTGATAACCAATTCATAAAACCCAAATTGAAATTGATAAAGTTAATTAGCTAAACCCTTTTTGATTTCTGGCCTTCTGGGTACTGGGTTGTTTTTTGGTATCTGAAATTGTGTATATGTGAATTTGTGGGTTTGTTGAATTTTTGTGTGTGTGTAAACGTGAATTTGATTTCTAGGTTGGGTTTGCTGAATTTGTGTGTAAACTTGAATGAACTTCATGGATGTTGCTGATGTGCAGAGCCATTTTTTTTTCATTTGTTAAGAAATTCAAGCCCCATCAAGGTTGAATTCCTGGATCCGCCCCTGGGTCAGAGGAGAGAACGAGAGTGGCGGTGGCTCAGTCGTCGGCGGCGGCAGCGGGGATGAACTCGGAGTGAGCGGCGAAGCCTCAGTGCACAATTTCAATTTGCGGTAGGATTTGAAGTGGGGGAAACCAGAAACATTTGCAGTGCATGAAGGTGGATTGAGACACATCGGCGGTGTTTGATCGGCGATCGGCGGTGGGAATCGGACGAGCAAGATGATTTTGAATCTTGATGATTCAAATCAGGGGAAGAAGATATTGAAAAATAAGAAGAAGAAGAAAGAAAGAAGGAAAAGAAAAGAAAAGAAAAAGAAAATAAAAAAAAGAAAAAAAAATTGAGGGTAAATCAGTCTTTTTGTCTTCATTAAGTGACTCACGTGCGATGCACTTGCAATAACTGCTCCGTGACGGAAATTGGTTGTAGGTACGATGTTGATACAAAAAAATGAGTCCAGGTATCACATTAATAACTTTGTAAGTTCATGTATCATTCTGAAAGTTCCCTAAGTGTCCAGACACCGTTGGTGAATTTTTCCCAATTCAAAATTCATATTATACTTTTATCGCAATCAATCACAAGTCCAATTCTGCAACTTCTTAATGATTTCGACTTCAGCCCTAATTGCTGGAAAAGATAAAAACTTGTCAGAATGTCAAAACCTTCTCCTTCGACTTAACTTCGCTAAATGACGGCAGAAGTGTTAGGATCAGGATGAAATAGGCGTCAAGAGGGGGAAGTGCATGACACTGGTCTCAACGACAGCCGCGAACATAACTCCAGAGACGGTAACTGAAACCTCCCAAAACACAATTTGATCAAAACCTAACCAAAATTGAAAACCAATTACACTGAGATATAGCGCAGGATGAGAAGACCAATTTTATACCTCATGCAGCCCTGTCGATGTCTAGAGTCGTAGGAAAAAGTCGAAGAACCATTGGAAATACCGAGAGCTTTCCGGCTTTGATTCTCCTTTCGCGTTCGACGTATAGATGATCCAAGGCCATGAAGACGTCGACGAGGGCGAGTTGAAACGATAAGCACTGGTGCGCCCGCCGGAGGTGGCCTGATGGCGGAGTTAACGTCCGGTAATATAGACGAGGATATATTTACCTTGAAGGGTAAATTAGTAACTAAACTAAAGATATAAGGACTAATTTAACATAAACATTAAAAGTAGATGGACTAATTTAGGATAACAAATAACTTTAACCTAATTTAACATTTAGTTAGTCATAATGACTTTTTTATTTTATTTTTTTTATCATTTCTCCAAATATCTAATATCTTTGAAAAACAAAAAATTCAAGTTGGAAATGTAATTTTTAGTGTTTAGACAAATATGCCCTCAACTTTAACGACTTCTAATGAAAGATTTAACGACATTGAGTTAAGTGTAAGATAATGTTGAATATGAGTGAATTCAGTGATATTTTTGGAAAGTCAGTGAGTGAGTTAAGTGTTGAATATGTAGAAACTTAGTAACCATTAGTGATCTTTTTGCAAATTGTATTTGAGAAAATCGTATACGATATATACGTATTTAATTAATCTGAATAAACAGAAGTGCTTGTTGGTGTGTGTAGTCCTAATAGGAGAGAAAGGGAAAAGAAAAGAAAAAATCTTGCCCTAATAAGCTTGTGTTGTCATCGACCGCTGCTCACTAAGTGCTATAACTCGATCTTATTCGACGGTAATTGTAACAAGTTAAGAAGATGGAAGGGGATGGCAGTGGTGCAATGCGATTGTCGAGTGAGAATGAGAAAGAAGTGCAACGACGTCCTACACTTATTAGGTGAGGAAAGTGACGGAGGAAGCAGCGCCTCCCCCGGTTCCTAGAAAGCTCTCATCTCGGGATATTCTCTCCCCCCAATCTCAGTCTACCACCCTCGGCTCTCTCTGGAATTGGGTATTTGATTTTGTCCTTAGCTAATCTATCACTCTTAGATTTCGGGTTGCTAGCACGAATCGCCAGGTCGTGGAATCGAGTCTCAAGCTCCAATCTCTCAAGAACGATCTAAGGCGTCCGATTTAATCTACGACTATTTATAGTCTACTCTCAAATGAATTCGGATGGCCGGTTCTGATGAAGCGGTGATTAATTCCAATGGCTCAGATTGTGCAGCAGGATTTTTTTTTTTTCCATTAAATATTTTCTAAAATCCCAAGACTTCCAAAATTCCTAGAAAGTAGCTTAGGTGTCCAAAAAAATTTTCAAAAATTTTCACAGACTCGTCGCGTCGTGAACTTTATTATCAAGTCCAAAACTTACAGATTTCACCTTGTGAAAAATTTAGATAAATATTTTCTAGTACCTAAATAACCATCGAGATCGAAAGTTTAATTCCTTAAACGATCTCACTAAACCCCATGAATTTTACAGGGCTCATAGATCGAATGATAGAAAAATTATTGATAGAGACAAAAAAGATGTAGAAGTGAGAATACCACAGTTTATGTCACAGTTCGATCATGTCACAGTTTATGTCACAATTCATGTCACTAATTGAGTAGCGGTGAGTCGCTGACCAAGTCACTAATTAGGAATGTCATAGTTCATTTCACAGTACATATCACAGTTCATGTCATTTCATATTTCATATCATTGATTGAGTGGTGTGATACGCTAAAATTAAGTGTTCAACTTAACCCTGCAAGATGTAGTCGTCAGCAATATAGAGTAAGTAAGGATCGTTCGATGCCAGAGATTGAGGGTAACTAATTATTCACACAATAAAAACAAACTAATTTAAACTAATTAAAACACAAATCAAAAAAATAAAATCTGAAACTAAACAAAACAAAAACGTCAAATACTGGAAAAGAGAGAAAAATATGGCAGGAAACAGAAGGGGATAGAAAGGGGCTCTGCAATCCAAAGGTGAAACAAATTTGGGGTTTTTGAGTTCAACGAAAATAAAAGAAAAATAAGAAAGGGAAAACTATTTTAGAGTTTGAAAAACAATATGGAGAAAACATCAGAGACTCGGAAATCCACCACCAATTATTTTCGAACAATGTTAAGTTAACCTAGTTTCAATTACTAAGGCGTGAACAGAAACCAACCAAGAAACAAGTCGGAGCAGATCATGTCCCTTATTAATGTTTCCCTAATTACTTACTCTACGTGAACGCACAATAGCGAAGCCTATCAAACATGCAATCAAGGTATAGAACGCTATCCTATCAACAACATATATAGTGTCAACATATTTGAAGCATTAAGATCTCATGGAAACGATTGATTATAGAGTTGTAGTCTAGTGTGGAGCGCCTACCTAGCAAGCTCTTCTAGTTGTTTAAAACATCAGCTTTTGTCCAAAGCCTTGCATACTTGTGGATTAGAAAACAGGAAGATTAGGTGAATTATTTTCTAAATCCTAGCTCCAATTACATGCATAAATCCTATGTTCGCAACCATAAAACATACACATGCAAAAGTTTTCAATCAAACAAAAATAAACAACCAATTCACACCAAAGATCAAGAAACTAGATATAAACAAACATATGTTCTACATAATTGGGGCTTCAAACCTTGCCCCTAACAAAAAGAATGTTAGTTACACATTGTCTTAGATTCCACAAATAAAAACATGAGTATTAAATTACAAGGGGATAAAAACCGTAAAAGGGAGAGTATGAGAGCCACGAATTCACTTTTAGGCAGCCTTGGACGCAAGCACTCCTTCAAGATGGAGAACACGGCAAGACTTGATGGAAGATGGATGATGGTACACGGTTTTTGCTCTTGGAGGACTTGGGAATTTTAAGACTTTGTGTACTAGGGTTTGGGAGCAGAAGATGGCGCTGTAGGGTCGTGATTTGCAACATGTTCAGAGCCTCTATATATATGGAATACACATCCCAAGTTTCCTTTTCCAATTCTGCTTTGAAAGCCTCCCCTAGTTGCTTGAGGATTACTCTAATTGGTGCACAATTAAATGATTTTCAAGCCTTAGTAATCTTCCCAAAATCTTGAGGAATCATTCTAGGACTCTCCTTGATATTTGAAGAAGCAATAACCTTCCAAAAATGCCCAAGAAATCCGTCCAAAGAAGAGTCTCGGCCAAACTACCCTGTTTTGACTAGGATTCAGTTTCTGTCTCTAAAGCTTCCTTCTTGGACAAGGAACGCCTTTCTCTCGCCACTTTTCTGGATGGTTCTTGACTCCTATGTGTTCTATGACATCACATATACTATAATGATTAATAACCTTATAGAAAAACTCCAAGTAAATCGACGGAAAAGATCCCCCAAAAAGCTTCATGAAAAGATGACAGTTTCTGCCTTATCGGGAAGCTTGCTTTGACTTTGATTTCCTGCTGTCTCGTTGACGATTTTTACCAGATCTTTGGCTCTTGTTGAATTATAACATCATGTCTTTAAGGTTTGCTGGCCCTTTCTGCAAAGGTGCGTTTGGAAGGATGCAAGAATTTCTCCTCAAAATCGTTCCCAGAAAGCTGATTCTGAAACTGCAGTTTTCTGCTTTGCAGCAACTGTTTTGCACAAAGATTTCCGTGGACTTCCCTTGTAATTTCTGGCTAAAAGATTGATGAAACTCAGTCCTCTGCATTAGTGCTTCATGATCCATAACTTCGTTACTCCTTTTCAACTCCTATTTCTCTTGAATCACTCCACGAACTACCTAAAAAGAAAACAAAGTTAAAACTGACTTTTTAAAGGAAATAGCTAAGAAAAGTGTAAAGGTTGCAGATTATATTATATTTATCTCATTTTATGCTCCTATCATGGTGGTGAGTCGCTGACCAAGTCACTGACTAAGATTGTCACAGTACAAGTCATAGTTCGTGTTACAGTACATTTCACAGTTCATGTCACAATAAATTCTTATTTTATAGTAGTAAGCCTACTACCAAGTAATACATGATCATGAATGTAAAGGCTTCGGGTATGCCACAACACTAGAGAAAGAACACTAATACTTCAAAATGTTTAGACAGCTCATTCGAAAAACTTAATAACATGACTATGCACCCCCAAACTAATACTAGGAGAGAGTAAAACCGTTTTAGTGTCCCAAATGATTGAATAGTTATGAATTTCTAATTTCTCAATTTTTCGGTAACCAAACACACAATTCTTTAAAAATAGAATATCACATTCACTGACCTAAACCGAGGACCCAACTCCTCAACCATACAAAGTAGTCACTCATACACCTCGTGTTCCTTGCTTTGAATTAATGAAACATACTTCGCTAGTGTCCACACCACTTCTCCGAGCAAAGCCCCAAACTTTTTATCGCAGCCTCCTTGCTTGACACCTAGCACAAATCTACAATACAAATTCACCGATTTCGTACCTAATTCAATCGCCTTGAAGCTCTTCAAAACCTTAAGAGCCTCTAACATTGATTGGATCTGCGCCAAATTTCACCCTGAAATCCGAGGTAACTCTACCGAAAATTCAGCAGAGTCACCCCTAAAAATAGACTACCCAAAACCTGTAGAAACATATTCACACTTCTAATAAACTATCCTTATTCTTCTGGAGCCACCTTATTCCCCAAATCACAACAACACCACAATAAACAAATGAAATCCGACAATACAAATCCAAATACACAAGTGTAACTCCCAAACTTTACAACATTTGTCCCACAAGATATCAGAGCAATCTAAAAGACAAAAAAGAAATCAAGGTATACAAGTAGGTTCAATAAATAACCTACAATAAAGAATACAACAGCAGAAGATGTCATGCCCCGAATCCTATTATGTCGAACCAGCTATTTTGCAGACTGGGTATTTGAAACCGAAGGGCCCAAGAGGAAAGCACATAAAAAGGTTAGTGTGAGTGGACAAAAATAAGTAATTCAAAAGAAAAAGGGATTTTATATTTTCCCACATTTATTCCTTTAAAAACCCGATGCATGCAACAATTAAGGAAGAATAATCCGAATGATATTCAGCTCAAGAAAGAAAACCGACTAGCCCCGCTAGTCACAAACAGCCAAGTAAAAAGACTGAAACTCCAATGCTCAAGAAAATAAGACCAGCCCCGTTGGTTAAACAAAATTGGACGAGCCCCACTAGTCAAGTAACAATAAGGTATGGGGAAGAAGTTATCACCGTATAAGTAAGGGAGTCTCTTAGGCTCGGGTCAGAGCCTCCCAGGCTCTAGAAGCTCCCAGGTTCTGCTCAACTCAGCCGCAAACACATAGTAAGTGGGGGGGGGGGGGGGGTGTTACTAATAGGCTAGCTAGCAAAAAATAACACGACCCAGGCATGGTGGGTTAAAATCCACGAAAATTGAAAATTAGTAAGGCTTCCCCAAAATCTCACGTGAAAAATAAATATAAACCAATGACGTGACCCTGCACACCAAAATAATATTCTCAAATCCAACAACAAATAAGCGAGAATTAATAGATTAGTGTGATTTCCTCGAAAATCCCATTTTTGAAAACCTTTCAGAAATCTCAAAATCGATGAATGAAAATATAATGTTTAATTCTGGAAATCACCTCGGAAAATAATTCGTCGAAAATCAACATAAATCGTAAATCCAAATCTGAAAATAACAAACTCATATCCGAAATTCATGACCGAAAACCAATCAATAAAACAAATTATAATCCGAAACCAAATTCATTTCCGAAATCAAATTATAATCCGAAACTAAAATATATGCCCGATAAATGATACGATAAATGAAAAAATCAATAACTAGGAAAATATTTGCATGCATCATTTAAGATCAAAGGTCCACTCACAGTATACATCTAACATGGCCAAGCCTATGGATCCTCGTCGAGCGATGGGTCGGTACCTCATCCTGTACAAAATTATATTCTGTAAATGACAATTCGACAATTAAATACAAATCTAAAACGAAACTTGAAAACCCCTCATAAACCAACATCCCCATTACTTCTCAGGTTTAACCCAAACTTTACCACTAATATATTCCATAGTGGAAACAAGGGAAATCTAATGGTCAGATTCCTATAAATTGACATCTAAAACTCCAAACTTTAGAAATTCACAATCGATAACAAACTTCTCTAATTTCCACCAAAATCACATTTATAGACATTTGGCTAAAAACAGAAGCCAAAATCTTGCCCTACACGACTCCATGTGCCACCCACAGTGGCGGCATGTGGGCCCTACTTGCCGCCAGCCAACTCCAAATCGGACCACCAAATTTCAACAGCAATACCATCTCAATAATTCAAACAACTTTCTCAACTACAACAAAGTCTGAAACTACCTTGGTTGGCCGGAATTGGAGCTTGATATGAAATCTGCCGATTTGCACAGTAACTTCTTCAAATTGTTGATTCTCCTACCACACCTCAAATTGAGTTATGAAACTTGGAGGGATTCACCAGTGGAGGATGGACTTTCCAGAATGGTCAGTTTCATCACCGGAAGTGTCCGGAATTGGGAGAAATCGGCGTTGACCCCAAACTGCTACTGTAAACTTAGGAAGCTTGATTTACAAAATTCCGGCCAAATCACCGTGAGCCACCACCGCTGGCTTCATGAGGGGAAGGAGACGCGTCGATGCAGACCTGTAGCTGGCCAGACAAAGAAGATAGGAAGGAAAACAGAAAAACCCAAAGAGAAGGAGAGAGAAAGTGCGGGGGAGGAGAGAGGGAGAGTTACTGCGGTGGTTTTCGAAAATGGAAACCTACCATAGTAACTTTCCATTTATATAGAAACTTACCTCAAACAGTAACTTTAGTTTTTTCGCTATAAATTTCACAAACGAACTCCGATTTAAGCGTACCACATGTCAATGGACTCGGTTTAACGTCCTCTACCACTTCAATGAAGAAAATTTTCTCAAAAACTGACCCATACAAAAAGGTTACATTTTTGGGCCACTAAAAGTATCTAAACAAAGTAAAAAGTGAAAATAGTTGTTGTTTACCGTCCAAATGACTAGTAAAACGGGTAAATTGAGATACAGGATGTAACAAACACAGCGTCTTTGTGGTGGCCCTAGGCCCCAAATGCAAAAACTAACCGGATCCTCTAGATGTGAAATTTGTAGGGCTGCCGAAAAATTGCGAAGACTCGATTTCCATGGAGTTGAGGCAGAGCTGGTAAATATCGAATAATTCGGAAGCAAGTTTGGCATTATCTTAATAACCTTCATGGATTGGCCAGTGATGCACCCCAAACTCCGGAAGTTCGAGGTTGAATTGGCCACCGTATCCCAACTCATCGTGACTTGCTCCAAGTTAATGGCCACGTAGGACATCAGCCTCCTCGCCACTAACCCCAACCGAAAACTCAGAATCAACTACAACGGCAACGAGGCGTTGATCGTCTACGACAATTGGTGATTTTTGAGTCAAGTTGATGAAATCTCCAACGATAGGTCTCGGCTCGGCTCAGCATCTTGTCGATTCTTGATGTTGCGGTTCGAATTAGTGCGCAGGTCTGACAATATAGACGAGGATATATTTTCCTTGAAGGTAGGAACCAAATTAATTAGTCTTAACATATAACTTTAAAAGTAGATGGACTAATTTTGTATAGAGTTAATTACTGTTTACTCCATATATTTATAAGGTTTAATTGTTTCAGTCCCAGACCTTCAAATTTCACCCAAAAAGTCCCTGAACTCTGAATTTTGTCCCTGCCGTCATGTTCTGTCCAAATTGTCCATTAAATTGCTGACGTGATATTCCTCAAGCGTTGAAATGACTAATTTACCCTCAATTACTTTTTTTTTTATAATTTATTTATTTTCTTCTCTCTCTCTCTCTTTTGTTTTTTTTTTCTTTTTTTGTTTTTACCTCTTCTTCTTCCAGCTCTCTAGCTATCCTCCTATGTTTATCTCTGTTTTCTTCTTCCAAAAACAAACCCAGCTCTCTCCATCTTCACTTCCTGCTCCCTCAACCTCCTCCACTTCTCTTCCTCCTTCGAACCCACCTCCACAACATCATCAACATTCACTTTAACTTCCACATTTTCCCAATTTGTTCTAACTTCACAACTGGATTGCAAAAGTTAAAACCGGGCATCACCATCCTCTGAAAATCTGGTTGGGCTGTCTTCGAATGCTCAATTGTCGCTGGAGTTACTGGAGACACTGAAATCTCCTCCGGCTTCACCTGAATCTCCTCCGCTTCCGAGGTCTTGGGCTCATCCCCATCACCCAAATCCTCCACATTCTCATCTTCACCAAACTCTTCCCTTTATTCTCACTCAAGCTATGCCTTGGCATGTTATCCACCATGAAGAAATAGTCCCAAGCCACACACTTGGACTCCGGTATCAGCGGCGGCACTGCCTTTATATCTGGTGTCCACTGCGATGAGGACCCTGTCGCTGCCGTGGCGCCTATTTCTTTCTCAATCTCCAGAAAAACCCTTTTTCTTCCTCATGGTCCTCTTCTTCCTCATCGTCGTCCTCTTCAGCAATGGCCACACCACACTCTTTTTCCTTCCCTTCCCTTTATCCTGCCCCCTTTCACGCGCTTCACCCGCACAAGTTAGCACCACAACCACCACCACTACCATGGCCTCCTCTCGCCCTCCGCCGCTGAAGCCTCCCGATCTTGACCTCACGATCGTCTCCGCCAAGCACCTAAAGAACGTCAACTGGAAGAACGACGACCTCAAGCCCTATGTCGTCTTCTGGGTCGACCCCGACCTCCGCCTTGCCACCAAATCCGACAACTCTGGCTCCACTCGACTAGTCTGGAATAAGAGCTTCACTCTCCCCCTCTCCTTCTCCCTCCACGACTCCTTCCTTACCCTCAAAATCTTCCACTCCAAACCCTATGACAGTCCCAAACCCTTAGTTGGCTCTCTCCACCTCCCCCTCAAAGACCTACGCGACCAGGATAAACAGAGGATGAGAGAGATGGAAGAAGAAGAGGTAGAGAGAGAGAGAGAGAGAGAGAGAGAGAGAGAGAGAGAGAGAGAGAGAAGAAAATAAATAAATTAAAAAAAAAGTAAGTGAGGGTAAATTAGACATTTCAGAGCGTGAGGAATGCCACGTCTGCAATTTAATGGACAATTTGGGCGGAGCTTAACGGCAGGGACGAAATGGGAGGAAATTGAGAGTTCATGGATTTTTAGGTGAAATTCGAAGGTCATGGACTGAAATGACAAAACCCTATAAGTTAACATTTAGTTAGTCATGATGATTATTATTATTATTTTTTTTTTATCATTTCTCCAAAAATTTAGTAACTTCAGAACACAAAAATTTAAAGTTGGAAATATATTTTTTAGTACTTTTTTTTTAATTAAACCCAAATCGGGTGTCAATATATTCATCGCAAGCAAGAATATGCCGTTACATATCATTCCGTAGTAGACAAGAAGATAGTGGTAGTACCTACAGTGGTACATAGATATTGACTTACTTATTAGACAATTAAATACGTAGACATAGCGAGAATCGTCATTTGGTACTACTCTAGAGGCGCTAAATGTACATAGAGTGCACATAAATGCCTAGTTTCCTAATACAAGAAAATTATTGTAATTAGATAAACTAAAAAACATAGGGATGGGCCTAGAGAAGAGGCCCAACTCAAGGCCCAGCAAGATATGGTTCACCCAAGCCCAGACACCATCTCCAACACCCATTAGCTGCCTGTACAACGCCAGTGTAGTTCCCTTGTCCATGAGCCCCGCCACAAAACTAGCGTTGCCTCAAGCCCCGCCACGAGCCCTCCTCTAGAATCGCGCCATCAAGCCTTCGCCAAGAAAAACCAATGTTGCCACGAGCCATCGCCGATTCAATGCCCTGCCACGAGGCCCCTACGAGCACGCTCCGCTTAATCAACACCTCGCTCCGTAGCTCAGAAGCTCCAAAACCCACGCCGTCACTGGATCTGGAAGTCCTCGATGAAGCGTACTGTCCCCGTATAGAAAACTACTTCCACGCCCAGAGGTGCCGCCTAAAACCTTTCGCCACCCAGCCAGCCAATACCACGAGCCAAACACCTCTCTCCTGACCTGCCCAAGCAATAGCATTCAAGCACCTGTCCGACAACAACCCATACTCGTTAGGCCGATCGCCAGCACCACCAGATGAGAAGAATATCTCAACCCTAGATGTAGAACAGTCCCGGTTTTCCGCTTATATTAAATATATTCTCCACTTTAACGGCTTCTAATGAGAGATTTAACGACATTGAGTGTAAGATAATGTTGAATATGAATGGATTAAGTAATATTTTTAGAAAGTCAGTGAGTGAGTCAGTTAGTAACCATTAGTGATGTTTTGCAAATTGTATTCGAGAAAATCATCTGATATATACGTATTTAATTAAAGGGGGGTGAAATTTGCACTCCCCATTTTGTAAACCACACTCCCATTATCTCTTTTGTTCATTAAATTTTCTAAATTACCCTTACCATCTTTCTATATTTTCCTTACCCCTCATTGCCTTTTGCAGCTCCTTTATCTAGAATCTTCTCTCTCTTACTCCCACATCAACTCATAGACCAAAAAGATTGTCTAACCACCAGTGGCCATCACATTTGGCTTGCCTGTTCGTGTGAAGCGATCCTGAGTTGCTATACTCTGAGAGCAAGAAGCTTGAACCAATTTGCTCCACGAGAGCCTTTGAGGCTATTGCTGCTATTGCATCTATGCAGCAGCTAACTATTGTGAGCTCATCATTCGGAGGAAGTAGAGTCTCAATACGTTTGTTATAATCACACTTTACACCCTCTAAGTAGCTTAGCAGATCCATGAACGCTGGTTTCGATTTGATCAAAACCGGGGTTGATTGAAGTTCATCGAGTTGGGGATGAGGTGATTTCCAGCTTAAATTTAGGCTCATTAGTGGTCTAACCATAAATTAGAAATTTCAATTGTTAAGCAATGGCAGCAAAGCCTTCATGATTGAAAAGGACGAGAAGAAAATGTTTTCCCATAGAACTCGATCATAATGTGAGAACTAAAGGAAATGAAAAGAAGAAAAAAGAAAAAAAGAGAAGAGGTGAAGAACTAGGGGTATTTTTGAAATAAACAATAAAAGGAGTGTGGTTTAAAAAAGGGGAGTGAAATTTCCCTTAATTAATCGGAATAAGCTGTTCTGTAATCTGTTGGTTGGTGTGCTCGGTCCAAATAGGAGAGAAAGGAAAAAAAAAAAATTGTCGCCCTAATAAAGCCAGTGTTGTCGTCGGCCGCCGCTGACCAAGTGCTATAACTCGATCTGATTCGGTGGTAATCGTAACAAGTTAAGACGATGGAAGGGGATGGCGGTGGTGCGATGCCATTGTCAAGTGAGAATGCGAAAGAAGAGCAGCAGGGGACGTCCTACACTTATTGGGTGAGGCAAGTGACGGAGGAAGCGGCGCCTCCCCCGGTTCCCAGAATGCTCTCGTCTCAGGATATTCTCTCCGCCCAATCTCAGCCTGCCACCCTCGGCTCTCTCTGGAATCGGGTATTGTCCTTGATTTTGTCCTTAGCTAGATTTTTACTCTTTCTAACCATTTAGCATATCTATCTCTATTTAGGCTGGAACTTGGGAGGAGAAGAATGTCAATAAATGGGCGACAGATAGAATAAAGGTACAAAATCCAATATTCCTTTGTTGGGCTGCAACTGCGTCATTATCATTGCTGTAGCTTTGAGATTTGAGGAAATCTTTTGTAGGAGTTGCTTGTATCAGTGGGTTCCGTGGAGTTCCCAGGTGGCAAAGCACAAATATCAGATGTCTCCAAGTGTGTAGGGGATGTGAGTCATAAACCCACTTTTTTCTGTTACTGTTTTTTTTTCTTTTTCCCTTTCAAGTCAGTCTCTTTGTAATGTATCATGTATGCCAAAGTCCGTCTCTGAAAAGGCTGATTGCAGGTCTCTAGTCCTTTCCCTCTCCCCTTCAATTTGTTTTCTTTCCTGGAATATTTAATGTTCTAGAGCTTTGGATGTTTTTTAGTCCTAGTCATGCGTCCTGGTTTCACCGATTTGCTTTTGTTTTGTTTTGTTTTAATAGCAGTTTCCTCGTGTATGAGTGTGACTAAAGCCCAAATCTTTCATGTTTCATTCTTTAATTATGTTATTTCAGTTGTGAATAGAGATTGTTATCCTATTGAGTCTGGTGATTCAGTAATAGCCTCATGACTCATCATCCCTCATGAGTTGATGTTTACTGAGTGATCAGGCATTCTTGGTGACTGTGCGAAACAAGAAACGCGTTGGCTACACCTATGAACTAACCTTGAAAGTCAAAGGTAAGTAGCTGCATTGTAGAATTGGTTCTTTTGTATTTTCTCTATGTTTAATCTGAATTTCATGATATCAGGGGAATTGATTACCGGAGAGGAGAAAAAGATGGTAAAGGGCCAGATAGACATCCCAGAGTTTTCATATGGGGAACTAGATGACTTGCAGGTATTTTATACTCACTTTCAAGCTACAGAGAAGGATATGATGGAGAATAAGATGGTTTTAATCTAATTATGCCTTATTGACCTCAGCATACAATGATGTGTGGTTGGTTCTAGAAATTCATATTGAAGATTAGAGGATATACTGTCCCAACAAGTTCAATTGACTGGTGAAGGACTTATCTTTAGTAGACTTGATACTTGGAAAGAAACGGAGCAAAGTGCTCTAAAACAATGATAATTATATACTTCCTCATTTCTAAATAGCACATCGGCAATTCTATTTTTATTTATCATTTTCCTCTCTAATGGCCAAAAAGAAATCATTTTTCTAAAATAATCTTCAGCTTCTAGCTTAGCTTAATTTGCCCTTAAGCCCTATTGTCGTGCTTGAATGTGTCAAAAAGTTTTTGTAGTTGTCCGTAGTCATACTGGAACTTGGAAATTTGGAGAAGATCATATGTAATATTCCAACTTCTCTTCTCATTTAAGCAGAGCCTTGTTTAAGTTGTCATATATTTACTTTTTTTTTTTTGGTATTTAAGTAAATTATTCTATTGACATGTCCTCAGTCATGAACTTGCAAAATTAGCTGCAGTTAAGTAACCAGAAATCTATTCCTATTCATTGACTTGAGATTATTTGTAACTTGTAATGTGATTATGATGTGTTAATTTGCCTTCATATTTTATAATACAATTGTTTCTAACAATTTGCATTCTGTTTTTTGTTAATCGCAAAATGTAGATGGAAGTGCGGTTGGGTGAAGAGAAGGATCTTCTGCATCAAGATAAGTTGCAAATTAGCCAAAATCTGAAGCTATTTTTGCAGCCTGTTCGTGAGAAATTACTTCAATTTGAACAGGAACTAAAAGATAGATAGAACTGGGACAGCTCCAGTTTGAGCTCCAGTTTGGTCAAAAATAGTTGCGAAGGCTCTTACATTTAGCAGACTGTAATTTTATTTTTGTATTCATTTGATGACTACCCTTTCCACTGCATGTAATGGAAAGTGGGGATGGAGGCAAATCTTTCCCATAATGTTTAGAACTGATTTGAAACAAATGTTGACAGTGATATATGTATTCCGTTCGGTGGTATGAATTGTGGATTCGTGATGAGCTATTCGCTAGGATATGTATTAATGATCAGCAGTGGAAGCCTGCCTCAATGGGCGGCAGTTGCATAATATCAGAATTTTGGATTTCAATTGCTCTATCCAGTAATGTTTTTTTGGTTATGTGTATGCTTTTATTCGTATCTCTCATATTGATACATTGATCTTTGTTTTTTGGTAATTTTTAAAATCATATTTTGCCTTTTTAAACAAAAAGATCCAATGAAACTGACTGACGAGTATGAAGATAGGAGCAGTGGATGTAGATAAAAAATGGTGGAAAGTTTTTGTTGAGCCGGAGGTGTCGTCGTGTCGACGGGGAAGGGTGGTCAGAATTTTTTTGTACTTTTAAGACGTTTTTCTATAGACATTATTTGATTGTTTTGATACATAAGAGATTATTTGATTATTTATAGAGTTTACAGATGAATACAGTCAAATAAAATTAAAATAATAGTATTCGTGATTAAGTGTAAAATAGCTTGCTATTTGTTTTACTTATAGGGAAATGATGAAAAAGGTCATATATATATATATATATATATATATATATATATATATATAGCTCTTCTATAGGTCACGGTTACTGGATTAGTACACTGTTGACTGTCATTGGACATCTTTTTCACCTGTTGTGTCTGGATTACTGGGTCAGTTACTGTTTATTGAATATTTTATTAATTAATTTAGTTTAAATGAGAAATATATGATGTAAATAATAGTAGTGATGAACATTTTGGAAATGCAATCAACAAAATCATCAAACATTTTGGCTAACATATTTTCAAGACTTGCACAATTGAATATCTTCCACAGGTTGCCATTTCTTCCCATAAACACCTTAGTCAGTTAGTCTACCGTTGTACACTCATATTGGAATAAAAAAAATTCGGAAGATGAAAGCTATTAGGAGGAGGAACAAAAAAATTTGAGGAACTAAGAAAGAAAGGTTTTTGGGTGTGGGAGGCAAATTAGAAGGTGAGCTATTTATAGGAAATTTTTTCTTACCGTTAGTTTTTTCCCATTATTATTTTTACCTTCTTTTTTTTTTCACTTTCCTAAACCTTAAACTTCCTCATTATTATATACCGCCAGATTTCATTAAATCAAAACCAATGGTTCAGATCTATTGACCGTTGGTTATAAAATTAAAAAAAGCCCAACGGTTACAAGCCCAACTGATCTGCGATGGTTACATGCGATGCACTTCTGTCCGCGCTAGAAGACATGCGACTCGTCTTCACGCTGCTGCCATGGCAGGTATGTGCAGTTGTCCTCTTTTGGGCCACGCTGGAGGCCCAAGTCAGTCTGGGTCAGCAGCTTGGCCTGGGCCTTCTACTGTTTTCTTGCCCCAAGCTCGGTGGAAGCAGCAAAACGGATTTTTCTCTTATCTGGTGCCATGGTAAGAGAAGCTCCATTAAAATGGCCAAAAAAAAATTTCCTCGGTGGAAATGCCCACATATATTTTTCTTTTGGGAAAAAATCACAAATAGTCATTGAATTATACCCATTCGACACTTAAGTCACTGTGTTTTTTCACTCACTTTTACATCTGTCTTTCACTTAACTTATTATCGTGAAATCTACTGTTGGTAGTCGTTAAAATTTTAATGGTTTATTTGTCTAAACAATAAAAAATGCATTTCCAACTTGAAAATTTTTTATTCTGAAGAAAAAATGACAAATTTTGTTTTTTCCAAATTAAATCTCAATTTAAAAAAAAATAAAAAATCATTTTTTATTAGAAATTAAAAAAAGTTGAAAACAATATCTAATAACTTCAGTTTTTTTATTTATTTATTTTTTTTTAAGGTTAGAAATGTAGTAAGGGCTAGTTTGAAATTGCTGTGATTTAAAAAAAAAAAACTATTATTACTCTGTTGTGAGAATAATCAGCTGTGAATTAAAAAAGGTTTGTGTTTAGTAAATAATACTTTTAAAAGTGATATCGGTACATAAAACACTTCAGAGCGTATTTTAATCGAAGTCAGAGCGTGTTTTAATCGAAATCAGTTTCTAAAATCTGATGTCACTGACCTATAATTTTCAATTAAAGCTGCTTTTTATTTATTTACCAAACCCAATAAAATCTAAAATTTTATAGAGAAGCTGATTTATTTTAAAAGCAGAGCAATCCCAAACGGGGCCTAAGTGTTTTGACAAATATACCTTCAATTTTAACAACATCTAACTAAATATGAGTGACTTAAATGATATATTAGAAATGCCAGTGAGTTAAGTGTCGAACGGGTCAACATTCAGTGACTATTAGTGATTTTTTGCCTTTTCTTTTTGTGTTCGGGGTCATGACAAACAAGCACTTGCAGTTGCTGCTACGAATTCTACGGTGAAAGAATTGAGTAAAACCTTACTGACAATCTAAAAATTGAACGTGATGGTGCAACTAGCAAACCTTGTCTGAAATGTAAGGAGAACCTCAGGACAACAAATTATCAAGGAATGAAAACATAGAACCATAGGATACCAAAAACCCTCCCCGACTTTTCTTGAACGCGCCCTCACGCGCCATTCCCAAAAACCCTCAACCATTACCAAACTCTTCTCATCGTTTGGTCGTCGCCTTTACCTTCTCCGGCTGTCTGAAGGTTCTGGTGGCGACCCTGGCGTTCATCTTCTCCGCCCTTCCATCTGGAAGCGGCGGACCCAGCGATTCATTGATGATTCAGCGAAAGCGCAAGAAAATTGTAGGTGATATCACTAGTACAAAAATTGAATCAGACGACGGCTAAAAACTATCGTCTGATGCGGAGCTGACTGTCGTATATCTCGCAGTCGTATGATGAAACATGATTTAGAGAACTGTCGTCTGAAGAACTCGGCATCCATGTCGACATCATTAACTATCGTGTGAATATCACTCAGACGACGGGCAACATAAGAACCCGTTGTGCGATTGTGATTCAGAAGTCTTTTTTTTTAATTTTTTTTTTATAACTGTTGTGTGACTGTTATTCACACAACTAAAACATTGATAGCATCCGTGATTCGTATTACTCTCACACAACAGTTTTTATTGTATGGCTGTTGTGAACATTATGTATGTACAACAGAAAATGAAATCAAAAATCACCAAATGAACAGTAATTACCAATATATATCTAATATTGTTATAATCCACATAATTGTACTGAAATGTATTAGACAATATTGCCAAAAAGGAGCACTATGAATACATGGAAGAGAGTAAGAGGGAGAGAGAATGTGATGCCGCCTCTACAAAAAGACCAAACTCCAAATTGTCTCTCTTCGTCTCCAAATGCAACAAAATTAGTCGAATTCAAACTTGTATAACTCACGCAACTAGCCTCCATCAGTTCATTTTCCAATTCCAATTCAGGTGAGCTACAAGAGGTGATGTGGATTATCAGATCTAGATTGCAATACACTACTAGATGACTGACACACAAGATGTAGAAAAAGGAACTTACAATGTTATTCTGAGGTTTGCCCCAATAGAATCCATGGAGAATAACCAGCAAGAGATTGCAAGCTACAGAACAAAAATTACCAGTGCATGCTTCCCCATCCACTCCAACACAATAGTTGGATGCCGGTAGCCACAAACATCAACCTGCAGTAACATCCAATACCTCAGGTTAATGAGAATCAAGAAAAATTGTGAAGTAACATTACATGATTAGAAAGATTCCTACCATTATGTAACATCAATATACTGTCGAGTTCCCACAATAAAATGGCATTACTCCTTGTTAACAAATAAAACAGCATATACACAACCCAACTACTGAAGTACACAACATTTATCAATATTTATATTCAAATTAAATTATCTTTGATATTCTAAGAGGCAAACAAAGAAAGTAAATATACATATATTATTTGCGTACACAACATGCTAAGTTGTATATGAAAAATGTCATAGTATCAATTAGGACCTATGATACCTCCAGATTATGAGACAATTTTACAGTAAGAAGTGTTAAAACCTTAAGGTCGAGCAAGCAATCTCTTATAAGGCAACATAGCAACAGAGTGGAACTACCTAACATCTCTTCAATTGCATTTCCAAGGGTTGTCGAATCAAGTTCATCTTCAGTTATAACCCTTGCACCTGCCAAGTCTGCCAACAAAGAAGCAGTTTTAAATTGATGTCCTTCAGCAACATCGGGTGACGGTATCTACAAATTCAAAAGTAATAATGAGTTCTCCCCTTGAGCAAAAAATAGACAAAACTATGGACATTAAGAACATGATCAAAACATGGTTGATAGTGGGTATGTTAGATTCACACGAAAGAGAGCCTCATACAACATGGAAACAGAAGTAAGACATTAGGTCTCATTTATGATCATATCATGACATACTTTAGTTCTACAACAGAACTTGAAAACTGAAATTACCAGAATGGAAGGCTTCCCAGTTGCCAAAATCTCATAGCAAGTCATTGCACCAGCTCACGAAATGATCAAGTCTGCAGCTGCATATGCCAAACCATATTTTATGCATGAACCTTTGATATGCAGAGTTAGATCAGATTCAAGTAAATCTACTATCTCTGACTCGTATCATTTATCACAGACCTAAAAAAAAAAAAGATAATGCTAACCACTACTATTGGACCTCAAAAGAATGTTGCGTAAGTTATCGGCATGATTCATGAATGGATTACTTTTCTAGTCTTTCCAAGCTTATACTCCTAACAAACACATTATAAGTTTGCTTGCATAAGTTATGTAAATATGACGATGCAACATGTTTAAGTCTTCAAGCAACATAATTGCAGTAAAAAAGAATCTAATTTACTCTTGACCTTATAATGAACCAATATATATGAAAAAGAAAAAAGAAAATTGAAGCAAGAAGTGGCATGAAGGCAACAGTGTGTTTTTCAAATGAACCCACATACTCCAAGAATCCCATTTTTGGCAATAAAAAATCTAGAAGTGGCAGAGGACATTTTTACCGAGCCATTCAATTGGAGCAATCTAAGTTCTTCAGACCTCAGAGATTGACTTCTTCTCAACTGTGCATGTCACAACCTCAAACAGCAACGGAAAAACACCTATCAAATTAAAAAAGGCTCTTCCTGCAACTCCACTTGATTGTTACCAATTGATTGTCCTCCCTCCACTTGCACGATTTACCTAAAAATCTTTTTCTTCAATCTGGACCAACCATGCCACCAGAGAAATACACACTCACCGCATTTCAAAGAGGAATGCAAACACTAACTTAAATTTTCATTGTTTAGTATTCAGATAATGTAACTCATGCTCAATCTAATTTCAGAAGGCATCAATATTATACCTGGTTTGGGAAGTGGTTGTGTAATCGGAGATTCCTTGTCTGTCACCAAACAATGAAGAAGTTTCATGAGTACACCATGAAATTGAACATGACCATTTTTTTCCTATCATTTTGCTGCTATTAATAGGATATTACTATATCAATATAAAACATGTTATTTACCATGTGAGAAAGCTATAAGAGTTAAGCTACATAAGCAATACAAGCTCTAAGGGGAGGAGAGCTTACGTTAAATTGAAAGTGTAAACAATCCATTATGCACAATTTTAGCTGCAAGTCAAATAAAAAAGTGAGATGATCTGACCTGCATTTTCAAAGGTAATAAACCCAATTCCTCGATGCATTTTTTAGCCTAGATCCTGAAGCAACAGATAAACAGAAATCACAGGACATCAAAACTTGAAAACATAAATGAGTGGTGGAGTACATGTGTATCTTGATGGTATATATGTGCTTGTGTAACCAAGATAAAAAGATTATGAGAGTAGCATTTCAAAAATACTAATACACAAATTCTGAGAACCTTTGGGGCATTTCAAAAATACTAATACATAAATTGACCTCACCTTGGCATCTTCAGCTGATGCAAACTAATGTATAGCAAGAATTGAATTATGTTAAACTGGGATGAGAACAATTAAATACCATAACGTTTCTCCCATCAAGAAGGAGACTAGCTCCGCTTTTGACACTGCTCTGGACTAATCTATCCTTCACCATTATACTGCAACACAGGAATGGACTAGACAAATTAGCAATCAGAGGCTACTTTAACATAAATTTAGTATGTACAAATGCAAGAAACAAAGGAACAACCGTAAGAACACATGTTAATTGTGTTCTAGATCAAGGACCATTTCAATTTACTTTCCAATTGCAAATAGAGTCATTTGCTAATCTCAAAGATAGACTCATACCCCTGATCATTAGTTAATTCAATAAATCTATATGCATAGACACATGTTTTCCTTCATTGAGGAACAACAATCCAAAACCAAGCATGACAATAGTAAACTATGTAGAATATCTGAATATCGGCATTTCAAAGAATATAAGACTTCCAAGAATAAAGACAATATAAATTTGCTTATCTGTCCGCTCCTGCTTTCTGAATTTAGGATTGCATGACGTGTAGCATACATAGCTATGAAACCTGCAACATGAATTCCAGTTTCAGATGAAATCCTTATATTGAATAAGATGAACCTCTCCCCCTATACAAAAGGTTCCAACATCTTCTCGAACAACTCTACTACACTTGTTTACTCATCTTATTCAGCAAAGATATAAACTTGACCCCAGTTTCAATAACCCAACCTAAATTAAACAAACAAAACCTAAAACTCGCCTCAATTCAGAACCCAGTACCAATCGAAACAAACCCCAAGACAGTCGAATTGAAATTTCCAGAACCAATTACTAGGGTTAGGGTTAAGGATTCAAAAAATTGAACTTTCAATTAGAAATAGAAGTGCACCTCTGGAATTGAGCTCGACTCTCTGGGCCTCGAGTCAATTGAGATTGTGGGTCTTTTGGCAGACCTAGAGCTGGAGCTTGTGAATGTGTTGGAGATAGTACGGTCGAAGCCCTTCGCCGAGTTTGGAGGGGGTTTGTTACTGGTGAGATTGTTGGATTTGATGTTAGCCTGAGCGCAGTCGGAGTAGAGCTCGAAGTTGTTGGGGTCGTGGCGATGGCCTGTGTGTAGAGGTTAATGGAAGCTCAAAGTGGTCATCGATGAAGGCCTTCATTGTTTCCCAGATCGAATACCCCATTAGGTTTTGGTCGGGGTTTGTCGAGGGGGGAGAGAGAGAGAGAGCTTTCGTTAGATTTGTGGAAGAACAGATGGGGTTTGTCGAAGAGAGAGAGAAAGGTGGGGGTTTGTCGAAAAGGGAGAGCTTTGTCGAAGAACAGATACAGTCGGGATTGCCAGTGAATGCCCGATGTCGAGAACGAGGGTTTATGTTGACAGTGTCGATATGTTTTGTTATTTTTTTGATCGAGTGCATTGACTTAGACAAGTGCTACAAGGACTCACAAGGACAAGCCTAGCCTAATGCATCAGTTTTAAATTTGACTTCCCTCCTTAGGGAGAGAGAAAAATGATGGTGAGAAATCTCCCTCCTTTCTATCAAACATACTAATCAGACCACAGTTTTATTATTTTTAGTTGTATGATTAGTACGTGGTGGGGAAATTTGGATTTTGAGATAGGGTTTGGCACCACTAACATGGTGGGAAACTTGGTGCTCAATTTTTTTTAGTGTCATACAACAGTTTTTATCTTAAGCGCCTTATGAACTAATTTGTAAGTCTCTATCAGACGACGGCTCTTACAAAAATGATGTCTGAAAAAAAAAAATTTAATCACATGACGGATAATTGAATAGCGTCATCTGATTCAATTTTTGTAGTAGTGTATATCCTATGATCTTGAAGCTCTGTGTATGGAAGACCTCGATTCCACCATCCAATCCACTCCTACTCTACAACCCAATTCGAGCTATGCTAGCAAATTGAAAAACCCTGTTGATCGATACCGACAAACCATGATCAAGTATTTTGAATTCATTGATGATGACTGCGTCTAATCTCAAGGCAAGCATGGTCAAAATGTCTCTTTCTCTGAGAAGGTACATAATGAACTTGACTATGACTAGCTGTTGTGTTGTAGTTGTTAAGCTTATAGGTGAACCAAACTCTACGAATACCTTTGATATCATGCTTAAGGGCTTACCGAGGAAATTGCAAGTCAAAGGGGGCTGGGACCCTATTGATCTTCCTAAGGACTTTTACATTGTGAAATTTAACCTGGAAGAAGATATGAACTATGACCTTTGTGGGCATCTTGGATTCTGGTTGGGTAAACTCTAATTGTTAGGAAGTGGAGGCTAGATTTTGATCCTCTGAATGAATTTATTGGAAAGATGGCTCTATGGGTAAGAATCTGTGGCTTACCTATTAAATACTTTAAGGAATACACTGTTGCAAAAATTGGAAAAATTCTTGGTGATGTTGTTAGGTTACTATTAGCTAAGCTAGAGGTAAATTTGCTAGAGTCTGTGTTGAAGTTGATCAAAGCAAACATCTACACCCTTTTGTTGAAGCTGAATATGTTGCTTACCATGTTGTTTATGAAGGAATTTCTCTCATTTGCTTTGAATGTGGTTGCTTTGGTCATTCTAAGGAGAAGTGCCCTACTGTGCATTCAAAAACTTACACTTATGCTCAAACTCAAGAACCTGATAGCACTATTTGCACTAAGGACTCGACTTCTAAGGACAAGATTGATATGCAGGTTGAAACGGAGAACTCCCAACCTCTTTCTGCCATTATCAAGGAGGATATGGGTCCATGGATGCTGATGAATTACAGGAACAAAAAGAAAACCAACAATGGTGGGGGAACAAAGAAGAACATTAATAAGGGTTCGAGATTTGCTGTGTCACAAGATGAGGATACTAATGCTACCTTTGAGCCTAAGACCATTATTGACATTAATGCTAGAAACTTAGGCCCTCCCATTGTGAAATTGTGGACAAGCTTCCAAGAGAAGAAGAAGAACTTCAATAAGACTGCTCCTGTTAAATTTGCTAACTTGACAGATACTAATACTCTAATTTAAATGTGTCTACTGAAACTGTTTCACATAGTGCCACCTTGAAAGATGCCTCTATTTCTGGGTCCAAGAAAAATGTCTCAAGGATCCCAATGAAAGATGTCTCTAACAACATTGGCAGCACTAGTGGGTCTAAGACCTTGCAATATCAAAGAAAATCCAAAGGTACATCTTCTTTCGTTTCTAAACACCAACCACATGTTTTCAAAAAGCTATCCTTTGAAAATGTTGAGGATAATGTGTTTGGAAATGGGATTTCTGCTATCTTTGGTCATTGCCCTCCGGAGATATCTCTTGAGGTTAATGAAAACCATTCTTATATGATACAAGATACTGTCGAGTTTGTTGACAAGACTTTTGCTGATAATAGCTTATTGACTAATGATGATAATTTGCCTTCCCATGATGGGGAAGGTATGGTTATTGTTTAATTGTGGCCTTTGGCCCCTCCTTCTATGCCTTTTTAATGTTTAAAGCTCTATTTTGGAATGCTAGAGGTGCTAGAAGTGAGAACTTCAAGTCTGCAATTGCAAATTTAGCTAAGTTACATTATGTTGACATGTTGGCTATCTGTGAGCCACGAGTTCAATTCAAAAGAGTTAGTAATTCTTTAAGGCATATTGGTTTTCCTGATTCTAGTATTGTTGAAGCTGTGGGTTTTTCTGGAGGTATTTTGTGGGACAAAAATAAAATTCAAGTTGATTATGTTGATTCAAACTCTCAATCCATCTCTGTGAAAATTTCTCTTCCTGGAAAACCTGCTTGGTTATTTACTGTTGTGTATGCTAGCCCTACTCATTCTATTAGAGCTTCTCTATGGGAGTACTTTGATAACCTTGTGGCTTCAACTAATTTACTTTAGATGCTCATGGGTGATTTCAATGAACTTGTCTCTAGTGCTGATAAAAATTGTGGCACTTTATCTGGTAGATTTGGTGGTCTTAGAGATTGGATACACTACTAGAATTTTTCTCATATACATCGGCCAGAAACCGATGTAAAAAAAAATTTGTACACATGTGTTAGTGGGTGATGTAAAAGATGGCCAAAAAATAGACATCGGTTAAAAACCGATGTCCCATACAACAATAAACATCGGATTAGATTCCAGACTCGATGTTAAACTGCTATTATGATCACAAATTGTTGTTTTTAGATATTGTTAAACCTTCATATTTATGCATTTAATGCTTAACGAAATATAGGTCCAATAGCACTAGTATTCATTATTTAGGGGTTGTGACCAGTTACACATTTTTAGCCCAATATTTGCCCAACCACTCCACCTTCATCTAATTGTGCCCACTTACCCAATTCGATAGGTTCAAGACTCATATAGGCTCCGGAAACAAACATTATTACGGTGGTGCCACTGCACTAACACCGCACGACTCGTCAGTTACCATCGGCAGTTACCAATCCCAATCAAACGTCAAACCGTTTCAAATCTCTTCCTCCCTCCATACACGATATTTTCTCTCTCTGCCTCACTCCCTCTCTATCTCTCTCTCTCTCTCTCTCTCTCTCTCTCTCTGTGTCTGTCACCCGTAAACTCACCGTTCTACGTCGACGACGCTTCAAGGTCCGGCAGTTGTGTTTCTAGTTTTTCCGGCTTGGAAGATATCGAAACAAGTAAAAACTCAATTGCGACTCCGTTTTCCAGTTTTTTCATGTTTTCTGAGGAACCTATTACAAAATCTTTCGTTTAAAGTAGATTGAAGTTACATTTTGGTCACATATCTGTGAAATTTCTCCAACGAGTTTGCTTATTTGTGAAATCGGTGAAATATTGGGTTTTTGGTTTAATTGTGAAAATCTGATACGAATCTTATTCAGTACTTCAAAACATTTATTTTAGATCAAATGAGGTTTGATCTGAAGCCTAATGTGGAGTTGACATAAAAGTTGTAACATTAGTGCCCCCCAGTAGAGCTTGTACTGGGAGGCCAAATTTCACTGATTCATTCATTGGCGGAATGAAATATGCTATTCCAAAGTAAATTTAGTGTCAAACTGCAGTAGCCGATTATTGAATCAAGTTATGTTGTATGTGGCAGTTTAGTGGGGGGGGAGTAGGATGCATATTGACCATCCTAGTGCGTGTTTTTGGACATTAATTGTTTTTTTGAGTGTGAATAACTGCTATAAACCGTGAAACATGGGATGCGGTGGTTTTTTTTATGCAAATTATGAGTGCCTTGGCAGTCTAGTGGGGGGCAGTAGACTTTTATTGACCATCCTAATCTGGGATTTTTTACATTAATTGTTGTTTTGAGTGTGCATAACTGCTATAAACCGTGAAACATGGGATGCGGTGGAATGTCTGATGCAAATTGTGATGGTAGTGTCGGGCTAGTGGGGGGCAGTAGACAGTATATTGACCATCCTGATGCGTTATTTTGGACATTAAGTGTTGTTTTGAGTGTGAATATCTTCTGTAAACAGTGAAACATAGGATGCGGTGGAATTTTTGATGCAAAATGTGAGGGATTTGGCAGTCTAGTGGGGGCAGTAGACAGTTTATTGACCATCCTAATGTGGGATTTTGTACATTAATTGTTGTTTTGAGTGTGCATAACTGCTATAAACCGTGAAACATAGGATGTGGTGGAATTTTTGATGCAAATTATGAGGGGTTTGGCAGTCTAGTGGGGGGCAGTAGACAGTTTATTGACCATCTTAATGTGGGATTTTGTACATTAATTTTTGTTTTGAGTGTGGATAACTGCTATAAATCGTGAAACATGGGATGCGGTGTATTTATTAATGGTCTACTGGTGGGCAGTAGACTAGTTAGTGCCACCCAATAATATTTTTCTTAGGACACAGTCATCATATTTTGTTGATTATATAATGATCATTTTTGGTTTTCTTTGTGATATACTGCATTACACTGTGAATCCAGAAAACTTGTCCTAGTTTTGATGTCTTAGTGGCTGGCAGTAGACACATTACGGCCCCTCAATAATAGGATTTCTGGAGTCAGGACCCTTCTATTACCTATTTTGGATTGATCATTGTGGTTTTATTTTCGGTGCAGAATGGGTAGACCAAAATTCACATTGATGAGTGACTCAGAGGAAGATGACTGGAATTCACAGAGTTCCGATAACTGTACTGAGACCACGTTTAACCAAACACTGCAAAAAAAGTTTGTCGAAATCAGAAAGAGGAAACGACAACAGGCAGCACATATTTCTGATGAAGGATCTGCTGAAGAAGGGGTAAATGAAGATTCAGGACGATTGTCTGAAGAAGAATCAGAATAAGAGGGTGAACAGACAACGAAAATGTTTGTAATCAAAACAAGACAACAACCAAAAAGGAAACAACTTCAAGAGGAAGTGGATACAGAAGAAGAAAAACTGAAGAAGAAAGCCAAGAAGCAAATGAAAAGGGCAGTTAAAAAAGAGGAGAAAACAGAGACACAGAAAGCGAAGATTGAGTGGAAGCAACAGAAGTGCACGCTCAGTGCGTTCTGGAGGATGGTCAACGCACACAAGGACAGAATACCAGACCAAACGAAAGAGATTTTGATGGGTACCAACTTTGGTGAAATGATGGAACCTTTCTGGCAGGACAAGATAACAGAGATCCATATGCATACACATGAAGCGGACCTGGAGATACTCCTAAGGCACTTCGACCGTACCGACAACAAGTGGAAGTTTGGGGATATTGTTATGGAAATAACGGAGGAGGATGTCACGGCTTTGTTTCACCTCCCGGCTGAAGGAGAAGTGTTCAATGTGAACAGGAGGGTGGTAAGGGAAGAGATGGAAGACTCTCCAATATTTGGGAGCCCTCTAAAGACGCAGGCTGTCCTCAGAACAAGGGTGGAGTCGACACTTATAGATGAGCTGACAAAGCCGGCAGAAGAGAAAGATGCCAGGAAGATAGCCGTGCTAATGATGACATATCTATTTAGCACATTCTTCTTCACCCGAACCGGTGCCCAGATCACATGGGATATGGTCGCGATATGTGAACGGATTGAGACCATAAACATGTACAATTGGCCAAGATTAATTCTGAACTTCTTGATGGAAGGGTTACAAAAGTATAGGAGGAACAGTCCATCTGTTTTGAATGGATGCCTTCTTCTCATCTATTACTGGTTCCTTGAGAAGACCAAGGCAAAGACCTGGATTCCTGGAAGGCAGAATGAGACTCCGCAATTCATCCGATGGTCAATAAAGGAAATTTTTAGTCTGGAGCAGTTGTACATGAACGAGAACTTACCCGTGGTAAGCAAATTACAAAAACATTATATATATACACCTTATTTTCAATTTTTACTACACATTACTTACTTGTTAAATGTATCAGGATCTGATAAAAGCTGGACCATGGTCTGCAAAAATTAGACTGGAAGACCTCGAGCTGGGTGATGAGGTGCAGGACACACCGAGCTTTGACAACTGGGTGAGTGGCACAACTGAGCTTGTCTGCTTCCAGTAATTGTGGGGTAACAAATACATTACTGGGACCCAGTAATGTGTTAACCCAGTAATAGGCCGGTAATAGATACGTTAAATAAAGCCCATGAAGTGAATTACTGATGTTTGTTGGTTGAATTTTAAATCACTGGCTTGTTTACATGTAGATATGTGTTTTATGGTTGTCTACTGGGGGGCAATAATATTATTACTGGCCCCCAGTGAACACATTTTTGGGGACAATAGCTTGATGGTTATGGTTATATTCTGTTGGCAGGTACCACTGGCAAGCCAAGCAGAAGAGCAACAAAATGAAAGGCTGACGGGGAATATCAAGGAACTAATTAGGGAGATGGAGGAAGCCATTGGTGAGACAAAGCCCACAAAAGTAATGGAGGTAAAGTTAGCAAGGCTTGCCAAAGCAAATGAGGAGCTGACTGCACAGAACAAGGATTTATGGGGAAAGCTGAGGGTTGCCGACGAGAGAATTAGCGAGTTGGAAATTGAAAAGCGGGCCAAAAATAACCTCATCAGGGCGTTGTACATACGGCTTGAAAGGGAGAAAGGAGAGGTCCCCCCACCTCAAACCCAACTTCAGATAGTTCCTTTCAAGCAAGGTGTGGTCCACCATGATGAAGTTGAGGATGAAAATCCAAACTTTGGACCGAGCGTCGGAGAGGAAACCCATCATGCAGCCAGTGCGGGAAAGTCGACGGACACGGTGACGTCAGCGTTTCCTATTGCACAGGAAGTACCTGTTGAAGATAATGAAAGCCGTTTTCCTATGGGGCAGCAACAACATGGTAATGAAGATGAAGATGACCAGCTTGACAGCATTATAAGGAACATTGCTGAGACAGAAGTGATGCAATTAGTTGGAGAGGAAAAAAAGAAGGAAGGGACACATGCCGATGAGGAACAAACGAAGAAAACTCCGGATATACATTCGATAGTGAAAAACGTGAAGACATACCGGAGGGCTGCCAAGAAAGCTAGAGAGGAGGAGTGGGAGTACGACACTCCAGAAGAGGCAAAAATTTGAAAGCGTGCTGCACCTAAGAAGGCAGGAATCATGCCGCAAGCCCATGGAAAATTTCACAACAAGTTGAAGCTTAAAGGAGTCAAATGCGATAAGCAAACATGGAAGACATTGGATCCTGCAGTGGCAAGGTATTATCGAGACTTCTTCAACGTTGCTCAGAAAGACACGTAAGTACACATCGTGGTTTAAAATTGGTGTAACAATTTAATTTCTGTTTTTCATACTGATAAAATATGTGTTGGAATCACATGTTTCTGTTTCAATAGGACCGAGTACTGGATCAGCAGTGATCTTCTACGCCGGATCACGAAGCACGACCTAAGAGTAATAATCCAAGAGGGGGACATTGAAACTGACGTAAGTCTTTCAATTAGTGGCTCCCTTCAATTGTCTACTGCCCCCCAGTAGATAGATTACCGCCCCATAGTAATCTCATCAGTTACTGCAATTTTCCATTCTCTTGTTACTTATAAAGTTTTGATGTATAGTCCACGTACTCAATTTTGCAGGTGATCGCCGTTTATATTGACTTGCTGAAGTCTGATGCAGAAAAGCAAAATTCCCCAGTGGGATTCCTCACAGTAGACGCCTCCGTAAGTAGCATAAACCAAATGTATTGAGTCATGTGTTTATTTGGAAGCCACATTGAGTAACATGCTGAAATATGGAGTACTCTTTCTGTTTACTGGGGGGCAGTAATCTATCTACTGGGGGGCAGTAGGCATATTATTGGCCCCCAATAACGTGTCTACTACCTCCACTGAATAAGCAAAATTTGAACCAGATTAAATGATAACTTTTATTGTTAACTTGAATTAACTTGGTTACGTTCTGTATACAGTACTATGCTATAAAGTATGAACAGACGAAAGAACAAGACGAGGACACTCGACCTTTTGAGTGTGGAGTCGAGACAATGATTTATGAACCCCTGTGGTCCGTCTTCCGGTTCAAAAAGGTGCTATTACCAATTCACCACACCACTAGCTTGCACTACACATTATTGGTAATTGACAATGAAAAAAGGAGCTTCAGTCATATGAATTCGTTGAGGCCACCAGTAGATGAATTCAACCATGAGGAGAAGTACCACCTGAATGCAGCAAGAGTGGTATGTAGTAATTACAGAAATTCAGTTTTATCTTTTCAATACTGTTGGCATGCTTTTGTGGAACTAAAATTCTATATCTGCTAAAAACAGGTAAAGCACATAAAGAAGTTCATACATGCTGTGAACTTGACTAAGATGAGAATGCCGGGAGAAAGCCAAGATACAAATGTCACTCGAGAAAAATGCAAAGGCGAAGATGATAAGGAAAACCTGATTATTGTTGAAGAAGCAATGACCGATGAAGAAAAACAAACCAGGAACTGGATCTTACAGAATAACGTTGCGGAGACAGACTATGAACTCTATGAAGACTTTGACTGCCCGCAACAGAACCCATCATCGTAAGTACATTGAAGCAAAATATTTATCATAATACTTGTGTAACATTTGTCGTTGCTGCCTACATTCCTAAACATGTCTAATTTTTACTTCTTTACAGTGGTGATTGCAGGCCCTTTATGCTACATTACATGGAGAGCATTGTAAACGGCGTAGAACCAACCAAGGAAGGTGGGGACAACATGAGGAAAAGACTGCTTGAGAGGTTTATGCACCTAGTATTGGGGAGAAAGTGAGGCATGAGATTAGATATAACATATTTAGACATGTAGTTTTCATATCCGAAGAGTAGGGATTGTAAAGAGGTCGTACTAGCCTAATCTTCAAACTATGGTGAAATGAACTGCATTATTGGATGATTTAGTATACTGATGCTGACTTCAATTAGAAGCAGGCGCTTTACACAAATGCTCCAAATTAGACATGTTACTACCTTAATATGTCCCAATAAACCAATTACTGCCCCCAGTAAACCAATTACTGGCCCCCAGTATTGCCACCCAATAAGCATTAAACCTGTTGGAAAATTGAATTTGTGCTATGTAGATGGAATTTTAATCATCCCAACAGTAAGAATCCGACATGCGAAGAGGAAAATGTTTATTTGAGCCTGAATTTAAACAATTACTGGCCCCCAGTAAACCAATTTCTGCCCCCCAGTATTGCCACCCAGTAAGCATTAAACCTGTTGGAAAATTGAACTTGTGCTACGTCTATGCAATTTTAATCATCCCAACATTAAGAATCTGACATGCGAAGGGGAAAATGTTTATTTGAGTATGAATTTAAACAATTACTGTCCCCCAGTAAACCAATTACTGCCCCCCAGTAATTTCACCCAATAAGCATTAAAACTGTTGGAACATTGAACTTGTGCTATGTAGATGAAATTTTAATTTTTAATCATCCAAACAGTAAGAATCTAACATGTGAATAGGAAAATGTTTATTTCAGCCTGAATACTATCAATTACTGGCACCCAATAACCCAATTACTGCCCCCCAATATTGCCACCCAATAATCATTAACCCTGTTGGAAAATTGAACTTGTTATGTGTAAATGCAATTTTAATCATCACAACAGTAAGAATCTGACATGTGAAAAAGAAAAATGTTTATTTCAGACTGAATATAAACAATTACTGGCCCCCAATAAACCAATTACTGCCCCCCACTAGACAAAGTCAAACCCTAAAAACTCACTATAGAAACATATACTACTGCTGAACGAGAGGTTCAGTGCAGCTCAACTTGTTATGAGTGCCCATTTTTCCACAATGACCACAACAAATCAGCTTCTTTTCAACCTCTCCAACTGACTTGAACCGCTTCACCCTAGGCCTCCCGGGGGGCCTCTTCGCAAGGGGAGGTAATATACATTCAGAAGCAGAATCCGTAGAAGACATATCAACATTGGTTATCGGATGGATAGGAAAACTGTAGCTCTTCTTGAACATATCAACATGAAAGTACTTATCAATATAATTATATACATTTTCAGAGGCAGCTTGTAATGTAGCAAGGCCGTGAGGACAAGGAAAACAATTGATCTGCCATTTAACACATGAACATGCATGATCAGAAATGTTGACTACATATGAAAAGTCAGATCGAACCTCATAAACTCCCGGACTTGAATAATGGACACTGAAACGACGAGATTTCTCCATCTGCACCTTCAACCTTTCCTCCATTTTGGGAGTTAGTTCTGTGGTCCAACGTTCTGCCTCTTCCCTCCTTTTACCCGCCATCTCCATTTGTTTAATTCTTGTCTGGTCGAGCATACAGTAGACTGGCATCAAACGCTCAATTGCAATCCAAGAGTTAAATGATTCAGCAATCCCATTAGCCATAATTCCATATCGGCAGCTAGTATAAAATGCACGGCACCAATTTTCCACAGGCAATTCAGAAAGAAAAGGGTCAATAATATCGGCACCTCCAACTGCTCTAAGCAACCGCAAATTGAAACAGTATTCCTTCTGTGTAGATGAATATGCGACCTTAAAAAACTTCTGCTTTACATCTTCTATCAATTTTGAATTACCTTTACCCCTATATTTACTGGCAAGGTTTGCCACCAAGTGCTTGTAACAAAACAGATGAGGATTACCACCAAATACCTTATCGAAAGCGCTCAACAATCCAACACCCCGATCACTAATAAATGTGACAACTCTCCCTTGAGGTTCAAGCAGACTCTTCAAATGTTTGAAAAAGAATGTCCAGTTTGCATCTGTCTCTGAATCACAAAAACATATGGCTAGAGGATAGAAACCTGCATAAAACATATCACAGTAAAATCAGTCTACTGGGGGCCAATAATGTTGTTATTGCACGGCAGGACTATGTCACAACGTCGCACAGCAATGAAAAAATGATATATATCACAATGAATACAACTAAAACAAGAAATATTAAGTTCACAGATGAAACTATAACAAAGGCCAATATTACTGGGGGCCAAGAATAAATTTATAGGGGGGCAATAAACAATTCAGTTACCTTGATTCCCATTCCTTCCAGTTGCAGACAGAATCTGCCCCTTGTAAATGCTTTTACCAAACGTTCCATCAACATATAACACTGGCAAACAGAATTGGAAGCCTTCTACACAACCTCCGTAAGCTATGAAAAGCCTCTGAAAACGATTTGTAGATGGTTCAACCTCCAACACAAAAGAAGAGCCGGGGTTACTCTGCAAAACAGCTTCCTTATACCAAGATAACTTGCTGAACGTTTCTGCATCGGAACCATAAATCGCTTCCTTGGCCCGATGCTTTGCTTTCAAGGCAACCTTGTATGAAATATCAAACCCATATGTTGATTTGAACTTGCTCATAATCTCCCTTGGCTTCAATGAAAGATTAAAACTTACATCAGCAGCAATGCAAGTCTTGACAACCTTGGACCCCAAAAGCTTGTGTTTTTGAGTCCTAACTACACCCTTGCAAGTGTGAGTATTATTCAACTCTGTGATATACAGGCAACCATTGGCAGATGATGAAAAAGCACAAAGATGCCAATCACAACCTTCCGTTCCAACATTTGCACAGACTGCATAAATACGGTCCAGATCATTTCTCAGGAATACAAACTCGAAACCAACTGCAATTGCATACTTCCTGAGCTTTTCACGGAGCTCAGCAGCGCCATGAAACTTATCCCCGACATTATGGATATAAGAACTCCACTCATCAGACAAATACGTCTTGTGAACTTCAGTCCTGAATGCATCACCCAAATAATCATCTTCATCAATAACTTCTGAACCACTATCCACCGAACAGTTTCTCCTACAACCTCCCCTAATCTTTAAAACTGAAATATCGACACACTCTAGCCTATGTATTCTGGCAGAGCAAAACAGCATCTGGAAATCACGATCATTACGCAGAAAACAGACTTCACAACCTGGAACTGAATACTGAAGCTCAACATTATCAGTTGGGAAAAACTGGAATGTACCGAAAATGTCCTCATACAACTCAGAATAGTCCATGCATTGATTCAAAGGAATCATATAACCTTTGCCAGAGTAAAGGCACCTAGCAACCAGAGGATCAGCCATAGACCTGCGAAGAAAAAACAGGCAAACGAATCTATTATTAAACCTAAAACACATATTACTGCCCCCCAATAAACTGAATACTGCCCCCCCCCGATAATGAAATCAAACCTACCAACACGAAGTAAAAGCAGTACCAAACAACTTTCAAAAAATGATGAAAATGATAAAAAAAAACAACAATTACACCTACTTAATAACACATAAAAACATTACTGCCCCCCAATACACCGATTACTGGTCCCCCATAATATAGTCAAAACAGCCATACAAAATTTCTAAGACGTAATAAATTGCAATGTATCGTTGAACAACATTATTGGCCCCCACTAGAAATATTACTGCCTCCCAAGATTATCAGTAAGCAACAATTATAGATACTAAAATATCGTTGAACAACATTATTGGCCCCCACTAGAAATATTACTGCCTCCCAAGAATACACTCAGAATTACTGCAACACTCCGGGTACCAGCTCAACCACAAAATCCAAACATGAATTCACCGAAAGAAACACCAAATTAATACAGAAACTCAAAACTAACACAATGCACTCAAAAACACCTGGAAGTTCAAAACCAAAATTACAAAAACAATTCATATCCAAAACAAACACCTGGAAGCTCTGATACAGAAAATTCAGTTCGAAAATAAGACAACAATTCGTACAAAAAAAATCCAAAAATCAAACATATTAAACAGAGCTAAAAGCCAAACTGATTAGATAGAGGTAAAGAAACAAAAGCAAACCTCAGTGGAGGAACACAAAGAGCATCTGGATCACGATCCATGTGAAAATCACAGCAAAATTCCTCTCTATATGAATCGCAAATAGATCGCCGTAAAACTTACAACCGGGACCAGGACGCTTCTCTCCCCTGCCTATATAAATCGCACAGTTCCTCTCTCTCTCTCTCTAAAATGATAGAGCTCCACACTCAAACCCGGAGAGCTTCTCTCTCTACAGATACAGCCGAACCTCTCTCACTAAAATCGGAGAGCTTCACTCCATAAATTACGTTTCTGTTACGATTTCAAAACGAATCTTATTCAGTTATAGAGGGGCAAAAGCGTCCACAAAAATGAATAAAACTGCCACATGTTGAAAAAGTTGGGTAATTGGGGTTTAAAAAAGAAAACTGATGATTAAGTGGGCAATCTCTTAGAGTGTTTGGGTAAATGGGGTCAAGTGTCACAGAAATGGGGTAAATGATCATTTTCCCTTCATTTTAACATCGTTACTCATTCTAGAAACGATGTGTAATATATTTTTAGACATCGAAGTTTTTGAAATTTGCCTGCTGTTTATAAGCTTTACGGGTACTTGCTATATATCACACTATTTAAAATTGAATCTACATTCTTTTGTATTACTCAACCGATGTTTATTATTCTGTTAAACATCGTTTCCTTTTACAAAGTGATGTCCATTTTTCTATTAAACATCAGTTTTTGAAGTTGACACTGATGTTCATACTTATACTATACATCGTTTTTCATTTAATAAATCAATGTCCATTGATTTGTTTTACATCGTTTCTTACTTAAAAAGTGGATGTCCATTGCGTTGTTTTACATCGTTTTTTACTTAATAAGTCGATATGCACTGAATAAAGAGACATCGATTTTTGTTTCCAATCTGATGTATTATCTCTTTAATGACATCGTTTTTGTAGTTTAATACTAATTTGAAATACATGTATATACATCATGTCTTTTATAAATTGAAAATTGGTAAGATACCAATATGAACTCATTTCAATTACAAACCAACAATCACAATTGTAACACCAACCAAAGGTTTTACAAAATTATAAGCATCAAAATACCTAAAACTACTAAGTTTCTTGTTGAACTTAAAGAGTTATACACAAAGATAGTGACCAAAACTTCTGAACCATATGTGTGGTAATAACTAACATCCTCGCTTGTAACATTCCTCACCAAAAGGCATGTCATGTTGAAAGACCTGCACATATAAAGACACGTTCAAATTTATATTAGGATCCACGCCAGAACACTTCTATTTGGAGCAGCCCCATTCTAATGCTCCTGCATAATATGTATATATTAATTAGATGGAATTTAAATTTTCTAGCTGGAGGTTTAGCCATTGTTTCATAGTACAAGAAAATGATTACCGACGTACATAAATAATTGTTTGACACCAATTTTAACTTTCAAGTATGCAATGCCTGACAATGGTACTGCCTGAACTCTTAAATAAGTAAATTCTACATCTTAGAGGTTATGCAGCACAATTTCAATTTAGCAAGAAAATATATCAATATAAATTTGCTCCAATTAGACAAGATCATAAAACTTATAACTATAGACTCACCATAATACAACTTAAAAGTCCATACCTCTACCTCAAACACCAAAAGGGATATAGTACCGCTATTCCAACTCATCACTTGTAATACTATCATGAATGTAAAGTACTAAACCCTCAATTAAAGACAGACAAACTCCATTAAATTGGAACAAATGCCAGCATAGATAGACCTTGATCAATTCCCATATTCTTCAACCCCAACGTAATTATGATCTTAAAGAATTTCTCGGACAAGGCCAACACCAACCAAAAGGAAGAATCTATTTCTCCCATCACAATTCCAACTCGATCCACAGTTTAGATGAGCAGGAGACCAGCCTTGTTTTAGCTTCAAAAGATGTAAAGAGAATAAGGAGCTAAGTCCCCTACTTAAATTAATGATAGTCCATTTGTTCATGAGAAATTTGATTTCTTATTTAAAAAGAAAAATGAAGAAACTGGGATACATGATTACATATAGTTGAAAATCAAGTGATTAGTAATTTCCATTTGAATTATCCATAACTCTGTCTTTATTTCCAGACTTCACCATGCTATGTAACAAACCACATACCTTGCATGCCATACAACCAAAAACAAATCAATTTTTAAAAAGTATTCATGTAGGAAAGAAAGGTTACCAATGATGCTTTTCTGCTATAAACAGCAACCTCATGATTGGCTATTAATTTCTTTTCATAAACCCTAGCCTGAAACCTCTAATTCATTATGTGTCTTGAATTATTCAACTTGTTTTACTAAGAAACCCAATAGCAGATCACAATGAAACTTCCTTCAATTATTTTTAAATAGTCATATATACCACCTACAAGCTTCCATAGCTTTCATTAATTGACTCATTATGAGATAAAATACTAATCATGTGGCACACACCAATGATAAGTGGATCTAGGCTGCTATGCTACGTGAGTTTCTTTATAAAATACTGAATCTTTACTATGTATGGCCTTTATGGTTGCTGTTAATTAGATGTTATCAAAGATTGGACTTGTTGACTTAGATCCTAATTATGATTCTCAATTATTTTGATGACATGCAATCAGTTAACTTCAAGCTTCCTGAAGTTTTCTCCAACTTTAAAACAAAGTTCTATTAATTGTGTTAAGGGCTTAGCTGACTCTGTTTTACTCCAAAAGATCATGTAACTATTTTTTCAAAGAATATATAATAAAGAAGAAAAGAGAAAATTATTCAGACAAAGAACAAGAACATTTGAGAGTTGAATTTCAATTCGATTACTGCTATGACTGTTGCTGCATTCTTAATATATTATCAAAGGGTAAAATTCAATAAAGACAACTGAAACAATTAATTTATGAAACTTAAACCATTATATCATATTGTTAAAAGTTTTAACTTGACCTTAGAAACTGACAGAAAGCTAAATACCAATTTATGTTAACAAACTTTGAAGACCCTGCAAGTCATGTTCCTACCTAATACTATTAGTCAATCAAAAGAAATAAAAAAATTACTTAACGATTAGAATTGATATACAAAAATGACAAATAGATCAATGTTCTCACCTGTTTTCAAATTATAATTTGCTTATCACAAAACTCCTTTGACCAAAGCCAAACAGTCCAAGACACACAACAGAACCTGCATTAGAAAATAATCATCTTTCAAAACATACTCTAACCAACCCACCCACATGCATGATAACTGCACAGTTAAACTGTACAACCATCGCAATGAAACTGAAAAGCCTAGCTTGAATCCCTTTAAATTTCAACCCATATTTCAATCCACAGCAGAAGTTCTAGCAGCTAGATTACTCTTCCCCGCTGTGTTTATATTGGTCATTTAGCACTTTTTATTTTGAACATGAAATTGATGATTTACTCTTAAGTTAGTTTGCATTAGAAAAATCCTATTATATTGAAAACTATGTTCAATAAGATTTTGCTGCTACTACATAGCAAACCCTTTTCTTTTTGAAATGGCCTATATTTGATTAAGCTGACCACTTCTGTAAGTCTTTCTAAATAAAAACACTAAAATCCTAAACCTATAACTGCACATTCTGTAACATACTGTCCCAAAACAAAATCAAGCAGCAATGCCAGTGGACATGAACACAAAAGGCAGTACTTGGTTACTAAAAGCAAAAAGAATTTCTCATTCAGTTAAGAAAGAGAAAAACAAATACTTCAAGAAGACAGTTCTCTTGCCCTTGAATCTTCCAAATACAACAATCAACACAGTTTCAGAGGTAATACTTGCTGTACATAATATAAAATGTCAGCAATCCCTTCACGTGCAGAGTGAACTCAATAGAAATATAAAAATTGCATTTCACATTAACCTGTAATCTCCACTGTAATTTCATGGCAGAAGGAAGTTTGTAGTTCTCCCAAGTTTAAAACCGAGTATAGATTTTTATAGTTGAATTTTTTTTCTTTCACATCATATACAACTTCCTATACAATAATATCTTATAAGTTGTTTTCTGTAGCTATGACCAACGTCAACTCTATTTCAAACCCATGGATCAACCTCTAAATCCCAGATTAACTTGAATCCAATCATTAAGGAAATAATATTTCAAAACTGAAAACAAATCAACAACAGGAAACAACAGAAACCTTTTTATTTTAAGGTCAGATCTGAAAAAAGAAAACAACAATGAAATTCACACACAAACCATAAAACGTAAATGCAGAGATATAACTAAATTAACAACGAAAATAAATAGAAAGTAACTAAACCTTGACTGAAGGGTTAATCAAATGAACTTTGAGTGTAGCTTAAAAGGACCTCCTTTATTTGGCTTGCACAATAAAGTAAATGGAAATGTCAGACAAAGAATTCAGGCTTTAGAAGAAAGCTTCACTCTACATACATAAAAAGGTAATAACACGACCCATCTATATTGATCTGTGAGGTTTGGTTTTAATAATCTTGTAGGTCAGATATCAAGAATTCATCTTTTTAAAGAACAATGGTCCATAGTATCATCTTTTTACTAGTCTCAAATTTGATAGAATTCCAAATATCTGGTTGCTTGTCTTTTGACAAATCAATGCACTTAGCATAGCAACCACCTTCAATGTTTGACACATTATTGTCACTGTAGCAGTGCTCATCATCTCCAATTAGGTACGTATTATGATATGCAAACAGAGTTGTTTTCTCAGTTTCTATGACAGATAAGCCACAAGCATCCCTCTTTATGCATCTTACACTAAAATTCAATGAACCATTGTCTTATGCTACCCCCATTGTCTTATGCTACCCATATAGAGCACATCAACTGGATTCAGCTTACAAATCAACGAAATAAATCGAACAATAAAAGAAAAACAAAGAAAAAACTTACCACTCAATAAGTTTGGCAAAAGTGAGCTCAAAGAGTGTAATCATAAAGTAGAGAATCCAATACGTAAGCCATTGGCGATCATCAGTTGGTGATTTGGTCTCTATAACCCGAATTGAGGCATACCTACACAACAACCTAGAATCAGTTAACCAGATTACAGAGGATTTAACATGAACACAGAACAATGCATAAGAAAAAATAAAGGATCAGAATTCAGAAAGCTATAATTTTTGAACCAAAACTTACAGTGGCTAAACCAAACTAACCACAGGCCTGCAAGAAACAAACCCCCAAATCAGATTACATAACCAAAAAAAAGAAGAAAAAAAAAAAAGGTTTTGGTAAAGTGGGTAATAGCAGTTGATACCCAGCAAGAACATCGAAGTTTTTAAGGAGAACTTTGAGGAAACTTCCAGCACCAGATCCCATCCCGGTTTCTGAATGTCGGTAACTGAGAACTGAAACTGAAGGGTTCTTTGCCTTCTTTCAGTCTTCCGAGATCTGAGATCTGAGAGAGAGAGAGAGCTTGCTCGTGGAGGTGATGGCGCCTGCAAGGGGGCGGAGGTGGTTAATGTGAGAGAGAGAGAGAGAGAGAGAGAGAGAGAGAGAGAGAGAGAGAGAGAGATAATAGCGGGAGTGAGCGGAGGAGAGGGAAGCGGTGGTGGCTATGGAAAGAGAGTGGGAGAGGAAGGAGGAGAGGGCTAGGGTTCGGGGAATAAGAGGAGAGAAAGTGAGTTGGAAAAATATTAAGTGTGGGGAATGAAAATTTTGTTCCCCGCGTTCCTGAAATTTTTTAACTTAGTGTTTCCGCGTTTTTGAAAATTTTAGAATCAAAATATAGACATCGGTCAACAGTAAAAAACGATGTCAGTTATATGCATATAAATCGGTTTTTGAGGAATCGATGTTAATGACATTGTTTTACATCGCGTGTATTTCTCACCGATTTAATTGTCGTGATGTCTATGAGCATAATTCTAGTAGTGATAAATAGGAATGAAATGATTGATATGGGTTTCTTGGTTCTTGCTATACTTGGAGCAATAATGTAGTGAAAGAAAGACTTGATAAAGGGTTTTGCTATTGTGCTTGGAGGTCCATTTTTGCTGATGCTTTCATTCGACATTTGCCCAAGACAAGATCTGATCACTGTCCTATTTTACTCCAGCTCTTCTCAAATAATACTGTTAATAGAAATGCCACACCTTTCATATTCATATTTCAAGCCATGTGGTTCAACCATTATTCTTAATTTGATTTTGTCTCAAATACTTGGAAATCTTTAAATGGTGAGTTCTGCTCTAAGGTTAAACAACTTTCAATTGCTTTGTCTAATTGGAACAAAGATATCTTTGGTCACTTGTTTCACAGGAAAACGCAGATCCTTGCTAGAATTGGTGGAATCCAGAAGACAAGGGACAGACATGAGAACCCTTTTCTGATCAATCTTGAAGCTAAGCTAATTAAACAATATGAAGCCATATGTGATCAAGAAAATATGTTTTGGAGGCAGAAATCTAGAGACAAGTGGATTCAAGGTGGAGATAGAAATACTAAATTCTTCCACTTAACCACCCTGGTTAGAAGAAGAAGAAATAAAATTGAGGGCCTATATGACTCACAAGGAAACTGGTATACTGATTCTAGTGTCATGAAACAAATTACTGTGAAATTTTTCACTGATCTCTTCTCTTTTCACAATTTCGATGATATTAGATTCTCCGTTCCTTGGTTTTTTTGTCCTTAACTCTTTTATTCTTGACTGGAATGGCTGGCTTGCTACTTAATTGCATTGCACTACTCTGACTCATAAGGGCATTAAATGGTGCAATATGTTTGTTTGTGTTTGCTGCCACATTTGGAAATGGAGGAATAAACAATTATTTGATCCTAACTTCATGTTGATGTTTAAAGTTCAGCGGTAGCTAAACCTTTACTAACGCTGGTCCGATGTGTGGACTACTATCTATGATACTCCTTAGAACCCCCACTACTTGTCAAGTGAAATACAGAGGGCGTCAAAGGGAGATCGCGCTGGGCGATCTTCTCTTCTCCGATGCCTAAGTTAGTCAATGTATTTATGTTGACAAAGTAATAGTAGGTAAGTATTAAACGCGTAATTAATGAGGAGAGAGGAGAGAACCTTTTATAGGTGAAGAGAGAGCTGATTTTCTCCATGTTTTCGATGTGGGACTGATATGTTTCAGTCCCCAGCTTCTGGAGCTTCTGATCCTGTCTTGGTGCGGCACGTGGCGGCGCGTTAGCGGTGATCTGGGGGCAAGTAGGGGTTCAGGCGATAGCCTGCTTGGCTGTGTTCCCGTAGGTTATTCTTTTGGCGGGAGTTGGTACCGCTAGTGGTAGCATGAGCGTGGCTCATTATAGCTAATTATGCTTGCAAATGTCTATGTAAGTACAAGTCCCCCAAGTCACCAGTCAAGGAGGACAATCTTGGTTGGGGAGTTGCTTAGCGGTTCGAAGCGTTGCTTCCGCCAGTCTTGCAAAAGCATAATTAGTGTCAGTGCGTTATCAACCATGGACTTACTGAGCAAACGCTTTATACCCTTCTGGGTGGGCCCCTGCTAGGCCCCTAGGGAGTCCCCCACTCCCCAGCTAAGATAGACCTTCATTTGGTCGGTGTATTTTTTGTTGAAGGGAGCTGCGCTGAGCAGAGGGTGTTGGGTAGCGAACCCAATCTTTGATACCCAAGAGGCGGGGGTCAACATACCCAACCGTCGAAGACTGTTGCCACATCTGGGAGGACCATGTTTTGACTGCAATGCCGCGTTGCGGTTGTTGCCAGAGTGAGGCGTTGCCTCGGGAATCGCCGCTGGCGGAAGTCCCTCTGCTGATGATAAGTGGCCGGTAATGTCGCGAGGACCATCCTGGCGGCATCCTGGTGCATGGCTTTGCGGTCAGCGGTGACGATCTTCCTAGGTGTTGAGGGAGAAGTCTCGCTAGCAGAGTTGTCCCTGTCGGAGACTAGCTCGCTTGTCAGATGAAAAGTGAGATGTTCTGCTAGCAGCGTTGCGCTTAGCGGAGACTATCTCACTTGCAAGATGGAAAGTAAGAAGTTCCGCTAGCGGAGTTGCACTTAGCAGAGACTATCTCGCTTGCGAGATGGAAAGAGAGAAGTTCCGCTAGCGGAGTTGCGCTTAGCGGAGACTATCTCGCTTGCAAGATGGAAAGAGAGAAGTTCCGCTAGCGGAGTAGCGCTTAGCGGGGACTATCTCGCTTGCAAGATGGAAAGAGAAAAGTTCCGCTAGAGGAGTTGCGCTTAGCGAGGATTATCTCGCTTGCAAGATGGAAAGAGAAAAGTTTTGCTAGCGGAGACTATCTCGCTTGCAAGATGGAAAGAGAAAAGTTTTGCTAGCGGAGACTATCTCGCTTGCAAGATGGAAAGAGAGAAGTTCCGCTAGCGGAGTTGCGCCTAGCGGGGACTATCTCGCTTGTAAGACGGAAAGAGAAAAGTTTTGCTAGCGGAGTTGCGCTTAGCTGAGACTATATCGCTTGCAAGATGGAAAGAGAGAAGTTCCGCTAGCGGAGTTGCGCTTAGCGGAGACCATCTCGCTTGCAAGATGGTTAGCGATTTTCCTTTTCGATGGTTACCTTAGACAGGCGCTTCGTGTGATGGTGCTCGACACGTGGCCTACATGTATTGGATTAGCGTGTGTGATACCGTCTCTTCAGCACGCCCGTCATCTAGTCATTAATGCGAGTAATTATTGATTTTATAACCGAGGCGTCGCCTCGGTTAATCCAGAGAGTAAGTGCATTTGTGGGGCACATGTACGGTTGTGGTGCGATGTCGTTTTTTCAGCGGACGGCGTAGATTAGTTTGATGTTGACATAAAAGAGAGGGAAACCGTGTGTTTTGGTACTTTGCACCTTGAACTAGTATCGTCGTCTTCAAGCTTGGTTCTCTGCGTTCCGAGAAGAAAATTACTACGATTTCGTGAGGTTGTCTATCCTTGAAGCGCGAAGATCTCCTGTAGTGAAGAGAAGCGTCTTCGGTCACACCAAAGTCTTCATCTCTGAGGTTGGTATTCTGAATCCCATCCCTATTTTATTGGATTTCTGTGTTTGCTTTTGTCGGTTTCTGGGTTTTTTCTGATTTGGGGTGTTCTGTTCCTCCCCGGTGTGCTCTAAGGGTGTAAAGCGAGTTTTGGGGATGGGTTTTGGTGTTTGGTAGAGAGTTGGGGTTTAGGGGCTTGCTGGATGGTCGAATCTGGGTTTTTTAAGTATATGGGTGCTTCTGTTCTTGTTTTGGTATTTGCCGAGCAATTGTTCTTGATGTTCCTGGATGCAAGTGGTAAAGGGATAGTCTAGATCTTGTACGAACTGACAGGTTTGGGTTTTTAGGGTTTTGGGATGGCTAGTGTCATAGAGATTTCAAATGGTGAGGATTCCGGGTCTGACGAGTCGCTCAATGTGGCGGATAGGGTTTTTATTGACTCGTTGCATCCGTCTGCCCCTGCAGGAACCTACTAGTCCTAACCGCTAGATATTGCACTGCTACAGACCATACCCTGGGAAGTTACCATGGGTCGTGCTGGTCGTCTTGAGAGTTCTAAGGCAGGAGAGGATGCCGCTACTCTCAAAACGCGGGAGGATAGGCTAGCGAATAATAGCGCCGCTAGTGGCTCCGCTGATGGGGTGAGAGAGGCTGGTGGGGAAGAGGTTGAGTCAGCTGGGTTCTCCGCGACGGTACCGTGGTTAACGAGGCAGGAGGGCCTATGACTGTGGCCGCCGTCAACCTCGTGAATCGGGTGTTCCACATGCCAGGCGTTGTGAAACTACGACCGCCGCTGAAGGATGAGAGGGTGTTGTTCTTGCCAGCGGGGCACGCCGTCGTGCACAAGGCTATATTCCTCAAGGGAGTGACATTCCCTTTGCTGCCAAATCTCCAGATTTTAGTTTGTGAATTTGGCATCACTTTTGGGCAAATTTGCCCTAATATGTGGCGCTCAATTCACTTTGGCGTCTGTCCGGTTGTGAGGGTCCAACCGTGGCAGAGGTGCTGCATTTCTACGAGTTGGTGTACGTGAAGCGCCAAGGATGCAGCGGTCAAGTGAATCTGAGTCGCTGCCAGGGGGCGCCCAAGCTAATCGAGAACTTGAAGGACTCTATGTCGCCCTGGCGGGGGACCTTCTGTGTTGCCACCACTGGCTGGGAATATCAAGCGGGGTTAAACGATGGAGAGCCGACCATCAGGATTAAGTCGGAATTCCAACCTATCCGAGGTTGGTCTGCCGCAGTTTAGAGTTGATTTTTGTTGCATAATAATTCTCTGTTGTAATGACCACTTTGTTGTTTTTTGTGTAGCGGGCCTGCGCTATAGCCTGACGTGCGAAGAAGAGTGCCCTTTGGCCAGGATCCGCGGCTGCTGGCAGAACCGCAACTTGCTAGATCTCCGCCTACTTACCTGCTGGGAGCTGTTGGTCGATCAGCAGTTAACATGAGCCCTTGGTAAGTACCCTCTGTTGATGTGTCTTAGTTCGATTGTCGTCAAGCTAACCCGTTGTTTTTGTACAGACTCTCCACCGAGTAACAGAGAGAGCCGCGAGGCATTTGAAAAAGCCATGGACCGCGCCGAGGTCAACAACTTTTTGGAGATCATGTACGCCTCTAGGCTAGAGGCTTAACAGACTGCCGTCGACCCTCAGACATTGGCGCTGAGCCAATCTGAGGTTCCCATGGGGCTGCCGATGCCGCATCACTCACACCTCGGCCCCAACGGCTCGCCCATGGTGCAGGCGGGAGCTGGCAGAAGCAGTGTCCCTGCTACGCCAGTAGAGCAGAAAGAGAGGGTGCCCGCCACTAGGCGTGGGTTGAAGGAGAGGGTGGCGCCCGCAAAGGAGCTAGTGACTATTGCGGGGCTGGAGCCGCAGATGGGAGCGCTCCCCGTCGCCGTTGGTGTGACACGGGTGGTGCCGCAAGGGAAGCGGCGACAAAATGACCCGGTCGACGAGGATGATGAGGCCGATGTGGAGACCATTGGGGTCCGCCAGCGGAAGAAGTCAAGGCAAGCCCCCTCGAAGGCCACCGTGACCTTCGGGCCGGAGGTGCAGACAAGCGACCTCAACTAGTTTGCCGCATATGCAGAATTCCTGTCGGAGCCTGAGCGGGAGTTTATCATCCACCTCTGCGAGCGGCTGGGTTTCAGCGGGCTAGAGGGAATCGTGTGCTCAACCGCCATTGATCAGTCGCCCTACAGCTCGGCCTTAGGGCATTTGTCCGTTGGGCTACATGAGTTGTTCCTGGCAGCCTCCAAGCAGCCCCGGGTGGAGCGGCAGCTTAGGGAAGAGGTCGAGGGTCTCCAGAGGGAGTTGGCGGAGGCCAAGAACAGGTTGGCGGATGCAGAGCGGCGCCTGACCAAGGTAGAATGTGATGCCCGCGGCAAGTTGTATGTCGCCGTTGAGCGGGACGTGGAGCTAAATGACCACGTCTCCAGGCTGGAGCAAGACATAGCCCTGTTGAAGGATCAAGTGGCGGCAAAGGTGAAGAAAGTTGAGATCCTTCAGAGGGATTCTGCCGCTAAGTCTGCTGCGGTGAAGAGGCTAGAGGATGAGGTTGCTCGTCTGGGAGAGGAGGGGAATCGTGCGGCGTCTGCCACTGTGGAGGCGTACAAGCAGTCAGCGGAGTACAAGAAGCGTTGACTGAGGCAGCAAAGGCCAGTGCTATGGCCAACGTGGAGCTGCTGACGCAAAAGGGCGCCATTGACTGGGTCAAGGCGTCCCAGCCCGTTGGGTGATCCAGTCAGACCGCACCGCCCCCGCAGGGTGTGGTTTGTGCCAGGCTGAGGGCGCCCGCTTAGGTAGCGGGGAGAGTGGTGTGAGTCCGGCGGACGACACTCAGCAAACCCCACCTCCTACTCAGTCCGAGGTCTCTCGTGCTGGCTTTCTGGCCTCCCACACCTGAGCGGATGGTACCATTGTAACGCTGAGCCCTACCGCTCTTGGGTCTGATCAAACGAGTCGTCAGTCCGAGCAATAACCGCCCCCGAAGGGCGAGACTGCCGTTGTTGCCCCTCATTAACGAAGATATCTCCCTAGCTTGCAGTAGTGCCGTTGAGGCCTTTGTTTTTGTTTTTTTTTTTTTTTGTGCCGCTAAGGCCTTTTGTAATTCAGCGATATTCTTGGGCAGGTAGTCCCGACCCCTAATATATACAACTGGCACTTTGTTTCTGAAATTTTTCCAAGTGTGGATGCGTGTGCTTATTGCATTGTTTGCATATTTCTAAACCGCTAGAGTTTTGACTGCTGTTTTTGCGTCTCAATGAAACATTAAAGGGATTAAAATTGTTCCAAGTGCACGATGTAGTGGACGTAGTCTGCCAAATATTGTTGGCGCTGCCAGTTGATTCTTATGCTTGGACTTTGGTGACAATGGTTTGAATAGTTCCTCGTTTCATTGATAGCTGATATGTCAGCGTTTACAAAAAGCGGGGTTGTAGCCGTTGGGTAGCTTCCCTTAGCTAAATATTGAGTCAAAATTTAGCTAAGCCAAGATGCTCTAGGGTAGTGGTATGACTACTTGTAGTAATATCGAAGTTGCTCGGTATTCCAAGGGTGGGTCGTTGTGACGCCATCCTTGTCCATTAGGTAGAAGGTGCAGGGGCTAGTGACTTCTACAATTTTGTATGGACCCTCCCAAGTTGGGCAGAGTGTTGTTGGCGGTGGAATGACTTCCTTCATTACCCAGTCCCCCTGTTGGAGGTTCCGGGCCTTGACCTTAGTGTTGTAGAAATGCGATACCCGCTGCTTGTTTTGCAAATTATGCAAATGGGCCTTGTGTCTTTTTTCCTCTAGGAGGTCTCTGTCGAGGTTGACGCCCTCGTTGTTGGTCTTGGGGCAGTAGCCTTCGACCTTAGCAGTAGGTTGAGTTACCTCAATGGGTAGGACGGCCACAGTTCCGAACATCATGCAGAATGGTGTTTCACTAGTGGCAGAAGTTGGGGTAGTTCTGATAACCCACAGAACTTCAGGGAGCTTCTCCTCCAACAAACCCTTGGCGTCATCGAGCTTCTTTTTTAGCAACTTCTTGATTATCTTGTTTGCTACTTCGACCTGGCCTTTGGTTTGGGGGTGAGCGACAGATACAAAACTCATCTTGGTGCCTAGGTTAGCGGTGAAAGATATGAGTTCCTTATTGTTGAACTGTGTGCCGTTGTCTGTGATGATTGTATGGGGGACACCATAGCGGCAATAAATGTTCTTCCAGAGGAAGTGAGTTACCTTGGTGGTAGTTATTGCCGTCAACAGCTCTGCCTCTATCCACTTGCTGTTGTAGTCGATGGCGACAATGATGTACTTGAACTGGCCCTTGGCGGTTTGGAATTTGCCCATTAAGTCCAAGCCCCACGTGGAGTGAATCCATGGACCGATGATGATCGACGGTGGTTCCGCCGGGGCATGTAGGAGATCAGCATATTGTTGGCATTTGTGGCAAGATTTCGATATCCTTCTGGCGTCGTCGCATAGCGTAGGCCAAAAGTAGTCTTATCGCATTGTGCGATTTGTCAAGGATCTGGAGCCTGAGTGGTTTCCACATTCCCCGCTGTGTATCATTATCAGAACGACCTTTCCTTCCTCTGGGATTAGACACCGGAGGTTGGGGTGGGTGAACCCCTGGCGGTAAAGCTTGCCATTCTGGATGTTGTAGCAGGTTGCTCTCCGCTTGAGCCGTCGTGCTTCGACCTTGTCCTCTGGCAATGTTCCATTGCCCTTGTATTCGATGATCTCATTCATCCCCTGGGATTGACCTTAATGTTGAAGATTTCCGCTAGGGTTTTTGTGATGCTAGGCCTGTCAAGACATTCCACCCTTGTGTCCGTTGGACTTTGGTGTGGCTGAGCGGTTGCTAGTCTGGCCAGTGAATCGGCCTTGGCGTTCTTTTCCCTGGGGATCTGCGTGATAGTGTGAAATTTGAATTTTTTGAGGAGCGTCTTGACGTAACCCAAGTAAGCCGCCAACTGTTGATCTTTGGCCTGGAAACTGTCATTGACCTGGTTGACGACTAACTGGGAGTCGCTGAATATGTTGACATTGTCGGCTTCTGAGTTGATGGTGAGGAGTAGGCCGACGATGAGCGCTTCATATTCCGCCATGTTGTTTGAGGCGTTAAAGTTGAACTTTAATGCGTATTCCAAGTTTAGTCCCCCTGGCCCTGTTATGATTACTCCGGCGCCACTCGCCTTGGGGCAGGTGGAGCCGTCCACATGTAGGTTCCAGTCTGACTGCTAGGGAGCTGGTTCCTCAGCTATTGCAATGTCCGTGCTGGGCTCAATTTGTCGCTCGGTGAGCTCAGCAATGAAGTCTGGCACCGCCTGGCCTTTCATGGTCGTTCTTGGTTTGTAATCAATGTCAAACTTGTTGAGCTCGATGGCCCATTTGCTGAGGCATCCCGAGTGCTCAGGGTTCTGCATTACCTGCCTCTTCGGTTGACTTGTTAAGACATGAATTGTGTGGGCCTGAAAATATTGGCAGAGGCGTCTAGCGACGATGATGAGTGCGAGGGCGAGCTGCTCTAGGGGGGATATCTTGTTTCAGCCCCGTTCATGCCTCTGCCGACGTAGAAAAAGGGGAGCTCATCCTGGCCGTCCCGCCGGACAATGGTGCAGCTTACCGCTGTCTGTGATACCGCTAGGTATATGTACAATGTTTCTCCCTGCACTGGGATGGAGAGGAGCGGAACTACTGCCAAGTACTCCTTCAAGCTTTGGAACGCTGCCTCACAATCTGGGTTCCAGTCGATGACCTTCTTATGGGTTGTCTTCAAGACTTTGAAAAATGGGAGACATCTATCAGTGAGTCTGGAGATGAACCGAGAGAGGGAGGTTAGTTTTCCCTAGAGGCTTTGAAAGTGCTTTTTCCACTTTGGAGCCTTCATGTTGAGGATGGCTTGTACCTTGTCAGGGTTAGCCTCTATGCCCCGCTCACTGACTATGTAACCCAGAAATTTGCTGGCGGTGACGCCGAAGAAGCATTTTTCTGGGTTTAAGGCACATACCGTAGGCCAAGAGAATGGCAAATATAATTCTGAGGTTTGCCACGTGGCCGCTGGCTTTTTTGTTTTTTACCAACATATCGTCTGCGTACACCTCGATGATTTTTCCCAGATGCTCAGCGAACATAGCATTCATCAGCCGCTGGTAAGATGCACCGGCGTTCTTCAAACTGAAAGGCATGACATTGTAGCAGTATAGGCCCTTGTCGGTGGTGAAGGAGGTGCACTCTTGGTTATCAGGGTGCATCTTGATATGATTGTAGCCGGAGAAGACATCCATCATGCTGAGTAGCTCGTGGCCAGCGGTTGCATCGACCAGTTGGTCTATGGGAGGTAACGGGAAACTATCCTTGGGGCATGCCTTGTTGAGGCCCTTGAAGTCAACACACATTCGCCACTTTCCGCTCGGTTTTTTGACCATGACCAAGTTGGAAATCCACTGAGGGTAATTTACTTGGCGGATGAATCCAATGCTCTGGAGCTTGGTAACCTCCTCCCCTATTGCACGATATCTCTCCTCATCAAAGGCCCTTCGCCGCTGCTTGATAGGGTAGGCGGATGGTTTGATACTCAATTTGTGTGTGATGATCTCGGGGGAGATGCATGGCATGTCAGCGTAGGACCATGCAAAGACGGCGGCGTTGTCACGTAGAAATTGGGTGAGTTCAGCCGCTATCTCTGGGTCTAGCTCGGCGCCGATGCGGACTGTCCGCTCAGGGTGTTCGTCGGATATGCTGATAATACTTAAGGATGTTTCTGGGTTGACAGGCTCTTTCTTGACATACCTCTTCTCGTCATCCTTGGGGTCTTCAAAGATATCTGGTGCCGCCGCATAATTTCCCAATGCTAGGATTTCAAGGCGGCACGCTGATTGTGCCACAGTTGTGGAATAACACTCTTGTGCTAGTTGCTGACTTCCCTTTACACAGCCTGTTCGGTTGGAGGTGGGGAACTTCATGAGAAGCATGTACTCGGCGATGATGTACTTGAGTTTGTTAAGTGCCGGTCGACCAATGATGGCGTTATATGAACTGAAGCAGTCCACAATGATGAACTCTGTATGGATTTCCGCCATACGTGGACTGGCGCCGATAACTAGTCGCATGTAGTCGGAACCCAGTGGCTGTGTGACGTCACCGGAGAAACTAAGTAATAGCTCATGATCCTACAATAGTCTTCTGTTCCGCCGAAGTTTGTCGTAGCACTTGTTGAAGATGACATTTACAGCGGAGCCGCTGTCGATAAGGATCCTTCCCACTGACCATATCGAGTATGGCGTCGATCAAGAATGGATAGTCGTGGGGCAGATGTACTCTGCGTTCCTCCTCCTTTGAGAAGGCAATGGGCTCCCAACCAGATTTTGGGAGCTTAGCGGACCTCTCATAGCGGATATTGCACACCTCCTTAGGCTGATTAGCACGCGCATAACGCTTTTTTGCTCTGTGAGACATATTGGTGATTGGAGTCCCACCGTCGATGGTGTTGATGCGACCCAAGGGCTCAATGTTAGCAATCACGGGTGGTGGTTGGTGTACCTTGAATTGTTCCACCTGACCGTCTCGGTATAGAGTCTCAATGGTTGTTTTGAGGGCGTTACAATTGTTGGTGTTGTGGCTGCTGTCCTCGTGATACTTGCACCACTTGCCAGTGTTTCTGGGCTTTCCGACCCTTGGGTATTTTCTTGGGGGTGGTGGCGGGACCTGGTCCTTACACTGGTCGTATATTTCCTCGTATGAGGCCGTGAGGACTGTAAACACTGCGTACCGTTGGGATGATTCCGTCTGTTTACTACGGTTATCCCCATGAAATGAGCGGCTGCAACTATTGTAATGCTGGTCCTTCTGTCGCTTGTTCTAGTGGTTGCCCTGTTGCCATTCTCTCTTTTTATCAGTTGGTGGTGTAGCAGAGGTTCTGCTAGTGGTTTCTTAATGGCTGGCGGAGGGTTGGGTGGACTTTACAGGCGTTGGTGGTGGTGGGGGGGCTTCTCCATATGTAATGAATTCTGCCTGTGCATGGATGACAGCCTCGCTCATGACATGGTCGTAAGCGGCATTTGGATGGTTGTAATTGAGGTGATAGAGAAATGGTCCCTTGAGGAGTCCCTGCTTGAAAGCTGCAAGCGCCATTGTTTTATCAAGATCGCGGCACTGGGACGTTGCCGCTCGCCATCTGGTGACAAACGCCTTCAATGTCTCCTCCGCCCCCTGCTTGAGGTTGAATAGTTGAGATGTATTGTGGTGTCTGGCAGCCAATAGGATGAATCGAGAGAGGAAAGCATTGAACGAGTCGATGGACCCTGGCGGACACTCAAAAAACCAACTCATTGCCTCACTATCCAGCGTTTCGCTGAACAAATGGCAGAAGGTAGCATCATCGAAGCCTTTGTTATTGGTGACTTTTTTGAAGGTGTCCATATGGACAAAGGGGTCAATCATGGCGCTGTAATGTGACATCTTTGGTGTCTTTGCCTGTGCTGGGCGGATGGCATGCAGGATCCTGGCGGTGAGTAGTCCTGGTCTGGACGCGAAGAGTGGATTTGGTATTGGCGCTGGGGCGCCTGCCTCGACCCGGATTAACCTTTGCTCTAATTGTTACATCCGTTCCAGTATTAGGGCGGTTGTGTTTCCATCGGGTCCTGCCTAACTAGTTCTCGCCTGGGGACAGGTATATTACCCTCGGTTCTGGCCCTGATTGTTGAGCGGCTGGTGTGTGGCTGTGACTCCGCCTCCTGTTCCAACATTAGTCGGGGTTCTAGAGGTGGTCCCATTCCTCGTAGCTCTGGTGGGTTCAACGGTACCTGCATATGTATGATTGGTCCGGGTATCAATCCACCGGTGTTGGGCTGACTGCGCCTGGTGCTCCGCGATTACTCGATTTGAGCTAGGTTGGCGTTTACTTCCAGCGCCCTCTTCAACTCGTCAAATCTTGACATCAGCGTGACCACCTGCTTTTGTGCCTTGACCTTTTCTCTGCGCTCATGCTCGCGCTCTCGATTTGCCTTGTGCAGGTCCGCTAGTGCCAGCTCATACATAGCGGAGAGGTCCTGCACCGGGGGCGGCTGCCGCTCGGCTAAGCCTCCGCTGAAGGTTGGGTTGGTGGGACCATGGAACTGGCCTGGGGTTCCCCGCCGGGGTTGACCGGCGTGCTGAATAGTGAACGGTTAATGTTAACCGCTGGATTAACATTGATCGTGGGGTTGGAGGGGTGGGGATTGGCGGACTGATCCGCTTGCTCCTCAGCGTTTCCCCCGCTAGCGTTAGTCATGGTGGGTGTTGTGGTGGGATGGTTTTTTGTTCAAGGAATTCCCACAGACGGCGCCAATGTTGATGTTTAAAGTTCAGCGATAGCTAAACCTTTACTAACGCTGGTCCGATGTACGGACTGCTATCTATGATACTCCTTAGAACCCTCGCTACCTGTCAAGTGAAATACAGAGAGCGTCAAAGGGAGACCGCGCTGGGCGGTCTTCTCTTTTCCGATGCCTAAGTTAGTCAATGTATTTATGTTGACAAAGTAACAGTAGGTAAGTATTAAATGCGTAATTAATGAGGAGAGAGGAGAGAACCTTTTATAGGTAAGGAGAGAGCTGATCTTCTCCATGTTTTCGATGTGGTACTGATATGCTTCAGTCCCCAGCTTCTGGAGCTTCTGATGTTGTCTTGGAGCGGCGCCTGGCGGCGCGTCAGCGGTGATCTGGGGGTAAGCCAGGGTTCAGGCGGTAGCCTGCTTGGCCGTGTTCCCGTAGGTTACTCCTTTGGCGGGAGTTGGTAACACTAGTGGTAGCATGAGCATGGCTCATTATAGCTAATTATGCTTGCAAATGTCTATGTAAGTACACTTCACTATGCCTCTTAATCATGGAAAAATTATTTTGAGTTCTGCTGAGGAATGGAAACTCTCTGTTCTTAAGACTAAAGTATCTAGAACTTATGATTTCTCTATGCTTGCTTGGTTGAGGCCTCCTAAAAATTATTATAAACTCAATGTTGATGGCACTAGAGCCTCTTTGTCTGGAAAATTGGTGCTGGTGGTGTCATTAGAGATCATTTTGGTAATTAGATTACTGGCTTTCAAGTTAACTTGAGTGTTGGTGCTATCCTTGATGCTGAGGCTTGGGGTCTTATTTTGGTCTGAGACTTGCAAGAACCCTCCACATTTCTAACCTTGAGATTGAGTCTGATTCTGCTATTCTGATTCATTTACTTCAGAGGCATGATCTCTCTCTACACCCTCTCGGGTCTTTGATTAATGATTGCCATCACTACATTTCTGCTCTGGAAAATACCAAGATAGATGTGATTCGTGAGTGTAAAATGACGGCTGTTGCCTAAGCTAAAATGAGTGTCGAGCATTCCCCTGGTCTAATCATATTTGAAGAGCCTCCTACTCATGCCTCTCAAGCCTACCTTGATGACATTGATGGTGTTCTCAGAGTCGGGCGAACTGGAAATGATTCTAATTCTTAGTTAGAAAAGAACTGTTTTGGGCCTTTTGGTTCCTCTTGTAACCAAAAAAAAAAAAAACATAGAACCACAGGGTAGCAAATAATCAAGAAATGCGACAAGCCCAGCAAGCAAGCATGCCAATACAGAATGCTGCTAATGCGAAGGGACAAGTAATACTGTAATGAAAACAATAACTCATATGTGGCTACCTAGGTCTTTAAACTTTCAATAGAATTACATACAACTCTGCCAATCCGGAGCAAGTGCCCAACTAAAAAGCAAATAAGTCCAAAATCTTAGGCTGTTCCTATGTGAACTTGGATTGGAGCAAGTGTCATGCCAGAGAGAATCAATTTTGTGTGCTCAAAACATCTACTTGTTGCTGTTCTTTCTTTTTCGTGACCCACTTAGGGCAGCCTTAGCTTTCGCCCATTCATTTAATGAAGCAGCACTTCTCACAAATAAGCAGGTTTTACCTTTGTCAACAGTGCCTGTAGATGCTTGCTTTGGTGTCAAATCACATATTTTCCCCAGATCTGGAGCATTGTCATTGCCGGCAATAATCTGTTGATTCTCTTTAGGAGTACTCCGTGGTAAACCATCCCCCTCCTTTCCAATTATCCCCAAAGAAGAGGATTCACCTCTAGTAAGTTTATTCTTATCTTGCTTTACTGTTTCCTTGAGCTTGCTGCCAAAAGAGCTCATGACTTCTACACCTCTGGGCTTTTGGAACCCTTGTTGCTTGAAAGAGATACCAGCTGGTAGAACTTGTGTTATGCTGAATGAGCTTCCAGTATTGTCATTAATCAATTGTGTCCAGGACGATTTCTGGCGCCATGAAGCTCCTCTACCTGACTTAGTTGAGTTTGATAATGCATTTTGAGGTTGAGGATCCGCATTCTCCTCCACCGGTTCCATCTCACAGAGCTGACCTTCCAAGTTTCCATCCCTTGCCAAGTCCTGGTTTTTGCTGTCAGAATGGGACACTTCAAAAGCACCAGAACCAGAGTTTGGCTGGGCCTGTTCAGTTACACTCCCAGTATTCTCATCAGTCAATTGTGTCAGAGATAATTCCTGACGCCATGAAGGAACTCTACCCGACTCATATGAGTCAGATACTGACTTGGTAGGTTTATGTTCTGATCTTCCCTTAAGTGGTTCCATCTCAGACAGCTGGCCTTCTGAGTTTCCGTCACTTGCCAGGTCCTCAGACTGGTGCACATCGGAACTGCCAGATTTGGGCTCCATTTGGTCACTAGAAGAAGATCTGCCTGTCAGTATATGTGAGACACTGAACCCACTGTTGTCCCTATGACCGACAAGTTGTCTCCATGAACATTTCTGAGACCATGAAACCGGGGCAGTTGATTGTTGGACTCCCAGCTCTGGTTTATCTGGTTGAGATTTAGAATCCGTCTTTGAGCCAGGGATATCAGGCTCCAATTCTGTTTCATTGTAACTCTTGTTGAGAAGGGATTTCCTCTTTTTGTTAGGAGGTCCATTAATCTTACTGCACACCTGTGTTCCACTGGATCTCAATTCCTAGTAAACAAATATAGAACAAAGAGAAATAAGTACTTCTAGGAAGCTAGAGACCTTGAGCAAAAACAAAGTATAGAACTCTAGGAGTAACAAATTAAGGCTATACTGTACCTCCAAGGCCGATAGTATGTTTTCTTCATGTTTACTTGACACAATATTAATTATGAGGTCGTCTTGCTCAGCTTCCGCTTCAGTAGGAAGATAAAGCTCACCATGTTGTTGACTAGGCAGAGGCCGAGGCAGAGGGGAGGCGGTAGTATTGTGATCAGCATCATCAGAAACATGTTCCAATTCCTTTTGTAAGAGCTTGTCCATTACTTTATTCATTATACTAAGCTCTTTGTCATTGATCACATGGTCAGGTAATTGGTTTTGTTGATCAGGAGAAGGGTCAAAAACAGCATGCTCTTCACAGTCACAGAAATGAAGGGGGAGAGAAGGAACTTGAACACGTTGGAAACTGTATTTGTGCTTGCCAGTTCCACTAAAGGGCAAAGCTTTCACCTATACACATTTAGTCAAATATGCAGTTGGAGATTAAAGAAGCACACAATTGCCAAGCACATATATAGCAGAATAGGCTGAATAAGCAGAAACTTAAAAAGTAAAGGGCATTACGGTTCTTAGAGCAGGAAAGAATAAGCGAAGCTGCTTGGTGCTGTGTTGTGAAGCAGTTTTAGCTTCTTGGGTGGTGTGGTGCTTAATTTCAGCAGCAAGTTGAGCATTTTCTAGTTCAGCCCATTCTCGTCTCAAACGAACAAGATAATGTTCTTTAGCCTTGTGGAGTTTCAGCTTCCCGCCCTTCCAAACGCACCCATTATACTGTATACAACGACAGTAGTAATTAATCCCTAGGTCTTTCTTGTAGGGCAAAAGAAAGAATTGAAAGAGAGAAACATACATACCGTGGCGAAGAGCTTGGAGAGGGACTTGTCTGAGCAAGGCAGAAAGTCGACGTAAGCAAAGCTACGGCCTTTGGTTCTGATTATATCGATTCCGTCGACGCTTCCTCCAACTCCGGTGAACAGCCTTTGCAGATCGTCTTCCGTCACGCTCTCTCCCAAACCCCCAACGAATATTCGCTCTCTTCCTCCTCCTTGTTCCACTTCCATCATCTCAACCAGATTCTTTCTCACGACTTTTCTCCTCTCTTCTACACTTCTACTTGAGCTCAAGTGCTAAACCCTACCCTTTCAATTTGGGCCCAAGTCGGGCGGCCGGGCCCAATTTAATAAAAAAGGCCCAAAATTCAAAAGGGAAAATACAGAAATATACACACTTACACTAGTACAAAATTAGGCGAAAGGAGTCGGGGACTGGGAGGAGGAACCCGGAGCGATCGAGATGCCTGTAAAGACAGAACCGTGCAGATACTTTCAGCGTGGCAGGTCCTCTTCCTCTTCCCTCTCTCTTGCTTATTATTGCTTTTTTCAACTGTCTACGATTTCATCTTTTAATACTTTCTATCTGTCATAAACAACATATACATAGGAGATGCATATAGCTCATATTCTTTGCTGCTTTCACCAAAGAGTTTGTATCGAATTGATGGGTTATTGCAAAATTACAAACTAGATACAGAAGAAACTGATGATCGACTGGCCGCATTGAGCCTTTTCATCTCAACTAGTACAGTAGAGCATGCTAGGTTGACTCTTCCCCTCTATGCGGGGGGGGGGGGTGGGGGGGTTGGAGGTTAGATGTTAAACCTGTCGGTTGAATTTATCCACAAAAACCAAATTTTCATTTATAGACTTTACATTCCTAAGGTAGCCAAGACAACCTGGGACTGTGCTACCACCACTTATTGTTCTCACTCACTGTCCTTCTCTTCTCTTCAAACTCATTTCATTCCATCTTGTTGTCTATATGTATCCTTCAGTTTTGTCTGTATTCGACTTCCTTCCATACTTGATTGGTAACCAACTTTTGTGTCTGAACCAAACTATAGACTGCCTTTCTTGTGTTTACATGATACTTTGTTTGTTATATATATATATAACTTTTTACCATGCTTCTTTCAGCTGTCAGTATGGAGATAAGTGTAGATATCTTCATGTGACTCAGCAACAGCCAAAGTCGAATATCTTTGGTGGATCCCAATCTGGCTCAAATCAGCACCAAAAGTCCAATCCTTATGGTTTTGGTGTTCATAACAACTCTCAGTCAAAAGCGGGAACTGATAAGGTTTCTTCCCCCCTCAGATCTACATCCATGTATTAAATAGAAGGTCTTCATTATATCATTTAAGGCATTTTAATGATGTAAATTGCAAGTCACAATTTTACAAGATTTCCAGAAATTTATCAATTTAAAAAGATGAAAGCTTTCAATGATTGATTAATGACAATAAAGAATCTTATGCTCCTATGGTTATTGCTCATGTTGGTTTTGAAATTTTTCACAAGTTACATCGTTGAAAGCTCTATGTGTGTCATTTAATGCTAGTGTTACTTGTGATCAGCCTTTCGAAAACAAATGGACTCGTTCCTCCCCCGCAGCTGCTACTGCTACTCCTTCATCACGGAGATCTGATAACCAGCCCCAGACAACAAATCATGAGTAAGTTATTGGCTGACAGTTTATCTATTTGCATCTCTATAGCTTTGCACTGCCATTGTTATCTCGTGATTTAAGTTAATATGTCTAACCACCTGTGAATCCATGTACCTGAAGGTGCACAAATCCCGAGTCTTGCAGAAGTATAATTAATGAAGATTTTGAGCGTGAGAGACCACTTTGGAAACTTACCTGCTATGGTCACTCAAGAAAGTATGTTTAATTAGCCACATTCAAAAAAATTTGAGACTTTGATTCTAGTCACTGCTGTAGGGGACTTCGTCTTTGAAGTTCTTAGGTAAAGCATTCAGCAATTGATATGCACCAATCAAAATAAACACTACATTTTGAATTTATTTGTTTGCAGTTCTCCTTGTGATATTGTTGGTGATGTTAGTTACGAAGAATTGAGGGCACTGGCATATGATGATGCTAAGCGAGGGCTGAACTTGCCGTCAATAGTAAGATAACCTTACATATCACAGTTTACACTTGAATGTTCATATGCGTCTATGACTATATTTGTGTGTCATCGATGTGCTTCTGATTAAACAATACTGGACAGATTGAAAGAGAACGAAATGTGGTTAATACCAAGTCTATTGAGTTTGAAAATCTTCGCAAGCCCCGTGCTGTTCCACTGAACTCTACTGTTAGCCAAAGCCCTTTCGCTTCAGCTACTGCAAATGCATTCTTGCAGACTCCTCAAAGTAGTGCTCCTCCTTCAGTATCGAGTTTCAACCAGTTTGGTACATCCCTCAACGTGGGATTTGGACAAAGGCAAGTCTCACTTCTCATATTTAGACTACATTGGTCTCAACTATTCTAAAATCCGTCTGTTTCCCATGCTTCCACCCATACATAAAGCCCTCCCCCTTTTTGAGACTTCTAAGCACCCTCTCCCTTATTAACTTTGAAACTTCTTATTCATATCCTCAATCCTGTTTTTCATGATTTCCATGGGCTTAACAACCCTTCATTGCAATTCTTTTCCAGGCCATCTGCACCAGCAAATAATGGGTTTTTTCAGCCGAGCCTGTTCATGAATTCTAGCCATGCTTCAAGTGGATTTGGGACAAACAATATTCCATCTGCAAACGTTGGTAAGACTGTTTTGTTTCAGTGGATTTCAATGTGTGACTTTGATGCTCATGTGGCACTGGTCTGGTTAATTGGAATGGAACAAATAGGTGTGTTTAAGAACGAGGAATAGGTAGCTTCTCTTGGGTACCATTATCTAGGTGTTTAAGATATATGCCCTACTGATTGGAGAGTGTTGATTAATTATTTTTTTGGTGTTTTCTTAATGAGTTTATGATGTGATCTGGACTTTCATGGATTTCACATTCATCCTAAATAAATGTATCATCTTCTGTTTTGTAATAACATCTATGAAAGAAAATTTAATACCATTACATTTTCATGATTCTTCAATTGCTTCTTATCGTAAATCATAGGTTCACTTGCCGGCCAATCTCATAACAGTACACGCGGAAGTATTTTTACCCACAATGTAGGATTTGGCAACACTGATGTCATGAGACCTGACAGCAACCAAATATCTAGTTCAGCAGTGCCATCACAATTTCCTAGTGCTACAAGTAGCCAGCCACTTATTGTTTCAGACGGGCCTAGCTCTGCTTCCATTTCAAGTGGACAAATAACTGCAGAAGCTCAGTCACTGTAAGTTTGTGGAAACAATTTTTTCTCTTCTATATATTATCTTTCAGAAAGAAATTATATTTATTTGATAATTTATGTTTGGGAATCAAGAAATCGGCTGATCTATGCACTTTCTTTTTTAATCTTATCAGACTGTTTGCATTTAATCTACAACCCGTATTTACAGTTCAACTGAAAATGACCTCTTCAAACAAAAACAAAAAAAGATGACTTACACCACATCTACATAATTGGAATGTCAAACCCAAAAAAACAACTGAAGATGACCTTAACACCACATCCACGTGATTGGAATCTGAAAACCTTCACCCAAATTACTTGAGATTCTAGTACAGGTCCATCATTATTCTCTTTTAAAAGCTATATGATACATGTAACTAGATTATACTAATTTTGCTTAAATCAAATATTTTGGTATGTTTACAAAGGCCAGTCCAAATAAAAAAAAGGAAATTATAAATAAAATACCCCAGATGTTTGTCATTTGTATCGCCTTTTGTGCTACTTAGTTTGCTGTTCTTGTTTTGGGCCGTGAACCCCCGTTCCACCAATAAAAAGTACCCCCAACTCATGGAAACCAATACAAGTATACCACATAGGAAGTTTCCAAAACAAGCATAAACTACTGAAATAAAATAACATAAAAATATTGTTAACCTAATCTCTAGTACCCGTGTTCTTTCATTGTTTCATAGGTCTTCTAGTGGGTGGTAGTGGGCAGTTTCTACAATTGTGCACTGGTGTTCAAAGCTATGTTTAGCTATTAGCATATGTGAGTCAAGGTTTTAGTTGATAGGCATGCTTCTTGATAACCAACAATAGCAAGATAAGCTTTTTCAACGAACAATACTGCAGGACCTCTACTATTGGGATTGAAATATTAAATCCTATTGTCAATATTGACAAGAGGTGTATGGATTGTTCAAAATGGAATTATAGTCGTTTGGCTTTGTAACATGCTATAATGTTAAAATGAAATTTCAGTTCAAAAAAAAATCTCAAACTTAGCATAAAATTCTCCCAAAACAAATTAAAAAATGCCCTTGATTAGCATGAAAGTCTCAAGATTTGCTAGCAACTCTTAGGATCTCCAACAAGGATTGGTTTTAGAAAGGTATATAGCTTGCATCTTGAGATCCTAGGAAGACATTATTGCTATATAGTATCTCGTAATTGGACAGGAGCTTGCATGCAGTAATCCAATAGTAAATTAATAAGGCACCAATACTTCTTTGATCTCACCTTGCCATGTGTACCATAATCTGAATTGTCCATTCACTCCATTGTTTAGGTCCAGCTTCCAGATAAAAAATGAGCCAAATGACAAATCTCTAACCATTTGATTATCATCAGGATAATTTCAGCGGTTACCAGAACCATTGTGTTCATTTATTAGATCACTGTTAGATGTGCAAAGATTATCCTCGAATGGGGCTTAAAAAACAGGCGCATGGTATGGTGGACCACAGATAATATTTACACATGTATGTGAAAATTGGGACCTCCTCACCAGGATAAGTTTAATAATCATTAATCAGAACCAAAAAAATCCTTCCATAGAGAACCCAAGCACCTCCACCAAACCACCATAAGTATTCTCATTTAGGTTTTTATTTACTCTTTAACATTATTGTTTCTCTTCAAATTCCAGCAGCTTGTTTTTAGTTTTTTGTATCCTCTATCCTCATTACAATTATCTCTGTACTTAGAGCTCTGTTATGTGCTTCTATTTATCTTTTGCTCTTCTTGTTTATCCTACAGAAATAACATACAAAGAGAGAAGATTTCTGGGGACATGAGTATTTGGTTGAAAAAGAAATGGACACCTGGAGAGGTAACATCCTGGGGTTTCATAAGAAGCTTGCACATTTATACTCATTGTGCATCATATTATTAGCATTTCTGAGTATTATTTTGTTTAGAGATAAAACCAAAGAAAAAAAATGTTTTAATTCTGCATTGGATGCAAATAGTCAAGTCTTATTGGGATTTGGGAACATGTCCTTTTCCCTTTATTATTGTTGATCTTTTATGATAATTTTAGGTGATAATTCCACATTAGTGCATTAATAAATTTGATAAAGATTTTTATATGCTTAAACTCAAAAATTCAAATAGCAAAGTAAGAAGACATACCCTTGCTATTTACTATTAGAAGAAGAAAAAAGAAAAGGTATATCACATTGTTATCCTCTTCCTCAGAACTCTTTATGATTGCTTATTATTTGAAACCATGAAGTTAACTTGGTATATAATGAATATTCCAACATCATTTTTATTTTGTTTCTCCCCAGGTTCCAGAAGAAGAACCGCCAGATGCATTGGTTCAGATTGACTTGTAAGCTGTAGCAGTACTTTATGAACAGGACAATCACAGCACTTACTGTTGATATTAATATGCAAGGGAAGTACCCCAAGTGCAAAAAGACATCTCGAAATCTCAAGTTGGGTGAGCGCAATGAAAGGGGAGGACACTAAAAGGAGAGGGAAAAACTTCATTTGGGCAGGCCACATGGTTGCAATGTATCTTCATGCATGCCCGTATGCCTTATTTGAATAGAACTGATGTGCCATCTTGTTTCCAAACCCACCCAGCTTATGAGTATTTAGAACCGTGTGATGATATACTAACGCAATAGCTTATGACTATTTAGAACCATGTGATGTTATACTAACACATCTAAAAGTCGGCTGAAACTAGAAATGACTGCAAATAAACACCGAAAAGACCTTGTGGACTGTTTGGAGCTGGTATATTAATGCCCTATAAATTTTATCTTACAAAAGAAAGCATAAATTACTAATTATTGCAATTGCAATTCCTACTGCTGCTTGCTGGTGAAGCGAAATTTTCAACTTTGTCCTTCCTTTTTAGGAGTGTACACGAGTCAAGCTCAAGCTAAACGTTGATACTGCTTGTGATCAAAGGAGGAGAGAATGGGCACCGGTGATCCAAATTAACATTGTTGGAGTTAATTTCCAAAAGTGGGTAATAGCTTTGAACAAAATAAGAAAATTTAAAGAATATTGTTAAATTGCTTTAATGCATCAAAATTAAGCCCGGTCATTGATTTACAAATGGTACAAATATAAGAAATAATTAAATGTTCAAGTAAACCCTAATTTGTGTTTGGTCCAAACTCTAGGTTATTTGCTCTAGTGGTAATAGGGTTAAATTAGAAGGATTTAGATTTCTATTCAATGTACGATTACTTTCCTTGTATGATTGAGATTCTATGCATTGTAATCCTCTATATAAAGAGGCCTCTATTATCAATGAGAATACACAGCAAATTCCTCTCAATTCTCGTTTCCCTAAAACATGTTATCAGCACGAAGCCCTAACCCTAAAACAAATAGCCAAACCCTGATTCAAGAAGCTAAAAACCTTGAATCCGAATACAAAACCTTGAACCCTTTTCTGCCTCCACCTCACACATTGAAGAACTTGATCCCAGGAGTCCAGAACCGGCGGCCCCACCCCAAGAACTGGCCGGAAACCTACCGAACCGGCCACCGGAAGCTCCATACAACTCGCAGCAAGTATTCCACCGGTTCACCATCTTCCGGATCTCCAATTTCCACCAAATTTTGGTAGTATAAGCCCCTTGATCTGAAGTTTCAGGAACTGGAAGAAAAAGTCCAAAAACCGGCCTAAAAGGGCGTGAACCGGCCACCTGAGCAGCTGCATCTTGAACCGGCAGAAAAGAAGAAGAGAAGAAAAGAAAAAAAAAGGAGAGAGGAAAAGAAGGCCAGAAGCCCAAGCCCACTGATGCAGACCCCATAGCCACGTCAGTGGATCAGTCATCCGCCACATCAGCATCTGGGACCCACCGCCACGTCAGCACCCTAAACCCACTGCCACGTCAGCATACAAGGACCCACTGCCACGTCAGCATCGGTCAACAGTCAACAACTTTTCAGGCCGATTTCCCGCCACTTTTCTGGCGACATTTTTCCGGTCAAGATTTCCGGCAATTTTTCAAGGTAAACTTTTCTGAAAGTTCCCTTTTTTTGAAGTTTTTATTACTTTCCTCTTGTTTTTCTCGGAGACTTCCAACATCCCTTCTTCTACCCCCCTTTCTTCATCATAGGGGAGACCAAATTAAGCCGAACTATGGGAGTTCGTGCTCACTCCAAGCTTGGAGTTTGTAGAGTCCTCCAAACTTAGAGTTTGTTGAGATAAAACAATCGATCGCAAACATCATTGTTTCGATTTAATCCAACCCCTCTTGGAATCGAATTTCTTGGAAGCGCCTACGCTCGGAAATTCCTAATTTCCTGGAAACGACTACGCTCAGAAATTTTTATCCTTTTCGTGGTAGCCTTTTTCACTCCGAAACTAACCCTAATCTTTTGTTGTTTTTCAGGATGAGTAACCTGAACAAGTTAAGCTTCGCTCCACTAGAGACAACAGGCGCAGGATACCACAAATGGGTCTGTGATGTTCGTCAGCATCTTAAGGCTGATGGGATCTTGAGTACGATCCAAGAGCCAAGTTAGAACGTGCTTACTCCTCAACAAGGTACCGCTTTTGAAGCGAATAGAGCTACGAGAGAGGCCAATGAAGCTAAAGCCATAATTCTCATGACAAGGCACATGAATGACGCGCTCCAAAATGAGTACCTCAATGAGGAAGACCCCATAAAACTATGGGTAGAACTCGAGCAGCGTTTTGGCAACGTTCGTGACTCCCTGCTTCCTGATTTAGAAGTGAGATGGCATAGCCTCCGCTTTTGTGATTTCAAGTCTGTACTTGACTACAATTCGGAAGCACTTCGTATCAAGTCTTTGATGAATTTCTGTGGGCAAAAAATCACTGATACGATGTTGATCGAGAAGACTCTCTCTACCTTCCCCGTCTCTGCATTGATGATAGCCAAGAACTATCGGATTGATGTCAATGCTGGACGCATCACAAGATTTCATGAGCTTATTGGAAACATGAACGTAGCTGAAAAGCATGACAACATACTTGTGAAGAACTATAACTCTAGATCCGTGGGAGAAAAGCCAATTCCAAAGTCTAATTATAGTTGTGCCCCTAAGGGAGGGCGCCAGGAGAGAAACCCTAAGGAAAGGGATTATTCTGGACGTTCTGGTTCATATTCTCGCCCCAAAGAGGAAGGAAATCTCCAAGATAGGCGTGCACGGAACCGTAGAGGTCAACGTGTGAAGAGAGAGAGAGGTAGAGCCTCCAGCTATGGTGGTGGCGCCACCAAGGATCATAGCCGTCCTCAACGCGCCCTAGGCGCACCTCGATCAAGGGAGCCTGACCATGATGATGCTTGTCTTCGGTGTGGAGCGTACACCCCAGAATGTTGCTAACACGTACAAGACGTATCGTGAAGCAAGGGAAGCAAATTACATGGAGCAAGAAGATCAAGATAACGATCTCGCTCTAAGGGTTGAAGACTTCAAAGGCCAAGATCCAGAGACCGGCGATTTTGATTAAGTCTTTTTATTTTCCAAGAGATGTAATAGGCAATTGCCATATATTTTTGTAGTAGATGTCAATGGTTTAGTATTTCTTCAAAGTAGGCTCACCCAAAGTAAGTGTGATGTCTAAGAAGGTTATGAGATTAGTGGTACTTAAGCGAGCCTTACTCCACCGACATCTCTCTACTCACCTGATCACATTTATTTTGGAATCACCGAAAGAAGCTAGACGACTACCATTGTTTTGCATTAGCTAGCACTTTGGATTAAATTTTCTTTAGTCAAAGAGACAATGATGTAACTCCGTTGGCTTATGAATAAAATTTCGAGTTCTTTTCATTATGACTCCATTTTGATTCTGAGCATATGACTTTTGTGACTACGATGGCTAGGCCATCAGTATTAATTCAAGGACATGGAATAGCCCAAACTCCACTTGCCAAATGGCACCTTAATTACTGTCACAGAAACTCTCTACGCTCCTAGGGCGAATCACACCTATGAATAGCTAACGGATTCCATACGAAAACGCATGTAGAGAACGGAAATGAGTTCCTTTGCAATAACTCTAATGATTGTGAACAAATGCGCATCTTAGAGAAGTTTATGTGTCTCTCTAGTGGACTTTATGTCACTATTCGAGCTATTAAATCCAATAAAGTTACGAGAGAAGATCTCTTGGATTTAGGCATATATTGGCTTTGTCACGACAGGATAGGTCATCCTGGTCATGATATCATGATCCGTCTACTATAGACTTCACATGGACATCATTTCTTTCGAGCGAAACGAAGCATGAATCAAAAGTTGATTTCTGGATTAAGTGTGACAGGCGGTGCCCTACCTAGGGCACCGCCTCCGTCCACCACTAGCCTAGGGCTGGCGCAGTCCCTTTCCATAACGCCATGGATAGCGTCCATCATGGTGATGGCGCCCCAGGTGATGCTGCAATTACCAACTTTCTTCAAATAGCGTTTCAGACGCTCAGACCTAACCAAAATACTCATTGGTTGCTTCTAAAGCCTCTCGCTTATTTTACAAAGCCCATTCCTTAGGGAAAGTAGGACTAAGACAGTCCTATGCAAAGGAAATGAACATACTCATTCTGTTCTTACATGGATTCTATGGATTGATTCAACCAACTTGCAGATGCTTAAATATTTTATGATGTTGGTTGACACGCAAACACGTTGGTCACGTGTTGTGCCATTGTCCACCTATAAATGCTGCTTATGCTACACTCCTAGCACATATCATATGACAACGGGCTCACTCCCCAAATCATCATATTCAGTCAATTGGATTTGACTATGCTAGAGAGTTTACATCGAAAGATTTTTCGATGGATATTGCAATGGGACTGATGTTAGACATCACATTCCCATGTACGCACCCAAATGGTCTTGCGGAAACGACTACGATGGTAGTCCGGACATTGGTAATGCGCACCAATCTCCTTATATCCGCTTGGGGTGATGCAATATCGCATGCAGCTATGCTAATTCGTCTACGACCCACTGCCACTCAATGTACCTCTGCGTTACAGTTAGTGACTGGGTACAAGTATCGTACTTACGCATATTTGAGTGAGCCATTTATGTTCCAATTGCGCCGCCACAACGCTCTATGATGGGTCCTTACAGACGAATGGGCAACTACGTTGGATTTGAAACTCCAACAATCGTCCGCCACTTAATGCCCTTGCAAGGCGATCTCATTACCGCTAGATTTGCGGATTGTCACTTTGATGAGACAGTCTTCCCGTCGTTAGGGGGAGATAAGAACACGGATGTTCAGCAGGAACGACAAGAACTGTCGTGGCCTATCCCTACTATGTCTCATCTCGATCCCTGTTAAAGTGACGAGATCACACAAATATGCTGCAAACAAGTCTGCAAGGAAGGACGTCCCTACGAGAGGACGTAGCGTCACTCTACACGGAGGTAGGCATGGCACCAATGCCAAAGAGAGTGGCACTCTGGCGTTACAGGCCATGGCCCCAGCTAGGATGCGTGGGAGGCCCGTAGGTTTGAAGGATGCTTTGGCACACTCTAATCCTTTGATCATCCACACTCAAAATCCGTCTCATGAGAATCTTCCTGGTTATGGTTATAGTTGGGGGATGCCTCAACGTCAGAACCTATTCCTAAGAATATAGAGCTCTATGAAAATTACACTAGTGTACATGAGACGTGGGATAGAAACTCCATCATAATTGATGATGTAGTCGCGTATCTCGTTGCACATGAGTTTGTTGAGTCCGATGATATCAAACCACGCTCCGTTGATGAATGAATGCCAACGTAGAGAGATTTGGCCTAAATGGAAAGATGTGATCCAGGTTAAGTTGGATTCTCTAACGAAGAGGAAGGTTTTCGAGCCAGTGATGACAACACCTCCTAACATAAAACCTATTGACTAATGGGTCTTCGTTAGAAAGCGTGATGAGAAAAAGAGATGCCAATCTCGCCTTATGGCGCAAGGCTTTTCACAAAACGCCCTGGAATCGACTACGATGAGACATATTCTCTCGTAATAGATGTCATTGCACTCCACTGCCCTGTTAGTTTGGTAGTTTCCGAATAACTGAACATGCAGCTTACAAATGTGGTCACTACATATCTCTATAGGGATCTAGATACGGAATATACATGAAGGTTCATGGTGAACTTCATTTACCCAAGTCAAGTGGCTCTAGACCACGAAGCGTGTTTACAAAGAGGTTGAAACGCTCGCTAAAATGACTACTTGATTGGGAAGGGATATGCCCACGCGTTTCCATAACAAGTTTCGGATTCCATCGCGGTTCATATTGGACATGATCTTGATTAGAAGCCCTTAAAGAGTTAAGGGAAACCGCTGAACACTTCAAATCCGAGTTTGAGATGGAGGATTTTGGGAGATTATGATTATGTCTCGGTTTGGAACTTGAGCATCGTGTTGATAGATGCTTAGGCATTTTGACAAGGTCAAACCTTCAAGCACCTCCATGATCGTCCTTAGTCTTGATCCTGAAAATGATCCTCTTCGTCTGAAGGATGATGATGAAGATGTGCTAGAGGCAGAAGTGTCTTACTTGAGTACAATAGGCGCATTATTGTACTTAGCTCAATACACAGGACCAGACATCTCGTTTGCAGTGAACTTGTTAGCTAAGGTATATCTCTGCGCCAACGCCACGCCATTTTGATTGGTGTAAAAGATATTTTTCAGTACTTGAGATGTACGATTGATATGGGCTTGTTCTATCCCTACAGAGTGAAGATGAATTCGGACCCATCACACACCAGAAACGCCGCCAACGCTGGCCTGCTTTCTCTATCCCCATCCCAAAACGATATAAGTGTTTTGGAAGGTTTTGCTGATACTGGGTACCTCTCTGACCCACACAAAGGTCGCTCCCAAACTAGTTAAGTGTTCACCATGGGAAAAGACCGTGATATCTTGGAGGTCTACAGAACAGACAGTAGTCGCTATATCTTCGAACCATGTAGAGATTATTGATCTTCACGAAGTGGTTCGTGAATGTTTATGGATTGGATCCATAATCACTCATGTTCGAACAATTGTGGTTTGAAGTCTACCACAAGATGAGCCTACGAGCATTTAGGATAATGTTGTTCGTTTTGAACAAATGAAGCAAGGCTACATCAAAAGCGACAACACCAAGCATAATCAGCAAGAACAGACTCTCCTCAAATACGAAAATGAACTAGGTTCGATCTGAGGATAATGTGGCAGACTTGTTTACTAAGTCATTGCCCAAATCCACGTTCGAGAAACATGTGATAAGAATTGGCTTGCGGAAATTATCTGAACTCCCATGATCGTAGTCATTAGGGGGAGATGCAGACATCAGGGGAAGATGTCTACATGTTCACCTCGAAACGTAAAGGGTGTGTTGTGCTCTTTTTCCCCTTCGACCGAGGTTATTTTTATCCCACTGGGTTTTTGTTACTCGGCAAGATTTTTAACGAGGCAACGAGAGAAGCACAGCGTTTGGGTAACACAAGGGGGAGTGTTCAAGTAAACCCTAATTTGTGTTTAACCCAAACTCTAGGTTACTTGCCCTAGTGGTAATAGGGTTAAATTAGAAGGATTTAGATTTCTATTCAATGTACGATTACTTTCCTTGTATGATTGAGATTCTATGCATTGTAATCTTCTACATAAAGAGGCCCCTATTATCAATGAGAATACACAGCAAATTCCTCTCAATTCTCGTTTCCCTAAAACATTAAATAAACTATCTAGTATAAGAAATAAAAGTCTTAATGATCAAGACCTTAAATGAGAAGTTCATGAGGACTTTCTACTTAATGGTTGTAAGACCCGCTTTTCGGTTATATTTCGGCAAATCAACCATTACATGTTTAGGTATGCATGAGTATATCATTGAAAATTTTCTTTCAAATTGCTAATCGTTAATGTACCATACAAGATCAAATTAATAGACGAACCAAATCTGTCAAACTTGAACCTTTCATGTTAATGACTGATAAATCACGATTATGAATGTCTTAACATTTTCAATTTGGATGAAAATTTGCAGAAATGATCTATTCATGAATATCTAATCATTTAACAGTTGATTTGCCGAATAGTGATAAAAAAAAATAGGTCTCACAACCGTTGATTAGAAAGTCCTTATTTTAATGATCCTTGTTAGAAGGTCACCCATGTCTAGTATACAAAGATATTGTAATCTTAGCTATACTACTTAAGCTTAACACCTCTCGTAAATTTACTAATGCAAGGCAGATTGATAAGCATTACAATGCGCTTTAACTATGTTGTCATCGAATTGGTATTAGTAACTATGATCTACTGGCCTGCATATGAGGAAACAAAAGTTATAAGGATGTCGATTACTCCTGCATGTATTAGAGCAAGTTCACCGGGCATCCTATTGCCCGGGCACCACGTCAAAAATAGCAGCTGCTGACCCAGAATGATCCTGTTCATGATTCCACCGGAAAGAGGGAAAAACTACAGTGGGAGGCCCAGGTCATGAACTCGGGTAGGAGGCTGACTGAGGCCGTGACCCAGGATGCCAGCCTGGCCCAAAACAAAGCAGCTCGGGGAGACGCGCCTTGAGGGGGAGTGGAAGTCAGTTTCTTGTCTTCTAGCGGAGACAATTAAGGCAGGCGCGTTGCTTTCGTTTTTTTGTTGTTTTGTGGATATGTGCGGCGACGTGGCATGTAGCCGTTGGTGAGCAGCTGCAGATTTGAATGCAACGGTCCACAGATCTGGACCGTTGCTTATGATTATGAAATGGATCTGACGGCTGGAGATTGCAGAGGTTAAAAAAAAAAAAAAACAATACCGTTAGATTACAACGGTAACAAAATAAAAATAACCAAAATTTTCTATAAATACCTCACCTCCTAATTTACCTCTCACACCAAAAAAATCATCTATCTTACTTCCTCAAATTTTTTTGCTCCTTCTCCTCATAGCTTTCATACTCTACAATTTTTTTATTCGAATATGAGTGTACGAGGGAATACGATTGTCCAACCCGTAGGAGATCCAAGTATTGACGGGACACGTTGGCAGACTATTGAAGACATTCAATTGTGCAAGTCTTGGAGGGTTGTTAGCCAAGATCCGGCAAAGGGTACGGAACGAAGAAAAGATGATCTATGGTTAGAGGTACGCCAACACTATGCCGAACATTGGGATGGATATGTCCGATCATTGCAAGCTTTTCAAGGGAGGTGGAAAACCTTGAAAGTCGAACTCTATGCTTGGCATTGTGCGTTAAGGCAAGTGAAACTTTGGTACAAGAGTGGTGCGAATATGATTGATGAGGTATGAATTTGTAGTGTAACACAAATATTAATTTTTATTATTCTTTTAGTGTATATTAAAATTTAATTAGTTGATACATCTTACTTTAAATTATTAGTTGAAATATTTTGTTGATAATTATACTTTAAATTATTAGTTCATATATAAAAATTTAGTTGATAATTATACTTCAAATTAGTACTTCATAATCATACTTTAGACTTCATTTTATTTAAATTATACATTATACTCACCTTATACTTAAATAGTTGATACATTGTACCTCGTTTATATTTGTACTAATAGATTTATACTTTTTTGTTTAAATTAAATAGCTACGTCAAGCACAAGATTTGTGGAGAGCTACGATGACCAAATCGAAAGGAAAACAAAAAAAAGTGATTTCATTAATTTAGAATGTTACGAGATTGTTAAGGGGTTTCAACAATTTGAAGACATTCCAAACCATTCCTCTTCGGTTGGAGGAACCTCCAGGGGAGGAACTGAACGGATGCACACACAACAATCCGCTCCTGATTCTCATGTCCAGTTGGACATAGATGCAGATGAGGTAAACGCCGATGCAACTCCAAATCCTTCGGTGAGGCCTCAAGGAAAGAAGGCTGCCAAAGAAGCTCTTCGGAAAGGAAAGAAAGCATCTAATGATTCCAGTCCTTTGACAGCCACTGTGGAGACTATAGCAACCAACCAAACATCAATGATGTCTGCCAAGGAGAAACGTGATGAGGAATATGCTCGACATCTCCGTGACCAACAACAACGAGATTATATACGCTTGCAAATGGATATGCGAAACGAGGCATTCAAAATTCAAGAGAGGGAAGAGCGTATTATGGAGATGGACACAAGTAAGATGACACCAACAAAAAAGAATTACTGGTAAAGAAAACAAAAAAAAATTGCAGAGAAAGAAGCTGAAGATGCAACCCATGGATCTAACATCCCACAACCACCATTCCTCGGTGGGTATTATCCACAATCTCCTTTCTCCGGTGGCTATCCACAACCTCCTTTCCCCGGTGGCTATCCACAACCTCCTTTCCCCGGTGGCTATCCACAACCACCATTCCCCGGTGGGTATTATCCACAATCTCCTTTCCCCGGTGGCTTCCCACAACCACCATGCACCGGTGGTGTCCCTTCCCCACCTTTCTCTTCAGGTGAATCCACCAACCCTAACCATATGGATGACCCCACAAACACAAATTGGATTCCTAATGAAGATGAGGATTAGGAAAATTAGGGAGTTATATATTTTAAATAATTGTATTGTTATGATTCCAATGCTTGGTTTTTGAATTATGTAATATTAGATTGATGAAATTAAAATTTTTTGGAATAATACCCTTACAAATGAAAAGCTAAATGAAACCACACAAACATAATTAAAAACATTAAAACTAAAGTAGAAACCACACAAACATAATTAAAAACATAAAAACTAATAGAAAACACACACAAATAGCAGATCTAGATACGCATATTGCCTTGAAATTCCCAAAAGTGTTGAATGAGGTCTTCCTGAAGGTTGGAGTGACAGTGCTCAGATCTAATTTGTTGGTAGCGGTCCATGAATCCGTTCATATGATGAGCATCTCTACCAACAGGATCAAAGTCTCTACCGGTTGGTCCCTCCCATACCTCAGCAATCCTGGGCCTCATATTATTATCCTCCTCATCATCGGACTCCAACTCATCATCGCTATCTTCAGGTCGTTGATTTTCGACAATCATGTTGTGTAATATAATACACGTCAACATAATGTATCGAAGGTCCTCTTTATGCCACCGACGAGCAGCTCCTCGAATAATACCAAACCGTGACTGTAATATACCAAAACATCTTTCTACATCCTTCCTATACCCCTCTTGAGCCTTTGCAAACTCGATTTCCTTGGGGCGTGTAGGATTTCGAACAGTTTTCAAGAAAGTCGCCCATCGAGGATAAATACCGTCGGCGAGATAGTACCCTAGATTGTGAGCTCTGTTGTTAACTTGGAATTGGACAAGAGGTGCTCTACCGGCTGTAAGCTCATCAAACAATGGAGACTTTGCCAAGACGTTCAGGTCGTTGCATGCCCCAGGCATTCCAAAGAATGCGTGCCAAATCCAGGTGTCGTAAGATGCGACTGCTTCCAGGATGATAGTGGGGATCTGTTTCCTACCACTATATTCTCCAGCCCAACCTGTCGGACAATTCTTCCATTGCCAATGCATACAGTCGATGCTCCCAATCATTCCTGGAAAACCTCTCCTCTCAGCTTTGGTAAGAAGTCGTCTGAGGTCGGCTGCAGTTGGAGCGCGGAGGTATTTTGTTGAGTAAAGATCAACAATTCCTCGTGTGAAGTGCCGAAGGGCTGCAACGGAGGTGGATTTCGCCATCCTACAATACTCAGCACATTGATCTGCCCCTGCACCATACGCAAGCATTCGCAAGGCAGCTGTCATCTTCTACTCCGGAAGCAGTCCGACTTTGCCAGTAGCATCTGACCTTTGAACAAAGTAACGATCATATTGGCAAAGGTCAGTAGATATACGCTGGAAGAGATTGAGACTCATCCTGTAACGTGTTCGAAACTCCGCATCTTTGAACACTAGCCGGTCGACAAAGTAGTCGGCCAACATACCTTTGCCCCTTTCTTCTCTAAATCGTTCCTCATTTGGTGCACGACTCGGATGAGAACCGCGCCCTCGGTGTTGGTTTCCAGATTCTTGAGCGACTGCAGCCATGACAATGGCGTTGGTGGCCATCATCTCTTCATCATCCTCATCCTGAGACCGTCGAATTTGATCCCACAAATTGTTCATTGCAACGAGGGGAATTTAGGAAATATGTAATGCTAGAGATATGAAAAGGGTGAAGTTTTGTTAAGCTCGGATGGTGTGTGTGTATGTAGTGAAAACATCATGTCTATTTATTGAAATTTTCCACACATAAAAGTGTCGGTGGGTTATCACTCACTCATTTCAAAAAACTTGTCGGTGGTGTACATGTGATAAAAGTGTCGGTGGATTTTAAAATTTGTTCACACTTTTCAAAAAAAAACTTGTCGGTTGTGTGCATGTGACAAAAGTGTCGGTGGATTTTAAAATTTGTTCACACTTTTCAAAAAACTTGTCGGTGGTGTGCATGTGATAAAAGTGTCGGTGGAGTTAAAAAAAAATTCACACTTTTCAAAAACTTTGTCGGTGGTGTACATGATAAAAGTGTCGGTGGAGTTTTAAATATTTTCACACTTTTCAAAAACTTTGTCGGTGGTGTACATGATAAAAGTGTCGGTGGAGTTTTAAATATTTTCACACTTTTCAAAAACTTTGTCGGTAGTGTATATATGATAAAACTGTCGGTGGAGTAAAAAAAAAAAAAAAGAGTGTCGGTGGACATATAATTTGTCTACCAATAATATTTTCTTTGGTTGTATTTTCAAATTGTTTATCAATACTATTTATTTACATCATACATTTCTCATTTTCCAAAAAAAAATTTATAAAATATTCGATGAACAGTAACTGACTGGTGACCGTGACCTGGATAATCAAACTAAAAAATTATAATCAAACTAAAAAATTATAAGGATGCCGGTTCCTAGACAGTGTGGTGGGTTTGCTCAACGTTCTAGAAGTGGCAGGTCCTACGTTCTATTGAATTGGCATGTAAAACTGAACCGTATAAAGACTTGGAAAGAAAATATAAGATATATATTTAAAAATTTGGGTCCTTACAAGCTCATGATCATTTTATCATAGAATCAGCTAAATTCTGCTGAATCCGTAGCATTTCCTTAATCTGTGTACTCTCATGACTCTCCTCACCTCCTCCACGCCAAGCCAGTTACCAGCTTCAGCATGAACCATGCTCAGTAAGGCATAGTTGGCAGCGTTCTGAGGCTCCTTTCTAACAAGATGATGCGCCAAGGATTCTGCTATTTCTAACCTTCCGTGAACCTTGCAAGCTGTAACCAAAGAACTCCAAATTCTACTACTTGGTTTCATGGGCATTGATCGTACAATCTCACAAGCATCTTCGAGCTTTCCAAACTTTCCAAGAAGATTAATATAGCAAGCATAATGCTCTAAAGATACAGTTATTTTACTATCTTCTCTCATAAGTTTAAAGATCTTCTTGCCTTCTTCCACCAGGCCAGCATGGTTACAAGCAGATAAAACTGAGAGGAAAGCGACCGCATCAGGCTCTATCCCTCTATCTTGCATCTCAAGAAAGAGTTTCAAAGCTTCATTACCACGACCATGAAGGCCATAGCTCTCAATCATTGTGCTCCAGGAGACAGAATCTATACTTGGCATCTCCTTGAAAATTTCATGTGAATCCGTGAGACAACCACACTTTGCATACATATTGATAAGTGCATTCCCAATGAAAATGTCAGAATTTAACCCAGATTTCAAGACATAGCTATGGATTCCACATCCGATCTGTAGAGAAGAAAGTGTGGTGCAGGCGGAAATGAGGGCCAGTAACGTTACAGAGTTTGGATCAATTCCTTGAGCTCGCATTTGACTAAAAAGTTGCAAAGCTTTCACGAAATCCCCACATTGAGAATAACTCCCAATCATCAAACTCCACATAACAACATCTTTAAGAGATACCTTGTCGAAAATTAGCTTGGCAGGACGCAATTCTTTCCCGCGCTTGCAGTACATGTGTATGAGAGCTGCTGAGCAATGGTGATCTGATTCAAACCCATGACGAAAAGTGTAGGCATGAATTTCCTTCCCATGTCCTATGTCTCCCAACTCGGCACAAGCTGGTAAAATGGCAAGCATAGTGACTCGATTGGGTTTCAATCCTTCAACCTGCATTTCCCGGAAGCAATGCATTGCCATCCCATAGCTGCGATTAGCAATGCATCCCGAAATCATGGCAGTCCAAGAGACTTCATTTTTCACTTGCATGTGACAGAAAACATGGAAGGCCATCAAAGTTTCGTGACACCTCATATACAAATCAAGCAGAGCCGTTGACAAGAACACCGACTCTTCAATCTCGTCATGGACAACAAGGAGGCCATGAATCTGTCTCCCTAGTCTAAACTTTCTTGTCCTTGCACAAACTGATATGATGCTGGCAATCAACTCCGCTTTCAGTGTAAAACCATTCAAATACATTTGTTTAAGCACATCAAGTGCTTTTGCAAGATGCCCATTTTGTATGTAGCAATTTATCATGGAATTCCAGGTGATGGTGTCTCTTTCAGGCATTTCATCAAACACCCGGCGTGCTGCTCCAACAAGTGCGAGTTTGGCATACATGGAGATGAGAGAATTGGATACAACGGAGTCTGAGTTGGAGCCTGACTTGAGAGCCATGCAGTGAAGTTGAAGCCCATGCCCATGGTGGGAGGAGCATGCTTTGATGATTGAAGGAAGGATGGAGGTGTTTGCGTGGAGGAGGCCATAAGAATGGAGCTCGTCTTTGTAAAGTTGAAGGGTTTGATCATATAATCCTTTAGAGACCAAGTCTTTGATTTTGATGCAGCAAAGGCCAGAAGACGCGGACCGACTCCTGATCACATGATGCATACTCCTGTTTCTGTAGCTTGTGTATATTGATTTCATAGGTGGACATTCTTTGTTTTTGTAAAACTACTTGTGTGTGTTAGAACTTAGAACATCTCCATTCCTAATTTAAATGCCGAAAAATTGAAATATAGCCAAGCCACTTTACAGTTCTACTCTGGTAGCCCCGCCCTGAGAGAGATTGAGAAAGAAAAGGTAACCAAGGCCCACTCGGGTGCTTGAAGCCAGCCGAGGCCGTCACCCATCAGGAGGAGATGCAGAAGAATTGGGCGAAGAGCCATTTGCTTTTTGTGACAATGATGTTGGTTACAAACTTACTATCACTTTTTTTTAATTTGCTTTTCCGCCGAACAATTTTTGTTCTTAATTTGATCTTATTAAACTGGTGTGTTTGGAAGAGGGATTCGAGGTTAAGATGGATTACAAAAGCTACTCACTTTGTTTCTTTGGGAACTAAAGCAAAAATAATCCGAGCATCAATAATTTACAGGCAAGCGACTCGGAAGTGTGATTATCCCTATCATTCTTCTCAAGTCTCACCAGAACAGAACCAAGACTGCAAGAGCAGTCAATACATAGCAAAACATCGGATGCATACATACACATCAATACTCCTCTTCTATTACTCATTCAATGACAGAAATTCATTAAAATAGAGATCTCAAAACCAAATATGTTTTTGAATAGAACATCCTTTTTCTATCTTAAGAAAGAAATAAAACCTGCTAAATACACAAGGCTACATATATCTCACCTTATTTGACCTCTCTCTCCTCATTTCCATTTCATTATAATAACTGATGTCTTTCCAATTTTATCTTCTGGGATCAGTCGGCTGTCATTGGTTGGGTCATGCAACACCTGAAACGAGCCTTCCGAACGGTTGTCATGATCTCTGTCTCTGCACTCTCGAGCATTCTTACCACATCAGTGAAGGGTGGCCTGGCATCAGGGTTGGGATCCCAGCATCTCGTCATTATCTCACCAAGAACAGTTAAGCAGTCAGCAGGAATGATAGGACGGACACCCTTATTGACAACTGCAAATGCTGCCTGCACTGCTGTCATTTTCGAGAACGGAAGCATCCCTGTGATAAGTTCCCAAAGAACAATCCCAAAGCTGTAAACATCAACTTTCTGAGTGTACGGCCGATGCTGGATCATCTCCCTGCAGAAAGCCATACGATATAGCAAATGCACTCAATAGACAATCTTAAGTTTGACATATACCATGTACACTAGGTAACAAATAAATAAATTTCTAATAGCAGTTCACAAGACTGAACACCAGATAAAGATCATTAACAAATTACTGATTTTACAATAGAAAAGTACAACCTTGAAAACTTTTCAATGTTCTGATTTTTCCATCATGAACTTAGTAGGCTATTTGACAACAACACTTGACAAGCTTCATATTAACTCAACTAACCAATGCCATCCAATTGGGCCAGTTGGCAAAAACATAAGAAGCAAAATTTCAAAAGCAACAAATAAGAAACCCAATAGAGAACATGAGTCATGATGCAATCAAATACTCGAATGAGTGATTCATAAAGATAGTTTGGCTTTAACTTGGTAGAGCAAACAATTCATCCTGTGTACAACTGAATTTGGTCATCTAGTCCATGTCCTAATATATTTATGGCCAGATGTTGGAGGCATGCTGAAAATAAAATCCCACCTCAGACATTCTAAGTAACGTAAATAATGAAGAAATGAATCTACACAACAAGGCCTAAATTGGCATGGAAATTAATTTTTTAAAAGAACAGACTGAATGAGACCGGTACAAGAATTGAATTTTAATCCACACAAGAAAATAAATTAAGATACTTCCGATCATTCGACTGCATATGAGTGAAAGTCAATACATTCGTTGAGCCATATTCATGCAGTAATCAGTTATGTGTGTAAAAACCCAATCCAAGATCCATCTCCTACCAAACTTAGCATATAATACTTTAGATATATCATTTTCAAAACATAAACATTTTTAATGCTGTCTCTTTGCTCAAAATTTTTGAGTTTAAATTTCATCAGAATCAATTGCTAAACTTTTGACCGTGCAATTGTCTGTTCATAAATTGGCTTATCTTTCATGCAATATGCAAGTCATAACTAATCTACATCTGGATAGTTGCAATGTATACTGATGAAATAATACTAGTGATCTGTAACAATGATGCTAATGACCTGAAAATGATTAGAAGAATAAATTATTTTCATAATCATAGACCAATTTTAGATTGAATCAAAATACTGGATGGTACACTTCATATTTTGTATGCAGTAAACACAGAATAGTTGAAGCACTAAAGCTACCAAAAGAAACTAAACCGATACAAATCTAGTTTATATGCTGCGTCACATTTCATCCATGTATCTATTGGCCCCCAAGTCAATTACTTTACAAAACCCTATTTGAATGACAGAAGGTGTTCAGATTCCAGAACTACCTACCAATACCCGTCCCCAAACACAACTCACCAGTCACCATAGTATATTTCCTTTTTGTAGGAAGCCAAGTACTTGAGTCACACTTTTAATACAGACACCACTAATTTATGGTCAAAGATATCAAGACCAATTCTAGTTATGTTACCAAGACAGTGTGATAGCATCATATCTAATTATATCAATACCGAAGGTACACCTCAGAATCATTTTGCAGACGATAATCACAATCTTTTCTAAGTACCACTTTCCCCAGTACACCTCACACATTATATTGCAAGCTATTTCTTTGGTTTCTAGTCATTAAGGTTTGATAATATATATAATACTGGTAGATATTCACAAACAAAGTACAACATGTTTAAAAATGTAAACAAGATCACTTAGGTGCTATGAGATCCTGGCTCTGCCACTGTGTGCAAGCTTATCCCTTAGGTGTCTTCTATTTCTAATATAAGGCAGTTCCTCTAATAACATCATGCTCTCAATGCTCTAATATAAGGCAGTTCCTCTATCTCTTATGCAATCAATCGCAGTTATCAAAAATTTAAGAATACCCATAAATAGTACATCACATGAATTTTGAAACTAGAGAAACCATTTATGTCACAGGAAATGGAATTAGTCCTTCAGTGCACGACCATATGTTTTATTTTAGACCTTCAAAATAGCAAACTAGATACAAATCAGAAACTATGAACACATCTAGTCTTTGCCAGAGAAAATACCAATATCAACAACGGAAGGTAAATGCAATTAGTCTTACAAAAAAGACAGAAATTAAGATATATAATTTTCAAACAAATTTTCCCAAACTGAAAGTAAAATTGGTAACAAATACCAAGAGGGGAATTGAGAAAGAGCAATCAAGTAAAGGATCATTTAGGCTAATGACAAAAAGACCCTGAAAAGGGCAATTAGAATTCAGTAATAAAGACAAAAACAGTAACAACCGAAAAGATATCACAGCTAAAGGGTCAAAGAAATCTTACGGAGCCATCCAGCGGTATGTCCCTGTCTCTGGTGTCATTCCTTCCGTCTGCACCTCAATACGGGCAACCCCAAAATCAGCTATTTTAATTGATTTGTCTGAAAAAATCAAAAGGTTGTCAGATTTCAAGTCCCTGTGAATCAGGCCGAGCCCATGAACATATGCCATCCCCCTTGCAACATCCAGAGCTTGCTTGACTGCTAACTTCAACGGAACTGATCGGCTCTGCCGCCTCATCAAGAATTGCCGTACTGAACCACCCTTAGCATACTCTGTTACAATGCACCAAACCATCGGTTTACGGCAGCCACCAATAAAACGAACTATGTTTGGATGCTTCAACGTAGCCAACATCTTGACTTCCTGTTGAAACTGTTGCTCCATTATCTGAGCCTTTTCTGGGTCATTCTCAGGCCTCTCCAAAATTTTGATAGCAACATCCTCTCCGTTGTAAGTACCTCTGTATAGCTTCCCAAAAGCACCTTGTGCAAAAGCGTCACCCATGTTTAGCTTTCTTAAGTCAATTGTCCAGGCCTCATAATTCTCAAGCCCCTCTGTGACGGAATTGCTGTCCATTAGAGCACAGGCAAGCTGATCATCACTGAGTGCATGGGTGACTCTTCCGCGATTAACACTTTGTGCAACAGAGTAGTTGTCATTTGTGCGTCGGCGCAGGCCTTGGTGGTTCAAGATTCGTGTGTGGGAATCATTAGTGTTAGAAGCAACGCTGCTGTTATCTATAGACATGGCGACAGAGCCTCCATCAACGCTAGTTTGCATGCTGTCAATGGACATGTTAGTACCCTCACCCTCACCCTCATGGAGTTTGTGGTAAAAGACTTGAGACAAATCATAGTAGTTGTTATCGTTGTTGTTTAGACCTATGATTCCAGTGAACTTGGCACCACCTTCCAACATTTCCTTGTCCAAGCAGAACCCTCCGACTTGCCCTAATTGTTCAACATCAGAAAGCTAATAAAACTATAGTTTTTTTTTTCCTTTTTTTTTCTGAAACCAACACCCCTTTTTCCTCAAAAACCTGAAACCAAAATTGACCCACGGAAATAAAATTATCCGTGATTATAGAGAGAGTAAAATCAAGCACAACAGTTGTTCCGAAAAAGAAGAGAGCATAGTGAATTTGCAAATTTGAGAGATGATTGTCCTGAACAACGAGGTTTTAGGAAATCGAAACAACTAGTCTACGAAAAGGGAAAATAGTCAAAGCCTGTGAGCTAACTTGGCTACATGAGCAACGCAGATCATTTGGAAATTGCATCGGCTAGGGGAGACAGAACGTACCTTAATCGACGATTGCCCAGAGATCGGAATGGAATCCACAACACACGACCGCAAACAAAGACCTCTTCTTCCCAGTCTTCCTCTCTCTCTCTCTCTCTCTCTCTCTCTCGCTTTCCTTTTTTCTAGTTTCCAACTTTCCAATACTTAAATCGGGTTTTCTTTTTAAATATTTATTACTCTGGGCAACTCTTCAGTGTGATCCCTCGTACCCTCTTTCTTTCCCTTTGTACCATTCCTCTTTGGCAAAATCATATTAAATGTTTGCATTTTTTAATATTAATCTTTTTAATTTACAATTTCAATTAAATTCAGTCCTTTTCTCTTATTTATGTTTATAGCGAATATAATATGGTTGCAGACAACCTTACCAAAAACAGCGTTCCTTTCCAAAAAATAAAAAAACAGCGTTGAGCATGATTATGATCTCATTATTAAGGTGATGGTGACGGTGCACCCTCATGTTCGTGCTTACAATTCTTATCTTAAAGGTGACGGTGTAGTCAAACAGGGAAGTGTGAGAGCTGCGCCTGCCTTTGGTTCGGCTACCTAGTTTTAACCTTTTCTGTTCTCTGTAGGCCTTGTAGCTCTCCTTAGATACCAAAATATATCAAAATAATAATTATAATAATTAACTGCACGCTATTATTTATTTTATTTTGCCACTTTTTTTAATCAAACTTAAACGGGCGGCAATATCATTTATCTCAAGACTGAATGGTCATTACATATTTTTTCACTGTAATCTTAAGTAAACAAGAAGATGTGTTAGTATCATGTACCCAGAGTGGTACACAAAGCTATGTCCACTAATTAGACATTAAATACATCGAATTAGCATGTCTCCTTCTTTGGTACTGTTGTTACATCCTGTACCCAAAGTTAACCGTTTACTAGTCAATTGGATGGAAAATGAAAGGATCCTTCTCTTTTCACCTTCGTAAAATAATTTTGCAGTATCTAGGGTTGACTTTTTAATTGGGTCACTGTTTGAAGAAATTCTCTTCACAGAAGTTGTAGATGACGTTAAACCCAGTTGGTGGAGATGTGTCACGCTGAAATTGGAGTTCGTATGAATAAGTTACGACAGTCTACAGAAGTTTATTTCTACGTAAGAGTTTTTCAGAAATTTTGAAGAGGGCAAAACTGACTTTTCACATTATAAGTATTTATAGGAAGTGACTCCAACCAAGAGGGCACCCTCTTTTCTTCTCGGACGGTACGCATATAAGAGATTCACTTGACCCGTTTCCATCGACCCGACCCGAAATGGAACCCGACTTTGACCCAGCTTTCCCTTCTTCGTCCAACCACCACAGGTTGCGCCACCGGTTGGAAAATAATCGCCATTCTCTTCACCTTTGATCCATGGATTCAATTCAACTCGATTGATAGGAATTTTAGAGATTTTGAAACTACAAAACATCTCGAGTTCGAAATCCTTGCCCTAATGATTCTTTCTCCTCCAACCACCTCTAGCCGTGAAACCGCTTGGGTTTGGAAGCTCCTTGGCTAGCGATTCGAACCTCCCATACCTTATAGGATGATTCACAACACAGGGGTTGAAAAGTTGAATTAAAGTTTCGGGCTTTTGAAACTTTCGAAGCAATTTCTGGTTATTCCACGCAGAATTGATCTGCAGTGCAGTTATGAAAGTAGATCCTTGTTTTGTTGTGGTCATTTTGATACAAGCCTGTTGTCCAATTTGAAGTCAGAATTGGTGGCACATGCAGCTTTTTCTTGTTATCAATTTACTCCTTGTTATCAATTTTCAATAGATCCATCTAAATGTTTTGTCAAATTCATTTTCCACCTTACTTTGGATCGGATGAGATTAGTTTATGCAAATCTTTTCCACAAGGGTATTACTTTTCATGATATGCATTCGAATATTTCTTTCACCTACTGTTGCTAGTTGGTGCAAAGGTACTTTTGAACATAATTTAATATTTCTAATGTGGTTCTTGATGATGAAGGATGGTTCAAAGTAGAGCTGTCATTTGGTTTGGTAAAAATTAAAGGGTTAATGCTCATACACCCCAAATCCGGGAAAATACTTCTCATACACCCTAGTGTATTAATTTTGTTCCCTCTTACACAACCTTTTCTCACTTTCCTTCCTACCTACCCATCTTTTCAAAATCTCTACCATTAATACCCTTTATTCCTTTCTCTAGCAAGTTTCTTTGACATTTTAGTTTGTCAAAGTCTGCATCTGCATATGTCTCTTTCATATAGTTTGCTATATAATTTTGTTTATTTAACGGTTTTAGAAACGTGGTGGGCCCATCAGAGTTTTTATTTGAATATATATATATATATATGAAATTGACAATCATCCTCTAAATTCGAAATGTAAACAGTACAATTTACTATTCATAATTTCGATTGTAGACAGACTTGAGTTGATTGCTATCTGCAAAATTACTACTAAGGAACTGCAAAAGGAGAGAGAGAAATTGAGAAAATTGAAAACCTATAGAGATAATCTTAGTAGAGATTCTCCCAAATACTGGGATATTATTTATAACCTACAGACTAGAATCTATAAAATAGAAGAGGAGATAGATAATCTCTTGGATGTTCTGGAAGAGGAACAAAAACCTCTTGATTATTTGAGCATTGATTAGATCCGCACATCACTGGTATCAGAGCTTGTAAAATAGCTCAAGGAGAACCCCTCCTTAATGGGGACAATGTCAGAATTGTTATTAGAGAAAATAAATTCTCTACTGAAATCTTCTGATGAGAAATATCAGAAGCTGTTACTAGAGGTATCTAGATGTCAGTCGACTCTAGAAAAACTACCTGCTATAATCCACCAATTGGAAAGATTGGAAAACAAACTGGATTATATCAAGGAACTTCCAAAAACGGAAGAAGAAAAACTGACGAGTGTCAGTAGAAAAATCAATGAACAGCAAAAAACGCTGGAAAAAATACTGAAGGACAAGAAATTGCCTACAGTAAAAAAGAAAGCTAATGGATTCAAACCATTAGAGAAACCAGATAAGAATCTTGTTCCAAACATGATTTTTCTGGAACCATCTACTAGTCAGACTAGTATCCGGTATGAAAACCCGGAAAAAAGAGAAATGAAGATGTTAAGCATCTTTGGAAAAAAGAAATTCTGAAGAATTTGAATACAATGAAATCGAGCACGAGGTAAAAAACGCCTCAATTCCAAAGCTAGATTTCAAATAGATCTACAGGCGGGGAACATTTGACCTGATGGACAGCCATCATTTCAAAGTACTGGAATTCACAACCCCCTCAACATCTGGAGAGACAGATCTCTTGATGATCACTCCAGCTGAAGTTGCCAGAGCACAATCAAAGAAGTATCAATTTATGCATATTGGAGCAGTCCAAGTCGGCATAAAGCTTTTGGCAAGAGAAGGCATCAATTGTTCAGTCCTATGTGTCCTGCAAGACAACCGACTGACTGACTTCCAAGCTAGTCTGTTGGGAACTCTAGAAGCATCACTGTGCAACCAAGTAGCATATTTCAACTGCTTCCCCAACTTCTCAACCAGCTTGAAGGATGCAGCCCACTGTCTCCGACTGAGAGTCAAGACAGATGGCATATCAATGAAAAATGATATGCAAGAATTGGCGATAGTATACAGAATATACTATAAACTGATGAGCACCACAGTAGAGCCGAAGACACGGATTTCCAACATCCCTGGTCTCACTACTGGATTCCTCACCAGCCAGAAGAACCATTCACAGCAGATTCACAAAGTTGCTTGGAATGAAGTAACTTTTCCTATTGAATGGAAATTATCCGGTCCGAAGCTACCAGCAGAAAGTGCAAAAGCAAAAATCTACGAGAGTAGAAGAACTGGAGAAATCAGCCTCAACTTCGACAACCACAGAAAAAGTGATGTCGGTCCTGAGAATATCAGGATACACAGCAATCTTCTGAGAAGAAGCTACAGCACCAGAGAAGCCGGTGTCAGTGGTACAAAACCCACCATTGAAGAGCCAATATCAGAAGAAGATCTGGAAGCTTATCTGAACAGACCAGTCCACATGCTTAGAGCTGAGAAGCTCTATGATCTTTATGAAGAAGCTGAGAACTGTGAAAGTCCGGAACGATTAGAAAAACTAATCGAAGAAATGAAAGAGTTCAAAATCAGAAAGACAAGAAAAGTCTTTCCTTATCAAGATCTTGAAATGGAAGATGGAGAAAGCTCCAGAACTTTCATAAAGAAAGAAACAAGGGAAACAAAACTCCCAGTTCAGAAAGCCCCCACGGGTAAAAAAGGGGAAAGAAATTCCCAAAGATTCATCCCTGAGGACAATCTGCCAAGAGTTCCGATCACGAACTATGGCATCTGGTTAAATCTAGACAAGAGTCTAGACAAAAGAAAAACCATTGACCAATGGGTAGATAGCCTAATGATGGCTTCTACACTTACCCTTGGCAAATTTGAAGCACCAGATTTGCAGGTGTACTATGAGACTACTCTCACTGGAGTGGCAAAAAAGTACTACCTATCATTCAAAGAAACCGCCAGAGGAAGAGACTGGCTTGAAGAGATCAAGAATTCAAAGTCTCCGTATGATTTTGCAGTACCCCTGTACGATCAGTTCTGTGGAGATCTTTCAAATCTGAGTGAGAAAGCCAAAGAAACAACAAAATCGAATATCTATGCGCTCAAAATCTGCGACATGAGATACTTCGAAGAATACCTGAATGAATTTCAGGAATATTACTGTACAATTGGTGAACTAGAGAATACTGATCTAGTTAATCTGTTGCATAGAAAGCTCCCTGGACCATGGAGAACAGCTGTGAGAGAAAGCATAGCTGAGAAACCGATTGAAAGATTTTTAGTTGGAGGAATTGCCGACAGAATCCGGCAATTACTGAAGGAGCAATGCAAAGCCAATCTTAGAGCTAAGATGGCCAAGAAGCAACTCAAAGGAGTTGAGAATTTCTGCTATGGAATACTGGATATGCCCACAAATTGGGGATGTCATGAATCCAATTTCAGCAGAAAGAAAAATATTACTCCAAAAAATTCAAAAAGAGTAATCAGAAGAAGGATTGGAAATTCAAGAAGAGTTCCAATTACAAGAAGCAACAGGATGAAGATCTAAAAAAGAAGTTCTTCAAGAAAAAGAAGAATTCTCATCAGCATAAACAACAACCGAGCAAGAAAGCTTGCAGATGTTGGTTATGTAAAGCTGAAGGGCACTATGCCAATGAATGCCTGGAAAAGGGTAAAAGATCTACTAAAGCTCTCTTCGAGGAATATGAGCAAATAGTAGAAGTAGCAAACATGAAAGGCTACGAAATAGCCTATTCTGATGATGAAGAAGACGACAGGTCAGTTTACTCTGCCGGTCTGAAGAAGAAGATGAAGATTCATCATCCGAGTCTGAGATAGATTCTGAAGTAGAGTACTTCGAATATAGACAAATGAATGTTTTGAGAATCAAAATGTAACGTCCCGAACCTAAATTCACCGGTTTACTAGTCATTGGGACGGTAAACGACCTTTACTTTCACTTTTACTTTCGGTTTAGTACTTTTAGTGGCCCTAAAAGTTGACTTTTTGTTCGGGTCAAAATTTGAGAAAATGTTCTTCATGGAAGTTGTAGAGGACGTTAAACCAAGCGCGTGCATATGTGGTACGTAAAAATCGGAGCTCGTATGCGAAAGTTATAAGCGAAATACAAATTACTGTTCACGGTTACTGTTCATGGTAAGTTTCTATAAATAGCCGAGTTACTGTGGTAAGTTTCCATTTTTGGAAACTTACCCGGCTGTTTCTCTCTCCTCTCCCCCGATTCCTTCCTCTTCGGCCCGATTGCTTCTTCCTCCGGTTTCTTCCTCCTCCGGCCGACCCAGGACACAATCCGGCCACCCCCAAGCTCGGTTTCTTCCCCTTGTCACGTCTGTGGAGGTATTTCACGACAATTTGGCCGGAGAACCTCGATTTGGAGCGGAGGAAGCTGCGGTGGCAGTTGGGTACTTTTGCCGATTTCCGGCGATTCCGGCCACCTCCGGTCCCCATCTCGCCGTCGAAGGTTCGGTTTTCATCACTGATCATTTCCCCTATGGCCTTGTATCACGATTTGTTGTGTAGATGCCGAATCGACGAATTGAAATTCTAGGGTTCTTGAGGATTTCTGGGTTTTTGTTCATTGATCGATTTCGGCCGTTTTTAATTGTTATTTGGGATTGTTGTAGTTGAGAAGTTGAATCAGTGTGTTGAGAAGGTGCTACTGTCAAATTTTGGTGGCCATCGGAGATGGTGGTGGCGGCGCCGCCACTGTGGGCGGCGGTAGCGGCGGCTAGGGTAGTTTATAAATTTTAATTTTTAGCTAGTTAAATTCTATAATTATCATAGAGCTTATATATGAAGTTTGGTGAATTTTGGAGGAGTTTGGAATTGTTTGTGAATTTTCGAAGTTTGGAGTTTTGTGGTGGAATTATGGGAAATCCGGCCGTCGGATTTCCCTCGTTTCATTATGGAATATGTAAATTGAGGAATTAGAATTGTGGAAGAGATTTGGGTTGAATTTGAGAAGTATTGGAGATAGGGATTTTCGGATTTCGTTTAAGTTCGTAATTATTTTATCGGATTGCCGTTTATGGAAATATAATTGTGTACAGGGCAATGTCGCGAGCTACGGCTAGATGAAGGAACTCGTCTGCGTGGTTGCCCAATAGTACTGTGAGTGGACGTTTGTTTTAAATAAGTGATGCATGCATTTATTTATTAAAGCTTGTTTTATTTTATTAACCTATTTTCCGAGCATATAAAGTTGATTGCGAATTATCTCATGGATTTGCTTTTAAGTAATGATTCTCACGAGTAATTATGATTTATACCGGTTGTGAGTTTCGGTTATTAAGTTGTTATGCTCGGATTCGAAATTATAAATGATGTTGATTTTCGACGAATTGATTTTCGATGTGATTTTCGAGATTTATACTGTTTATATTATCTTTATAATCGTCGATTTGAGATTTCTGAAAGATTTTCGAAATGGGATTTCGATGGAATAAATTCTTGTTTATTTATTCGATTTTTGGCATTGGGAATGCCTCATTGACAATCTACTTATTTCTTTAGCGTGTGGGACACGCTGTTAATTTATACGACTCTTTGAGTATTTCCGAGTGCGGTTGGGAATCGTACCCGTGTTGGCTTTATACGTGGACATGGGGAAGCTTTATTGATTTATCGGTTTTTAACCACCATACCCAGGGTCGTTATATATATATTATATTACTGGCTAGCCTATTAGTACTCCTCCCTACTTACTATGTGTTCGTAGGCGAGTAGAGGAGAGCATGGGATGCTCTAGAGTGTGGGACACTCCGACCCGAGCCAATAAGGCTCCCTTCTTTTGTATGGTGACACTTCTTCCCCATATTTTATCGTTGCTTGACTAGCGGGGCTAGTCCGATTTTCACTGTAGCCAGCGGGGCTGGTCTTATTTTTCTGAGAAATGAGATTTCGGTTTTACGATATAGTTTTCGAATGTGGTGACTAGCGAGGCTAGTCGATTTATCGTTTTGGAATTCTTGGATTTAAAGCTAAATGTATTTTTCTAATTGTTGCATGCATCGGTTATTAAAGAGAATAAATGTGGGAAAGTATGAAATCCTTTTTCCTTTAAATTGTTTATTTTTGTCCACTCACGCTAACGTTTTTCGTCTACTTTCCCCTGGGCCTTTCGGTTTCTAATGCCCAGTTTGCAGGCGAATTAGTGGAGGTCGGGCGTACATGACATTTGAGGCATAGTTGTCACTACTTCCGCAGTGTAGGATCGCTTGATCCTTTACTCTTCTTTTATATCCCTGTGTATAGTAGTATTGCTCTGCATAACCTTGGGATTAGTATTTTTGAGTTTGTGTTTTGTGAAAGTGGAGTTGTTGGTAATTGGGAGCAGGGTGGCTCCAGGAGTATAAGGTTGATTTGCTTGAAGTGTTTAGTGTGTTTTACAGGTTTTTGGGTAGTCCATTTTAGAGGTGACTCTGCCAAATTTTTGGTAGAGTTATCCCTAACGTGGGCCCCACAGGGCCACCTCGGATTTCAGGGTGAAAGTCGGGGCGGGTCCTGTCAATTTGGTATCAAAGCATTAGGTTGTTAGGTTCTGTAGACTCGTTTCTATTCTGTTACCTTATATACTTGGTGTTGCCCAGTACCTCTCGAGTGATGGCCCGACTGCAGCGGTTCCCCATCGTGTGCTCTTCGGTGCTGTGGTATTCATCAAGTGTGTAAGGTACAAAGTCAGTTGGTTTTCTTCTGGTGCTATGCCTCTTGTACGCCGACCTCCTAGGGTTTTCTTTGCGTATTCCATTGGTTAACTGTCTTGCGCCTATCCCTGGTGATGGTAGAGTAAAACTACTCTACAGTTTCGAGTTGTGCTACGAAATGTGATTCGAGGAAAATGTTGTGGTTGTCTTTTCTTTGATGCCAACAAGTTTGTTGGGGCAGGGATTAAGGTGCGGAAATCAGAGTTAGAGTTGTGTTTGAGTGTTTGAGACGAGCGACAATAGCTTTGGGCTGTCTCTAGATGATATGATTGCTTCGGAAATCAGGATTGTGGGTGGAAATGGACTTGGTAATAATGGTGGTTTTGACTTTGAACCAAGTTTCGGGAAAGATATTTTGTGATGTGATTGGTTGTTAAGTAACATTTGAAATATTATAGGAAATTTTTGGTGGTTCTTTGGGAACCTCAGTGTTGGAAACCATTTACAGAGAAAATTGAATAATTATTCTGGGTTGTTATGGCTAGAGTCTTTGTTTTCAAGTGACTTTGGTCACTGATGATGGCAAGTGAGAGGTGATGACAATAATTGAGAGATATAAGTAGGATGAGATTTTTAGAAATTGTCATTTTGGGTCGTTGACCTAACCAAGGTGTATGAGCATAGTTTTGCTCGAAATAAAAGAGATTGATTTTTGATACCACAACTTATAGTTTTGTCTTCCCGAGTATTGGATGATAACGAACAGGGAGATTAACAAGAATGGGCTTTTGCAGTTATGTGCTTGAAGTTCGAGAATCGGAAGAATGTTTAAGGTTTTATAATAGAGTTACGACTTTGGTCGGTAAATAATTGGGAGAGTTGGAATCAACTCTTCGTATGTGGTATTATGCAAATGGATTCTTTTGTTTATCCATTTATGAGTGAAACGGTTGTACGTAAATTTGGGGAATAGTGATAGTGATATAGTTGGGTGTTCTTAGAAGTTCAAACGAAATTACTTTGTGATACGGAATCTGATTTGAGTTTTAAATCGCGGAGCCTTGAAGGTTGAATTGTGATAGACTCTTAGTGGAAGTTTGCCGGACGAATGGGTTGTGATATTATATTAGTGGATGGTGGAAGGAATAACTTTAAGGAAATAAGTTTTTTGTTGGCTCTGGAAATGTTTTAAGTTAAGGCTTGACCAAGACTCTTGTTATCTTGGGTGGAAGGTATTGTAGTCTGTTTTAAGTGATGTACTTCAGTGATGATTATTTGAGCAAATTGGATCATTATTGTGGTGGGACCACGTTCGGATCCGGATATCGATTGGTGTGGCCCAAGCTGTTGGACGGGTGTCCTTTGTCTTATATTAAGGATTGTTCGGGAAAGAGCTTGTGAATTGTGTTAGCTACCTTGAGGAATTAGTTATTGCTTGAATTAAATATATTTAATGGATTCCTTTGGAGGGATTAAGCGAGTTTTGCCATCTTGGTGACCCTTAATTGAAAATGTATAGGAAGTTGGTACGAGTGAAATCCGGTCACCACTTGTCTAAAGGTAAGATGACTTGAAGAGGAAATAGGAGTTGAGTTGGAATGAATTGATTGGGCTTATGCTCTATCATGGGTTCAATATATATTTAAGTACTACTTGTTGAGCTACTATGATTGAGTTATGTTATTGGAATAATTCTTAGTGAGAAGATTTGGAAAGTTTTTGGTGCAATTTTGGTTAGCACAAGAAAGTCATTGAGATCCTTGTTGTAACTAAAATTTTAGAAGTCAAGTGTCGATTGAGGAGTGGATTTGTGGTTATCTTATCCTCTTTTTGGTAAAGGCAATTGTTGTTTATCAGTTTTGGCCTTAAGTTAAATAAAAGGAGTTGGCTATATTCTAGTACTTGCAAGTTCAACGTGGTTTGACATAACTGATTTCCATTGATTCTTGTAACATCAGACAATGAACCTCTTCGATATCATATTTTCCTATCTTGGGAAGTGGACTCCGTTTCTGTGGTACACACGTGTTATTTGTTTAATTAAGTGACTTTAAGTTTTTCTATTTGGGCTCTTATTCGACTTTCTCTCCAGGTTATTTTGAGCAAAAGAGTTTTTACGAATTTTTGCTTAGCAGTGGCTATGAGTTATTGGTAATGCTTGAGGGCATATCTATACTTTAAAACTGTTGAGTCAGCAAGGGATGCTATTTTATTTGAATTTGATCGGAATTCCAATCAAGTATTGTTTTCGGTGGTGAGAATTATATTGGCATACGAAGTAGAATTATCATTTGTGGCGTAGAGGCCAGCGAAATTGACATGGATTCAACTAAATTTTGACCTATGACTAAGAAGTGTAGCCTCAGCTAAGAACAACTTTGGTGTGATGTATCTCCTCTTAGATTTGAATATTTGGGCTGGAATTGAGTGAATATTTATGGATTTTGCTTTGCATCAGGTTTCGGAAGATGTAGTACATAATGTGAGCAGTTTCGATTTTAGACATTGGTAATTGGTAGACTTCTTGGAATGCATGTGATTTAGAAGAATTTTATCCCCACATTATAGTTATAAGCAGCTTTCGAGGGACAATGCTAATTTGCCCGTTTGAGAACTATAAGTGTGGCCAGCGGGATAACTATTAAATGAGTTTTCTTGTGACTGGGAATGTCATTTCAAGGCGTGATCAATGTTCCAATCAGTTGTCTGGGTAACAAAGAGGAAGTGTAGTGGTTCCATAACCTACCTGCTTAAGAACTTATGGGTTTGTCCGAGGCTACCCTTTGTTATGCTTGACAATTGTGGGACCTTTACGTGAACGACATTCGATCATAAATTTTTATATAAATAAATGGAAGGAAGTGTTGTTGTGTGTGGTAGTTACGAAGATTACTTGTTTTAGACTTTTGGGTTTCTGTAACCATGTTGTGATGTCTTAATCGTGTTGGCTTCCCGTTAACACCTGTGTAATTTGAAAAAGGTATTGTGTGTGGGGTCAATGACTTATAACAATGTTGTTGGTGAACGGTTTGGTTCTTTACCGTATGAGTTATATGCAAGATTATGAATATGTCTATTCCAGTCAAGTGGCTTGTGACGTCAATACCTCGTGCTATCTGAATTATAATCATGTTTTGATTTGCTTGTGTAGTTGGGATTATAGGAAAAATCTTTGGGGTTGTCAAAGTAGTTGACTTGTGATTGTAAGAGAAAAATTTGACCAAGGATAAGTCGACAAGCTTCAAGGTTTTGGAAACATTGGATGAGATATTGTTTTGGTTAGTCTTTTGGGGACTATGAAAAGAAGTTCATTCTGGTTGTGGGTTATATCGTTATTTTCATATCTTGGTTTTCTTGACGGGCGAGACGATTATTCCTTATGCAGTATTCAAGATTACAGTGACTGGTCATATTTCTGCTTGAGGACTGTTCCTTTTTATATGTCGATTCCCTTATTTTTTTTGGCCACCTCTTGGACTAGATCTAAAGTTAGTTTCTGCATGAGTTGAGCAGACTTGCATATCGATCGTGCGATATCATCCCCACTTTGTTATGATCTGAGTACTACCTTCGTTGAGGATGTTGCATTGCAGATTAGTACGTGTGTGCTACCTCTACTTTAACAGTATGAAATTTCGAGGACGAAATTATTATAAGGAGGGGAGATTGTAACGTCCCGAACCTAAATTCACCGGTTTACTAGTCATTGGGACGGTAAACGACCTTTACTTTCACTTTTACTTTCGGTTTAGTACTTTTAGTGGCCCTAAAAGTTGACTTTTTGTTCGGGTCAAAATTTGAGAAAATGTTCTTCATGGAAGTTGTAGAGGACGTTAAACCAAGCGCGTGCATATGTGGTACGTAAAAATCGGAGCTCGTATGCGAAAGTTATAAGCGAAATACAAATTACTGTTCACGGTTACTGTTCATGGTAAGTTTCTATAAATAGCCGAGTTACTGTGGTAAGTTTCCATTTTTGGAAACTTACCCGGCTGTTTCTCTCTCCTCTCCCCCGATTCCTTCCTCTTCGGCCCGATTGCTTCTTCCTCCGGTTTCTTCCTCCTCCGGCCGACCCAGGACACAATCCGGCCACCCCCAAGCTCGGTTTCTTCCCCTTGTCACGTCTGTGGAGGTATTTCACGACAATTTGGCCGGAGAACCTCGATTTGGAGCGGAGGAAGCTGCGGTGGCAGTTGGGTACTTTTGCCGATTTCCGGCGATTCCGGCCACCTCCGGTCCCCATCTCGCCGTCGAAGGTTCGGTTTTCATCACTGATCATTTCCCCTATGGCCTTGTATCACGATTTGTTGTGTAGATGCCGAATCGACGAATTGAAATTCTAGGGTTCTTGAGGATTTCTGGGTTTTTGTTCATTGATCGATTTCGGCCGTTTTTAATTGTTATTTGGGATTGTTGTAGTTGAGAAGTTGAATCAGTGTGTTGAGAAGGTGCTACTGTCAAATTTTGGTGGCCATCGGAGATGGTGGTGGCGGCGCCGCCACTGTGGGCGGCGGTAGCGGCGGCTAGGGTAGTTTATAAATTTTAATTTTTAGCTAGTTAAATTCTATAATTATCATAGAGCTTATATATGAAGTTTGGTGAATTTTGGAGGAGTTTGGAATTGTTTGTGAATTTTCGAAGTTTGGAGTTTTGTGGTGGAATTATGGGAAATCCGGCCGTCGGATTTCCCTCGTTTTCATTATGGAATATGTAAATTGAGGAATTAGAATTGTGGAAGAGATTTGGGTTGAATTTGAGAAGTATTGGAGATAGGGATTTTCGGATTTCGTTTAAGTTCGTAATTATTTTATCGGATTGCCGTTTATGGAAATATAATTGTGTACAGGGCAATGTCGCGAGCTACGGCTAGATGAAGGAACTCGTCTGCGTGGTTGCCCAATAGTACTGTGAGTGGACGTTTGTTTTAAATAAGTGATGCATGCATTTATTTATTAAAGCTTGTTTTATTTTATTAACCTATTTTCCGAGCATATAAAGTTGATTGCGAATTATCTCATGGATTTGCTTTTAAGTAATGATTCTCACGAGTAATTATGATTTATACCGGTTGTGAGTTTCGGTTATTAAGTTGTTATGCTCGGATTCGAAATTATAAATGATGTTGATTTTCGACGAATTGATTTTCGATGTGATTTTCGAGATTTATACTGTTTATATTATCTTTATAATCGTCGATTTGAGATTTCTGAAAGATTTTCGAAATGGGATTTCGATGGAATAAATTCTTGTTTATTTATTCGATTTTTGGCATTGGGAATGCCTCATTGACAATCTACTTATTTCTTTAGCGTGTGGGACACGCTGTTAATTTATACGACTCTTTGAGTATTTCCGAGTGCGGTTGGGAATCGTACCCGTGTTGGCTTTATACGTGGACATGGGGAAGCTTTATTGATTTATCGGTTTTTAACCACCATACCCAGGGTCGTTATATATATATTATATTACTGGCTAGCCTATTAGTACTCCTCCCTACTTACTATGTGTTCGTAGGCGAGTAGAGGAGAGCATGGGATGCTCTAGAGTGTGGGACACTCCGACCCGAGCCAATAAGGCTCCCTTCTTTTGTATGGTGACACTTCTTCCCCATATTTTATCGTTGCTTGACTAGCGGGGCTAGTCCGATTTTCACTGTAGCCAGCGGGGCTGGTCTTATTTTTCTGAGAAATGAGATTTCGGTTTTACGATATAGTTTTCGAATGTGGTGACTAGCGAGGCTAGTCGATTTATCGTTTTGGAATTCTTGGATTTAAAGCTAAATGTATTTTTCTAATTGTTGCATGCATCGGTTATTAAAGAGAATAAATGTGGGAAAGTATGAAATCCTTTTTCCTTTAAATTGTTTATTTTTGTCCACTCACGCTAACGTTTTTCGTCTACTTTCCCCTGGGCCTTTCGGTTTCTAATGCCCAGTTTGCAGGCGAATTAGTGGAGGTCGGGCGTACATGACATTTGAGGCATAGTTGTCACTACTTCCGCAGTGTAGGATCGCTTGATCCTTTACTCTTCTTTTATATCCCTGTGTATAGTAGTATTGCTCTGCATAACCTTGGGATTAGTATTTTTGAGTTTGTGTTTTGTGAAAGTGGAGTTGTTGGTAATTGGGAGCAGGGTGGCTCCAGGAGTATAAGGTTGATTTGCTTGAAGTGTTTAGTGTGTTTTACAGGTTTTTGGGTAGTCCATTTTAGAGGTGACTCTGCCAAATTTTTGGTAGAGTTATCCCTAACGTGGGCCCCACAGGGCCACCTCGGATTTCAGGGTGAAAGTCGGGGCGGGTCCTGTCACAAAAACTGGGAAGAAAGCAAGACAGAAACTTTCATGTCTTCTTATCAGGTGAACCCTGGTACATTCGTTTGTGACTACTGCCTATGTCACGAAAAAAATGGTCTCCCAATGTTTTGTGAAGAGTCTAAGAAGACTTATCACAAAGAATGCTTCATAGCTGAAGCAAGAAGAAAAACCAAGAATGGTCTTGTCAGCCAGTTGGTTGAGCAAGAATATGAAGAGTATTTCGCTGAGCAAAAGGCGAAAGAAGTTGAAACTCTGTTCCAGGAAACCATGGAACCTTCTTCCTCGAAAAAGGAAGAAATCATCGATGAAGAAAAAATCGATGAAGATATAGAAAAAATCGATGAAGATATTGAACTGGTTGAAATACCAGAAAATGATGTAGAACTGGTGAAACCACCAGAAACTGTTAATCTCTTAGAACGACAAGAGGATACTGCAACATGGGATCTACTTGGCCAACCATCCAGCAAGTTTGACTACAGAGTCAGATATGACCCTCCGTCATGGTTCAGTAATCCAGACGTCAAAGAGATACTTCCTACAGATTGGGATGATGGTGTAGACAAATCACCCACTCAGGAAGATGTTCCAGAAGAATGTAAACCATTCATTCCAACGGAACAAGCTCAAGAAAATGAGCTTCATCAATCGAAAGTTGTCTCTACAAGTAAATACAGCAACTACATAGAGATTGGACTCAAGTTCCCTGATCACAGGAAATATCATCTACATGCTTTTGTAGATAATGGATCGGGATTTACTGTTGCAAAGAGATTTGCAATTCCAGATGAACTCTGGAAAGAAGACAAGAAAAAGTCAGCTACTGGTGTTACATTTGATGGAAGCCATCTCACCATGAAGAAAGTAGCAAAAAATGTTCATATCACCATTGGTGGAGGAACATTTATGATCCAGAATGTTTGGCAGTCTGAAGGCCAAGGATCTGATTTCTTGTTGGGAAATGATTTCATTCTCCAACAATGATTCATTCAGGATGAAGAAGCGATAGGCTTCAGGAAAGGAGAACGGGTGTTCTAGGCAGACCGGCTCACACAAGCAAGAAGTGTGGTAGGTCTCGGTTTTACTACTCAACATCAGAGATCGCAACAGAATAGTGGTGATCTTACCCCCTACAAGCCCAAATTGGAGCCCATACTCCAAATCAAACAACAAGAAGAACTGCTTGTTGAAGAATCTTCAGAAGAAGAAGAAGAAACTAGTGAAAATGAAGAAGCTAGTTTCATCCATGAGCACAACCTCAAGCATTTTCAGAACAAGCTTGAGTCTCAGCAAATTCCCACTCTTGACAAAATCAAGAAACTACTCGAGCAGAATGTGGATACAAATCCTCAGAAGTTTTGGGAAAAAGACTCAGTGGTCTGTGAATTGAAATTGCATGACATGAACGCTATCTGCCATGTCAAAGCCATTCCACAGTACAAAGAGGAAGATCAAAAAGAATTCAGAAGTGATATTGAAGATCTCCTGAAGAAGAGATTAATTCAACCTTCCACTAGCCCTCATCATGCTCCAGCATTCTACGTGAGAAATCATGCAGAAAAACTACGAGGAAAAGCTAGAATGGTTATTGACTACAGAGACATCAATAAGAAGACTGTCAAAGACGGTTATCAGATCGCTCAAGTCAGGGTACTGATCAACCAGCTCAGAGGAGCTAAAGTCTTTTCGAAATTCGATGCAAAGTCGGGTTTCTGGCAGGTCAAGATGCATCCTGAGAGCATACCTCTCACTGCATTTGGAACACCATAAGGCCATTACGAATTGTTAGTAATGCCTTTTGGTCTCAAGCAAGCTCCCTCAATCTTCCAGAGAAAGATGGACAACATCTTCAAGCATGTAGCGGAGTTCTGCGTCATCTACATAGATGACATCCTGGTCTTCTCCAAAAATAGAGAAGAACACATGAAACACCTCCATGAGGTAGTAAAGCGGATAGTTCAGCATGGAATTATCCTAGGCGAAAAGAAAATCTTCTTTATCCTTGATGAAGTTGATTTCCTAGGGATAAACATCAAGAATGGAGTCATAAAGCTCCAACCACATATCCTTGAAAAGATCTGGAAATTCCCAGACAAAATTCCTGATGCTAAGAGTCTAGAGAGATTCCTTGGTGTCATAAATTATGGGAGAGATTTCATCCCTAAAATCTCAGGGTTAACAGCAATGTTATCTCCTAAGACAAGTTCCAAAAGAAAATGGAACTTCACAGAAGATGATGAAAAGATCGTAAAGCAGATAAAAAATCTCTGCAAAAACCTCCCTCCTCTTCAACAACCAGAAGAGAATGATGAAATTATCCTCCAAACAGATGCGAGTGATAATTACTGGTCCGGTGTTGTTCTGGCGAGAGCGCCTGGAACTAACATTGAAAAGATCTGCAAATTTTGTAGTGGCAAGTTCAGCCCTGCAGAACTGAATTATCCCACAGGGGAAAAAGAAATTTTGGCTGTCAAAAAGACAATTTTAAATTCTCCAGCTTATCTTGGAAAACCCTTTACTGTTCGCACCGATTGTGCTAGAGTAAAAAATTTTAAAAATTTTAAACTTGATAAAGCTGCTGATAGAGGAAGACTAGCTAACTGGCAATTATTTCTTAACCAATATGATTATACTGTTGAATTAATTGCAGGAAACAAGAACTATTTTCCAGACGCATTGACCAGAGAAATGGCAATGGTCAGCCAAAGAGAAGACGACGAAGGTCGTAATCCCAGAAGCAGAAGGACTGGGAAAGAACAGGAACCTGAAGAGGATCCAAGAGAAACCAAGGAGAAAATCCTTAAAAGGTTTCTGCTAAGCTCAAAAGGCTTGGCCTCAACTGATCAATCCCAGGGTAAATGATTGGCTAGCCCGTCTCAAACGGCAGACGGTAAAGGCACATCAAGACCGTTGATGGCTGCTGCTTTGCCAAAAAGCAGACCAACTCCTAATGGAGTTATAAATGTTTTTAATTACGAATTAAGAACTTTTGACACTCATGTGTTCAGAACTGGCAGGAGACTAGCTTATCACCAGAAGGCAATCCTGGATAATCTCTTATTTGCCTTTCAAGAAAGAAGCAGTGGTCTGATGTTCCCAGCCCTCTTTGCATTAGCTGAAGAGCTCTACGCAAATGGTAGGCCACAAGGTGAAGAGCTTCCTACGCAGCAGAGTGCTGTCAGAAAAGAAAAATTTTCCTTCCTTGAAAGTCCAGAAAGTGCTAAGGTCCCTATCATGGCACTCAATGAATCAGACTGGCATGAATTCCATAGTCTGATAGGAAGGCATAATCCAGAAAACCTAGTTCCTCCAACTCTCTTCATTGTCGCTGGACCATATGTTGGAAGATACCTGGTAAATGTTCAGAGTGAACATCCCCAAGAACACAAGCTTTGGCTTGTTGAAAATGGTTTTGTCCATAATCTGTGGACCAAAACAAATGATGATCTGAAAGGTTTGCCGCCCATCATTGTCAACACAGTCAAAAATATCAGAAAAAACGACTGTACGCTTCGTCTGAAGTTCAAATCCACTCCTCCAGAATGGATCCAGAAGGCAAACGGTGAGGTTGAATATATTCCTCCATATCATTATGTGAGAATTATTCAAAGAAGATATCAACCAGCTTGTGTAGCATACAACGGCCAGCCAAATTCCAGCATCCCTTGGATGAAAGCCATGGCTCTTGACTACATCAAAAAGATCATCTCTGAAGATGTCAACAATACCTTCCTGGCAGCAGGAGAAAAGACAATCATCACTGCTTACGATCATCCTGACGTAGTCAGCAGTGACTTATTCCTATCTCTAACCAGAAAAGAGATAGACTCGACAATGGCCTGCATGCGTTGGGTGGAAAAGCTTGAAAATGACAACCACCACAAAATGTATGTTGATACAGACGTCGAGGATAATGCAACAACAACTCGCATGGCCCAAGCAGACAACAACTCCTTTGTCTTTGGCCACCAGTCTAAAACGGACGAGAACATGTGAAGCTACAGGTGAAGAATCAGCACCAAATTGCAACTGTAGACTTTTAGACTTTTCTAAAGCTACTTTTGCTTTTTCCTTTTCAAAAGAAAAAGGACAAGTGAAAAACATTTCACTTCTCACCTTTTGCTTTTCCCTGGCCGACCTCCACTAGCAGGAGCACTCAGAAAAGCAGGAGTCACGGAGTTGTTCTGTACATTTTTGCATTTTGAATTCTAGTTTGAGTTCCGCTCCCTATATAAGGAGCTTTAGCTTCTCTTAGAAGGCATTCGAAAACTTGAGACAGAAAAATATTCTCTCAAAAAAGAAAGCCATAGTAGCAATGTACTTCCTTTCCTGTCTAGGTGTGAAGTAGTGTGCTTTCAGTACAAGTAAGTAACTGTTCTCATTCTTATGGATAGCTAAACAGCTTTTGCTGTTTACCTAAGAATGAGGCTCTGATTGTTTAAAATCTATATGTATATTTGAATAAATAAATTCAGATGGATGTTCACCCACTTCTTTAACTTATAAAATCAGCATTATATTCAAGTCTAAATGTCATTATCATACTCATCTTTGTCATTCATAGTTTACTATGTAAAGTTTAACATTCGAATGCATGCATCTCATGGAAATCTAAAAGTTCTAAAACTTTACTGTTTATCCGAAAGAATCAGTTTTAAAAACAGAAAAAATTAGGACAAGCAGCAGTGATTCCGCCCTGTGAGTAGCCGCTTAGACAAGGAGTCGTTAGGCTAAATGTGGCATGTTGAAGGCTAGTCTTGTTTTTATTTTGACGTTTTTTTTTACTGTTCCTTTTTGTTGAATAGAACTGTAGAGGAACCTAAAAGTCAACATAGGATACAAAAGGCATTTGTTTGTTTAAACCATCCCTGTTAGTCTTTGTTTATCAACAACAGTGTAATACCAAAGTGTTGGGCAGTTGGAAAAAATACCAAGGCTTTTTGGGTATACAGGAAAAAACCCTTGAAAACTAACTAAATATCAACCTATATTTTACGTTTGATAAACTGACTTTATGGTAGCCAAAACTGACGAACTGAAATCGAAAATTACCGAAAAAGTTAGTCCGATTTGGGTAAATACTGAATTACTGATTACCCAAATATTAGTTATATATCTTCTAGTTTTCAATACGCACATGTATATTAGAAATATGAGAATAAATAATTTTATAACAGTATTAACATTATTACTATTACTCTATTATATTACATATATTTTAATCAACCTAAAAAAAATAGGTCTTATATTATTAGGTAAACTGGTAAAAGATTGTTAGATAACTAGTTTTATTGGACCAAAAACTCAAGGCATCTTAACATTACTTCACCTGACGATAATATTACATGGACACACATTAGCACCAAGCCTGGTGTCGAGCACAACGGGCATGGTTTCAAAGCCCACCTTTCTTTGTCTAGCTTCGCAGTTGAGAAGCATAGGATCTCAATTGGAGTGTTATGGCGGTGATGTCAAGAGGCATTGCTCATTATCTGGCTTGGTATTGGATGATGGCTTCGAGTTTTTTCCGGATTCGAATATGGACTTAACTCCAATCCTTCATGTCTTGGTCTTTGGTACTTGGGTTAGCCGGTGTTTGGTTCCGATGGATTGGGACAAAGTGGCCCGGTTTGGCAACTAGGTATGTTTTGTCGCAAGGATCAAGCTCGGGTTCTGATCTTGGGTCATTTCAGATCTAGATCTGGGCATGGATTTGAATCGAAGTCCTTTATTGGATTTTGACTTATGTCACTGTTGCTTTTGGATTTGGGATGCAGATTCAAACATCTTGTTCTTAAGAGTTCATTTGTGGATTTTCGAATTCTCTGACACTGTTGGTCGCTAGCTTTTGATATCTCGGTTGGCGAATCACCTCTACTAAGTAATTGTATTACATATTACGGTTACGTTTATATTTACAATTTACAGTACTCAAATGATTTTCGCAATGTTTGGTTGTAAAGTTCGTAATACCTATAATCGATTCGAACAGATCAAATGGTAACCCTAGTTTAAAGGTAACTCTAAATCATCATGTCATAAAGAGCTCCAAATTGAAACGTTAAAATAACAGTAGTTTTTTAAAAGATGGCAATAGTTTTTCAAAACATTATAATAATTTGAGTGGTTCTTGTGAATGTGGCAATAACTTTTAAAAAAAATTTACAGTAATTATTGTAATGAATGGCAATAGCTTTTTAGGAGAATAACTTTTTAGTTCGTCGACAATAACTTTTTATTCGATAAGTTTTTTTGAAAGATGACAGTGACTTTTTTCGGAGAATGATAATTTTTATGAAGAATGATTCTTCTATGAGACTACTCCTATATATCAGTAACATGATATGACCTTTGTTGAAGTCATTAATCAAGATTTGCAACATTTGAGATGATTGTTACCTTAGTGTTAACAAACGTTAATCTCAAAATAAAGAGTATTCAATGCACCGACATTCATTTGCAACAAACAAGGATAGACGACTAGATAACATTAAGTATTTCTTTTGTTATTAAAAAAAACCTATAAATATCAATGACTGAGATTTGCTAAGGGCTAGTTTGAGATTAGTGTGACTTTGAAAAAAAACTATTGCTGCTGTGTTGTGAAAATAATCAGTTGTGAATTAAAACAGTTTCATGTTTAGTAAATAATACTTTTAAAAGGATTGAGAGCTCTCCAAAACCCTAGGTTGGCGGCAAGCTTTTCAGACCAAAGGATCGGCTCTCGTCCGGTGGCGACCTAGGCATAGGCCTTGTCTACGCCTCTTGGGCTTAGTTTGGGAATGCTTCTTGGGCTGCTTTTGAGACCAAAAGTGCTTTTGAGACCAAAAGTGCTTTTGAGTTTAATCTAGAGTATTTGGTAAAAATCTAAAAAGCTGCTTTTGATCCATTTTAGCTTCTCCCAACCGAGTTTATCAAAAGCTACAAATCGTAGCTTTTGAAAATGGATTTTGCAGAAAGCTGAAAAAACACGGAGATTCTAAAATTAAACCAGCATAATCATCTCTCATCTCCATATCCCGATCATCTCTCATCTTCATCTTCCTCTTCCTCAACCTTCTCCGACCACCGCCGCATGACCGGCCCTTCCGCACTGCTGCTCTCCCTCACTGTCAGCCACAGTGCATCTTCTAGGCAACTCAAATATCTCCTTGAAAATACTGCCCAATCCTCCCAACACTATGATCCAAACCTCTTCTGGGCAACTCAAATATCTCATCACTGACCCGACCCAAGCTTCCTATTCCATTGATGACTCCACTTTTGCATGCAATCTTTAGAACCACCAAATCCCAGAATGGGTATAAAAAAATCCCAAAATCCTAATTGAAATCGTAGAAGTCTAGAACAATGCTCAAACGAATGCCCTTAAAGATACAATATTGATACAACATTCAACATCTGAAAGATACCCACTAATCAGTGGAGCCCAAAGAACAAAAATTTGAGGGTAAAATCAAGAATGTGAAGAACCAGTTAATTCGGTAGAGAATCAATTTCATAAAAAATGGGAAAGAATTATGGGTGGGAAAAAGAATGAATGGAAGCTGGATGGATGATTGAATGATTTAAAGGAACAGACGGATATGAGAGACAGAGAGAGAGGAAGAGAAGAAATGGATATGAGAGTAGGTGGAAGATTGTTGGTGCGAAAATGGTGAGGGAAGAAGCAGAAAGAATGTGGATGATCTGATGATCATTAATCATAAAGGAAAAGCCAAATATATTATTGTCTTAATTATTAAAATTAATTTTTGAGATTTTTCAATCACTTATGAGTTTCTTGATCATTTTAGTAATTATAGCCAACCAAAGCATTTTTGCCTTGCAACTTACCAAACACCTCAACTGCTTCCTCTCACAGCAAATTCGGAAGTGCTTCCTTTCACAGCAAATTTGGAAGTGCTTTCTCTCACAGTCCAGCAATTCCAAACTAAGCCTTGGTCTGCTGTCAGACGGGAATTTGATGTTAACATCCAGGGTGCTCTTAAGGGGTGTGGCTTGGAGTTGTTGCGGGCTGTTTTGGCTTCATTCCCGGTATGAAATCTTTGGGCTGTTGATGGTCGTGTGTTGCAGGATTGGAGGCCTCGTCTCGTTTCCTGGATCGGCGACGGTGCTGGTCTGGTAGTGGAATATGCGGTGGCAAGGATCGGAGGAAGGGGGATCGGGGCAGGTTTGTGGCAACGGGGTTGCGGCGACATGTTTCGTGATGATCTAGGTCGTGACGATAGTGGGGGGGGGGGGGGGGTGGCGGCAGGAACTGCATCGCTGGATTGGGGATGCTAGATATGGATGCCTGGTCTGGGCTAAGGAAAACCTAATGGGCTTTTGAGCTGGCCCTTCTTGAAGGTTGCTCTGGATTTTATTTTGGGCTGGGCTTTCTGCCTTAGGCTCATCTCTATGTTATTTAGTTTATCTAAGTACAATAATTTCCTTTATTAGGAAACTAAGTTTTTATGTGCACTTTATGTACCTCTAGCGCCTCTGGAGTAGTACCAAAGGAGGACCTTGCTAGGTTGGGGGGGGGGGGGGGTGGCGGGAACTGCAGCGCTGGATTGGGGATGCTAGAGATGGATGCCTGGTCTGGGCTAAGGAAAACCTAATGGGCTTTTGAGCTGGCCCTTCTTGAAGGTTGCTCTGGATTTTATTTTGGGCTGGGCTTTTTGCCTTCGGCCCATCTCTATGTTATTTAGTTTATCTAAGTACAATAATTTCCTTTATTAGGAAACTAAGTTTTTCTGTGCACTCTATGTACCTCTAGCGCCTCTGGAGTAATACCAAAGGAGGATCTTGCTATGTCTACGTTTTTACTTGTCTAATGAGTGGGTCTATATGTATGTAGCAATGTAACGACATATTCTGGCTTGTGGAGACTATATATATTGACACCCATTTTGGGTGGATTCAAAAAAAAAAAAAAAACTTTTAAAAATGCTGTCAGTATATAAAACAACTTCAGAGCGTGTTTTAATTGAAAACAGCTTCTAAAAGAACACCAATTTTTAATTTTTCCCTGCAAATCAAAAGAACATCAATGCTCAGGTTTGGGTGAATTTTTGGGATTTAGGTCTTGAATTTTGGGAGCCTCTGACGCTGTTTGAGATCGCAAATGGAATTGGGGTGCCTATGAAAATTGATCAGAATACCTTAGATAGAAAACTTGGTCTCTTTGCAAGGGTTTTGGTTGATATTGATTTATCTTCTGATCCTCCACATGAATTGGATGTTCGTCGCAACAACGGAGATATTGTTGTGATTGAAGTTGGATACGAGCGTCTCCCTGATCTTTGCTCGCATTGTGGCAATGTTGGGCACAACGTTACAACTTATAAGCTTCTACGAAACCATGCAGCTTCTGGTCAGATTGTGATTGAGATGGGTCAAGGTCAATCGTGTAAGTGTCGTCGACAGAAGACAAAACAAGTATTTGTTGCAAAGAATACTGAGCAAGTGGATAAGGGAAAGAAGATGGTTGTTGCTCCTATGCCAAGTGTGAATGCAAATGCTAGAGAGGGTCCTTCATTGGCACGAGCATCTCTTCCTCTTGCTACATCAGTGGTTGTTGATTCGGAATTGAATAGGGTTATGGATATTGTTGAACAAACTCTAATTGTTGAGAAGGTCACTGCTCCAACTACTAGTCCATCTGTTGTCGAGCAAGCCATTGTTCCAATAGTACAGGAGATAGGACAAATTATCTCCAGCCCAGTTGCAAGTTCAGTTCCAACAAACTCTCCAAGTAATGTTAATGTCAATATTTCCACTGGTAATAGCTTTGAGATTCTTTCTCAAATGCAGCAAGGAAAGAGCATTGTTGTAGACGAGCAAGAGGAAGTTGGAGAGCGCAATGACAATTTGGTTGGCAATAATAATACAAATTCTAATTTGGTAGAATCTATTGCTCATCAAGCTAAGTTCTGTTGGGGTGATTTGGAATATGAAGAACCCCTTGGTCATCATACATATGCTCAGGCTGAGATAAGTCCAGTGTGTTCTTGGTTTGAAGAGGGTGAAGCAATTCTGGCAGATGAGAATCTTCTTAAGTCTCTCTCAAAGTCTCAAAATAAAAAATTGAAGACCAAGAGAGATTCACGTGATCCTTACCCTACCCGCAATCAAACGCCCGTTGTGTGTCTTGATCTTTGATTCAATGGGCTCTGCTTAATCTTTGGGGAATTTGATTCTACACCCAAATTGACACACCTCTTTTAGAATAAACCCATCCATAAGTGTGTTTTAATATACACCCAAACCAATTAATTAGATTTATGCAAAATAAAAAACCTATTAAATAGACTAAATAATAAAACCCAATATTGTTAAGAATTACTGAATCTGCCACTTTCAAATTCCCATTCACCTATTAAATAGGATTGATAATAAAATCCAATAATGTTGCTGATGGAAGTCGATCATGAAACGGCTGCCCATAGACGTCGCCCATAATTACTCAACCCTTGATTTCAGCAATTGATAATTCTCCTCTGGGTTGGAGGTTACGTAACTTCACATTGAAAAGTGTAATCTGCACATTCAAAGCTGGTGTCAATATCTCTACAAGATTGTGATATAAATGGATTGCACAATCAGAGGTTGGTGGGTTGCCTGTGTTCGACAGCATATCCGATTGGTACGGTTGATGAGTATTGTGATTGCTATCTATTCAAAAGGTGTGTGTGCTCCTGACGAAGAGGTATTTGTTTTGTGATGGTTCTAGGTTTTTGATATTGAGTAGGTATGATAGACTATACAAGTTCTTGATTGCAGGGTTTTGTTTCATCTTCTTGTTTCTCAATAGATACTACAAGTTAATTTTGATGGCTAAAGAGTACACCCACCTGGAATTTAGGTGCAACCTTCTCAAGTTTGGACGTATTATGACCGACGAGTTAAAGGCTGAAATTACTGAAGTGCGCTTGATCTGATTGCACCCTCCATCATCTACAATAACATGGACCCTATTATGAAAAATTAATGAACATGGAATATTGATTCTATACCTACGCCTATTGGAATGGGGAATCAAATTTCATTCAAAAAAAGGGAAGAAAAAAAAAAGCAAAATGACATACCTTGATGAGAGGATGTTTAATCACTACATGATAGGAATACCTCCACAAAAGGATGTTTAATCAGATTGAGAAATCTACGAAATCTAATAGCAATATCTACACAACCACATTTACTTAAAAATAGCAAATATAAAGATCAAATCTGAAAGGAAGAGATATACAATAATTAAGACCATTAATCTTTTTAAATAAGGAATATCTACACAAACATATCTCCTAAAATATGGCATCAGTTAATGGCAATTGATCACGTTGACATATTTAATAATAGGATTATCTACACAACCATATCTACTAAAAAATGGCAAATATATAGGTCAAATAAAAAAGGAAGAGATATGCAATAATTAAGGCAAGTAATCGTTTTTAAATCAGGAAAAATAAATTGATGGTATTAAATTCTAATTTGTGTTTATAACTGATGCCATATTTAAATTTAAAAAAAACACTTATATTTGAGGAATTTTTTCCTTCTTCGACGATAAGGGTAAAATAGTCAAACTAAAAAAAGAGAAAAAAACTTAATTATAGACTTAAAACCTATACGGTAGGTTTAATTATGTGAATGGGTGTAGATTAAAAGAAAACATATGATTGGGTTTCCCTTAAAAGGAGCTTCATTTTTTGGGTTTTTTTTCTAATTTTCTCTTAATCTTTCTTATGTTTTGTTGCCTTTTGAGTTAGCTGTTTTTTGTTTTCTAAAGGGTCTTGGTTTCATGTCCCCCCCACTACGTGCTATCTTTTTTAATTAATAAATTATTTTAATTACAAAAAAAAAAAAACAGCTTCTAAAAGCAATTTTTGGATTGCTTCTAAAATTTGCTGCCAGTGATCTATAATTTTCAATTAAAACTGCTTTTTATTTATTTACCAAACACAATATAATCTAGAATTTTAGATAAAAACTGATTTTTTTTTTAAGCGAAACAATCCCAAACATGGCCTAAATCTATTGATTCCACTTGTACCGCGGGTGTATAGAAGAATTTTTTTTATTTTTGCCACGCTGGTAAATTCCTCCTTTTATATATCTTTTATCAATATTAGCCTATGGCAATTGGCAAAAGTATTATACATAAATAAATGACGAGTCACTAAACCGTTATCCACTCTGGGCGAAGAGGTGTTTACCAACCAAGAACGTTGGTTTTGGTCTGAGTTTCTTCGCTCCTTGATGTTCATGTTGGATTGTTTTGGTGCTTGGAGAATCTGAAAATGTGGGGTTATATTAATCATGTTGTCCATGGTCTTATGCGAGAACTTCATCTGTTTTAACAACCACAACAAGCAGACTTTGTTTTCGCACAAAATTGATTCGCAGTCGAGGCTCGCAGCAGCAGTTGAGGTGGGTCGAGGAGGAGGAGGACGGAGGTGCAGTGGGTTCGTTGCCAATGCCGGAAAGAGAAAACGGAAATGGTGGCAGAGCTTCTTCTTCGACGAGGAAGGTAATTGGCTTGGTTTGAAAGACGATGACATGCTGGCCGCGGAGGAGGAGGACTTGGATTCCAATTCCTACTCGGAAGCTGAGAAATTTGAGGCGTGGAAGACAAGGGCCGAAGCAATCGTGGATTTGAGGGAAGCACAGCAGGATATGAGCAACGAGGAGAATCGCAAGTGGGAGGATTGGCTTGCTGCGGATTCCAACTCGTCCTCGTCCTGGGAATACATGCAGTCTGATATTCCTACCGAAACTGAAGCCGAAAAGGGGGTGCTTTACTCTCTCACCGATTCCCTTCTTGGAAGGGAAGATGATGATGACCTGCTCTACGAAGACCGTGTGTTCCGTTACGCCTCCCTCAATTCGGTAACTCTCAGCTTGGCTTCTCTATAATCTTACTTATAGCTTCATCATCACTTTTTTTACTTATAAAAATGTGTCATCCCTTTCTACTGTACAGGCTAAATTTTTGGCGGTTTTAATAATTATACCCTGCGCCTTGGATTTTGTGGTTCACGACTATGTTTTGATGCCCTTTCTGGACAGGTAACGCCTCTATCTTTTGCCCCTCTTCCATTATATAAACACACATTTCCCAAGTGAACATCCAAATTCAAATCTCTCTCACCTCCAAACATGTAGACTTCATTGTGCATTTCCTTGTCAACCATTCCTAAAGGGTAGTGCCAGCTTCCAAGGCATACCGCGCGCCTAAATGTGCTACACAATGAGAATAATATTGCTGGCAGAAAAACAAGCCTATACTGAAATAAGGGTTTTCCTTTTTCTTTGACGAGAATCATGTATTCCAAGCTGGTGTTTTGTTTGGGGGTTCCTTCTTTTAATCATGGTAGCTAAAGCAATCAATGAAACCGGTGCGTCTTAAGCACCTGCTTGTTCTAACGTAGAGGAACATGATGCACAGTACTTGGAACAGCTACAAAATAGGGTGGTTATATTTTCCAAGCTTCAAATTTTAGTACCCATGGCAAAGTCTCATGTAATTTTTGCTACTATTTCTTGGTAGTATATATTGTTCTCATACATTTCGTGTGTGTTTGTATTGTTCTGATAGATTCATGTGTTTTGTGTGTGGATTTATAAAAGAAGAAAGTCATAAGTTCCTTTTGAATGCTTCACTTCATTGGACATGGTTAACACCATTAAAATCATTGAATGTTACCTTCAAATTATGAACCACTGGATTGAGCACCCACTTACATACATGTGAGCAGATATGTGAAGACCGTGCCACTTGCGGCAGAGATGCTGGATGTCAGAAGAAATCAAAAGCTTCAAATGGTTGATGAATTAAAAATGGAGAGAGCAAGATTTCAGCTTGAGATGGAAATTGGTAAAGCTCCACCACTTTCTGATGAGGAGGTCTGGTGGGAGTTGCGGCATAAAGCGTAAGATTGACATTCTTTGTTTCTCCTTTCGAAAGATCCTCCATATATATTTATCAGTGGGTGGCTCCTATTGATGTTCCCAACAGTGGCGGAAAATCTCCTTGCTGCTTTAAAACCTGGGTCTACTTCTAATAGTACCAAGCCCTTTTGGGATAAAATCCTACACCTGACATTGCCAAAGGTGGTTAAGTGTGGACAATATCAGTGCTAACTTTGGTATCATTCTGAGCAATGGATAATCTAGCAGATTGACCCAATTTCCATCATTTATGTGCTGTTGCGTTCATTAGTGATTTTGGTAACTCATTTATATGAATTTATATGATGCTACAGCCTAAAGTTATACTTTGGACACTCTTCTATAGCTTTTGGTAATACTAGCACAGTTGGACATTTGGATCTAGGTAACAAAACAATGTAGGAATCTATTCCGAAATGACAATGTTATGGAACCTTCTAATAAAAGAACATCCAAGTATTCAGATCTGTCGTTGTCACTTTAAGTATTCACCGTCATGAATGATGATTTATACTGTTAAATTACAGATTAATATTAATGTTAATGTTATTACAAATGTTGAACCTGGGTCATTTTAGGGACAGAATTGGAAAAGTTTCTATGTTTTGTTCCTCATCAGCTAGATTTCAGACTTTAATTATGACGGTGATTGCTTTCCTAATTACTTCCTTAATGCTTTAACAGATTAGAGCTGAGAGATGAATGGAGATTTGAAAATCGTAGAGCATTTGCCAACATATGGTCCGATATGTCATTTGGGATCTCATTATTCATTCTTTTATACTGCAACCAGAGTAAAGTGAGTTATTATTACTTCTATTCTGTTCTTTCCTTTTATGTATTTAAATTGTCTTACCTGTGATAATTAGGAGATCATTTGCCATGTATGTCTTTGAAATGTTTTACAGTTAACTACTATTTGGTCATCATCTATCACATAAAAACTAGTAGGTGGCAGAAGTGCATTGTTCACTATAATTATTGTTCTTCCTGTCATTTGATTTTGGGTTTGCCTTTTTCAGTTGTCATATGTGTGGTGACTGGTGAGGGTGCTAACTATGGACCGCCGTTGTTTGCTGACTACCTATCTACAAAATTATGCAATAATAATGCCTTTTGTCTGCTCAGGATATTATAGCAATCAATTCCAACATTAAGATAAAATGTATAGTAGGTCTAGGCTATAAAACATATAATGGTCTGGATGATAGGATTCTATACTCAATGATCTCATAAGATGTTAATTGGACTGAAGCAGATAAGTTTGTTTAAGAAAGTATCTGAGTCTACATATATAAGATTTGCCTATGCAGAAGTTAATTGTTAGCCTTTAGAATTGTCACAACTCACAAAATATAAGCAAACATGTAACCCTAATTTGAGCTAGCTATGTTTTGATCTTGTTTGAGGAACTAACTGGTCACCAATTTAGGAATGCTTGAACTGATCACTTGTCATTGTAAATCATCACCAAAGTTCATGTCCAATGGGAAAACTTTCCAATTGTTCATTGGTTTGCATGATGGGGTACTATGGAAAGGTTATCCTCTCCAACATGGTATGGAAACATAAGCATGAAAAGACGCCACTTTTTACCTTTACTGCTGTAAAAGAGTTTCTAAAGATCCACTAAACTGTGATTTGTTTTTATTTATTTTGGCAAGCGACTACAAAACTATGATTAGATATAATAATTCCTTCCATTTATACTCACTCGTAGCCTAGAAAGGGCCAGGGATAGTAGGGAGTTGTCACAAAGAGAGCTCATAGTACCCTTCATTGAATTTTGATCCATTGCATACTACTCAATGTTGTGTAAGAGTATAACACTTTACTCAAGAGTATTGGAATATTGAACTTTTGAGTTTGGCAAGGCAAATGGATTAACATCATTCAAAGATTCACCATGTAGGATTTCAATCAATATAGAAATCTTGGACTTATGCATAGAGGATTAACTATTACTTGAATTCTGCATTCAGGTCTTGTTAAATTGATTATCATTTCTTCTTTTTTATTTTATTTTCCTTTTCTCCTTTCTCTTCCTTTTGCAGGTAGCTTTGCTGAAATTTACAGGTTATAAGATAATAAATAATATTTCAGATACTGGGAAGGCATTTCTAATTATACTCATCACAGATATTTTTTTAGGGTAATATTATCTTTACTTTGCTATTGTGTAATTGTGTTCTTTCCATTATTAAATTCATTCTGCCATACATTGTTGATGCAAATTGGCTTACTATTGAAATATATAAATGTCTGGGCACATGTGAGGGTTATTAAAATCTATAGAAAATTACAAATAAGTGTCACTTTGAGACTTATATTAGTCATAAGGCCACCTAAATTGTTTTGTGCACATAAGGCCACTTGCCTCTTTAAATTATTTTTTCTCTGTCCATTTTACCCTTCTACCTAAGAAAACTAACCCAAATTGTTTTGTGCACATAAGGCCACCTAAATTGTTTTGTCCACTTGCCTCTTTAGGGTTTAGGGTTTTACTTTAGGGTTTAGGGTTTTACTTTAGGCTTTAGGGTTTAGGGTTTTACTTTAGGGTTGAGGGTTGAGGGTTTTACTTTAGGGTTTAGGGTTTAGGGTTTTACTTTAGGGTTTAGGGTTTTATTTTTGTTGGGTTTAGGGTTTAGGGTTTTATTTAGGGTTTAGGGTTTTATTTTTGTTGGGTTTAGGGTTTAGGGTATAAAGGATGATTGTTAACTTTTTACTCTAGTGGCATTTATGTAAATATATTAATTTTTATATCTAAAATTTAACACCTTTTTTATTCTAGTGGCCTTATGAGGGAAAAAAACAGTTGGTGGCCTTATGGCTAAAAGAACATTCAAATATGCACTTATATGTAATTAACTCAAAAATCTATAAACCCCTTGGGATGTTTAGTCCCTGAATCTATCTATCAAATAATTTGTGTGATGAATGATGATTATGTTCAATAAAATTTGTTTATTTTCAAAAATAAAATAAAGTGATGACTATGTTGTGGGATCAGTTGAACAAATTTATTCAGGTTCATTTCTGTAATCATCTTATGCATATTGTGTGACTAGATTGTATGCTTATCAAAATCTCTCTGACACACAAAACTCCATGCCTGCAGGTATCATTCTGAGTCTGGTTGGCAGACTTTGATAGAAATTTTTGTCGAGCATTATGGGCTTCAGGTTGATCAAGCAGTTATAACCATTTTTATCTGCTTGATTCCAGTTATTATTGACGCATGCGTGAAACTTTGGGTATGTTTCACTCATCTATATGGAGGTTCTGTTTTCAGCAACAATAATGGTTCTGATGTTTTAAACAGTCATTATACACATTCAAAAACAGGCTGACAAAATTTTTACCAAAAATAAATTAGAATATGTTGTTAGCAAGTAAATAATTCTTATCTGACATCCTAAGAGGTTAAGCTTTTAGGCTTATGGTGAACCAGCGACCTTTATCATTCCAGAATAGGAAATCTATATCATGGCTACTATTGTACTCTCTGACGCATAAGAATCTACAGCATGAGGTCTTGTTAGATAGCCACATATTGGTCTTCCCTTCTTACGCTCCTCAAGAAAGTAGAGATAGCTTGTGTTTTACATGGATAGTGTCATTCTCGAATAAAATCAATAGGGTTGAAGCTGTTCCCATGGTTATATTATTTAGTACCTGAAGTCCTTCCATTAACATCTATAATGGCGTTCTATTCAAAGTTGGTCAGCTAAGTGTCCCTTGTATCTCTGTATGGCGTGTGGTCGGCAATTTTAGGATATTGACAAAGTTAGGAGGTAATGTCTTACAAGATAATCTGTATTACAACCCGTAAGAACATACATATTGATATTCAATTCACACTTACTGGAAACTTGATACTGTTTTTTTTTTCTTCAATAGGAGAGTTGATACTGTTGTTAATTTTCATTGTGCTATTGTTTGAGCTGCAGCTGTTTAAGTTTCTTCCAAGATTATCCCCGAAGGTGGCAAACATATTCCGGGAGATGCAGCGTCACTAGTAAAATCTTTCTCAGGTTTTCACTGACTTCTGAGAGAATTCTCAGGAAGGTAGCATGCCACGAAGATTACTTCATTTTCTATATTCTTTTAGTGTGTAGAGGTTTATCTGGTTTTGTAAATGTTAATGATAAACGTTGGTGAATACTCTGTGAGCTTATACGACAGTCTAGTTGTTGGGATGCCATTCATTCCCGTAAGTGTATTGTAAACACAAAAAGATCTCAGTACGATCAAATTTTAAGGAGGCGTGGCAGACGGTAAAAGAGATCGTCTACTGAAGTGGGATGTGATTGTTCAGCCCAAGGAGAAAGGAGGCTTAGGAGTGGGGAATTTCTGCCATTTATCCCCTGCCTTCAGTTTTCGTCATTTTTATTTAGCAAGCCCATTCACTTTTTTTGTTGAACTGACATCAACGTATTTTTTGTTTCCCACCCTAAATTTGTGATTCTTATATGGTTGGTTTAATATTTACTTTTTTTTTTTTTTGGGAGCGAAGGCAACTACACCTTACTCATGCAGTGATAGCGCACACTAAGGTCGAATGGGAACAACTCTAGCACCGTCACCCAAAGCAAATCCTATCACCATGTTTCCTCATGCAATCACCACAAAACTGATACGACCAAAATAGGCGTACAAAAATATCCCTGCAATCAAACTAGTCAATTGATGGTAGTATGGGAAAGAAAGGGTCTTATGTAGAGGATTGTGCATAATATGCAAATATGGATTCTAAAACAGACAAAACTCTACACTAACACTCAAATAAAGACATTAAGAACCCTACTTAGACTCAACGAAAAACTATGAAAAAGTTATAGACACAAACTAGACACACTAAGGACGACTCACAAAATTTAAGTGGAATTAGAGTTGATTTACTATATTAAAAATGATGGAAAACATAGGACCTAAAGTAAAGGAAAACATAAGTTGTTTTTGGGGTTTTATTTAGGGTTTAAAAATCAATGATAAAGGTAGGAACCATTTCTCACCAGTAGACAATGATTACACCTATGATATATTTACTAACACACACACACACACATATTTTCATTTGGATGCTTTTATTCAGATTAAGTCAATGATGTGTTAAACCTAACCTATTAACCTTTTGTAATTGGTATGTTAAGTGTATGATGTTTGCATCCTAACTTAGGTTCTAACATGGAAGACTATTAAAAACACCCAAATACACCATGAGAAGACGACTAAAAACGCTCAAATACACCAAGTGTCACAGCCTTCCCGGGACCAATAGTGATTCCCTGCACGCTGGGCCCTCGATCTTGTAATGACCCCGAGACTCTCACCGAGACCCAAGACTAGGCCTTTGATCCTTCTTGACTGGGGACTTCAGCCCCCTAAATCCCGGTAGAGTGCCTCTCGACAGGCCTCTCGCCGTGCACTCTCAGTGTTCCCACTTGGACAAACTCCCCACCTAAGAGAGTTCTTGATCGGGACTTGGGGGACTTGTTTATACCATATACATATCGAGCACAAACACCAAAAGAACACGGCTAACAGCCACCAAAAACCGCCTCTAATCCATAGGAGGCACGCCGTAGCTTCCCTAGTGGAGCAAGACGAGTCACCAGCATCCATGTCAACCGGAGCCACCTTCGGGGGATGGTAAGACATGGATGCAAAATAGTCCTCAAACTGGCTACTAGGCCTCTGTTCAATACTTGAAGGAGGCACACTCTCCCACATCGAAGCCCTATGGGCTTAATTCCCAATCCTTCATATACATACATGCATATACATCCAAATCAAGTCAAAACTGTACCTTCTCCGTACCATTACTCTGTCTTTATCTCATATCAATATTGACTTAGGTATCGAAGGGTTATAGGCTGGCAACCCCGGTCTACCCTTGATCTATCTCTTTATCTTGACAGGTATCAAGACGAAAGGTGCTTAGCTTGGTGATTCTTTAGGTGACGACATCCCCTGGACCGACATAAATAAAAGTAAAAAGCAACGAAGACAGGCGATATGGAATGGAAAATTTAGAAGAAATTACAAAAAATTTGACCGTAAATCGATCATAAGGAGTAAATCAGTAAGAATATGAAATGTGTAATTTATAAAAATAAAGAAATGAGAGAATAAATTAAAAGAAACATGGAGCGAAAAATGGCCAAAATTCTGAAGGGCAGTAAGAAATGTCCTATTCCCAACATTTAAAACGAAACCGCCATTATACAAAAAAAAAAAAAAAAAAAAAAGGGTAAAAAGTTAATGAATAATTTTTGGTAATAGAATATTAATGAAACCTAAAACCCTCTTCCTTTGTTTTCCCTCTCTCAAAACACCAAAAACCCTCTTTTTTTTTTTTCTCTCTCTCTCTCAGCTCATTTGTTTCTTTCGCTTTCATTGGTTTTCCGAATATTAAATATAATTTAGGTCTCGATTTTCTTCTGCCCGCACCTGCTTCTCTAAGATCTTTGAATCATGGACGACCAAGATCGAATCGTCTCCACTGGTATGGCCCCAATTTTCATTTTGTTTTTTTTTTTTCTGCTAAGATTATCATTTCTCTTTTGGTTTTTGTTTGTGGTTCATGTTATCAATTCAGAATTTGTCATAGTGAGATTCTGTTTTCTTTGATTTCATGACAATTCTTTGTTGGGTCGCGCCAAATGTAGCTTTAAAATGCACTATGGATTTCTTGATTCCAAAACCCTAAAATGGGGTTTCGTGTCGGCTGAGACCACAATCAAAGTGGTTCTTGTCTGCGATGAAACTTCTAACCCAGAACGGATATACCTAAAAATCACATTAGATTTTTTTTTTCTCCAACTTGAGTTTGATAGTGCAATCAGTTTTGTATGAGTTAGGGCCTCTTTATTGTGGATGGTTGGTTTATTGTACAAGAATAGTTTCACTAGAGTTGGCAGAGAAATTTCGACTTTTAAAATCTGTGCCATCATTTCAGATCTCCACCTTCTTTCTCTTGGCACAGATTCCATCGGTCATGGTGTGGAATATTACCACCCAAATGTCTTGACATTGAAAAAGTAGATATCTTCTCTAGTTGGCACCCTGTCTTACAAGCCGATTCTACCGTTGGGTTCAAAGAATCTCCATCCACATGCGTTGTTATCATTTGAGAGGGTGAAGATTGATGTGTGTAGTGTGAAGTTGGAGGGGCTGACTTCTTTTGTTTGTCTATTTTTTGTCAGCCTTTTAGCTTCAGTTCCAGCTTTTTTTCAAAAGCATGTGCTTCTTGTATTCTACAAAGATACTGAACATTTCTAATTCTGAATGCAGGAGAGAGACCTGTTAAGCCAGATGTCTTGAAAGAGCAGGTATGTAACCCGTCCACAATGTTGCCTCAGTTTTGTTTATTTTCATGTATTTTGGAAACTTAGGTGAATGCTTTCTGTTAGTACTTCATTTTTTTTATTTATCATCAGCCAGTTTTGCCCAAAGATGAGAGGATAGCTTCAGCAAATCCTTCTCCGGCTGCAGTCATTACAGGGCCTTCACGCACTGCCACAGAACAACCCAAGTTTTCAGATGTTGCAGGAGAACTTAGCACCACCCATCCACTCAATTTGTATGGATCCAATGAACAGAGTATGTCTTATAGTGGTTAGTTTCTTGGCTCTTTGCTTATGATGGATTTAGGAAGATTAAGAAGCTCAAAATAGTAGCGGTTGCTGTTAGCCATTCATCTTATTCCTGTAAAATCTCAAGTGGTCTGACATTTTAGAACTTTTTGTTTCTTTTTACAAATTCTATCAGATGTTTACTTGTAAAAGTTTTATTCATATCCAATGTGACAAGCTTTTGATGGTGGTGATAAAATTCTGCCATTATTCACATACTAGAGTTAAAATCCGGAGAGAACATATTTTAAAGTTCAGTCTGGTTTCAGGTTATGGAAGTAGCACTGGTACTTGGGATGGATATCCTCAGTATATCAATACTGATGGAATGCATGTTGTATCACCGGTGAGTTCAATCTTTAATTGTGCAATTTTTCAGTTATCCTTCTGAGTTAAACTTAATTTTGTTTTCCTATTTCACTGTTTAGGTAATGTACAGTGATAATCCATCTCTTCTGTATCACTCTGGTTATGGTTTCAATCCCGAAATTGCATATGGACCATATTCACCGGTTGCTACACCTTTGGCTTCTTATTTGGTAGATGGCCAGCTGTATTCTCCACAACAGGTCCCCTTCTCTCCATCTTATTACCCTCAACCATCTCCTCCAAGTCTGTCTCATATTAATTCAGCTATTCCAGTGACACCAACTGAGCGGATGACCTCAGAAAGTAGTAGCACTGACAACATGGCCTTTGGGCCAGGATCAGGTTACTTTGTAAATTTTAGATCATTTAGTGGAGGAGATCTATCTGGAAATCTTGGTTCGAGCCCTTTAGCATCTCCAGGGATTTACCCTCAGCCAATGGGCATACTTGGATCTTATGAGCACAGTGTTGGGCAGGTTCGTTTGCATTTAACATTTCACTATTGTCACTGCATAATGAAGAAAAGTTGCTGAAAGTACAATACTGTTTGTTAGTATTATTGCTATTAGACTGGACATATGGGCAATTTTGTTCATATTGATATGTTTTCATATAGGAGACATGTTGGTGATCTGATCAGCATTCTAGTTGTTATCATTCTGCATCTTTATCATGATAAAAGTTATATAAATAAAACAGAAAGTTATGAATGATGGAATAAAGTCACATTACCTAGCCTTTTGAGGAAAAAAAAAAGGCCAGAATTTTTTTATTTGCATGAGGACAATGCTATCGGGCGTCAGCAATTTTCCCTGCAAAATGTTATTGACACTTGGTAGCATTTTCTCCTATGGTAGTCATAGGTTGAGCTCTGTGTTTCAAATTCTCCTGTTAGTGAAACTAGAACATACCCATTCTGCAAAAGAATACTTTGCAGTAACATTGTAAGGTTATTTGACGTCAGTACCATTAAAAGTGTTCTCAATGGGAATAAGAAGCTTTCTTAAATGCATGTATTAATTTATTTGGAGCTATTCGGGTGGGATTCATTTTCTCGGGAATATGAGTCGGAAATTTTGTCCCATGGATTTTTGTGGTTTTGGGCTTGGTCAGATATCACTCTTGCATGATACACTGGCCATCCATGTGTGCATTTTTTGCTTGAATACTTGGAATTCTAACCATACTTGGATGTCATTCTTACTGTTATCTCATCTAGGGATTCATATTTGGCACCTTTGGGGTTTAACTTTTTTTTATTTTTTTTATTGATTATGGAGTTGGTTAATCATATATTCCATGATACTCGAGTGTCGAATTTCCATTTTTACTTGTTAGCATGGCAATGCAACTGGTTGCATCTATGGGGTTGACTAAGAGTTAGTCTATGATTTAATTTCAGATTTCTCATCCACAGAGATCAATGCATGGATTTGGAATGGTATCTAGTTCCTTTACAGGGCGCTACCCACATAATACTTCTCATCAGAGCTCCAACTTTGGTGGTCCTTCTTACTCGTTTGGTAATGACCGGAGCCGACTGACTGTTGACAAGGGTAGAAGAAGAGATAGGGAGTGGGATTCAATTTCCGTTTTCAGTAATTCACATGATATCTCCAATGACCGTAATCGAGGACCAAGGGCTTCAAAGCTGAAGGACAAGAACATGTCTGACCAGGGCTCTTCATCTAGTGCTAGGAAAATGGATCTATCTGCTTCTGGAATTAACCTCGACTCAATTAACCGGAAGGATTTTGTCACAGATTATGAGGAGGCAAAGTTCTTTATCATTAAGTCTTTCAGTGAGGATAATGTTCATAAAAGTATTAAATACAGTGTTTGGGCCAGCACTCCCCATGGAAACAAGAAGCTTGATGCTGCTTATCATGAGGCGAAGAGGATAAAAAGCAGCTGTCCAGTCTTTCTCTTATTTTCGGTATGCTTTGTGTTCCTATCTTCCTAATTGTTGACTGAGCCTTTGTGCCTAGTTTGGGGGGATATAATTGATATCAGCATCACAAGTACGAGGTAGAATCTAGATTCTTGGTGGGTATCAATATCCATGAACAGCCTGGTAATCTACAAAGTTTATGTGGCAAGCAAATTGGTCCTTTATGTTTTGGAATTTAGTAAGATACGGTTTCATGGTTTGAAATGTCATTTTTCTTTCTCATCTGGCACACCTATGTTGTGCTGAATGATATAAGTTTCAATGGTTCTGTTTAAGTAATCTTTCACAAAAGATTATGGATTTACGCTCTGTATTGCTCTAGTTATTACATTATTTCTATACATCTCTGTTGTGACGTTGTCTTTTCTTACAAGAAGTTAGTTGCATATTGAAAAGAAATTCCTATTTTTGTTCTGGTGACATGGTCTAAAATACAAGTTAGTCCTCTTAAGAAGATTTTGGTTGCAACAGGTTAATGCCAGTGGACAGTTTTGCGGAGTAGCCGAAATGATTGGACCAGTAGACTTTGGAAAAGATGCTGATTACTGGCAGCAAGACAGGTGGAATGGCCAATTTAAAGTTCAGTGGCACATTATTAAGGATGTTCCTAACATTCGCTTCCGTCACATTCTACTTGAAAATAATGATAATAAGCCCGTCACTCACAGCCGAGATTGTCAGGAGGTAGTGAATCTCTCTCCATCTGTCACTTTCATTTAGAGATAATCTCCAAGTTCATTTAGATACTACCTGGACATTTAGTTGGTTGCTCTTTTCTACTATGCTTGGCTGTTGTCTCTATGTATATGGGAATTGTGTTTACTCTATGAAATTACAGCTTTTTAGGTAAATGATACTGGATATGATAATGAATGTTTGCCTAGGGCTTTAAAATTTTGTAGTTCTGTATATAGTTTCCAGGGAACATTGATCTTCTGCCAACATGGCCTTGCCATGTGCTTGTATGATGTATTGCAAACATTGTTGTATTTCAATTATTAAGTTTGGCCCTTTGTTGGAACTTTCTTGTTTTCCACTTATGATTTCATCTGGCTATGAGTTACCCTGTACACTTTAAACCTTCAAGGGGTCATGTTGGGTTTGCACTTTGTCATCCTGAACTCTTTTGCAGATAAAGACTCATAATTTAGGTTAAAACTGCAAAAGGTGGATAGATTTGAACAACTGTTAAGTTTTTCACCCAGGTTGTATCCCAATGGGTTTTCTGCGAAGTTCTTATGGGGCCAGTAACATTGTACCCTCAGTCTTGTTTTACTCTTTCATATCAATGAAATTTCAGGTTCCCAATGGTCGATCCCTACTAGATTCCAAATAAAAATTAACTACCATGTATTTCGGTCACTAAATTCTAGTTATTCATTTATATATATGTTCCATGCATTATCTGCTTCCTTTAATTTTTTATTTTAAGGACTTTTGACCTTTTACTTCATTTAATTTGGCTCTTTTTGCTGATTCTTAGTTCTTGTTGATATTAAAATATAGGTGAATCTGAAACAAGGAATTGAGCTGTTGAAAATTTTCAATGATTATGATGCACGGACATCTATAGTTGATGATTTTGAATTTTATGATGACCGCGAAAGGTCCTTGAAGGAAAGGAAAGCCAGACAACAAGCTTGTGCAACTACAGATGCTTCTGAGTCAGTTGTTCTTGATACAGTTAAGGAAGCTTCTAATATTTCCGATCAAGCCTTGGAGATGAAAGGAAGTAGTAGCAAAGAATTTGCAGGAACTGAACATGACAGTAGCTCCAAAACAGATTCAGTTGTATATGAACATGATGCTGTACAGCAAATATCTGATAGTTTATCTCAAGTATTGCAGTTGGAAGAGAGTGACAAAGAGGTAGTACCACCATCTGAAAGAGGCGGTACACATGACAGCGAGTCCGTTGACAAGGAGGTAACAGTTGTATCAACTTAAAGTTGTGGCTAATCACCTTAGGCATGTATGTGACGACACACTACTGTACCATTGTGATTTTAAGGATTCTTCACTCACTCGCTGACAAATTTCGAGGTGGTAATTTGGTCATCTCGAGCAGTCTGGGTTCAAGCGGACTCCCTTTCCTTTATTCTTCATGGTCAATTGTTCAGAGCAATTAAATGGTACTCCAGGAATGCTTTGGCAGGGAGGCTGTTTGACACTTTTGTATTGAATTTTTTTTTCACTCGTTTTCTTTGAGGGCAGATAGTTTTTGGAAATGTGAAGTAGTTGAGCAAATATGCATGTTGCGGTGGGGCCTTCTGTATTTTATGTCCGAGTAATTTTATAGTTCTTGACTGGTTATCTGTTGGTTACTGGGTAATGGAAGAATTGTGATGTTACCCATTTGGGAGGTAGATGAATAAAGGAATTCACAAAAAGCATTGTTACAGAAAATAATATCTTTTCAATTCTGTTCTCACAACCAAGTTTCTATAATTCAAATTTGTGGGTTGGCCATAATTGACTCTTATAAGAACACTATTTGCAACTGGAACTCGGAACCTGGACAATTGTTTTAGTTGGACAGTATCTGCTGAGTTGTCATATTGTGGAACTTTTTCTCCAATATACAAGACCAACTGGTGTACATCTAGATATGCAAGTTAAACTTACAAAGTTACAAGTGCAACATAATTGGTTATAAAGTTCATTGATCTGTCCTCTATACCCAGTCTTTACGGCACTATGAAGCTGAGTTCACCCCATTGAGCCGAAGAACGTGAAGGATTTGATTCTGATGGCATCATGAGCTGGGTTCACCCCATAAAGCTTAAGAACATGAAGGATTCGGCAATGAAGCTTCTGTAGCTAAACATGCATTTGAAATTTTCTCTCAGCAACTTGTCATCATGATGCTGTAACTGATTCATAAATCTCAATGTACTTGCGAGCTGTGTTGTTCCAGCTATTATCCATCTTCATTACCTTCTTAACAATGCAATTCCATTCTCCTGGCTCTGCAACAGCAATTGAAGTATTAACTAACTAAACAAGAAACAAAGGCAAGGAAAAAAAAAAAAAAAATTTAACTGAGATTCTGAGAAATTTGAGCAAAATCAAATCAATGTTTGAACTCTTTAAGGCCTCTTCTTCTCTAAAGAAAAAAAAAATATTTCTCATCGTAGCTCTATGTTTCTGAAATAACAGATGCTGAGCTCTTTTTCTTTTTTCCTTTTGGTTTCAGATTTGTTCCCAAAATGGTTTGCAATCAAGCATTGTTTGTAAGCTTTTCTTTACATATTTTTTTTTTTTTTTTAAGAATTGCAAGCTGAAGATTACAGTAATGGAATTCGGAAATTCAACAACCAAGAAATTTACTAGGGTAAATAGTTCAATCATATTTATAAATGAAACAGAATTACATGCAAGGAATTTTTGACTGCCAAATCAAAACGTTGAGGAATAATAAAAAGATTCCCAGCTAATAAAATCTCAAGGACTATGAAATTTTAAATACACCGTTTAGTTCATATTTAATAACTTCCATTTAGCAGAAATACATCTAAGTACCGGACATTTATGTAAAGGAATTGCTTAACTACAGCTCTGAAGTTTTTCATTTCTATGGAAAGCAGCCGCCAGAAGTGAGGAGAAGGGCACACATACACGCACAGAAAAGAGAGAGCAAAGAGAAAGAACAGTCAACAATCTATTACAAGCAGAACTTACTGTTTCTATAGCAAGCAAATGCACGATCTAGAGCACAATTCAGGGAAGCTTCGTCCATTCCTTCAAAAACAAACCTAACAAAGACAAATAGCCATGTACTTATCAATTCATTGAGAAGGCGCGTTACAAACTAAGGTCAACCCCATTTCATAGGCAGTAGCTTTGAATGACAATAGCTAGTGATTAAAAGGTTACTTCAAAGTGAACTTTGTGCGTGTGTGTGTGTGTGTGTGAGAGAGAGAGAGAGAGAGAGAGAGAGAGAGAGAGAGAGAGAGAGAGAGGTAAGCTGAGAAAACATGCAATGGCCCTTAGTTAGCACTAAAAAGCTTCCCCCCCTCCCACGGGGAATTTGATTCTTGAGCCAATAGGTGAAGCTGATGGTTGATACAAAAACTTTAATTTTCAAATGTTGCAGAAAGAATTAAAGTTACCCATTTGCCATCTCATGGTTTGACTCATCATCCATGTCAAAGACTGTATCTGCAAGACCGCCAGTCTTTCTAACTACTGGGACCTGAAAACATCAATTTAACAAAATATGACCACATAACTTTAAAAGTTCTCTACCAAACTGTATATCTACTGGAAATATAAGTAATTATATCATAACATACACAATGTATAGAAGGAAAAAACAATGCATAGATGAAATAGTGTAGCAACTTAAACTAGCAAGTAATGGGCATATGTAGATGATTGCTGGTGATTTTTTATGCAACAATAATTTCCATATAGCTTTGCTCTCCTACAAGAAATTTGATAGTCATATGTATAGCAAGAACTACATACTGCCCCATAACGCATGCCAATCATTTGGGCCAGTCCACAAGGCTCATACATGGAAGGAACTAGAACAATGTCTGCAGCAGCATAAAGTAAGTGGGATAGCTCCTCACTGCATACAAATGTAACAAATAAACAAAAGTTTGTAAGCAGAAACATGCACTGTATGCTTTTCGGAACAATGGACAGCAAAGTTATATACATGGAAATTTATAACAATGGACAGAAAATTTAGTATAGGATAGCCACTCAAGCTACTGTAAGGAAAGGTATCCAATCCTCCCAAGACAATTAGTTCCAACAGTCAGAATATATCAAACTAATTTTTAAACACAGTCCAAAGTAAAATGGGTTGTAGATTATGAATTTGGTATCAATTGTAAGTGGTTCAAGATTGATTACCTATACATCAATAAAATCCGAATGCTAGGACCTTGGTTAAGCTACAAAAGGAGTACCAAAATGTTAATGTCTGTCGCTTGCTTTGATTCAAATAATAGGGAAAAGAAAACTATACATACATATGTTAACAATCACTGATCTTCAACTAAACTATCTCATGAAATAATGAATGTCCTTTTGTTCTTGTTTCGGTCATTTGTGTTTGTATCATTTGTTTATATAAGAAGAAGAAAGAATCAAGGAATTTGATTAAAAGAGGTACCACATTTGGTTCGTTCGGTGTTGATTAGAAAATGAAGATATGGGGCACAAAAACTATAAGATGAAGAAAGAGTGAAAAAAAGAAATATATTTAGCAAATACATCCAGTAGCTAAATAAAAAGAGTATGGGTTGGGGTCAGACAATTGCGTTGAGACGCGTAAGTCGCTATATAAGTTGTGACAAAATACAGATCCCCTTTTCTGATTCTCGATCAAGACAGTTTATCTTTCTCTTTTACAAATATTTTGTAGACTAAAAGTAGATAAAGCAAGGACTGACTCTGTTAAAATACAGTAGTATCATACTGATTATGGGACATTGAAGCTGCATAGGAGACCTCTGGTTCCTAACAGAATCATAGGGCATAAGCTTAACTTTCTTGCTTTTCTTTGGAACAGGCCAAAGGGAGCGGTTTGGCACTAACCCAATAGTTTGGTTTATAACTAAGCACCTCTACAGTAGCTTGCACTCTTTTATTTATTTTCAGAAACATCTACATGAATTACAAACCAAGTCATAGAGTCACGGTTGAGGAAAGAGAGAAGTGACGAGGGAAATAAGAGACAAGAAACACAAAAGGAAAATACAGACACAGACACTGACAATAATATAGACATGAAGTTGATATACAAGCATAAAGCGTTGTTTACATATTGTATCCTCAATCCTAGCATAAACCAAAAATCATAAATCTTAAATCCAATACCGAATCTGCAAGGTCTTCAAATTCTCTTTCTACCCGGTGATCCGGGGCTTTTCCTAGTACAACCATCTGTCCACCCTAAAATTTAGTCCAACATGTAGAGGAAAAAGAAACTCATCAAATCACATGCCGAATACTTCCCAAAGATATTAGAATGTAAAGCAAAATTGTGGAAAAGATAAGATAGTAATTGCCAAAACTTTTCTCATGGATAAATAATTGGTTCAAAAAATGGCGACACCTTTTGGTTTCAATGTAAGCAAATAATTATGAAACATATTGCTTTCCTGCGGTCTCAGTGTCACACATATATGACACAGATCATACAATTTGAAACCATGATATTATTATTTTATTTTATTAGTATCCTTTATCAGGTTTATCATGTTTTAATTTAGGGTATGATCCTTGCTGTAGAAATATGTATACCTTGTAATCTCGTATTGGGCCAATTTAGTGAAGTATCAGTCATGTTACTTTCAAGTATCAACGTATTTAAAAGAGGATTTCACCTTGTCAATGTCACGCAGTAGAACATTATGCCATGTATAACAAAGGAACACAAGCATACACCATGCACGGACAAACACATGGTACATCGCATGAACCAACACTGCCACTAACCGCACACTAACTTAGGAGTACAAAATATATATGTCAGGCAGTAACAAACTTACTAGTTCTTCAACTTGCTTGATTGCATGAGTAATCAAATGAAGACCCTTTTGTGCAACTAAGCGAGTAATACAGACAACCAAAGGCACCTTGAGAGTAGTATCTGTCACGTGGTCGCCTGAGGCCAAACCAAGTCCCCTTTGAACATAGTATTTGCATAACTTCTTGCCCTCAGAGTTTTTAACTGCAAGAAACAAAAGAAAGGATAAGGAACATAATCTATTGTGCCCTGGAAAAGAGTGGTTCCATACATTACATGGGACCCTACACACTAGTGTACAGTAAGGTCAACAATTGGACTCGATCACACCCATCCAACACCCTGCCACGCTTCCCACTCCTAAACAGCGATACTTTTGTTTGTTAAGTTACTTGAATTGCAAGTAATTCATGCATCTGTCTGTAATCAAAATCCAGAACAGTTGGCGGATATCATGATCATTTACTCAACTGAAGCTGATTCAATCAGCCAAACAAATGGAATATTTGCTATGTTGGTCTAGGGTCTATCTCTGTCATAGGCTATCCCTCTTGTAGTCTTGGGTTATGTTTTGCTTCCTGTAGGTAGCTGTGACTTTCCTGTCCATGGCTCTTGTTTCTTGTTTCTGTTTTGTTTTTTCAATAAAATGTTGTTTTATTCACCAAAATAGAGAGAGAGAGAGAGAGAGAGAGAGAGAGAGAGAGAAAAAAAGAAAGGAATATTTGGCTGTGGTAACTGGTAAGGATAGGAGTTAGTGTACTGTTCAACGAATAGGATCCAGCTCCTCTTTCTCACTCAGATTTTTCTTCCTTTTCTTTATAGAAAATGCAGATTCCAAAGATTTAAAACCACACTTCAGATTGCTCTAACTTAATATCAAAGTACTGATCCATCTTACACATTGCACTTTTGCAGACAACACACAGCTTCCTGCTCTGGAATTTATCATATGAAGATATAGCAGATATATATTCTATATCTAATGCACTCATTAGATGAGTTACAGAGATAAACAATACAAATACCAGCATGCACAACTCCACCCAAAATGTTGACTTTCGAAAGTGATTAACAATGACGGATCAACTAAGAGGGAAGACTACAATGACACAGAACTAAGTTTTACTTGGTGTGACCTTAACTGGGTACGCATCCATGAAGAAACCTAATACTAGTATCATCCACAGAGAAGGCTGCAAGTATTTGTGGAAGTGATCCCTTTTTCTTCTTATAGGGTAGGGAAAGCGCATTCCTTTTCCTCACTTCTGACAGAGGACTTGCTACAAATAGTGAGACCAAGTGACCAACTGCATCGTATCAACAGAAAGAAACAACTTTCCCTAAACTTAATAGTCACATAGAGTTATTGTATTATTTAAATTTAGCATTACGTGCAGAAGTATTTCGAGAAATTGAAGACAGCAAATGGTACCAAAAGATTTTTAAATATAAAGATCAAATTGAAACTTTAATATAAACTGCCTCATGGAAGTTACCATTGAATTTCGAAGGCAAGAAAACATCAGTAGAAGGGTTCCACATCGTAGTGTCTATTCCATTTACTATACCAAAGTACCTGTAGCATTACTATAAGGTCAACAGATGCATTGACGACAATAAAGGGTTTATCTTATCAGAAACTAAAGATTAAGCTGAATATAGACCTATGACGTGCAAATAGCAAAAGACTTTCCTGAGAAGGAAATGTAATTTGAACAAATTCATACAAAGTCATATCAGTAAGATGAACCGAGTTATATGCCTTAACTGGATTTCAATCGCATCAGAGGTAGGCGTTAGTGTTTATAATGAACAAGTTGCACGGAAATAAGTTATTAGTGTTTACAGAATATGTGTTAATTATCACAGTTAAGGAACTTACTTATCACGATTTCTCATCAAAGTACTTGAAAGCCATCCAGAGCAGAGTGTCTCTTTGAGATATGTTGGAGAAACTGTGCTGAAAATGAAAGAAGAACCATGTATTGTCAAAAGAGATACCGGGGGGGGGGGGGGGTGTGGTGTGGAGCTTGTGTATGTCAATGTGGGTGGGTATGCACTCATGCCATCACATGTATGCTAAATGCATTTCAGGAAGCTGTAGTAAGTTGATAACTGCTGTATGTCAAGTGAGCAGGACTGTTTCAACTACAAGCACTACTGGTTTTGGATTTCAAATTCCAATAAGTTACTGTGAATTATGGGACATCCTATTACCAACAGTTACTTCAATAAAGTTGAGATATTCTGATCAATGGAAATGCATATCATTCTCTGAGTCTGAAGAAGCAGTCAAGATTTATTATAATTTTTGAGAGATGGGTGTAAGTGTGTAACATAGCACTATAGAAGGTTTTTATAGTTGTTTCTTCTTCTATCTCTTCCTCAAGCTTCACCAAGGTATCAGAGCCCATTAGCTTCACGCGTGCGGTGACTTCAGGGCATCACGTGTGTGGTGACATCTACATGACATCCGCTTAATTCTTGCTGGTGTCAGCAGACACAAGATTGTTTGTGTAATCCCTTATATCTTAAGCTTATCAAAGGTTTGGTTGCAGTGGTCCAAAGTTCGAAATACTCTCTCTCTCTCTCTCAAGGAAGTAAATAAAATGCAAAGAAATTGTGCATTACTTAGGTGGCTATGATATCATTTGTGCACAGAAGCCAATCAATAAACGAATAAAGGAACATCATGCAAACAATTTGCAAATAAAAAAAATGAGTGAGGCCACTTACACTACTGCATTGCTGTAGACAATTCCACCTTTCAATAAGCTTAACCGTTCGGGATTGTGACCAACAGTTCGATCATCAACTGCCTAAACCATATTGGTAGGTGTGAGAAGCATGGTAACTTTTAGCTGTTAAAGAGAATAATTTCAAATTCAACTGGGAATTATTTCTAGGGTACTTCACCAGAATAATACAACCAAAACACAAAGACTGCAAGGACGATTTCAGTTTGCTAAGCTTTTAGCATAGTAAAGGTCTTCTTCACAACAAGAAATACTACTTGCACTTTTTCCGGAAAGTAATAGATAGGTGATCATTGAAGCTCATTTATTTTTTTTTTGGAAATTCAAAAGATATAATCTGCCTTCTGAAAAAAAAAAAACCTTGGATATTTATTAGCCCAAATAATGAATCCCATAAACATAACATTATGCTGAGACCCCATGTAGCAAAAATCCATTAACATTTCACAATACACATACACACAAAAATCACTCTGACACATAAACCTCACCTTGTCAAAGGTTGCATAGAGGGATCCATCAAGACCACACATGCTAAGTTGCTCTTGTCTGCCACACAAAAAAAAAAAAAAAAGTCTATGAAGAGGTTTTGCCCAACTTAAAAGAACTTCTTTGATCAGAGAAAAAAAATACTTAAAAGAACTTTAATGGATCACAAAATGTCACTTTAGTTTAAGAATACAGCAAGTAAAACATGCATTTGGTGGTTAGCTGATGAGTTCTAAACTCCTGTTGGCTTGGGTAAGCACTTAAAATATCAAAAATCAAAAATGAAATCATAATGTACAAAGTTTTTTGAAAGAAGCATAGTTGCACAAGTAATGCAAGAATGTATGCTAAAAGTAATAACTTTTTGATCCATGATTAAATTAAAAGAAAACTTACTGGGATTTGAACATAGTAGGACATGAACAAACATCTATAAACCCACTTTAGCAATAGAAAACAAACCCTAAATAGACCTCTAGAAAACAATAAAAGAAGCATAATTTCATTGAAAAGAGAAAAAAATTGCAATACAGGGGACAAGTTGTCCCATGAATAGACTATGAACTAATCTAAAACAAGATACAACAAAATAAGAATGGTGATGATGCATAAAACAGCAAATAAGATCTGTCTCACAAAAACAATTTTCAGTCATGTGAAAAGAAATTCCACGAAAGAAGATTGATTAAATCAAGAGAAAGAAGCAGAAATAAGTAAAAGGAGACAAAAAGTAGCCAGAAAAATGCAATTGAACGACCATATATTTATCTTTGCCATAAGAACTAACGTTTGCTTACCTACATTCACCATAGTGCTCCATGTTATGGATTGTCAATACTATTCTCGGGTTCTACAAATTAGGATCACACATGGGGAAATCAAATATTATATGCAAACTTAAATAACTATACAGCATTGTTATCTGTTAGAAAACGTGAAGCGGGAACAGTAGCAATAAGAGAAGGAAGTACCTTAAGTGAAAGATGATGATACATGTCCCAATAAAGTATGGGTAAAGCACCAGCCTGCCACTCATGGACATGAATGATATCAGGTTGTGTTCCAGTCACCTGCTATGAAGCATGTTATCTTGTCATAAATTGGAAGAAAAAAATATGTAAGATAACAATTTGAAATGAACTTTCATTTTAGGACAAGCTGAAGTTTATCTATAATGCATATTATCTTGTCATAAATTAGAAGAAAAAATTATATGTAAGATAACAGTTTGAAATGAACTTTCATTTTAGGACAAGCTGAAGTTTATCAATGAAGAGAACTAAACACAATACTGAAGAAAAAGTCCCCTTTCAAAAAATATGAATAATTTATATGAATTCTAACGAGGGTATAATGCTACAAATAACTGTAGAACAGCTGAGGAACTACTTCATTTAAATTATTATTAACAAAATTGAGCTCTTTATACAATTTACTTAAGTTCAACATATTTTCCTGCAAAGGGTAAATACTACAAATATTCAAGTCATTCATGGAACAATGAATCAAGCAGTTCTTCACTTTCATTATATGTGTGTGTGTGTGTATACATATTTATCATTTTAGAACACAAATTCAAGATGCCTACCTGTGGAACAAACAGACCTTTTAAATTAAATGCATGCAAATGATTAATAAGAAAAAGTTTAACTGTTTGAGTTCAACTATAGATAATTCCTTGGGAAAAAGAATATAAGAAAAATAGAGAAGTCACTAGTCCTAAACCTGCATCCATTCAAGGCAAGCACGACTAAAGAACATATATGCCTCCAGCTCATTGTATGAACCCCCATACACCTGACGTCCCTTAAAGAACTGACAGGATGGTTCAAGAAATATAACTGGGATTCCTGAAACTACCCCATGATATGCATTAGTGGGGATCCAGTTTCCATCATGATAAGAGTTATATGTTGTGATTAACGTCAAGTCATTGATTTGATGTTTCTGGATACATTCATAGAAAGGAAGCATTATATGCACTGTGTGGCCACGTGATAAACATGCTCGAGCAAGTCCAGTTACAACATCACCAAGACCACCAACTTTTGCTATTGGTGCCATTTCAGCTGTAACATGAACAATGTGCATGAGTTTGGAATCCTTGGTTTGTTCAGAGGGAAGTTCCAAGTTTGCATCCCAAGAAGGGAACTCCTTCTTCCAAAATGGGATTTCATCTGTTGGAGAAGGCCAAACAAATCCCTGAATATCAGAATCAGTCAAATTTGTTGGCTTTGCAATGCCGACCTGCAAGTAGGAGTGGTATTATTACTAGTTAATAGTGATTAAAAGTTGAAAAGACAAATCTTGAAAATTGAAAGGATTATGGTTTCAGTCATATTCATGATCATGTTTTTAGAAATTGAGAGAAATCTTCAAAATATAGTATATGGGTTACAGTTATCTATGCAGTAATTCCGATTCTAAATTACCTTGAGCTTTTTAAGTTTCAGTGGTCCACAGAGGAGTACGGAGACAGAGATTGAATCATAGCTTGAAATTATATGCAAGTAAGACTACGGTGCTCCACCCAATACATAAAAAGGTAGCATGTCTTGAATTTTTGATCTTTACAACAAATACTTCGTTTCGTTTAATATTAAGAAGGCTAGATTGCATAACATGAAGCCTACACTTGATCATCACTCGCAACGACTTTTCCGAGACTAAAACTTGACATATGTTTACAGCAGAAGGTATCAGAAGAGGGGGTGGGTAGCAATCCTGTGATAATCGATCAGGACAGGATCATAAAATGAGATGCAAATTTGCATCAGTCAGTTGGGAAACAGCAATACCTGTGATGTGTGATGGGTCTGAGCTTTAATCTTGAATTTAGAGGAGCACAAGTTGTTGTGGGCACTCAGTCCCGTGTTTCTTCTGCTCAACACTACCTTCCTCGGATTCCAGAGTCCTGAAGTTGAAGCACAAAGCAACTTTCCCGGAATTGCACACTCCATCACCACTCTCATAATTTACTACACACACACACACACACACACACTAGTCTTACTTTCTGAATCCAACACTGTAACTCAGAAGACAGCAAGTAGAAACATCAGTCACAGTCCACAAGGAAAAAAAGAAAGTAATCTCATTTGCTTGTTTCTCTCGGAAAGGACAATAATCAACTAATCTCATTTGTTTGTTTGCGTAGCAAATTGGCTGCAGTTATACTATACACCACAGCATAGCATAGGAGTATATGCGGCAGAGTGGAGTGAGACACCTTCTCTTCTCTGAGGTGCCCAGTCATCTTACGACTCGTGGACTTTGTCCAATCATCTGTTTGGACTTTGGATTAGGGAGTTGTTAAAGCGGTGACTAATGTTATGACCGCCGATCCAAGGATCGGTTTTTGGAAAGGTTTCAAATTTCGGTTTCGTTTTCGATTTCGGTACTTCAAATTAAAGGAAATTTCGGAGAAAGTTTCGATTTCGGTGGAAATTTCGGTTAAAAATAAAGAAATCACATTAATTGCATGTATAAAATGATATTTTTGATTGAAACTTTTACATAGACTAACTAACCTATAATAAACCTATTTACAATGTAAACTCTCTAAATTATACATAAATAATAGAATTGTGATATTTAATATGGACGAGACGACGAGTAATTAACTAAAACTGTAGTAAGTTGCTAAACACTATCTATAATTCTATATGTAATTATAAATGTTATGTATATTGATAATGTGAATGTGATTTACTTTTTTTTTTATGGCTGGAACCCAGTGGGAGGCTTGGCCATCACGCCTTTTTCACTAATAAATATTAGAAAAATATAACCGGGGGGGGGGGGGGGGACATAATACCAAAACCCCGTGAATCAAAATAAACAAGAGTACAACAAAAGCAATATAAAGTATTAGTAATAAGAGCTACTACGATGTGGTTCGATCCATGTGGTTGAACTGCTCCAATTTAGTATCATACAATACTGCTCCCATTTAGTATCATACAATACTGCTCCCAAGTACATGAATTTTGGAAATGATTTTGGTACTTCATCACATGGGTAATGTATGTGTGTTGATCTCTTCCCACATGCAATCCATATATCGGAAATTGTGGAATTACCCAATATGGTGTTTCATTGTATGAAGCATGCGACATTTGGGACGAAGAATGATCAAAAAGGCCATATGTGCTTCCACCTTGTGAGCTTGATCCAATTCCGTAAGTACTTTCTGAGGTAGAACTCATTTCATGATGAGGATAATGAGAATGGAATGGGTTAGGGTTATCACTATATTGAGTTCCTATGTCCATTGAGCCAAGACTTGAAGAAAGTGATTCAAACTCATTTAGAGACAAATGGCTATCGCGTCTTCCTTGTGTATCCCTAGCTCTAGAATTGTATTCACGATTTGCATCAGGATAAGTAGTATGATCATCACTACTATATTGGTTGTAGTGCCATGATTTGTCACTCCCCCTGTCATTTCCATAATTCGCCTCACGATTAGTGTCGTCATAACTACTATTGTCACACGAGTTATCACGTGTACTACCACCATAGGCATGATATCTGCTACCACCACCAGTATTACCATCATCACCATCATCATCATCATCATCATCATTATGATCATCAATTGATTTTTCACTAGTGCCTCTTGATAATTTATAACCACTTCCATCACTTTCATCAGAATGATCTGTTACTTCTTTCTTCATTACCTCATCCACATCAATTCCCATTCCACGAGCATGAGTTGCTATATTTGGATCTGGATTTCCTGCTGCATCATCTAAATGTAAAGGTCGAACCCAATGGTATATTGGATCAGCAGTTTCCTCCGCACCTATATCTGCAGCTATATTGAATAGGTCTAAATAACTGGTCTCCGCAACTCTATCTGCAGCGGCTTTTGCATCTCGCAATTGTAGCTTCATGTTGTAATAACAATACACAATTTGCTCGAGTTTGTTATGTGCCAGACGATTTCTTTGCTTCGTATGGATAAGAGCAAATGTGCTCCAATTTCGCTCGCAAGCAGAAGATGATGTGGTTTGAGATAGGATCTTCATTGCCAATTTACGAAGTGTAGGTGCATCACCCCCATACATGTTCCACCATTCATATGAAGTCATTGCTTTCCTTGCAGCAATGGCAGCTGGTCTTCCAAATCCGTATGATGAGTATCTAAAGCTTATAATCTGCATGAGAAAGAATTATGAATGTTCGTAAATGAAAATAACAATTAATCAAATATAGAAAATTTACCTCATTTCCGAATTGTGCGATGCCTATGGAGTTTGGGTCTAACTTTGCAAAAACTGAGTGAAGGGCGTCTAGTAGCTCTGGATCATCACCAATTCCTTCACTATACTGGAACATTGGATTCAAATAATAAGCTGCTGCATGTAATGGATGACACAATTGCTTAAACCATCTATCGTTGATGATTTTTCTGACCCAAACTGTATTCCTGACTTCTTCTAGCTTTATTCTCACCTTCTTAAATAAATCATACAGCATTGGCATTGTCGGGTTAACCTCTGTGTCAACTATTCGAAGAACACCGTATAATGGCTCGTAAATAGAAATCACTGCTTGCACATTGTCCCAAAACATGTTTTCAAGAACGAGTTCCTCTATACGTCTTCCCTCCTTGCTTCGACTATATTTGCTAGTAACCCAGTCATCACAAGTAAACAATTGTTTAAGTCCAGCCTTCTTTTGGAAAAGGCTTTGAAGAGAAATGTAATTAGTGGCAAACCGTGTTGGTCCTGGTCGAATCAAATCACCATTACATATTTTTCTCATAAGAGCAAGCACCCATCCGTGATTGTAGATATATACAGTCACGAGTCTAGCAATAGTAATCACATCACTTACCTTTTTCTTTTTACCAATATCTTCAAACATTAAGTCGATGCAGTGTGCAGCACATGGAGTCCAATAGAAGTTATAACGTTCCGATAATGTTTTACCAGCCTTCACAAATGCTGAGCCATTATCGGTACATATTTGAACCACATTCTCCTTCCCCACTTCATCAATGACATCTTTAAATAGCTTGGCAATGTATTTGTGATCCCTTATATCACTTGATGCATTGACAGACTTCAAAAACACAGTCTTACCCTTACAGTAAACCATGAAGTTGATAACTTGCATTCTTGTTGGACCGGACCACCCATCAGCCATTATGGTGCAGCCATATGTTTTCCACATTTTTCTTTGGCTATTTATATATTCAGTTATTTCCTTATGTTCCATGGCCAAATATTTGTTCATTATCTGAAACGAACTTGGCGGAGGAACATTTGGACACTCTTGTGCTCCAATTATCATGTTTTTGTACTCATGAGATTCCGCTTTGTACGCAGGGACATTGGTATATATGAAAAACTTCCCACATACTTGACCAAGCTTCTCCTTGAGGCTTCCCATTGACATGGAGTCAATGATGCTCTTTTGTTTTGCAGCATTGGATTTATAAAGTGACTGTGGGAATGAAGCTTGAGGTTGGTCTTCATGCTCTTGTCGTACACTTTTTGATCTATCAAATTTTGGTTGGCTTCGACTTGTCCCTCCAGGCCCTGAAACACCTCTACTTATACCTTGCTCCCTTTCCCATTCTGATTGTCTTGATGCTCTCATAGCAGCTTTATAATCACGGGGATCTACATCATGCTGACCTACAAAACCTTCATCTTCATCTTCAGAGTTCAATTGTTGTGATAACCCTGATCGCAATTCTTCTCGAGTATCACGGATTATTGAATCCTTTTGATATTTTGCAGTACATTTTCTCCTCATCCATTCTTTTACTAATTTTTGAACTTCTGGTGGCACCTTATCACAAACTCGTGTATTCTTGGCAGGATCTAATCCAGTCAAGTGGAACTTAAATCAAGTGATACCACCACTCTTTATGACCGTATTACAAAACTTGCATACTGTACCTTTAGTTTGGCCTTGATATGGAAAAGCATAATTCCAAGTTGGGTCTTTTTTGCTCCCCACAGGGTCAGAACTTGCCATTATGTAAAAAACTAGACAACTACAAAAAACAAACTAAAATTTATGAACAAATTATTTCTACTAAAGTGTTCTCATTACGTTTAAAATTATTATCTTAATTTGTATTCATATTGTAGTTACCTATTGAAACTAATTGAAGAACACATCTTGACAATTTATGTATGGAATATAGGTAGGCACTAAATAAGATTAATATCTTTGATTGTTTCTAACTTCCTACATCCATTAAATTATCTATTGAGTGCTGACTACAATATTTTATCTACTGAGTGATACTAAATAGTTTCATAAATTACAAAAACATGATTATTAGACATTTTCATAAATAATAAATCTCATAACAAGGGAACAATTTAAAATATAATTACCTTTTCGTATATATAAATCATGCAACCAACAATATATATAAATTTCAACATACCTTGTAGAGCTTAAAATCAACCAAGCTTGTTATTGTATTGAGTCTTCAACTCTTTTTCTCTGCTCCAGCTCGCATCTCTTCCAATTCTTCACAGTCTTTGCTTTCTCTATTTTGTTTACGGCTTGCTTTGTGAATTTAGTGATCAGAAGTTATAGGAGAGACGAGAGAGTGATAATGTAACGTCCCGTATCTCAATTACCCGTTTGCTAGTCATTTGGACGGTAAACGACTTTTATTTTCACTTTTACTATCGTTTCAGTATGTTTAGTGGCCCTAAAAGTTGACTTTTCGTTCGGGTCAAAATTTGAGAAAATTTCCTTCATGAAAGTTGTAGAGGACGTTAAACCGAGCGCGTGCATATGTGGTACGTAAAAATCGGAGTTCGTGTGCGAAAGTTATGAGTGATTTAAGAAAGTTACTGTTCATGGTAAGAAAATTATATATATAAGGAAAATTACTGTGGTAGGTTTCCAAAATCGGAAACCCACCTCTCTCTCCTCTCCCCCGATTTTCCCCTCTTTCTTCATCGGGAAATCCTTCTTCCCTTCGATTGGCCGCCGTCCGGCCATCACCCGGCAGAAAGCCGGCCACCACAGGGTCGCCTCCTCCCCCTGGTCACGCTGGTGCCCTTAGTTTTTGACGATTTGGCCGGAAAAGCTCGGATCGAAGCAAGGTTTGCTCCGGTTGCAGTTTTGGGGTTTCGCCGATTTCCAGCCACCTCCAGCCACCAGGTTAGCATCGAAGGTTCGGTTTTTGATGGTGATCATTTCCCCTAAGGTAGTTCAATCCAATTTGCAGTGTAGATGTCAAATTGACAATTTTCCATTTCTAGGGTTCTTGAGCTTTTCTGGAAAATTTTCACCGGCTTGATTCGACCACTTCGAGGTAAAATTGGGTTGTGTTGTAGTTGAGAGAATCGATCAGTGTGTTGAGTAGGTGCTACTGTCAAAATATGGTGGCCATCGGAGGTAGTGGCCGCCGGCGCGTAGGGCCCACGCGCTGCCACTGTGGCGGCGCGTGGAGGCGTGTGTGGGCAGTGTTTTAATTTCAGTTTTAGCCCTTTAAATTGTATAATTGTTGTAGAGGTTAATTATGTGATTTTGGTTAAGTTTGGGAGAAGTTTGACATGGATTATGAATTTCCGAAGTTTGGGAGTTTCGGTTGTTGAATTGTGGGAATCCGACCTTCGGATTTCCCTTGTTCCGATATGGAATACATTAATCGACGGATGGATATTAATGGTGAAGTTTGGTAAGGATTGGTGAAGTTTGATTGGGTGTGGAAGAGGATTGGAGAAGTTGAGGTTATGGGTTTTGAGATTAATTATTGATTATCGTAAATAGTTATCAAATTGTTGTTTACGGATTATAATTGTGTACAGGACGTGTTACCGACCTATCGCTCGACGAGGATCCTTACGCTTGGATACCACGTTAGCCGTATATCGTGAGTGGACTTTTATTTTTAAAGATTGATGCATGCATATATATTTATTTGCTTCCGAGTTGATTATTTTTTTTATCCATTTACCTTCTTGAGCATACGGTTATTTTCGGAAACGGTTTTGGTTAATTGATTTACTTGGAGATTTTATGGCGTGCGGGGTCACGTCATTGGATTACGCTTATCTTCTTTTATTTATTTATTTCCGATGTGATTTCCGGATTTATACTATTTATATTATACTTATATTCGGCAATTTGAGATTTCTATGAGATTCGATGAAGTTAATCTTTATACTTATTTATATCCTATCTATTTTGAAGATGAGATTATCTTGGCGTGTGGGACACGTCTTTGGAAATTCATTTACGAGAATTGGGGAAGTTTTATGGATTTATATGGTTTTCGGATTTTCTTTTGCCATACTTTGGGTGACTTATCATTGCTAGCATTGATTTTCCGCCTTTGTGGTGCGGTGATGGGATCACCGTAGCCCTCCGCCTTTGTGGCGCAGGTTACTGTCTTTGTGACAGTAATTCTGTAGCCCGGTATCCTATCGCTACACTTAGTGGCGTAAGGGTATATTACGGGAGTCATGGGAGTATTTTTAGCCTGGGAGGCTATCACCCAAGCCTGGGAGGCTCATTCGTATGGCTATCGCCTTCCCCTACTCACTTTACTACTTAGCTAGCGGGGCTAGCTCGATTTTTGTTTAACCAGCGGGGCTGGTCTTATTTTCCGTAAGTATCGGAGTTCCAACTTTTTCTTTTAAATCGTATGTGACTAGCGGGGCTAGTCGGTTTTCACGAGTGGAACTCCTCTTGTTTATTTGTCATTAATCATTGCATGCATCGGAAGTTTTTAGAGAAATAAATGTGGGAAAGTATAAAATCCCTTTTAATTGAAATTGTTTATTTTTGTCCACTCACGCTAACGTTTTTCTTGTACTTTCCCCTGGGCCCTTCGGTTTCAAATGCCCAGTTCGCAGTGTAGCTGTTCGGCTTTAGGAGTTGAGGCTTAGCACCACCGCTGTCATCCATCCCTCGTAGGTTACTTGCTAACCTACTTTGTGTATCGTTATTTCTTTTGGTTCTAGATTGCTCTGATAACCTTGAGTATTTTGTACTAATATTGTAACCTATGACTTGGTTGTAATTTGAGTTATTTGGATAATTTGGTACTCTAAATTGTGAAGTTGTGCGGTTTTGGGAGCAGGGTGGCTCCAGGAGTTTTTGGGAGGGTTGTTTAGAAGTGAAATTGAAATTCTACAGGTTTTGGGTTACCCATTTTTAAGGGAGGTTATGCCGAAATTTTTGGTAAACCTTCTTTAAAGATGGGTCCCGCGGGGCCACTTCGGATTCCAGGGTGGAATCCGGGGCGGACCCTGTCAGATAAATATAGCCATATAGGTAGATTTAGAATTATTGTGAAGTACTGTGTGAAGTGTGAACAAACATGACTTGATGGGTTTTTGGGTGTATCCAGCCATGATTGCAAATAGAATCATGATGTGGTTGGAGACTTGGAGCATGAGTGCTTTGGTAGCAGATAAAAGCAAAGAGGTACTATGGCCTCATTCAAACTTTGTTGTGAGAAAACTGAACTCTAAGCCTACGAAAAAGTTAAAAGACATCATTATGGTCATGGTGGTCAAAAAGCCATAGAAACCAAGATACTTCCTCCATCCTCCCACGCACTAAGAAAATACTAGTAAAAAGAACTGTAAAGCCTTCAACATACCTTGTTAATTAATAATTATATGGTGGATGATAGAAAGAGAGCTTCTGTGTTATGAAGGAGGATTGAAAAAAAAAAAAAAATCAAAATTTCATATTTTGTCAGCTAAAAGTCGAAAACTGTGAAATACGAATTTAACAGAAATTTCAGAGAAATTTCGGACAAAATTTTGGTTTGAATTTTTAAATATATTTTCTGTGTGTAGATATTTCGGAAATTTAGAATTTCGCGGAAATGTACGGAAAATTTCGGTAAATTTCGGGAAACTCCTGACGGAAATGATATAGCATATGAATTTCGTTTCAGTACTTCAAATTTACGGAAATTTCGACGGAAATTTCGGCAGTTTCGGAGAAACTTAAAACCTACTTTTTGGAACAATAAGGTGGTGTTTGTTATGTGAGACTATTATTCCCCACCTTGAAATGTCTAGGACTCTTCTAACTTGGGATATGCTATGTTAATACCTGACCCATGTTTGGTACTGCTTAGGACTAAAGAGCAGAATAGTCAAAATAGTCTTATCCTATGTTTGTTTGTGTATTGGACTAAAAGTTGGTAATTTGTAGAGACATGAACGATTTTATGAGTTTGTGAGAAGAAAAGCAAATTGGAATGAGAAAGCTGAAGACAAATCCAGAAATTGTATTCCTTACGTGACCAGTTACAGTTTCTTGGTCAGTGACATGGTCAGTTACGTGACCAGTTACAGTTACTTGGTCAGTGACATAGTCAATTACATGGTCAGTTACGTGACCAGTTACAGTTACTTGACCCAGAATTGATCAACATCCAAAATCAATGAAAACAAACAACCAAAGAAGAAGAAGATAAAAACACAGACGTTGTTAAAAGAAAGAAAAAAAACCCAGAATTGATCAACATCCAAAATCAATGAAAACACCAACCAAAGAAGAAGATAAAAACACAGACATTGTTAAAAGAAAAAAAAAACCCAATCTTGAAATTGATCATTTCTTAGCAAATCAAGCTACCCAGACACCAATTGTTACAACCCATAAACAATTGTTAATAGAAAATCAATCCATAGTCTTTAATTTAACAAATCACAGTAGATACATGAGAAGAAGAAGCTAGACAGGGTCGAAGGGAAGAGGGAATCAGAATCAAAGCAAAAGGAGCATGATAGAGAAAAGAAATTGAACAAGTTCAAGGAGGATGATGCGTGATCGAGAGTGGAGAGACGAGGCTGAAGCGCGAAAGAGAAGGAAAGACGAGGCTGAAGCGCGCGAAAGGGAAGGAGAGACTAATGCGTTGTTGAAGCCCGTGCTTCCACAGTCCGATGAGATTTGGGGGTTCTATGTAAGAAGGTCGGGAGCTGATGCGGGGACTCTCTAATCTCATTTAATTGAGTCCTCATGTGTGCCAAACGTGGGATGAGTCTTATTTTCTTACATAAGTTACTCCAATCCAGTCCAGTCCCATGTAACAAACATAGCCTAAAGGTCTAAGGGGAGAGGTAGCCTCCATCCTCCAAGCCCAGGCCCTATTAACAACCCATGTACAGAGGCCCTGAGTGATCAGGAGACTGACCGTTCTGTGGGAGTGAAAAGACCTCACACACACCTGAAGCCCACATTACTTACTCAATAGGTGCATGCATTCGTTCTCAGGCCTACTTTTTTTTTTTTGGTTACAACGAGGCCTAAAGGGCCTAAAGTAAAAAGAAACACTAGCCATAGAGGCTAACTTTCGATCTTCTGCTCCTCATAACTCCACAAATATCATCCATAAAAGCACTTGAAGCTTGAGGGGGGGGGGAGTATTGTTATTTAACAATCCCAGGATCATGAGAGAGGCTGCTCTTAGCCATGGCATCTGCTGTCATATTGCTTGGCAAATGCTCATGTAAGTACGTGTAAGTACAAGTCCCCCAAGTCCCCAGTCAAGGAGAGCAATCTTGGTTGGGGAGTTGCCTAGCGGTTGAAGCGTTACTTCAGCTAGACTTACAAAAGCATAATTAGCGTCAGTGCATTATCAACCATGAATTTACTGAGCAAACGCTCTATACCCCTTCGGGTGGGCCTTTGCTAGGCCCCCCAGGGAGTCCCCCACTCCCCGGCTAAGATATACCTCCGTTTTGGCCGGTACATTGTTTGTTGAGGGGAAGCTGCGCGGAGCAGAGGGTGTTGGGTAGCGAGCCCAATCTTTAGTACCCTAGTGTCGGGTGTCAACGTGCCTGATCAGGGCTGTCGAACACTATTGACATGTCCCCTTACTTGTCCCGGAGGGACATTGCTTGACTACAACCCTGCGTTGCTGTCATCGTCAGAGTGAGGCGTTGCCTCGGGAAGCGCCATTGGCGGACATCCCTCCGCCCATTGAGAGCTATTAGAAGCGTCACGGCAATCTCTGTGAACTTGACGAGTGGTGTTGAGGTCAGCGGAGATTATTCTGCCTGATGGACGATAGGGAGAAGTTCCGCTAGCAGTGTTGCACTTAGCGGAGACTGTCTCACTTGCAAGATGAAAAGGGAGAAGTTCCGCTAGCGGTGTTGTGCTTAGCGGAGACTGTCTCGCTTTTCACGATTTGTTACCTGCCTTTTCGATTGTTGCTTTGGCTAGATTCTTCATCTGACGGTGCCCGACACGTGGCCAACATGTATTGGGCTAGCGTGTGGAATAACGTCTCTGCAACATGCCCGTCTCCTCGCCATTAATGCGAGTGATTATTGATTATTGTTATTTAACAATCCCAGGATCATGAGAGAGGCTGCTCTTAGCCATGACATCTGCTGTCATATTGCTTTCTCTAAAAATATGCTTAATCTTCACATCTTCAAAACCATTAAGTAGAGACTTGCAACTATTCAGAATGCTTCCAAGAGGATGGGAACTTCACAGCCTTCAACAATGAGTTTGATGAGAATGGCAGAGTCAGATTCAATTTCAATCTTATTAACCTGTAAATCAGTAGCAAGTTTCAAGCCAGAAAGCAAGCCCCAAGCCTCAGCAATAAGGACCTGTCCTTTACCAACATTAATCATAAAACCTGAAAGCCAATCACCATTATGGTCACGTAGTACTCTACCAGCACCAATTTGTCTTGATTGACCAGCTCTTGTGCCATCCACATTAAGTTTCACATAACCATCATCAGGCATGGTCCAAGAAAACATGTTGAAACAATATTGATCCACCAAGCTAAGTTTAGATTGAGCATGAGACCACTCAATCGTAGCATTCAGACTGATGTGAGAGGTATTATAGGGTCTATGAAAACCAACATAAAAAATATCCTTATTTCACCATTTCCACAAATACCAACAAATGAAGACAAAGATACTACACCACTGAATATTATTGGAGTAACTAACATTATAGTGGAGATTTGCAGCAAGCCATCCAATCCAATCAAGGTTAAAAGTGTGTTTCATAGCAGTAGGCCAATTGAAAGTTCTCCAAACAGCCATGGCTTTCGGACAATCCCTGAAAAGGTGAAGAAGAGTCTCGGGCATGAGGGCACAAGTATGACATTTATCATCACCAGAAAAGTTTCTTTTAACCCTTTGGACATTTGTGAGAATTTTCCCATGAACAACAGACCATAGAAAAGTTTTCAGTTTGGGGGAGATATTAAGATACTAGATGAAATTCCACTTGAAAAGATTGGGCTCAGACATATCAAAAAGGCTATTGTAAGCCGATTTAACAGTAAAGCGACCATTAGAAGTATATCCCCATATTTGAATATCAGGGCCACACCCCTCAAACCCAGGAGGAATGCTCAAGATCTGTTGAATAAATGTCTCAGGCGAACAAATTTGTAATTTATCAATGTCCCATCCATTGTTGTTCCAAAAGATACTTACAGTATCATCATTCATCAATGTTAGCCAAATAACCAGGCAAAGCTACATCAATGAGAGGAAATGTACCCAGCCAATGATCAGTCCAAAACTTTACAGTCATGCCATCCCCAATTCTCCATATAAGACCTTGCCTTAGAAGAGAGGCTCCATGAGCAATGCTCCTCCACGTGCTTGAGCTCCAAGAGGGAGGAGAATAGTCTAGTTAGTTAGCTTCATTAATGGAAGTTGTGCTGACAACTGTGGCATGCGAGTGTGTTTATGTTCGAGCAATGCTTATTAAGGCATTGATCTGGATGCAAAGTCCGCATGATTTGTTTGATCAACTAGAATCTATAATTGCATCAGAGCTTTCTGATCCAGCTTGACCAGCCACGCTCTTGAATGATATTTTACTCACTTTGCATGCTCGGTTTAAGGTATGTGGTAGAAATGAAAGTGCCATTTTTAAGAATTTCATCGGTACAGAATTCTTCACATTTTACGTGAATTAGTTTTAGCCAACTTAACTAACTTGTTCCCATCAGCTTACCATGCTAGTGTGTTGTTGTTTCTGTTGAAAGCGGTTTATGTTTTTTGATTTCCACTTGTAGTCTATTTTGGTTATACATGACTAAATCTTGTCTTAAAATAATGAGAAGTAAAAGTACCCACTTATAAGTTGGGAGCTTTCATATCTATAATAAAAGAAAACAGGGGTTAGCCTTTAGAAGTTTACTGTGTAGGAATAGATCATGAAGATACAAGAATGCCTAAAGTTCAGATCAAAGGAGAGCAGAACAACTTTGCGTTCTATACAATCAAGGTTTCAGGCTATTCTAAAGCTACTAAACTGTCAACTGACAGGCTCCCTGTAATCCAAAAAGACAAGGTGTATTGTTGGAGTGTGAGTATAGATTTTTTGAAGATACAGTGTGTTAGTGTGAGTCATCGTTCCCTATTAGGAATAGACTACAAGGGAATATATTGTTGTAACTACTTACCTTGTATATGTTGTGTAGTACGGTTGTACACAATAGTTGTAGTACGATTGTAACCTATATATATACACCACAGAATGGGTGTAATATTATATCAGAAAATTCATTCTCCATAACTTGTCTTATTTGACTTGGTATCAGAGCAAAGATCCGAAAAGGACTTTGTCTCTTTTTTTCCTTTTATTCTTCTCTCAATCCGAGGAAGACAGTTTGCTTAAAACCCAGTTATTTGGGTTAGACGACGTCGTTCTCTACTATTGGTAATAGTAGACGTCGTTCTTCATCTTCGATCGGCTTCGTCTTCAGTCCAAGACCGCCGTCTCTCATCTTCAATCGGCTTCGTCTTTGTATTCAGTTCAAGACTGCTGTCGCTCGTCTCCAAGACCGCTGTCGCTCGTCTTAGACCAGCCCACAGGCCAGTTCGTTGCAGCTCATAGCCCAGTTCACAGTTCGGCCACTCTCTGCTACCGCCCAGTTTTCCGACGGTCGGTGCTAGTTCATACCGGTCGCACGCCTCCGGTCTGATTGCTTCCATCTCCGGTCAGGTCGCCCCACTCTTCATCCTCAGCTAATTCCAGATCGATCTCGATCTCTTCAGTGAGTCAACCCGCCTCAACTCGGTCAACTCGGTGAGTGAGTCAACTCGTCTCAACTCGGTCAACCCATTCAGCTTAGTCAAACAGGTTCAAAAAAAAAAATTGTTACTATTTGTTTTATTTTGTTTGGAGACATCTGTTATTCTTATTTCCGTTGCGCACTTTGGGATTTGTGTATTTTTCTATTGTATTATTGCAATGGGTGGTGATGACAGTGAAGGTCAGAGTTCTAAGACCAATGAGGTCCAGAGGGTTGAAGTCTCTGTTAAGAGCTCAGAAGGTGGTTCTTTTGGGGGTACCAAACTCACTGGTGCTAATTTTCGAACATGGAAGAAGATTATGTCTGTTTATCTCCGTGGGATACACAAAATGGGGCATGTGACTGGAACAATCAAGACTCCTAGTGAAGATGATGTGGAGGCCTATGCTAAGTGGGAAGATGATGATGGGTTTGTAATGTCAATTCTATTTCGAGCCATGACTGATGATGTGCTACAGATGGTGGAGGAGTGTGAAACTGCTGAGGCGATATGGAAGACGTTGGGAGATCTCTATACAAATGAGTCTGATTTTATACAGGTTCATGAATTGATGTGCAAAGCTGCTAATATGCAACAGAATGGGCAACCAGTAGCTGTGTATTTCACTAAGCTGAAGAATGTATGGGCTGAAATTGATCAGAAGCGTCCTTGCAAGATCAAGAATCAGGAAGATCTTGTGTGGTACCAGAAGGAGAAGGAGCTAGAAAGGGTTCATGTGTTCTTGAGAGGACTTGATGAGAAGCATAGCAGTGCCAAGGGAGAATTTCTCAGAATGACAGACCCTCCTAGTTTGAACACAGCTTTTACATACATCTGCAAGGATGAGTCTCAGCAGGAAAGTGTCAAACATGCATAGGTTGAAGTATCTAGCCTAGCCATTCAGGCCAAGTCACCGGCACCTTTCCTTCAGCAACAGAGTTCAGCCCCACTTCATCAGCAAGGTTTCCCACAAGGCTTCACCAACCGCCCTTGTCCTCAATGTTCTTATTGCAACGACCTTGGGCATGTTTGGGAGACTTGTTGGAAGTTGAACCCACACCTGAAACCTAAAAAGCAAGGTTATCGTCCTAAGGCGAAAGCAGCTGCTGTTCAATTGGTCCAAGAACCAGATTTCTATGGAGTGGCTGGCCAATATCATCATACAGCAGGTGGAGCTACTCCTACAGCCTCTATAGCTGGTCGAGGTAAAATTGGTATGGCTTTAAAGGTTTCTAACTTTGTTGGTTCTGATACATGGATTATTGATTCTGGTGCCTCCGATCATATGACTTATGACAAATCATATTTTACTGAGTTATCTTCCCCACCAGTGTCCTATGTAACCAATGCCAATGGTGAGGCTTTTCCTGTGTTAGGGTCAGGGTCAGTGCGTATTACTCCCACTTTAGAACTTCATAATGTGTTATATGTGCCTGACTTATCTCATCACTTGATATTTGTCCCACAGTTGAACACTGAGTCTAAATGCTCTGTAACCTTTTATCCAATGTATGTGATTTTTCAGGATCTTCTCACCAGGGAGATAGTCGATCGGAGGTATCTGAGGGGCAGGTTGTTCCATCTGGATCCGACATACGCAGGAGAGAAACCAGGAGCACAGTCCCGAGCCGCTTTGACTTCGAATTCTGATAAGTTAAGTGAAATTTGGTTGTGGCATCGCCGTTTAGGGCATCCATCTTTTAGTCTTATGAAAAAAACCATGCCTACTCTGTTTATTGGTGTGGATGAGTCAGTTTTACATTGTGAAACATGTGTTTTGGCCAAGAGTCATCGTGCTACTTATTCTCCTAGTGTTTCTAATAAAAGTGTTATTCCTTTTGAGTTGATTTATTCTGATGTTTAGGGACCTTCTAGAGAGCCCACTGTATCGGGTATGAGATATTTTGTGTTGTTTATTGATGATTGTACGAGATTGTCATGGGTTGCTCTTCTTAAAACCAAAGATGAAGTCTTCCCTGCTTTTCAAACATTTCGTAATCTTGTTCAAACACAATATCATAGCACCATTAAAGTCCTTCGTTCTGACAATGGGGGGGAGTATGTTAACCATGTGTTCCAAGAGTTTTTTAAAACTCATGGGATTGTTCACCAAACCACGTGTCCGCAAACACCAGAACAGAATGGAGTGTCCGAAAGGAAAAACCGTCATTTACTTGATATGGCTCGTGCCCTTCTTTTTAGTGCTCATATGCCTAAGTATCTTTGGGGCGATGCTATACATGCTTCCTCTCATCTTATCAATCGTCTTCCATCCAGTGTCCTCCAGGGAAAAATTCCATTTGCGGTTCTCGCCTCTCATGTCTCCTTACCATCATTTCATAATCTTCCAGCTCGTGTTTTTGGTTGTGTTGCTTTTGTTCATGTGCCCAAAAACCAGAGATCTAAGTTGGATGCCCGGGCCCTTAAGTGTGTGTTTGTTGGCTATGGAGGCTATCATAAGGGGTACAAGTGCTATCATCCACCAACCAGAAAGTATTATGTCACTATGGATGTTACTTTCTTTAAAGACATGAATTATTTCTCCTCTTCAGATAAAGCTCTTCAGGGGGAGAATTCATATTTTGAAGAGCTATATCATGGAGAGGGGGGGGAATCAGAAGGAGAAGGAGAAGCCACACAGCCAGGAGGTATTTTGACGGATCCGGTTGAGACTATTAGATCGCCGCTTCCAGCAGCAGAGGCTCCAGACACCCAAGCACCAGTTTCCATCACTCAGAATGAGGTGGAAGACACAACTGCCCCTCCTGCCATCGCTTCTACCCCTGACCCACAACTTCCTGGTACTGAAGATCACCCTTTTGAGGTATGTCCATCCACTGATACTAGTAGTAGTGAGTCTAATGTTGAGCAATATGTGTTACCACATAGGACCACTCGAGGTCAATCAGCCAAAAGATATGAACCTACTCTTACTGCCAAATCAAAATACCCAGTAGCAAACTATATGTCCACTAAGATGTTGTCCAAGTCATATGAATCATTTGTGAATCAAATATCTGCTGTATCAGTACCTAACAAAGTGCAGGATGCATTGAGGGATCCAAAGTGGAGGAAGGCTATGGATGAAGAGATGGAGGTGTTGCAGAAGAACAATACTTGGCAACTTGTGCCTCCACCACAAGGCAAGAGGGCTGTAGGTTGTCGTTGGGTGTTTACCGTGAAGCATAATGCAGATGGATCAGTGAATCGATACAAAGCACGCCTTGTGGCAAAGGGGTTTACTCAGACGTATGGTATAGACTATGACGAAACTTTTGCTCCTGTTGCCAAGATGAATACTATTCGGGTTCTGCTCTCGTTCGCTGCTAGTTTAAACTGGCCACTCCGATAGTTTGATGTCAAGAATGCATTTCTTCATGGAGAATTAGCCGAGGAAGTGTACATGAGTCTTCCACCGGGATATGTAGTTGCTTCTCCTGGTGATTTTGTATGCAAATTGAGAAAATCTCTGTATGGTCTCAAACAGTCACCTCGTGCTTGGTTTGGAAGATTTTCACAGTTCATGCGGAAGGTTGGTTACAGGCAGAGCAACTCAGACCATACCTTGTTTCTCAAGCATCAACAAGGGAAGATAACAGCTCTAATTATTTATGTGGACGATATGGTAATCACTGGTAACGATACTGTTGAGATGGATAGACTGCAGAGACAGCTAGCCTCTGAGTTTGAGATGAAGGACTTGGGTGAGCTTAAGTACTTCTTAGGAATTGAGGTAGCCAGGGGGAGAGAAGGAATCTATCTGTGCCAGAGGAAGTATGTTCTTGACTTGCTGATAGAGGCAGGTTTGTTGGATTGCAGACCTATTGATACTCCTATTGAGCAGAACCATTATTTAGCTGAGTATCCAGATCAGGTACCTACTGATCGAGCTCGCTATTAGAGGTTAGTTGGGCGCTTGATTTATTTGGCTCATACTAGACCAGATGTTGCATATGCAGTGAGTGTGGTAAGTCAGTTCATGCATAATCCGAGTGAGAGTCACATGGATGCTGTTATGCGAATTCTGAAGTACTTGAAGTCAGCTCCAGGAAAGGGAGTACTGTTTTCTAAACACAACAACATTCTTGAGGTTTGTGGCTTCACAGATGCAGATTGGGCTGGAAATATCACATACAGGAGGTCGACATCAGGTTACTTTACCTTTGTGGGAGGTAATTTGGTTACATGGAAGAGTAAGAAACAGAAAGTCGTTGCACGTTCTAGTGTTGAGGCCGAGTATAGAGGTATGGCTCATGGAGTGTGTGAATTGTTGTGGCTGAGAAATCTGTTACGTGATCTGGATTTCAAACTCAAAAATACCATGCAGTTGTATTGTGACAACAAGGCAGCTATTGACATATCACAGAATCCAGTACAACATGATCGTACTAAGCATGTGGAGGTTGATCGTCACTTTATAAAGGAGAAGCTAGATGCCAAAATTATTATCTTTCCTTTTGGTCCAACTGAAGAGCAACTTGCAGATGTACTTACCAAAGGAGTTTCCAGGAAGGCATTTTATGACTCACTCAGCAAGTTGGGCATGGTTGATGTATATGCGCCAACTTGAGGGGGAGTGTTAGTGTGAGTCATCATTCTCTATTACGAATAGACTACAAGGGAATATATTGTTGTACCTACTTACCTTGTATATGTTGTGTAGTACGGTTGTACACAATAGTTGTAGTACGATTGTAACCTATATATATACACCACAGAATGGGTGTACGTAATATTATATCAGAAAATTCATTCTCCATAACTTGTCTTATTTGACTCAGTGGAGGATGTGGATTTCTTTCTAGTGTCATGTGGAAAAATTGTTTAACGAGGCAGGAGTGGAATGGTCAAATGCTTTAATGAGGATTGATTGTTTAGCGAAAAAGCCTAATGCTTTCGATAAGGTAAAAAGGGTAAAACTCTGGGGATGCGGGGTGTTAGCTGTAATCTGGGTGGTATGGATGGAAAGAAACAGAAGAACGTTTGAAGCCTATGGTGGTGCGGAGTTGGACGGGTTGTGGGAGACAGTTAAGTTATGGGCATCTCCCTGGGCCTCTATGTAGAGGAGTTTAAAGATTACTGTTTTTCATCCATTATCTAGATTGGCAGGCTGTTGTAGTGTAGAACTCTGTCTATTATGTTATAGTATCAGTTGAGCATCTCATTCTGTTGCTTAATCTATCTGTCTTTCTTTTGCGGAATTCTTGTCCACTTCTTTGTATCATGCTTTTTGTTTGGGAAAATACTTCAGTACATTAATGTTCCGATACATCAAGTAGACTAGGTTCAATACATATGTAGACTAGCTCGGTATAAGGGTAGACTAACTCCATGCATGTCTACCCATGTACTGAGCTAGTCTACCTCTGTATTGAAGATAGTCTAGTTGATGTATCGGTACATTAATGTACTGTAGACGATCCCTTTTGTTTGTCTACAAAAAGTGTTGCTTTTTTTTTTTGGATAAGCCATTGATTGATTCTCACACCAGACATCTGACCAAATTCAAAGAGGGGACCACCATTCACCACCTTATACCTGACAATGGAGGGTTAGTCCAAATTCTAAGTCAGCTTCTCAATTTCTTGGAAATTTGTTCTTTTATTTTTTTTTATTGGTTGTCTAAATATGTCGTACGGAATGCTTCCGAGAGGGGGTAGGGGGTTCTTTAGGAGAGTAATAGTTCTTCTTGTATTTTAAGGGATTGGAGACCAATAGTTTAGGAGTATTATTAATTCAGCAAGGAATGGATGTAGCACCTGACATGCTATCTGTTTGAGCCCAAAAGCAATTTTGGCAGAATCCTTTAGTGGGTTCGAGCCAGCGGGCCGATACCTGCGGCCCAAAAATAAAACCACTCGAGTTTGGGTTATAGCTTCGCCCATTCCGTGTTTCATAAGGAGACGAAACCTTATTGAAATCGAGTAGTAGAGACTAAACAGGAAACTTCAATTAAGAATCCTTCTGAGGCAAGGAGCAGTCGAAACCCTAGGGTATAAATACAGGGTTAAGGGGCGAAATCAAGGACAGCTCTCAACTCAACTAATCCCAGCGATTACAAAGCCTCCCCAGAGCAAACCTTCAACCTCGTTCAAACCTGGTGACCACGCGCTAGTCCTAGTCTCCTTGCGAGCCGACTGTCAGCATCACCAGACCAACCCGGCGACCGTGCTTCCAGTCCTAGTCTCCTCGCGAGCCGACTGGCAGTACTGCTGCCATCGATACAACCAGCGAAGCAAGGGTAACGTCCTCGCAACCCAGCGAAGCTAAAGTCACGCTTTAGCAAAACCCGTGCTTTCTCACAACTTCCCAGTGATTGCTCTGCTTAGTCTACAACACTAAGTATCGATACAGGGAACGCGAAGAGATCACACCCAAAGTCCTTATCCGTAAGGCAGAAGTCCTTTCCCGAAAGGCAAGAGAAGAATCCTGTGACGAGGTTGGTGCTCTCCTCGTCCACAGCGCTTAAAGAAGAAGTCAGGTCAAGGGACTACCCCAACGACTGCAACTTGCGGTGCTGGCACGCCTGCGCAATCACTCGCTCAAAAGAGACGGTTTGCAAGCCAACTGGTTTTGGAGCCAAACATTTTGGCACGCCCAGTGGGACCACAATAGTGTTTCTTTGCGAATGCAACCATTGGGAAGTCTAGCGATAACCCTTATCAAAAAGGCTACGCTAACTGCTCAAAACATAAGACCTCTAGTTACAGACCGCATTCTCGCGCGGACTGTCGTGGTCTTTCTGAAGAACAAGTGACGCAACGATTCTCTCATCAGCCCCAATCACCCGGTATGTCAACTGCACAAGATGAGAATCGCTCAACCACTACTGAGGGTCAGAACGTCAATGTTAATCAGGCCAGCGAACCAATTATCCCCGCCACTGTCGACACTGCAGTGGAAAGTGGAGAAGAAGAGGCTTTTGTTCCGAAGCCTATCCCGGAAGGAGCGACTGCTGAGGTCAAGTTTGCGATCATCATGGAGAATGTCGAGAATCATCGCAAGAAGATGGACGCTGATTTTGCCAGAGAAACTGCAAAATCAGAAAAGCTTCTCCGCGAAATTGAGCAGCAGATGACTCTACATACGGAGAGTACCCGGCAGCAGATCACACAATCAGAAAGTGCCGTGAAGGCACACGCTGCAGGTATCGCTAGCAGACAGGATCAGCGTCATAAGGCAATTTTGGACGCTATAGCGGATCATACCAAGCAGACCGCGTCGAACATAACAGATCTTCGCAAGGACGGGGCCAACCTTGCAACTGAGGTGGCTATGCAAAGAGCCGAATTGAACCAAGCGAGAGATGTACTGAACAAAGCCTTAGGGGATCCTAATGCTATCCTTGGCTCTCTTGGCCAGCCATCCGGTTCAAGCAAGTACGTGCCGCCAAATCAGCGCGAGAAGACTAACCAAAATGCTGTTTCTTCATCAGCTACTGTTGCTACTGCTCCGTCGTAGAACAAAGAACAAGCCTTGGTTATTAGTGGCAGCAAAGAAAAAACTGCTTCATCAAGCGGACATGCCACCAAGAAACACCAAGTCTCGAAGGGCGCAGGAACTACGTCAGAACCTGTGACTTTCGTCCAGTACGACAGCGACGGGGCAGAAATGGTATATCAAGAACTGCCGGGGAGTTATTATGCGCACGACCAGACTGGCGCCCCGATCAAGATAACAGCTTTGTCGGAGGAAGAGGTTACGCCTGCAGTAACTCTCCAGCAACAGGCTACTACCCACATTGTGCATGTCGGGGAAGGATCAGCAATGGTGAACCATGCGGCCTCTGGGCAAGCTACCCACCGAGCCACGGTGGCACCTCCTCCGCCTCCGGGCCCAGATTATGTGAGACGTGATGAGGTAGAGGAGATGATAAGATTGGCAAACCCTAGAGCCCAGCCGGATGGGATTTATGAGGGACCTTTCCCGCCACACATCATGCTTGCACCTTTCCCCCGAGGTTATAAGAACATTATTTTCTCTACTTTTTCAGGGGAGGACACCGAAGATGCGGCAACACATCTGGCCAGGTTTAGGGTACAATGTGGCCAATACCAGAATGATGATGTCCTCAAGTGCAGGATCTTTGGCACTTCGCTGTTGTAACATCCCGTACCTCAATTTACCAGTTTACTAGTCATTTGGACGGTAAACGACATTTACCTTCACTTTTATTGTCGTTTCGGTACTTTTAGGGGGCCCTAAAAGATGACTTTTTGTTCGGATCAAAATTTGAGAAAATTTTCTTCATGAAAGTTGTAGGAGACGTTAAACCGAGCGCGTGCATATGTGGTACGTAAAAATCAGAGTTCGTATGTCAAAGTTATGAGTATTTTCGTGTGAGGGGTATTTTGGTCATTTCAGCACACCTTAATTATAAGGGGCTGATCAGCCCCATTTCCAGCCATTCTCCCCCATCTTTTACGACAGAAACTAGAAAGAAAAAGAGAGGAAGAGAGAGAGAAAGAGAAAGAAAGAAGGAAAGAAAGAAAGGGAGATCCGTTCAAACCGTCGACATTTTGGAGAAACTTCAAGGTATAAAGTTGTTCTTTACCTCATGATCTTTCTTTTGAGTATAATTTTGCATATATATTGGAGGATTTTAGAGATTGAAAATCCGGCACTATTCACAAATTGGGGGTTTACTGTTTTCTTAATTGTTGGGGTAGTTCTAGTTGTTTTCTGAACTTGGTGTAGTTGAGAAAAATGCTAGGGGGATTGAGATGAAGCTGCTGCCAAAATTTGGTGACCATCGGAGAAGTTGACCGCCGAGTGAACAGTACCGCTCATGAACAGTGCGGTGCGTGAACAGTGGTGAAGTTTAAACAGAATTTAAATTCTATTTTTTTAGCTAGTTAAATCCTATAATTTTTGTAGAGGTTGATTATGTGAATTTGGTTGGAATTGGAAAAGTTTTTAATCGATTATAAATTTCTAAAGATTTGGATTTCGGTTAATGTTAATCGTGAATCCGATTGTCGGATTTCCTCCATAATTGTTATATAGTCTGAAATCGACGAGTGGGCAGTGTTTGTGAAGTTTGGTAATTTTTGGAGAAACTTGGAATTAAGTATGAATTTTGAAGTTTAGGGTTTCGATTATCGAATTACGAGAATCCGACCATCGGATATCTCTCGGTTCTACCTTGAAACCTTTAAATTAATGAATTGGTATTAGTGGTATAATTTGGGCTAAATCCGAGGAGAATGGGAGATGTAATTATGAGGAATTGATTTTAGGAATCGTATTAAATTATTGAAGAATTATTCACAGAATATAATTGTGTACATGACGACGTATCGAGCTATTGCTCGATGACGGAACACGAATGCTTGATCGTCGGAATAGTACTGTGAGTGGACTTTTATTTTTAAATATTGATGCATGCATTTATTTTCTTAAATAATGCTCTAGTTTTAATCATATTACTTATTGAGCAAATGATTTGATTTTCGGAAATTCGATCTCGGTTTATCTCGTGGATTGGCTCTCGATAATGAGTTTCAAAGGTTGATTATGATTTATAATATTATTTGACAAATTGCTTATTTCCGAGGTAATTTTCTGGAATTAAGTATATTTCCAATTGCCGATTTAAGTTCCTGGAAGATTCTCGAGATGAGTTTCGATAGAGTTGGATTTTCTCATTTATTTATTGACTTTCGGTTTTGGCATCGGGAATGCCTAATTAAGGATTTTGGATTTGGTTGGTTTCTTGGAGATTTTGAGAGATTTTTGGAAATGGGATTTGCTTATACTAATTTCCAGTTTCCTTTACGGATTTGAGAATATTTTGGGCGTGTGGGACACGCCGTCGATTTATTTCTATTTCTCACTTATTTATTTTGAGATTGAGAGTAATCTTGGCGTGCAGGGTCACGTCGTTGAATACATGGTTTCTATCTCGTGAGAAATGTGGGGAAGCTACATGGATTTACTGGTTTTCGATGATTTTTCCTCACCATACGCGGGTCATGTGATTTGGTCTCCTCCTCACAGACTTTGTGTTTGTGAGTGGCAGTTGAGGTAGCTTATTCTCCTCCTCACCTACTTTGTGTATGTGAGTGGCAGTCGAGGTGATTTATTCTCCTCCTCACGTGGGTGGCAGTCGAGGTCATATTCTCCTCCTCACACAATCTATGTGTGAGTGGAAGTTGAGGTTATTAGTTCTCCTCCTCGCACAATCTATGTGTGAGTGGCAGTAGAGGGTAGGTAGAGCCTGGGAGGCTCCATTACCCGTATGGTGATATTTCTTCCCCATATCCTATCATTACTTGACTAGCGGGGCCTAGTCTGATTTCCGTTTAACCAGCGGGGCTGGTCTTATTCTGTTGAGTATCGGAGTTTCCATCCTTCCTTTCAATTGTTTGGGACTAGCGGGGCTAGTCGGTTTTCTTGAGCGGAACTCCTTTTGTTTCGTTTTCCTAAATCAGTGCATGCATCGGGAGATTTTTTTAATAAATTAAATGTGGGAAAGTATAAAATCTCTTTTGTTTAAAATTGCTTATTTTTGTCCACTCACACTAACGTGTTTTCAATACTTTCCCCTGGGCCCTTCGGTTTCAAATGCCCAGTTTGCAGGCGAATTAGTGAGGTCGGGCGTACACGGAGTTGAGGCATAGTCAACAGCATGGCTTCCGCGTTTGCCTTTGAGCTAGGTTGTCCTTATTTACCTTTCTATTAGAATTGCTCTGATTACCTATCTGATTTATGTTTTTCAAGTTGAGGTTTGTGTTTTGTGAATTGGAGATTGATGTTGAGTTGGGGAGCAGGGTGGCTCCAGAAGTATAAGGATGATTTGATTTAGAAGTGTAAATGCTTTCTACAGGTTTTGGGTAGCCCATTTTAGGGGAAGTTCCGCCAAATTTTTGGTAGAATTTCTTCTAAGGTGGGCCCCGCAAGGCCACTTCGGATTTCAGGGTGAAATCTGGGGCGGGTCCTGTCAGCTGTCGGGCGCTGCCTTCAGATGGTTTTCTAAACTCAGACCAGGGACAGTGGCGGATTGGCCGGCAATGGAACTACTTTTCCGTGAGACATTCGGGACTATTGAACCTGAAGTAGACCTAGCATTTCTCACTCAGATGGCCCAACAGCCTACAGAATCGGCAGTCGCTTATCTTCAGCGTTTTCAAATCTAGAAAGCCAAACTGAATGTCATCCTGCCCGAGAAAGAGTTAGTCAAGTTGGCGGTCAAAGGTTTGGAGCCCCGACAACGAAAGAAGCAGCATGGCAGCATGATTCAGTCGATGGGGGAGCTCATCACAGAGGTGGGCAGTTTCGAGCATCTCCTCAGAGAAACAGATGAGAGGAAGAATGCTTCCAGAGGGACGTACATGCCAGGTAAACACCGTACTGTAGCGGCCCTGAGCTACCAGCCGACCACCTACGACCCTTATTACCATCACAACACTAGAGAAGCCGTCCAGGACGACGAAGAGGACGAGGATAATGATATAGTAGCTTATGAGCTAACAGGGAAGAAGAACCCGTCCTTGAAGCAGTTGAAGATTTCCAAGGAGCCTGTTAAGCTAAAATCGATGGCCTTCACCAAACCGGAGTTCGCGACATATACTTATGATGCCAATAAAGCTCACGAAATCCTCGACGAGATGATCGCTGCGAAGATGGTGAAGACTGATTTTGGGCCTTTTCCGCGGCCAGAGCAGTTGAAAGGAAAGAAGTACTGCAAGTTCCATAATATGTGGAACCACAATATCGCGGACTATGAAAGCTCAAAGACCAGATTCAGGTATGGCTTAATAACGGTAGTTTGCAGGTAGAGACTCCAGTCACAGCGGCGACACTAGTTGACGTGGATCCCTTCCTCGACACCGGGATCAATATGGTCAATGTGGATTGGAACAAACAGTAGCGACGGAAACCAACTCTGGATTTGGTCCCGAGCAAGCAGAGTGATAGGTCCATCGCGGATGAAGCGCCAGCCAAGGGTAGAATTGAGTCAACCAACCAGGCCTCACCTGTGATCCTGTGCTCGCGATGTAAGGAAGAGTGCGGTATCCAAATACCGCACGAGGAGGTCGAGCAGACATTTCACTTTGGCTCCCTACCACCGATCAAGTGGGCTTCGTCGTCACGGAACTATCAGCCTTCCAGTCCAAGAGAAAGGGAGAAGACGAAATCACCACCATCCCCCAGAGACTCCAACTTATTCATGAAGCTAAAAGCAGCCGCAGGTTGTCCGAAACAGGAAGAGTCCAGGAGCGACTGCAAAGACATGCTGACCAAGCCCTATATACCACCTGTTTCAGCTAACCCTATCAAGGAGGGCAGATGGTACACCAGGGAAAAGGGAAAGGAGGTGGAGATTAGCTTGTCCAAGAAACGGAAGCTGTAGCGCAGGTTTGGAGAAGCCAAGCGCGCTCTAGAGGCTTTAGATCAGGGCCTGATCAAACCTTCCCAACTGGTCAAGTCGCCCGAACAATACCAGAAAGAGATGGAAGCGCTGGCTACTAAGCCATTAAGACCTCCTCGTGGTTTTAACAAACAAACAGATTCACCAACAGGGGCCTCAAAGCCCAGTGTGTTTTGCAGGATTGCAGAGGAGCGCTCACCACCTCTTGCGCGAATGGAGAACTCACCAACTCGGTGTCCGCATGTCAGGCGCCGACTATTTCGTGAAGCACCAGTGGTCAAAGCTTCAGTCTTTGATAGGCTGGGGGGGCAAGGACAGGACTGGTGACACCTTGCAGTGGCGACCTAAGAAAATCCAAAGCATGGTCATCTCTGCCTCAGAGGAGCGAATGGAACCGGAAAACCCTAAGCCGGTTGTTGTGGAGCAGGAACTTGAATCACAAGAGCTTGAACATTGCGAGGTAAAAGGCCTCACGGAAGAGTCATTGGTAGATCGTTTGGCTAAGCAATTCTAAACTGATATCCCGGTCGAGGAGCCCAAGCTCGAGTTGGACGATGACATGGAGGGGACTGAGACAACTGACGTTTCTTGCAACATGGTTTATGTACTTCCCGCGAGATATGCATTGCCAGTCGCTGCTCAGGATTGCGTGGGGACAGAGGAAGAGGGTGTACAGCCATTGCAGGTCACTTCAGCAGCGGCAACGCCTACAGAAGATGGAGTCCAGCAGGAAACAACAGAGATTCCGAATAAGGGGTCACTCATGCACTTCTCCAAGCCAACGCCCGCTATGGTCCAGCACATGCGACCGCTATACATTACGGCAGACATCGGCGGTATCAAAGTTAGCAAAATCATGATTGACACCGGAGCAGCCGTTAATGTCGTCACTACTCGGACCATGCACTTGCTTGGGATTAAGCGGGAGAAGATCCAGTCCACGTCTCTTGCACTCAAAAATTTCGCAGGCACTGTGACAAAACCCTTAGGGTTATTGTTCTTGCGTATTAAGGTCGGACCAGCAGAGGGGGTTTATGCCTTCTTCGTGACGGATTGCTATGCGGCCTACAGTGCCATTTTGGGCAGAGACTGGATCCACAGGAGTTACTGTGTACCCTCGACACTTCATCAAGAGCTGGTTATGTGGAACAGGGGAACAGATACGGCGGAGGTGGTCAAAGCAGACCCCCGCCCATTCCCGGACTCCGCAAATTATGTAGACGCCAGATACTATTTGAAGCCTATCACTCCATTGCAGGTTAGTGGCATCGATGATAAGGGCCGCCTCACAGGGGTGACAGCCTCCGAACTGGCACAATTGGGGCTCACGCTCGCAAAAGAAGGCTTGGAGAGGCCTGGCCACGCTGTGCCCAAACCTTTAACCGATTAATGGATTACGACCTCTCGGAGGAGGGGATAGAGGCCTTCCACTCGATACATGAACGGCTGTCATCATACATGGTGGAAAAAGAGGCTTATGATCGCATCGCGACCTTAGAGGTCGTTAATGAAGAACTTTCTGATCCGGAGGACGAAGATGAAGTCCGCATTCAACTTGCCCCAACAGCACTGGACGATACACCTCCTAAAGTTAGAGACCCTACTGAGAAGGTTAATCTGGGCACAGTGAGCGAGCCTATGGAGGTATCTATCAGCGCTTACCTGGAGCCTAGCGAGAAACAGAGGCTCACTGACTTACTACTGGAATTCAAGGATTGCTTCGCGGAGAAGTATGAAGACATGCCCGGCCTGTCACTAGATTTGGTTTGTCATCAACTACCAACTCTTCCTGACAAGAGGCCCGTCAAGCAGGAACCTCGACGAATGAATTCAGAGACCCAGATTCTCGTAAAGGAGGAGGTAGAGAAAATGCACAAGTCGGGTATTATACGGGTCGCCAAGTATAATCAGTGGCTATCTAATATAGTGCCTGTCCGAAAAAATAATGGCAAGATGAGAGTCTGCGTTGATTATAGAGACTTGAATCTTGCTACACCTAAGGATGTTTACCCCATGCCGGTCGCGGATATGTTGGTAGATGCGGTGGCAGGACATGAGTTGTTGTCCTTCATGGACGGTACTGCAGGATATCACCAGATTCTGGTCGCTGAAAAAGACAGACATAAGACCGCTTTCCGCTGCCCTGGCTTCGCGGGAATTTTTGAATATGTGGTCATGCCGTTTGGCCTGAAGAATGCTGGTGCGACGTATCAAAGAGCCATGAACTTGATCTTCCACGACATACTGGGAAAGGTTTTAGAGGTGTACATCGATGACGTAGTCGTCAAGTCTCAGAAGAAGGGGGACCATATCGCGGATCTCAGGAAAGTATTTGAGCGCATGCGAAGACATAGACTCAAGATGAACCCGGCCAAATGCGTGTTTGGGGTCCAAGCAGGAAACTTTCTGGGGTTCATAGTTCATCAGCGAGGAATTGAGGTCCCCGAAGACAAGGCGAGCGCAGTCATCAACGCATCTCCCCCGCGGACGAAAAAGGAATTACAGCGTCTGTTGGGTAAGATCAATTTCCTAAGACGTTTTATCTCTAACTCTGCAGGCAAAATCCAACCGTTCTCACCCTTACTGAGGTTAAGGGCAGAATGAGTTTGTGTGGGAGGCTAAACATCAAGAGGCTTTCAACAGTATCAAGGCCTATTTGGCAAGCCCACCAGTCCTAGTTCCACCCAGAGCCGGGATCCCATTAAAGCTATACATTTCAGCAGCTGAGGCCTCCATTGGCGGCCTGCTCGCTCAGGACGATGAGGGAGGTGTCGAGCATGCTATATTTTACCTCAGCCGCACATTGACAGACTGCGAGACAAGGTACACCCCTATGGAGAAGCTGTGCCTCACTCTGTACTTTTCAGCGTGCAAGTTGCGACACTACATGCTATCCTTTACCACTTGCATCATTGCTCAAACCGACCTGGTCAAATACATGTTGTCCCGGCCTATCTTGAGAGGCCGCATTGGCAAATGGGTATTGGCTCTCTCAGAGTTTTCGCTCCAATATGTACCACAGAAAGCTGTCAAAGGGCAGGCCATTGCAGACTTTCTCGCACATCATCCTACGTTGGAGATACCCGCACTGAAGGAGTTAGAGATAGCCTCCACCACTACAACTCGACCAGATTTGGCGTGCATCCCTGAGTACGTGGTTTGGTACCAAGCTACGGTCTCTCTGCAGCCTTGGGTATTATTCTTTGATGGCTCAAGAACGGACACACTGGCTGGTGCGGGGATTGTTTTGGAAAACCCAGCCGGTGACTGCTTCTCTTATTCCTTCCAGCTAACATTCCAATGTACTAATAATTAGGCTGAATATGAAGCTCTTATCATTGGACTCGAAGTCCTACTGGAAATGGGCGTATGGGACGTTCAGATCCGTGGCGATTCTCAGCTCGTTATAAACCAGCTCCAGGAAAAATATCACTGTGCGAGTTGGTTGCTCGTACCATATCTGAATCGCGCCATCGAGCCCCTGGACCAATTTACCGATGTCGATCTGGAACATATACCATGCGAGTGTAACTTTGTAGCTAATGAGCTCGCTCAGTTGGCCATAGGCATCACATTGAAGTATGGAGTACGCGGGCGCATTTTGAAAGTTAAGCGTCGCACATTACCTTCGTGGCTTGTCCGACCTGATCCACCAGATGATCCCTTAGTCACGGTACTAGAACCTATTGATGTGGATTGGCGAATCCCGCTGGTTGAGTACCTCAAACAGCCAGACCCCAGAGCTGACAGGAAGATTCGTTTCCTCACATTGAACTACTTCCTTCGAGGCGATGAATTGCGACGACGTGGGGAGGATGGTATAGATTTTCGGTGTGTCTATGGTCGCGAAGCTAAACGATTGATGCGCGAAGTGCACACGGGGATATGTGGAGCCCATCAAGCTGGACCTAAGATGCGCTGGCTTCTGCGACGTCATGGTTATTATTGGCCCAGCATTTTGAAGGATTGTATCACATTTGCCAAATGTTGTGAGGACTGTTAAGCGCATGGTCCAGTCCAGCATGTTCCTAACATTCCTATGCAGCCTATTATTAAGCCTTGGCCTGCGCGAGGCTGGGCACTGGACTTGATTGGGATGATCCATCCTCATTCTTCCCTTCAGCACAAGTTTATCATCGTCGCCACTGACTACTTCACTAAATGGGTTGAAGCAGAGCCTTTGAAGGAGGCTTCCGGTGCCACCATTCGCCAGTTTATTTTCCGTAACATTCTCTGCAGGTTTGGTATCCCTGAGGTGCTGGTTTCGGACAGGGGGGCAGCGTTCATGGTAGGCCCCGTCGAGGAACTAGTCAATGATTTTGGCATTCAATTCATACATAGCACTCCGTATTATGCTCAATCTAATGGTCAAGTGGAAGCTAGTAACAAGACAATCATCACCTTACTAAAGAAGATGTTGGTAGAGAACCCTCGACAATGGCATGACACTTTGTATGAGACACTTTCGGCCTATTGCACTTCTAAACGGAATCCCACCGCCACGACGCCGTACGCACTTATGTTCGGTCATGACGCTGTCTTACCATTAGAAATTAACGTTCATTCTCTGCGCGTGCAAGAACAGCATCATTTGATTAGTGAGGATTACGTTCAAGCAATGTGGCAGGAGCACGAAGATTTAAGCGAGCAGCGCTTGGCGGCTTTGGACAATTTGGTGATGGAAAAACAGCGTATCGCCCGCACCTATGATAAGAGGACGCGTGGTCGTAGTTACAAAGAAGGCGACCTCGTCTGGAAGGCCATTTTACCCCTGGGAGAAAAATTAACCGGTCGCGGTAAATGGACGCCGCGATGGGAGGGACCCTTTGTTATCCACCGGATCTTGGAGCACGGAGCTTTTCACCTCAGAGACGTCGATGGCGACATCCAATGCAACCCTATTAACGGCCGTTTCTTGAAGAAATATTACCCAAGTGTATGGGAGTTCGAAGATCCCCCTGATCCTGTTCTTGCCCAGGCTGGGGGGCAACCTTAATCTTCATCGGCTCGCATCATTTCTTTCTTTCTCATCATTCAGCCTTTTCTCTGTGGCCTATAGTTCTTATCTCTGCTTCCCCGATGAACATTGGGGGGCAACTCCATATCTAGTTAGGCCTTATCTGAGGCTTTATTATGTAACAGTATATACATGAGGCTTTGTTTTATCATTATTGTATTCATTATCCAAGTTATCCCAGTTACTTTTTCAACTTTTCAAATGGCATGTCTTGACAAAGTGTGTGAAGAATAGATGTGAAAGCCTATACCGGAGGCTTTGTTTTAGACTAACAAATTTTGTTGCAGATTTCTGTTTATAGCAAGAATTTCATACATAAAGTGGCTTTGCGGCCAAAAGCATACAACAGAATAGAGCAATACAATTTCACATGCAATTACAAGGCCAAAGGTGGCTCTGACAGGAACGTAAAGTTGAAAAGTGACTGGATCTGGTTGCGGGGAGAAGGATCTGGGCGCTACCTCAGAGCATTCTTCCTCCCTTCACTCAGATCCTCCTCCGATCTGAGTCGCCACTGCTGTCATCGGTACTGGAGGAAGGGGGAAGGAAACAATCCATCATATTCCCTCCTTGAGCTTTTCCTCCAGGCAGGAGTTGGGGTCCGGAGCGAGCGCGACTCACAACCACATCTACCTCCTGGGGAAAAAGAGAAACCTTGTGATCGGGCCCCGGAAGTAGATCGCGGAAGAAGAACAGTCGACCTCAACGTGGCCTTCCGCCCTTCTTCCCCATACTCCTCGCGGAAAGGCTGAAGAGACAGCCTCTTCAGAATCTGATTCTGCCGCGTTAGGAGCGTGGCATGTTCTTCGGTTTAACTGAGACTGGCAAGTTCATCCAGATTTTCAGAAACCAAAGACATGCCACTGGACCTGAGATTAGGCCATGAGGCCTACCCAGGTCTTGAGATTAAGCCATGAAGCCTAAGAATTTGTGGCTAAGGGTGAAATCATGGAGGGAAGATTTTAGAAACTGAAGAAAGAGCAACAGGTCTTGCGAGGTTATCTTTGGGAAAGACATGGTGGTTTGGTTATCGCTGTTCTCTGGAAACTGGTATTTATAGGGCCAACTCTACACAGCGCGATAAGCAGTTGAGGCACTTTCAACGCCATCAATAAGAGAATCAATGCAGTTAAATGCTATAATCTCGGAAATGGAAGATATTGAAAACGCGTGGGAAGCAGGGCAGTCTCCAAGGAGATAACCGCCCAAATTGGGGTTGTCTTTTCAACGGTTCTGCTTATCATTAATTGTCAGACTTTAAATGATATTTGGGCCGAGCGAGGCTGGCTAAATATTAAACATTAAATATTAATGTTGTTCATACAAAGCAAAATGGGCCTGAAGTAAGAGGCCTAGAGTTTACAGCCCGCATGGGTCAAGCGAAGCAAGTGTTCATCTAGACAAAAGCTAGCATCAGCAGCAGCTCGCTCTGCTTGTCGGACTGCTTCGCATGCTTGAGCCAAGTTCTGAGTCATCGCTTCGAAGGCTGCTAAGGGCTGCTCTATCTGAGGTTCCTCTTGCTCAAGTTGGGCCGTCACCACCACCAACTGGGCCTTTGCTTCGATCAGTTGGGCTTGGAGGTCCTGAATGTGGGTCCGAAGGTGGTTCTGCGAGATCCGTGGGTCCCTGACGCGAATAGCTCGATCACCTAAGGAGTCGCGAGATGCCTCTGCTTGTTGTGCAAGGCTGCGATAGTGAGCCTGAACCTGCCTAGCCTGCGCGGCCGCGGTCGTTCTCTCATTAATCCGCGCAGGGAGATTTTGTAGGAGCTCGTATATCTCAACAAATTCAGCTTTGGTGATAGTGCGCTCGCGGCGAAGCACCATCAAATATTCTTGAGCTCTGGCAGGCGCGCCCGGCAGTAAAATGTCAGGACCCAGAAGTCGCTGTAGACCGTCCCTCGCTTCATCTATGACTCCTGGAGGAGCCACTTCGAGTACGCGAACAAGCCTTTCCAGCCTGTTAGGAGGTTCGGGAGGAGGAATATTGGCAACGGCAATAGCATTAGCGTCAACAGCGGCCGCGGCAGGAACTTCTTGGGGCTCGACGATGGGGGCTGCGACTGGTTCCGGTGCTGCATTTATCTCAGCTCCTATTTCTAGAACCTGGGGGGCAGGTTCTTGAGCCACCATGCCTTCACCAGCGGGCTCAGCAGGATCAACGACAGCGACCTCCTCAGCAGGAACGTTACTCTACGATTGGGGAAGGTTTATCAGAATATACAGAGTCAATCAAGAGATGAGGCATGGATTTTGGAATGGGGGTTACCTGTGCAACTGGAGGCTCGTCTGTAGTTGGTATTGTTGCAGGTTCTTCAACTGCCGCGGCGGGATCAAGATTGAGCGATACGTCTGCCGAGGGTTGTACAGCGATCGGCTCCTCGGGCGGTGCATCTGGCAGGGGTGCATTCTCTTCTGGCTCGGGTGAACTGTCCTCTATGATCTGCACAGGAATTGAGGCCGAATCGCCAACGGTGCTGATAGAAGGTGGAAGGTTTTCAGGGCCCACGGGCGCCGGCGCTTGTAAAGCAGTTGTTCCTTGACTAGCAGCTGAAGAGCCCTCCCCAGCGGGTCCAGATGGCCGGTGACGAACCTGCGAAGGAAAAGGTTATGGAAGTTTGGGAGAAGGTGTGGATAATTCTTAGTATGAGCTTCTTGCTTCTTACCAATCGATCAGCCGGTGGTTCATCTTCTGCCCAGGGATCAGTGCGAGGGTCCGAGCGACTGCGCTTGCGAGCTAGAGCAGCTGCGACCTGTCAAAATCAAGAAGTTAGGACTTAACCCACAGAACATGATCCTGAGGACAAAGGATTTCTTACGGTTTGTGGATCGTCGTCATCAGAGGAAGAAGAATCTTCGGCTGCAGGTTCAGCGAGCACTGCTTTCTGTTTTCCAGATTGTCCGGCGGCCGGGGAAGCACTGGTTGTACGGCGGCCAGGGCGCGGCGTACTCCCCTAGTACAAAGAAGTATGAGTAAAAGGGGTGAACAATGAAGGAGCTTGCAGAGGGTAAAGTTATGATACTTACCTCCGGCGGAGGTTCGCGAATTACGATGCCAGCCTGGGCCGAGCGAGGAACTCTCGCTGGTCGGACCACTTGAAGAGGCCGGGGCCTAGTAGTGTCTTCAGAGAAGCGAGCGAGCATTTCAACATCGACAGGATAAGGATTCCTTAGCTCGCCAAAGAGAGTTGCAAAGAGTTCGTCGTCTGGTTGGGTCCAGCAATTGACGGAGACTTCTGCCCACCAAATCTCATATCCTTCTTCAGTTCCGTCTACAGCGTCGATGGCCTGGGCCCAATCAGGGAGATCGACTAGCGCGAGCATGCTCTGTGCCAGCGGGGGCCCTGAGGGGGGCCCGAATCTGAGCCAAGAGGTGTTGTAGTTCCAGGCGTCGTATAGAGGGACTGGTACCAATTGGACAAGGCCGAACTGACGGGCAAAGTGATTAGGAGCATAAAGCTCGTAGCTGAGTTCTTCGGCGGCGATCCTGATATCTGAACAGGAGATCGCGCGGCAAAAAGCCAGGCGAGCGCGGTTGGAATAGTGAGGATCGCCAGGAAGAAAACCTTATTCGAGCAAAGATGGGAATCCTCTGCCCAGAATTATGTCACAGTACGACATCTCATCTAGCAAGTACAGATAAGAAAAACACTCAGAATAAGGGGGAGATGAGTACTTGTCCTCGCGGCAGAACCATCGACCTAAGAGTTGATCGGCCGGTGGAAGTAGCGGGATATCTTCGCGGCGGAAGAATTGAAAGTAAGTCTGGATCCAAAAATCCAAAATCCAGAAAGGGCCGGATATGTTGGTCTCAAATGGATGCATCGTCGTTTGGTATAGCATGCGGTAGAGGGCTCCTAGTACCGGTTGTCCGAGCCCGACATTGCTGCCGTTGTAGAAGGCCGTCGCTAAGAAGGTCCAGGTGCCAGTGGGCTTATAGGAAGAGGTGCAGAATATGAACTTACACAGCCAATACTCAAGAAAAGCAATTCCACCGGTCGCGTTGTGTTCCCGGCTGTAATACGCCAACCATCGCGGGTAGGAGCCACTGTGAGCGCTGCGACCGTGCTGGGCCATGGTCGAGGTGAAGTTGACAGAGTCGAATTGGCCGTGCACATAAGGCTCTCCATCGATGGGCAGGCCAGTGATGGCGAGGATATCCAACAGAGTGATGCTCATTTGACCAAATCTAAAGTCAAATGTGTTGGTGGCGGTATTCCAAAAACAGAGGAAAGCAGCGAGCGGCGAGCGATTACCACCGCGAGGAAGATGGAAACACAAGTCAATAGTGTGGGTGATACCTGCCGTGTCCCAGCGAGCTAGATCTCGTGCCCGCGTCTCGCGATACCAGGAAATCTCCGGTGTACTAATGGAGGATGGCCAATTCCCTATCATGGCTCGATGGTTCTGAGCACCCCAACCGCTAAAGTCTCTAGGAGTCCGTCGGAGGACTGGAATGGGCCGGCGAATAGGAAGGCCGTATAGAGCGATAGCATCGTCCGGAATAACGCCTTGCGGTGCTGGGCCCAACCCGGTGTGATGGTCGGGAAAACGAAGGAGTAGGGGTCGATGAATAGAGGTTTCAAGATGAATGCGGGCACCGATGCTGGTGCCCCAAGTCCGAGCAGCCTTTTCATTTAATTCTTCTTCCTGATCGATGATGATTTTCTTAGGGGGAGCCATTTCTGGGTTGTTTGCAGAGAAGATGTTGGCAGAAATGGGTTTTTCTGGGTTTAAGAGACTGGAAGGGTTTCTGATGTGACAAGGTTGCAGCTGTGAGTTTAAATAAAGGATTTTGTGAGGGAAACGATGCCACAGAAAGCGTTTCACAAACGAAAGGACGCGACCTTCATTAATGGCATCGTTTCAAGCGACCGGCACGTCTTTCTAAGTCCCCTTCAATCAGTTACACCCCAGCGGGCCTGATTTCGCGGCTTGGGGGGCAATGTTTGAGCCCAAAAGCAATTTTGGCAGAATCCTTTAGTGGGTTCGAGCCAGCGGGCCGATACCTGCGGCCCAAAAATAAAACCACTCGGGTTTGGGTTATAGCTTCGCCCATTCCGTGTTTCATAAGGAGACGAAACCTTATTGAAATCGAGTAGTAGAGACTAAACAGGAAACTTCAATTAAAAATCCTTCTGAGGCAAGGAGCAGTCGAAACCCTAGGGTATAAATACAGGGTTAAGCGGTGAAATCAAGGACAGCTCTCAACTCAACTAATCCCAGCGATTACAAAGCCTCCCCGAAGCAAACCTTCAACCTCGTTGAAACCTGGTGACCACGCGCCAGTCCTAGTCTCCTCGCGAGCCGACTGCCAGTACTGCTGCCATCGATACAACCAGCGAAGCAAGGGTAACGCCTTCGCAACCCAGCGAAGCTAAAGTCACGCTTTAGCAAAACCCGTGCTTTCTCACAACTTCCCAGTGATTGCTCTGCTTAGTCTACAACACTAAGTATCGATACGGTGAACGCGAAGAGATCACACCCAAAGTCCTTATCAGTAAGGCAGAAGTCCTTTTCCGAAAGGCAAGAGAAGAACCCTGTGACGAGGTTGGTGCTCTCCTCGTCCATAGCGCTTGAAGAAGAAGTCAGGTCAAGAGACTACCCCAACGACTGCACCCTGCGGTGCTGGCACGCCTGCGCAATCACTCGCTCAAAAGAAACGGTTTGCAAGCCAATTGGTTTTGGAGCCAAACACTATCAATAATAAACTTGGAGTCACTATCAATAATAAACTTGGAGTCAGTCACCTTCAACAACAATGTTTTGAAAACCTTCGTATAGAGCACTATGAAGACCATCTGTAAGGGCCAAAGCTTCAGTAATAATAATAGAAGTCCTTCCCACATTTTTGGCAGCCGCAGTACAAGGATTACCATTATGGTCTCTCATAATGAAACCCGCAGCAGCAGTAGAGCATTTTGTAGAAAGATGATTTAGTATGGTTAGTCTACAAAACAGGACACTGAGATGGGAAAGGTGGTCTAGCACAATCTCATGTCAATTTTTGACTTTTAGCTTGCATTATCAAAATCACATTGGTTAGTACCAAGAACATGTCTGAGGATTTCTCCTACTGTAACTTTGTCTAAAGTCAAAGCTGGCTGCCATTTCTGATGTTTTTATTGTAAATTTGAGAATTCTATTGTCCTGCTTTAAATTTTGAAATTAGATTCTTGTCAAGGGAGTAAAAGAGATAAAGTACATTAGATTGTGGCATTTGGTTTTACTATTTAAAATTATAACAAGTGAATTCACATATATGCATGTGTTCTGCGCGCACATGGGTGCAAACATCAGTATTGCTCCATTAAGGGACTGAATCAAATACGCCCATCACATAAATGAGTATAGAAGTAGTGAAGCACTAGTCTTTGGAAGGAGGAGGGGAGATCAGCATCGCCATGTGTAACTGATCTTTCTATTAGTGCAAGAAATCGATGGTGCACAAGGATTCTAAGCCAACTCTATTACTAACTCTCTACTAATAAACTCTTCGTTAGTGTGCATCCACGTCTTTTGTCCAAAAATAACCTATAGTTATCTTATTTCATGAGTAGTTACAACTTCTTTTACATCTTATCAATTTAAAAGAAATTTAAATTTGTTTGATTAGGCAACTCTAGATATGGTCGTCACTCTTCTTGAAATTGCAAGGATCTTTGCAACTAAAGCCCCCGGGAAGATCGATGCTGATGTACTACAACTACTGTGGAAGGTATTTCTTTTTCCTTCAATCATCACCTCAGGCACTTCTTAGTGATTACAAGTCCATCATATGTTTGTCTTCAAGTTGAATTTTTATTTTCATGAGCAAGTTTTTTTTCCATTCGAAGTTTTGTCTGTTTTACTTAGTTTATTTTTTTTGGGGCTACAGCTGTTACTGTTTCTTGATTAGATTTGTTATTTACTTTCATACAATTGACTCACTTAGGATGTGTTTGGACCTAAATCTAGCCACTCCTATGTAAAGCCATCTGGAAACTCGGCCTAAGGGACGTCGGGTCATGCATCCGAGTTGAAGGTGTTGTCTAACCCAGGAAATGATTTTTGGAATCATAGAACTGTGAAGAGTGCGTCGTTCGGCCGCCTGGCCGAGATTTGAGACTTTGGGTTGGGTGACCTATAATTAGAAAATGGGCCACTCAGCCAAGCTATTAGACTATCCAAATGAGAAATGGGTGGATTCACAAACAAGCCTAGAAGTGGACTAGGAATGTTCGGCCAAACACAAGCGATAAGTTCGGCCGAGAGGTCATTCAAGGAAGGAATCCTTACAAGGAAAGAGTTCGAATCAATTATGGATTTCGATTGCGAAGATTTCAGATATCAGCCAGGTCAGGGTTTTATGAGATGAATCAATCTTAGAAGGAAGGAGAATCCTACTCAATTTCCACGTCTTGGAGGACAAGTTAGCTAGGGTTTCTGATTTGTATATATAGAACATTGTAACTCATTGTAAAAGGTCCTGCACCACACAAACAAATCAATATACAACTTTTACTCACAAACTTTTCTCTTGCTATTTCATAGGTACTTTACCTTCGATCCAACTTTCATAACTTGTTTTTATTTCTAGTTTCTTAGCTTCAATTCAGTACTTTACATTCAAGCACTTTACTTTCTTGTTCTTTATTTTATATGTACTTTACTTTTCACACTTAGGAGTAATTCGTAATATAGAATTATCATCCATTGATCTATTTTGGCCAGTCCGGATTGGATTGATGCGATTCGCCGTTCACACACATATCATCTCACAACGTTTTGACAACCGAGTCCACTTCACCTTCGTCTTCACCGTGATTTGCGAGTACCTTCACCCAATAGATCTCTCGCTTGTCACCCGAACCTTTGAGTTTACCCAAGAAGTGAACGTGATAGAAGATCCCGGTCAGGATTGACGCATAACCGAAGTCCTTGCAACAGAGGCATCAGAACCTAACGGCCGAGAGGGTTCCTTCCTCGGCCTACAATCATTTGAAAGAAGTCAGATCACACACCATTCAAATCATAAACCTCGCTTGGCCATTCGGCCGCGAGTTGGCACGCCTGCCAATTTCAGAAGGACAATTCAATCACAAGTCCCTCGGCCCTCATTCGGCCGAGACGATTTTGAGGCAAATATCTTTTGGCACACCCGGTAGTCTTGCTAGCATCCGTCTCAGCTATAAAAAATGTTTGCCTCAAAATCATCCGGGACGAATGAGGGCCGAGGGACTTGTGGTTGAATTGTCCTTCTGAAATTGCGCGGGCGTGCCAGCTTGCTGCCGAATGGCCAAGCGAGGTTTATGATTTGAATGGTGTGTGATCTGACTTCTTTCAAATGATTGTAGGCCAAGGAAGGAACCCTCTCGGCCGTTAGATTCTGATGCTTCTGTTGCAAGGACTTCGGTTATGCGTCAATCCTGACCGGGATCTTCTATCACGTTCACTTCTTGGGTAAACTCAAAGGTTCGGGTGACAAGCGAGAGATCTATTGGGTGAAGGTACTCGCAAATCACAGTGAAGACGAAGGTGAAGTGGACTTGGTTGTCAAAACGTTGTGAGATGATATATGTGTGAACGGCGAATCGCATCAATCCAATCCGGACTGGCCGAAATAGATCAATGGATGATAATTCTATATTACGAACTACTCCTAAGTGCGAAAAGTAAAGTACATATAAAATAAAGAACAAGAAAGTAAAGTGCTTGAATGTACTGAATTGAAGCTAAGAAACTAGAAATAAAAACAAGTTATGAAAGTTGGATCGAAGGTAAAGTACCTATGAAATAGCAAGAGAAAAGTTTGTGAGTAAAAGTTGTATATTGATTTGTTTGTGTGGTGCAGGACCTTTTACAATGAGTTACAATGTTCTATATATACAAATCAGAAACCCTAGCTAACTTGTCCTCCGAGACGTGGAAATTGAGTAGGATTCTCCTTCGTTCTAAGATTGATTCGTCTCATAAAACCCTGACATGGCTGATATCTGAAATCTTTGCAATCGAAATCCATAATTGATTCGAACTCTTTCCTTGTAAGGATTCCTTCCTTGAATGACCTCTCGGCCGAACTTATTGCTTGTGTTTGGCCGAACATTCCTAGTCCTCTTCTAGGCCTGTTTGTGAATCCACCCATTTCTCATTTGGATAGTCTAATAACTTGGTTGAGTGGCCCATTTTCTAATTATAGGTCACCCAAACCAAAGTCTCAAATCTCGGCCAGGCGGCCGAACGACGCACTCTTCACAGTTCTATGATTCCAAAAATCATTTCCTGGGTTAGACAACACCTTCAACTCGGATGCATGACCCGACGTCCCTTAGGCCGAGTTTCCAGATGGCTTTACATAGGAGTGGCTAGATTTAGGTCCAAACACATCCTACGTGAGTCAATTGTATGAAAGTAAATAACAAATCTAATCAAGAAACAGTAACAGCTGTAGCCCAAAAAAAAAAAAAAAAAACTAAGTAAAACAGACAAAACTTCTAATGGAAAAAAAACTTGCTCATGAAAATATACCTTCACCCAATATATCTCTCGCTTGTCACCCGAACCTTTGAGTTTACCCAAGAAGTGAACGTGATAGAAGATCCCGGTCAGGATTGATGCATAACCGAAGTCCTTGCAACAGAGGCATCAGAACCTAGCGGCCGAGAGGGTTCCTTCCTCGGCCTACAATCATTTGAAAGAAGTCGGATCACACACCATTCAAATCATAAACCTCGCTTGGCCATTCGGCCGCGAGTTGGCACTCCCGTGCAATTTCAGAAGGACAATTCAACCACAAGTCCCTCGGCCCTCATTCGGCCGAGACGATTTTGAGGCAAACAGGATGATATGGTGCCTTGCCACACTTGGATGAGCTAGGATCCAGTAGATCTTACTTTGTCAGTGGTTCATAGTTTACAGAAGTTGTCGTTCGCAGATAGCATCCAAAGTATACTTATCAATAACTGGGTCCAATAACGTAAAATGGAGCTGAAACCTTGAGATTTTTTCATTTGTTAACCTCAATGCTTTGGTGTCATTTCAAGTTCAATGGTGAAATTACCCAACTGAAAAACACTGCAAATGGCTCATGTTTTCAAAACTTGTAATGCTAAGCCATTTTTGCATAGAGAAAGATCATTGAATTAAAACCTTTTTGCGTGGGTCTGAGTTGTGGACCTGTGGGTTGAGACTTGAGATAAGGGTTCATATGTGTGAATAATTGTCTTTCCATGTAGAAGGATTAGTTTTAAACATACGGTATAGTAATTTTCACTTTTTGGTTAGTTCATCACATAACTTGTCTTCCTTTTCTCTTTTTTGTTTAAGTAAAATAGATTCCAGAGAGAATGTAGAGAGAATTGTAATCATATTATTGAGAATAGGAGCCCTATATATAGGGATTACAAAGTACTAGTTCTAATGTTACAAGGAATACCAATCTGTGTAGGATTGGGAAATCTAGAACCTTCTCTCCTATTGCTACTCCTAGTTTGATAAGGCACACTAAATCGATATTCCTTCAACACTCCCCTTTGTGCCGTTCAAACTTTGTGGTGATGCTTTATCTGTTGCCTCGTTAAAAACCTTGCCAGGAAACAAAAACCCTGTGGGACAAAAATAATCCTGGTCGAAGGACAAAAAGAGCACAACACGTCCTTCACTCTTCGAGATCGAACATGTAGACATCATAACTCCCCCTGATATCGATATCTCCCCCTGATTGCTACAATCGTGGGAGTTTGGATAACTTTCTTAATCCGATGCTCTTCACATGTTTCTCGAAGGTGGATTTAGGTAACGACTTAGTGAATAAGTCCGCTACATTATCCTCTGATCGGATTTGATTCACTTCAATCTTTAGAAGTGATTGTTGTTGCTGATTATAAAAGAACTTAGGCGATATATGCTTGGTGTTGTCGCCCTTGATGAAACCTAACTTCATTTTTTCAATACAAGCTGCATTATCCTCATAAATGCATGTAGGTTCATCTGTGGTAGACTTCAAACCACAACTTCCTTGAATATGTATAATTACAGACCTTAGCCATATACATTCACGAACGGCTTCATGTAGAGCAATAATCTCTGCATGATTCGAGGAAGTAGCAACAAGGGTCTGTTTTGTAGACCTCCAAGATATCGCAGTGCTTCCCATGGTAAAGACATAACCCGTTTGGGAGAGACATTTGTGAGGGTTAGAGAGGTACCCTGCATCAGCAAAACCCATCAAAACATTGTTGTCGTTTTGATGGAGGAGAATAGGGTGAGCCTGGCCACCATGGGCGGCGGCGGCACTAGCGGTGACTACATGGTCGACGGTCATGTTATGGACGACGGCTCTATACCTAATGGGGTCCGATCCCATTCTTCCGTCATTCCTCTTCTCTCTGTAGGGATAAAATAGGCCCATATCAATCGTACCTCTTAGGTATCGAAAGATTGTCTTTACACCAATCCAATGGAGGCGTGTTGGCGCAGAGCTATGTCGAGCTAACAAGTTCACTGCGAATGAGATGTCTGGTCTTGTACATTGAGCTAAGTACAATAATGCGCCTATTGCACTCAAATAGGACACTTCAGCCTCTAATGGTTCTTCGTCCTCATCCTTTGGACGAAACGGATCTTTTCCTAGCTCAAGACTACGACCAATCATGGGAGTACTCACAAGCTTTGCTTTATCTTCATGAAAGCGCCTTAGAATTTTCTGAGTATATGCAGACTGATGGATCAAAATCCCATCACTACGGTGCTCGAGTTCTAAACCGAGACAAAACCGTGTTTTCCCAAGATCTTTCATCTCAAATTCGGATTTCAAGTATTTAGCAGTTTCCTTCAACTCATCTAGAGTCCCAATTAGGTTCATGTCATCGACATAGACTGCTACGATTGCAAATCCAGAACTTGTTCTCTTAATGAACACGCATGGGCATATTTCATTGTTAATATATCTCTTCCCAATCAAGTAGTCACTTAGACGGTTATACCACATCCGTCCGGATTGTTTTAATCCATATAGTGAGCGTTTTAATCTTATTGAAAACGCGCTCCGTGGTTTAGAGCCACTTGATTTGGGTAATTGAAGTCCATCTGGAACCTTCATATATATCTTTGAATCTAGATCCCCATAGAGATATGCTGTAACCACATCCATGAGCTGCATGTCAAGTTTTTCGGAAACTACCAAACTGACAAGATAGCGGAACGTTATAACATCATTACGGGAGAATATGTCTCCTCGTAGTCGATTCCAGGGCGTTGTGAGAAACCTTGCGCCACAAGGTGGGCTTTATATCTTACCACCTCATTTTTCTCATTACGCTTTCTAACAAAGACCCATTTATGGCCAACAGGCTTTACATTTGGGGGTGTCTGCGTTACAGGCCCAAATACCTGTCTCTTTGTTAGTGAATCCAATTCAACCTGGATCGCATCTTTCCATTTAGGCTAATCTGCTCTTCGTTGACATTCTGATGATGCATTTGCATATCATATTGCAAAAGGAATTATAGAATATGATGATATCGAACCTCGCTCTATTGAGCAATGTCAACGAAGAGCGAGGTTCGATATCATCATATTCTATAATTCCTTTTGCAATATGATATGCAAATGCATCATCAATCGCCATAGAATTTCTATCCATCATCTCATGTACACTAGTGTAATTTATGGAGATCTTTCTATTCTTTGGAGTTGGTTCTGACATTGGAGCGTCCCCCAATGATGTCTCTTGGACATAACCATAATCCAGAATATTCTCATGAGATAGATTATTCACATCGATGATTAATGGATTATTTTGTGCCAAACTCGCTTTCTTTCCTGGGCGAGAATCCATCGAACCTATGGGCCTCCTGCGCTTCCTGGCAGGAGCCGTACACCTAGCCACAACGTCATGTTGGCGCCATACTCATGTCTTCTTGAGGTGGCGTCATGTCCTCTAATTTTAGGGACATCAATCCTTGTAGGCACGTTTGCAGTAGGTATATGTGATCTCGTCACTTTAGCGATATCAGAAAACGCATCAGACATCGATTCTGCTACGTTCTGAAGATCGAGAATTCTCCGCACTTCAATTTCAGACTGTGCGGTTCGGGGATCAGGATGAGACAGAGTGGGGACAGACCACGACAATTCTTGTTGTTCCTGTTGAACATTGATGTTCTTATCTCCCCCTAATGACGGGAAGACTGTCTCATCGAAGTGACAATCCGCAAATCTAGCGGAAAAGAGATCGCCTGTCAAGGGTTCTAAATAGCGGACAATCGTTGGAGAATCATAGCCAACGTAAATGCCTAATCGTCGTTGAGGACCCATTTTGGTGCGCTGTGGAGGCGCAATTGGCACATAAACTGCACACTCAAATATGCGTAAGTGTGAGACATTAGGCTCATACCCAGTCACCATCTGGGACGCAGAGAAGGGTTGAGTGGCAGTGGGCCTCAGACGAATAAGCACAGTTGCATGCAATATTGCATAGCCCCAAGCAGAAATAGGGAGATTGGTGCACATTACCAATGCCCTAGCGACCATTTGTAATCGTTTAATGGCGGCTTCTGCGAGACCATTTTGGGTGTGAACATGAAGAACTGGATGTTCAACTTCTATCCCAATGGACATGTAATAATCATCAAAAAAATTTGATGTAAACTCCCCAGCATTGTCTAATCTTATAGACTTAATAGGATGATCAGGGTGGTGAGCCCTTAGCTTAATTATTTGTGTTAGGAGTTTAGCAAATGCAGCGTTCCTTGTGGACAAGAGCATGACATGTGACCAGCGTGTCGATGCATCAACCAACACCATAAAATATCCAAATGGTCCACATGGCGGTTGAATAGGTCCACAAATATCACCTTGGATTCTTTGCAAGAATGGTATATTTTCTTTGGTGTCCTTTGCATAGGATGGTCTCAATCCTAATTTTGCTAAAGAGCAGGCTTTGCAAAACGAATGATGGGCTTTAGAAACAACCAATGAGGATTTGGTTGAGCCATGAAGTCACAATTGACCGTAGAAGTAGAAATTTGAGTCAGGGGAGCAGAGGTGGCGTGAAAGCCACCCTTGGGCAGCAAGGGGAAGGCGGCGCCGGCTTGTGGTGGCCGGACTTGAAGGGGGAAGGTGCCGTGAGGCGTAGGTACTCCTCCTTGATCCAAATTTTAAAGTTTACTTCCTTTCGTCTGAAAAAGGGATGTCTGTGTGAAGTCTTTAATATACGGATCATCATGTCACGACCTGGGTGTCCCAAACGGTTGTGCCAAAGCCTATATGTGTCGGAATCCCATAAATCATCTCTCATGACATGGTTGGATTCAATGACTGGAATAGTGGTTGCATACAACCCACTAGATCGACACATAAGTTTCTCTAAGACTCTTTTATGTCCGTAGTCATTAGAGGTGATGCAAAGGAACTCTTGTCCATTCTCACAATGCGTTTCCGCATGAAAACCATTGGCTCTTATATCTTTAAAACTCAATAGGGTTCTTCCTGCCCTAGGAGCATAAAGAGCTTCGGTGACATTTAAAATTGTGCCATTTGGCAACATAAATTGGGCTGGTCCTCGACCATGAATCAATTGAGATGATCCAGCCATCGTAGTCACGGAAGATCGAGATGGTGTCATCCATAGAAATAGTTGCCTATTTCGAAGGATAGTATGTGTAGTTGCACTATCCACGAGTCATTCTAGCTCTTCGGGGAACATACTGAAAAATAATAAAGTTCGAAATTAAAATATGTCCAAGACATGAATAAAAATAAATCGAGACTTTATTAATAATAGCCAATGATTACATCAAAGTTTCGTGACCATAATCTAATCCAAAATAAACTCAAAGTCGTAGGCAAATCGTAGTCACTCTATCCATTTGGTAACTCTAATCAAATATGACCAGGGAAGTAGAGAGAGATGCCAGTAGAGCGAAGCTCTCTTAAATACCACTAATCTCAATTACTTTCCTAGACATCATACGTAATTCGATGCGCCACATAAGATAGAATTAATACAAAATGTCATTTATTGACTAAGGCATAAATGCCATTACATAATTCTTGGAAATATAAAGGACTACACTAATCAAAATCTGCAGCATCCTTGTGCAATTCCTTGTCAGATTTGAAGTCCGCTATGGTGAGATTGACGTTGGCATCATCACCATCTTCTTCTTCTTCGGCAAAATGGGCTTCATGCTCTCTGAAGTCTCTATATGCCTTGTAATGTGCAGCCAATTGTTTGCTTGCATTGCATTGCTTGAACCAATGTTCAATAGATCCACATCTATGGCATGCATCATTACGATTTCCTCCCTTGAATTAGATGCATCATGTGCATGAGGACGAGATTGACGTCCTTGTTGGACAATGGCGCCACCTCTATGGCCGGCGGCCTTGTGTCCCCCTCTCCCACGTTGGCCTTTGTTGCCACGTGCTCCCGCACCATTTTGGCGGTTTCCTTCCTTTGTAGGGCGGTTATATGGACCAAAACGTCCGTTGTGTCCCTTAATTTTAGGGTTCTGCTCCTTGCACCCAAAGGGTGCATTATTATAATTTGCCTCATGAACGCTCTTAGTTCCGATAGGTCTTGAATTATAATTCCTCACGAGGATATTATCATATTTTTCAGCTACTGACATGACATTAATTAGCTGATGAAACCTCGTGAGCCGTCCAGTGTTGAATTCAGTTCGATATTGCTTTGATAGCAAAATAGCTGAGACGGGGAAGGTGGAGAGAGTTTTCTCAATTAGTTCTTGCTCTGTGACCGATTGTCCACAGTACCCCAACATGGTTTTGAGGCGTAGAACTTCTGAATGATATTCAGCTACAGACTTGAAGTCGGCGAATCATAGATTGCTCCATTGAACTTTCAAGTCGGGGAGGAGGGTATCCTTTACATTACCAAAATGCTCTTCTAGCGCAACCCATAATTTTCTAGCATCCTTGATTGCCATGTACTCTAATCGGTGTGATTTATCCATGTGACGCCTTATCAAGATAAGGGCGGTGGCATTATTCGTAGCCGTACGCTCGAATAGGAGATCTGGATTTGGTGCCTGAATTACGGGTAGGATCCCTTTTGAAGTGAGATGGTTCTCAACATCCGTGACCCAACTATGATATTCCGAGCCAGTTGAGTCAGGGATAGGAAAGTCAAATCTTGACATCCTGAAATAAGAAGAAGAAATATATAAGTCTCGGAGTAAAAACTCCCACGACAACTAATAGATAATAAGATTTCCGAGCTATGCTACCAAGAAATCGATTTCCAAGAATGATTGGATTAGACCGAAACAATGATGTTTATATGGTCGTTTAATCGATGCTTACGGACGCTCTTAGTCCGAAGTCTTACGAACGCTCTTAGTTCGTTTGTAGCGTGAATCCCCACGATTCTGCTTTCTCAAAATCGAACCCACGTTATAAGAAAGGTGGGATGTAGAAGAAGGGAGGTTTTCAAGTCCCCGAAGAAAAGAAGGGGAATTTAAAGTACGAAAGCAGGAGCTTTAATTATAAATACTTACTTGTTTGTTTGGAGCTTGAACACGTGATTCTTGAACTTTTGGAAGCTTGGATTATTTGTTGATCGATGGAGGCAGCTTTGGATGGCTCGGGGGTGATGGCAGCAAGGTATTTTGGTTGCTGCCAAGGGTTGCAGGGATGTAGGCCGAAAGTTGCTTCAATCCGAGATTAGGATTGCAGAAGCAGTTCAATCCTAAGCTAGGATTGCAAATGGTTTGCAATCCTGATCGTAACAGATGGCTGAAACGGGGCTGTAGGTGCAGTAGGCTTGCGGCAAGGCTGCAGGGGCAGTGCGCAAGGCAACAGGGGCTGCTGTGGGGCTGCAGGGGCAGCGATACAAAGTTGCAAGCGCACGGGAGCATAGGCTGCAGCGAAGGGGCGCGCGAGGGGTAGGCTGCGGTGATGGTTTTGCTAGCTCGGGCTAGGTGCTGCGGTGGTGAAGAGGATTTTCAGGTTTTGGTTTTTGTTTGACAGTGCTGATAACGTGTTTTGAGAGAGAATGTAGAGAGAATTGTAATCATATTATTGAGAATAGGAGCCCTATATATAAGGATTACAAAGTACTAGTTCTAATGTTACAAGGAATACCAATCCGTGTAGGATTGGGAAATCTAGAACCTTCTCTCCTATTGCTACTTCTAGTTTGATAAGGCACACTAAATTGATATTCCTTCAACATTTTTCAGTTTCTTCTTGTCTTCAGCATTGTCGTTTCCACTCAACTTTAAGATTTAATGCCCTGCTCGTTCATTCAAAGAGTCGATCATTTATTTCTCTTTTTTTTTTTTCAATTTTTTTTTCTTTCTCATAAATGTCTCTGTCATCCAGAATTTCCTCGGTACTCTCATCATCTAGAATTTCCTCGGTACTCTCATGGAAACATTGTTCATTTGTTGATCGCAACTGGTATATGTCTTTGTCTGATCGATTGCTATTATTGACTCATTACATTGTAGACTTGTCTTGTTGGAGCTGGTCCTGATGGGAAACACACTGCATTAGAAGCGGTTACCATAGTTCTCGATTTACCACCACCACAACCTGGGTCAATGTTGGGCCTTACATCAGTTGGCAGGGTATCTGCTTCTGATCCAAAGGCAGCCCTGGCCTTACAGAGATTAGTACAAGAAGCAGTAAGCATCTTAATGACCAGCAGATGCTGTATTTGCTTCTCTTTGATTTTATTCATTAAATAACATACATGATTTCTGTCTCTATTGATTTCTGAATAAGTGTACTGTTAGGTATGGTTCCTTGGAGAAAATGCAAATTATGCTGCTTCTGAATATGCTTGGGAATCTGCAACCCCTCCTGGTACCGCATTGATGATGCTAGATACAGATAAAATGGTTGCTGCTGCCAGTTCCCGCAACCCTACTCTAGCTGGTGCATTGACTAGGCTACAGAGGTGTGCATTCAGTGGCAGCTGGGAGGTATTAGGTTCTACCTCAGTGTCATTTTTTTTTCGGGGACAAAAACTGAAATTTACTACCCTCTATCAATAGTGAAAGTTTTGCCTCCTCCTGTATGGGTCTGAATATCGTGGGTAAGGGGTTGTAATGATTAGTTGAGTGCATATGTCCAAAGCATTGGTACATTGTTATGGTAGTTAACCGATTTTTCTTTGAATCTCTTTTTGTTCCCTCTACCATGTTTCTGGTCCTGTCTATTAGAATTAGTGTATCATACCTAAAAGCAAATGGTGATGGGTGGAGTGGACCAAGTTCTTATATATTATTATGGATGGCTTAGAATTCCTGATGTGGGCTTCTACATTCTCCAACTTGTCCCCTTAGGTCCGACTACACATTGGTGCGGTTGTATCAGAACATGTATGTAGATCTCCCACGGCGTGACTGCATGTCCAGCCCTGCACATGGTTGGAACGAATAGCTAATTGCATGTTAGAGACCAATTGGCAGAGATGCCTAAGAATTTATAGATTATTATGCAAGGCTTGGAATCTGAATGTGGGGTTCTACAGTCTCCAACAATAATGAGTTTCCTATATTTAAAAAAAAAAAAATCATCAACCATTGAACTCCCCCACTGCTTGTGTGCTCAGAGCCTTGCACTGTGGTGCATGCATGCACACATTGTTTTTGTGTAATGCATTATCAACAGGAGTTCTCTCTTTATCCTACCAATAAAGTGTGGTTTCTATTCAAGAAAAGCAAAAAAAAAAAAAAAAAAAATTGAAGCTGCAGTATCATTAGGCATTAATAAAAGAATTTCAGGAGTAGAAGCGGAATAGGAGGGGGAGGAGACAGGACAGGTGAAGAAGCAATGATAAAGTGAGGTCTTAAACAGTAAGCCTATGGCCTAGATAAACTGAGGTGATAAACATGAGAAATATTCTGAGATAAACAGTAACCTTCCCTGGATAGAGATAAATGAAAATACATCAAAATGACCACAAGGATAGAGACATACATCCAAGTGATGGATGAAATATAGTCACATCAGTTCGCATAATATATATTTCATTCACTTTAGATTTGTTACACTCTTACGTTTTTTATTTTTTATTTTTAACCTGTTGGTTTTTTGGGTTCTCCTGTTCTCCAGGTTCGGATCATTGCTGCTCAAGCTCTCACAACTATGGCAATAAGAGCTGGTGAGCCTTTTAGGCTACAAATCTATCAATTTTTACACACTATAGCAGAGGGCGGAGTGCAGTCTCAGTTTTCTGAGATGCATCCCAGTAATGGAGAAGACCAGGGAGCTAGTGGCACAGGCCTCGGAGTTCTAATCAGTCCCATGATAGAGGTTCTTGATGAAATGTATAGGGCACAAGATGATTTGATCAAGTAAGTAGTTTCTTTCTTCAATTGAGGTTTTTGAAGTATTCATACTAATATGTTCTGTGGGTAAATAGGGAAATGCGCAACCATGATAATGCTAATAAGGAATGGAGTCCAAAACAGGATACGACGTATTCAGACCGTATCCAAAACAGGATCCGCGTATCCACACATATCTGAGCGTATCCAAGCCATATCGTACCCGTATCCCGGATCGATACGGGATACGAGGCCAAAATGCCGTATCCGTGCTTCATAGGAATGGACAGATGAAGAGCTTAAGAAACTCTATGAAACCCATGAAAGGTTGCTTGATCTTGTTTCTCTGTTTTGTTATGTTCCAAGAGCAAAATATCTGCCTTTGGGGCCAATAAGGTACATATTCAATTTACGTGCTTTATTTCTTTCATTGTTATTCTTTATGGTCGTATTTGAAAGAATGAGTTCAAAGAAGCTTTATATTGGTGATGTGGCCACTACTACCAAGTATCAACAGTGGAAAGTGTTAAATATTACCCTTAGAGAAATTAGCAACAATTAGCAACAAAACCACACTGAACATTTCATAATTAGTATTAACCCAAGAGAACTGTAGCAAACATGTAGATACTCATGATATTTAGCTACAGTTATCCATTTTATATTTATTTATTATTAACCTAAAAGAACCGCGATAAATATCTTGATATTTAGATTCAGAGCCACATAGATTCCCACTTACAACTAATTTCTTTTTACAAATCACTATTATGCAAGAACATGTTTTTCTCAAGAGGTGGCTTTAGGACTTTGGTTCAAGCTTTCCTTAGTTGCCTTCCAACTTGTTACTTGTCTGTGTCCTGCATTCCATCTTCTGCGTGTGCGTGTGCGTGTGCTTTGGTTATTGGGGGGGGGGGGGGGGGGGGGGTGTCTTTGGATAGAGTAAGATACTGGCAAAGCCCTTTGGGTCTCAGTTTTGGTGGTTGTCAAAGACTTTTGGCTAAAAAAATGTTGTCAATGAAAAGAAGAATATTGGTTGAAGATGATTTTCATTGATACGTACAAAGGAAGTTTATACAAGAGATGCCTTAGCTTACAAGACTACAATTACTACAATCTAGGAATTAATACAGGAAAAAGAATCCTATTTAATCTCCTAAAGTAATTACAATTATGTTACACGATACTTTCCTACACTCCCCCTCAAGTTGGAGAGTGAATGTCTCGAGCTCCCAACTTGCGAATCAAAGGAATGAAAACTTCCTTTCCCAAAGCCTTTGTGAAAACATCAGCCAATTGATATGAAGAGCTCACATATTTTGTAGCTACTGAACCATCTTGAATCTTGTCCCTAATATAGTGACAATCCATCTCTATATGTCTAGTCCTTTCATGAAAAACAGGATTAGCTGCAATATGCAAAGCTGCCTTATTGTCACAATACAACAAAGCAGGCTTTGAATGAAGAATATTTAAATCTTTGAGAAGACTCCTCAACCACATCAACTCACAACAAGCTCCTATCATTGCTCTATATTCTGCCTCAGCTGAAGAGAGTGAAACAGTCTTTTGTCTCTTTGACCTCCAAGAAATTAGCGATGAACCAAAAAACACACAATAGCCCGTAGTGGATCTTCGAGTCATGGGACAAGCAGCCCAATCTGAATCACAATAAGCACGAAGTCTGAAATCACTTTGTGAAGAAAAAAATAGATCTTGACCTGGACTATTCTTGAGATAGCGAACGACTCGCAAAGCTGCTTCCATATGAGATTTGCGTGGCTCATGCATAAACCTGCTCAGTACATGCACCGAGTACGTTATATCAGGTCTTGAGATGGTGAGATATATCAATCTTCCAACCAATCTCCTATATCGTGAAGCATCCTTAAGCAGATCCCCCTTGTTTGACAATTTCAAACCACGCTCCATAGGAGTATCAATGGGAGCTGCTCCCAATAAACCTGCATCACTAATAATTTCCAATGCATACTTTCGCTGAGAAATATAGATTCCATTCTTGGAGCGAGAAACTTCTATGCCAAGGAAATACTTTAAATCACCAAGATCCTTGATACGAAATTGGCTGCTAAGAAAATGCTTTAAAGCAGAAATGGTGATGGGATCATTACCTGTGATTAATATGTCATCAACATATATCAATAAAGCAGTGAATGATTTTCCCTGTTTTCGAGTAAATAATGAGTAATCTGCCTTTGACTGAATATACCCAGCCGATCGAATAGCATTAGAGAATTTTGCAAACCATTGCCGAGAAGCTTGTTTTAAACCATATAAAGACTTGTGAAGGCGACAAACTAAATTCTCCCCCTGTCGCCGAAGACCAGGAGGAGGAGACATGAAAATTTCCTCATCAAGATCACCATGCAAAAAGGCATTATTGACATCTAATTGATGAATGGACCAATTTTGAGCAGCAGCCAGAGATAATAAGCATCGAACAGAAATAATCTTAGCAGTAGGTGAGAAAGTGTCATGATAATCAATACCTTCCATTTGAGTGAAGCCCTTGGCAACCAACCGAGCTTTATACCGGTCAACAGAACCATCTGATCGATGTTTGATCTTGTAAACCCATCGACAACCGATCGGTATCTTGCCAGTAGGTAAAGGAGTGAGAGTCCATGTGTGATTGTCCTCCAATGCTTGCAATTCGCAACGCATCGCTTCTTGCCACTCGGGATGAGAAGCAGCTTCGACATAAATGTGAGGCTCACGAACTTGGCTAATCTGAGCAATAAAAGAGCGATGCGAAGGAGCATAGCGATGATATGAAAGATAATTGCACAGAGGATATCGCGTACCTTTGACTTTGACAGAATCTGGAGTGGAAGAAGACAACGAGTTTGGGAAGCTGGATGTGACTTGCAAACAAACAAAGTCGCGTAATCGGACTGAAGGCATGGTTGGCCGAGCAGAGCGACGAAGAGGCTGTTGTTGGGGGTTAGGTGGCTGCGGGTCAGGGATTGGCTGTGGCGGTTCTGGAATGGGCGGGGGTGGCGTGGGAACTGCAGCGACAGGCGCCGCATCTGGAACTAGAGCATCTGGGTCGGGATTTTGCGGTGCAGCCGCTGAGGATGGGGAAGCCTGGCTGGGGAAAAGCGGCGGGGAGGCCGAGATTGCCGCTACCGGCGCAGCGGCGTCGGGTCCGGATTGGGGTAGACGGATTGGTGGAGGCGAACCGGCTAAAGGGTGACCGGTGTGGGGTAGCGGATCCAGGATAGGGGTATGCGGCGCAGCGGTGGACGGAGACAGCGCCGGAACTGTTCGTCGGGGTCCGGGACTGGAGGGGGGTGGGAGGGAGGCAATGCATCGCGGGGGACAGGTCAATGGTTGTGTTTCTGAGGCAGGAGAAGGACGATGTGGATCTGATTGACTGATCTGGGTTTCATGTGTGGGATGGTCAGTTGGGCCAGTTATTTGGGCCAAAGGATGAGGATGAGAGTGATCTGTTTTGGGCTTTAGAGCAGCAGAATTATATGGAAAAAAATATTCATGAAAAACAACATCCCGGCTAGTAAAAATTTTGTGACTAGAAAGATCGTAGAGCTTATAAGCCTTCTGACCGACGGGATAACCGATGAAGATGGACTTGACCGCTCGAGGAGCAAATTTATGTGTGACATTAACATTGGTAGCATAAGCTAGACAACCAAAAACACGAAGGTGATGAAAGGAAGGAGGTTTAGAATAAAGGCGCTCGAATGGTGTTTTGAAAGAGAGAAGTGGAGTGGGTAAACGATTAATAACATGAACAGCAGTGAGTACACATTCTCCCCAAAATTTTGAAGGAAGATTAGCCTGAAATTTAAAAGCACGTGCAACCTGGAGGATATGGCGATGCTTGCGTTCCACTACCCCATTTTGTTGGGGCGTATAAACACAAGAATGTTTGAAAAGAACTCCATTATCTTTGAAAAAATTTTGAAGAGAAAGGAACTCAGCCCCATTATCACTACGAAAACTCTTTATCTGAGATGAGAATTGATTAGATGCGAAAGCAAAAAACTGTTTTACTAAAGATTGAGTCTCATGTTTATGTTGCATTAAGAAAACCCAAGTAAAACGAGAATAATCATCCACAATAGTAAGAAAATAATGGGCACCAGAAAGAGAAGAATGTTTATAAGGACCCCAAATATCACAATGAATAAGATCAAAAGGTTTAACGGATGAGATAGAACTGGTACCAAAAGAAAGACGACTCTGCTTTGCTAATGGACAAACATCGCAAGCATGATTAGAATTAAGAGAAATATTTAAAAAATGTTTAGCAATATAATCTAGAGGAGGAGACGAAACATGGCCCAAACGACGATGCCAAAGATTGGTAGATGACATGGTGAGGTGACAAGCAAGTTGAATCGGTGATGAGTGATGTGGTTTGGACATGGTTTTCTCCGTCGCTAATGCCATCAAATAGTAGAGACCGTCACGTTGCTTACCCAAACCAATCGTCCTCCTCAAAACCAGATCCTGCAAAATACACCAATATGGGAAAAATGTCACTGAACAATTCAAGCCCCTTGTCAGACGACTGACCGATAACAAATCAACTTTGAATGTAGGCACACACAATACATCACGCAGGTAATACACAGAATTCAGAGGCAATGATCCTTTTGTAACAATATTAGCCTTCTCTCCGCTAGGTAATAACACAGGAGGCAATGAACAATTTTTACTTTTATGCAAAAATAATTTAGGAGATGAAGAGATGTGATCCGTTGCCCCGCTGTCAATGATCCAGTTGCGGGAAGAGATCTTAGATAAACCTGGTTGAGTTACAGCAACATTGACTTGTGAATTAGAGCACTGTGGTCGACCTCGGAATGAACCTACACGACGCTTATCTTGATCAAAAGGTCGAGCATCAGGAAAACTGCTGTAGACGTGATCTGAAGAATAGGATTGATTGGGCTTGTTGCTCCTAACAGCCATGTCAGTTGAATGTGATTGAGGACTAGAAGGATCATCAGATACTTTGCGATTCAAAAAAGCCAAAACTTGTTGAAGTTGTTGCTTGGAGAGAGGACTGCAACAAGAGGAACCGTTTTGCCGATTAAATTGATTTGGTTGATAATGTTGATTGAACACTATCACCAAGGCCAGATGATCAGAATGATCAATGAAAAATGATTTGAAATTTTGATTTCCCATAGAGACGTGATCAAGGATTGTTGTACGAGATATAGAGTACAACAGAATGAAAAGAAAATTAGTTGCACGAGAGATAAGATGCAGCGGCTATGGAGTCAGGATTTTAGTCCTGCTCTGATACCATGAAAAGAAGAATATTGGTTGAAGATGATTTTCATTGATACGTACAAAGGAAGTTTATACAAGAGATGCCTTAGCTTACAAGACTACAATTACTACAATCTAGGAATTAATACAGGAAAAAGAATCCTATTTAATCTCCTAAAGTAATTACAATTATGTTACACGATACTTTCCTACAGTCAAAGACTAGAACCTTTTGTCCATTATGTTAAGCCTGCGGTTTCCTTGTCCTTGTAGGGTGATTTGTGTGATTCCTAGTCCTGATGCTGATATTATTTGTTTTGTAGCTCTGCTCTTTTGTGGACTACTTGTCCACCTTCTTTTTTGTTTCATTCTTTTTGTTCACTAAATTTCGTTTCTCTTTAAAAAAGAAAAAAGAAAAACTTTTTATAAAGTATTAACCTTGTCAAATGATCAGCTGTCAGAAGGTGTTGAGTGCGGGTTAAATCTATTTTGGTTTGAATAGTGCATGTGGTTTCTCATTTTGGGTTTCACTTTTTTCTATATCTGCATTTCTTATCCTCTTTTGTTCATTCCTCTGCTTAATCTTATGACAGTGCAAAACTTATCGACATCTATCGCACTAGGCACAATATTAGTGCATCAACTGGTTTGAGTGATCCAGCTGTTGCTACTGGAATTTCTGATCTTATGTATGAATCTAAACCAGCAGCTGTAGAGCCTGATGCGCTTGATGATGACCTTGTAAATGCTTGGGCAGCAAACCTTGGTGATGACGGACCGTTAGGAAATAATGCACCAGCAATGAGCAGGGTAACAAATATTTTAATATAATCCTGTAGTCTGAACTTTTGATTTCTTTTGAAAATTATGTAGCTGAAGGATAGAATGAGGGGATTGAAATTGCCACCCCCCTTTCTAACAAACCAAACCCCCCTCCAAGAGTAATTTTCTAATGGACATGTGCATGGAGGGGGGTGTGTTTTGTAGAAAAGGGGTGCCAATTTCACCTCCCTAGAATAATACCTCTCAAATTAATAGTCAAATACATCAAATCTTGACTCTGAGTGAGACATTTGTCTAGATCTTACCTCTCGTGTCTCTATACATATACTATATAATTCAGATATGAAAGATCTATTAGCATCTTATTATAAGTTTCTTTAGATATACTTGAGCATCAGAAAGTAATTACCTCGACTCTTTGTTTATACTTTGCCCTTTACATTGACAATAGTATGGTAAATGAACTTGTGTTGAAATTCAAGGCAAAAAGCTTAACCAGAACTGAACCTGAAGTTACATGGTCAGTCTAATTCTAGGATTGCCATTTAGTGGCCAATATTCAACTGGTTTCTATAAGGATAAAATAAAAAGTAAGAAAAAACGCGGTTGACCCCCATATGACTAGGACCAGCCACAGCTGAAGGTGTGAAATGGTTTCAGGTTTCATATGCATGCTTCTTGGAAGTACACAGATGGTCAAAATTTTGAAATCCAGAACAAATCCTACTTGCATGTAGGGGGTAGGATAGCTCCAGAAGCAAGTCTGAAGATGAGTGGAAGAGGTGGCATGCCACACATGGCACGCATGGGAGGATAGTATCTTATTTGCATGTTATCAGGGGGTGATTAAATTCGAAGCAGAGGAGGTGCGCATAATGGGTTATCCTTATAATCTACTCACTTAGGTCCAACAAATGGTAGGCATCCCAAATGCCAGAAGAGGAATAAAGGGGTAGTGCCCATGTCACTGACTATCCAGGAATCTCACTGTGTTGGTAATAGTGGGTCAAAGTTCAGTCACATTCGGCAGATGAAAACAAAAAATTTGAGGGGTGACTACAAGCTAGGGAAAGAAGGCTCAGTGGGCCATACGCTTGCAGTGATTTTCTCGGACTCTAGCTCAGAAGAATGTTGTTGGCAGGCCCCAAAGTTGTTGCAACTCCGAAATGTGGATAGAGTTATGATAATGGAAAGGAAAACTAGCTATGGATTTAACTCGCATAAGTTAGGAATCTAAGACAGTAATCATGTGTCCTAAAGACACCAGGACAAAAAGAATAAGGCCGCTAGGAAGTAGACCTGAAAATCATTTCGTTGGGCCTTTATATTGGGAGTTTAAATATTATCCTCTTTCATCTATTATTCTTTATTGGTAGGCTGTTGTAGTTTAGGACTCTGCATGGTATGCTATTGTGTCAGTTGAGCATCTAATTTTGTTGCTTAATCTGTCTCTCTTTCTTTCGCAAACTTCTTGTCCGCTTCTTTGTATGATGCTTTTTGTTGGTGGATAAAAAGCTGTTTCTTTTTCAAAAGAAATAATAAAGTAGACCTGAAAATCATGTCTAAATTGCTTTAATTCCAGAAAATACAAAACGATTCTATTAGATGCTACCATGTCTTTTTATTATACTTTAAACTTGTCTCCTGCATCAGTTGTTGTTTGGTAATTTAAGTGTTTACACACAAAACCTAAAATAAATAGAGCATCTAGTCTTTAGCAATTCGATATTTAAGTGTTGCAGATTTGAGAGGGTACCTCCTGTTCTGGTCGCCAACACCGGCTGGCTGGCGGTATGTATGACAAGGCCTAGGGTATCTGTTCCCCGTCACGGTTTCGAACTTTAAAGTTCAGAAAATAGCTTCCTTGATTTAATGTTGTGAATGATATTTTGCATAGATGATTGATTAAAGGTCTGTTCATAAAAAGCGAATTTTAGATTCTATTGTTCAACTTTTTATATTTTACTTTGCATAGCATTTTCAGCTTACAGCAGAATGTCTTGATCCACCTTGAGTGTGTGATTATTTCACATCCACTTCCTGTTAGGTTAATGAATTTCTAGCCGGTGCTGGAACTGATGCTCCTGATGTTGATGAGGAAAACATCATCTCTAGGCCGTCAGTTGGTTACGATGATATGTGGGCAAAGACCCTATTAGAGACTTCAGAACTGGAGGTATGCTTTTAAATAGCATTCTTCAATTTGCACTGTATGCAATAGAGCTGGAGTAGCAATGCATCTGAGGGGGTTGTAACTAACTATAATCAATTGAATTGCAGGAAGAAGACGCGAGGTCATCCGGGACATCTTCACCTGAATCAACAGGCTCGGTCGAAACTTCCATATCATCGCATTTTGGGGGAATGAATTACCCTTCACTTTTCAGTTCACGGCCGGTATGAGATTCATTCATTATTTTCTTGCTCTGTTTTTCTTATACATTCTAGTATTCATGCTTCCGATTTTTCTGTTCACATGCTTTGGATTTGCTAAGGTTCTAGTACCAGGCTTGATTATTTTGGCTCTAGAACTTCAATACAGTAATTTGTCCTTAGGTGGTGTTACTCTACTTTAACAACTAGCCCTCTATAATTGTAGTTGCTCATATAGGCAAAAGAAAGCATATCAGAGTGAATGATTCAAGAGCTGCGTGCTTTATATTCTGAGCTATAGTCTATTTTCATGTGTGCATTAAAATGGCCCAGCCTTTGAATTGATTTGATGGCTGGGACTCTAGAGGGGCTCATACCGGGGAGAAAATGGGGAACCCTTAAGGTCAAAAGATGTATGGATGGACTTTTGCTTATGGCCTTTGTTTGAAGTAGAACTGTATCACGTAATAATCTGAGAAAAATTTTGCTTCTGGTTTTGTAAGCAAAAGAAAAGTAGCCCGTGTGATGAATGTGTATTTTTTGTTTAAAGAGTATAAGTAAGGGTCAAAGCTTTAAGTTCGTCTTTTTGGAACATTGTCTAAGCATACCCTATCTTGAAAATGGTTAATTAACAGTTCGGATACTTGTTGCCTAATTGATCCCTGAATATTACTGGTGAATATTACTGGTTACTAATGGACTCTTCCTTGACATAAATTATAGCATCTGCAATATAGGATTTAATGTTTGGTTAATTAATTACTTGTAACAGGAGAGGTCTGGAGGAAGCAGATGTAGCAATCCATCTATGGGGGGTCCCTCATTCAGTGAGGGTTTAGGATCTCCAGTTAGTTCTCATTGCCTTTCATATATCTAGTTTTGTATCCTGGACTGTCAAAATTGTGATTCTTCCGACTTTTATCAGATTAGAGAAGAGCCTCCGCCATACTCGTCACCTGCAAGGCTGCAACGCAAAGATTTGAGTCGTTTGAGAATCCCTTAGCCCCCAGATCCCAGAGTTTTGGATCCCAAGATGACGAACGCGTTTCTTCTGGAAATCCTCAACATGGAACAGCACTTTATGACTTCACTGCTGGTGGAGATGATGAGGTAATGGATTCCTAATGATCCAGTCTGGCCTTAAAGTATTGTTTAATGATCCAAGGGTGTCTCATTTTTAACCTGTCAGCACGTATATATTTGTAGTGATCCTATGATACAAAAGCTTACTGGATGACCTTCTGCCTTCCAATATGCAAGAAATATTGCTGTCTTTTCTCAGTCAAATTAGTAGGCCATTTTGAGTGCAAACATGGAGGTGGCTAAAATGTTTTTCTGTCGATGCAGTTAAATTTAACAGCTGGAGAGCAGGTTGATATCGAGTACGAAGTGGATGGCTGGTTTTATGTAAGTACAGGGTGCATAGGTTTAAACAATATTTGTGGTTTGTCGGTGCTCCAATATCTGGAAAGCAAGATTTCATCAATGTGTCCTTCCCCCTCTATGTTTTATTATTATTAGTTTGCCAATATGATTATGTGAAATAGGTTCAGAAACATAAGCTTGTATTGTATTCAGTGTATATGCATGGTTATCCATTGGAAAGGAAAGAAATTGATATTCAGCCTAACCAAAAGTTCTGTCCCAAAAAGGGGTTCACTTGGACCCCGGGGTAGTAAAAGTTTCTACGCCCTGAATTGCATCCGTTTAGTTTTGCTGGGATCTTAATTTCCATGAAGTTTTCATTTAATTATTTATTTTGTTAATTACCATTTTGACTCGTTTTCTACTTGGTACTCCTTTCAAGTGAGGCAACATTTGGTGCTAATGCATTGAAAATTTTTTACAGGTAAAGAAGAAACGCCCTGGGAGGGATGGGAAAATGGCTGGTCTGGTCCCAGTCCTCTATGTTAGTCAGGCTTGAATTGCAGATTGACCTGCTATTCTTGGTTTCGCACCGTGGTATATCAGGCAGTGGGCTTGCTTGTGGTACCTGGAAGTTTAAATCTCCAGTTTGGTGCCACATTAGTGAATCTCCTGGTACATCCAGTGTTTGAGCAGTGGGAGTCCCGTGAGAATCAGGCAGGATGTTGGTCATTGTTCATAGTTCTTGGTTGTATTATATGTTCACATTTGTTTATAGTTCTTGGTTGGTTTATATGTTCACGTTGCTATACTTTAATTGTGCTTTTGATTTTGTTACTACAAAAGGTGTAGACCCTATTTGAGTGAATGTTCAGGCAATAGTTTGCCCATTTTCGTTACATAATTTGGCCGTTTATAATGATCAAGTGTGAGATGCTCGCTTTAGTTCAAACAAGAATGGCATCGTCCTGTATTACATTAAATTTGGCATCATTCCTGTCAACTAGCCCCCTATATATTTTAAGAGATGAATCGTCATTTTCAAGTAGCTTGTCGTGTGCATGGTTCGTTTTGGCCTGTTATATATTGCAATCCGTGTAAACTGGTTTCCAAAACCACCGAACTATTGTTTAATCCCGTCTTGTCAATTTCTTTACTATAAAACAGATTAATGAAACCCTACTCGAAAGCAAACAAACACATCTAGAGCTTCCGTTTTCTCAGAGCACCCAGGCCGAAACCCTAGGTTACGTGCAGAAGTATGGCGGCGGCTCCGAGGTTCCTCCTGCTGTGACAAGGATGCTCTGGCATTGAGGACCCAGTGACAGCGACTTGTGTGGTGGTGTCGGTGGTAGAGATCGAACTCGGATTCGGATTTGTTTTAAGACTCGGCTTTGGGTGAGAGATCACCAAAGACCCTCGCTGAGGAGACCAGTTCCAATCGTCGTGTGGCAGTAGTGTTGAGAGCAGAGAGTTGCGCCAGTCTTCCGGAGCAAGCGAGCGGATCCTTGACTTGGAGGAGGTCGTGTATTTGTAGTGGCGGAATACCAGCACGTTGGTGCGCAGTATGGAGGCCATGGCTGTTCGGGTAGGGCGGCCACCGAACTGACTCGGCGGCAGCGGCAGCTCCAGTGAACTCGTTAGGGTTCTGGTTTCATGCCAGTCTAGTGCTGGACGAGGGTGGGGTAGTGGGTTGGGCTTTGTGTTTCAGCCCACTTCACCTCCTTTTTTTGGTTTGGGCTGGACCTCTTGATGTGTTTGGTGTGGGCTGGCCTATTTCTGTGTCTACCTTTGTTTTAGAGTCTGATGCTATGTAAGTTAGCTCCTCTACCCGTACACTAATTGAGGTCTCTAGTCGAGTAGAGTTGCTAAAAGTAAGAGCTTAGATAGTCTTGGGTTTTTTCTCATTTGGTTAGACACTTTAATAAGTGTGGGTATTCTACAGTGAGGGTCACTTGTCATTTGTTTGGCTGTTTGTGCCATCTAGTACGGTTGGTATGAAACAACATGTGATGTATGTGCCTTCTGGCCATGGATAAATTAATGAAGTTATCTATTTCTAAAAAAAAAATGAAACCCTACTCGAGGGTTTGATGTGTTTGCTACATGAAAGAAGAATCCGCAGAACACATTTTTGTATGAACTAACCAAAATATCACTGAAATGCAAAATTGCACTATACAAAAAAAATAAATAAATAAATAAACTCTAATGTCTTTCTTTATCTTTTGAATTTTTGGAAACATTAACGGTAACTACATCACTTGGCTGCAACCTGCTGCCGTCATCTTCTGTTACAAAAATTTGCATGAATAGCCCCGACACTCACTTGTTAGGTCACTGCCACCTAGCCGGTAAAAGTCACTGGCCAGATCACTGATCATGTCACTAACAAACCAAAAACAGAACATAACAAAAAATAAAGAAAAAATAAAAAATTGGAATGAAATTCTACCTTGATTCACGTCCTTTGCCGATGCACCAATAAATGCCCCTCGTACTTGTTCTTAATGAAAGTAGCATCAATGAACATAATCTATACAAGATTGAAAACCCTTCATGCATGCACCGTAGCACACAAACTTCTTCTCAAACTTGTGAGTTTCTAGAGCACACTCCAACACAATCCTAGAGTCACTATTTGTCTTCATAATGAACTCACAGTACCAAATTAGTTGGTCGTAAGACTAATTAGCTTCCTCACCAAGCATGGCTGCCTTTGCCAACTCTTTACCATACCAAACCATCCGATATGCAACATCTAAACCATAATCACTCTTGATCTCATGCAATATATCAATTTCCTTTTTGTTTGGATTGTCATGAATCTTATCAAGCACAATAAACTTCACAACCTGTGAACCCATTGTCTTATTCTTTTGCAAATGAATCACACCATGGCATTTGTGAACATTAAATAAAACTTCTAATTTAAAAGAACCCATTATACCTACACAAATAAGCCTTCACACACCAATTGTAACCATCAGACAATTTCTTAGAGCACTCAGCAATTACACGGTTTTGGTCATTTCTAACAAGAACAAATTTAAATCCTATCTCTATAGCATATTTTCGCAATTTATCTCAAAACTCGACAAGACCCCCTTAAATTTTTTACCTTTCAAATGAATGTAACTAATCCCAACCTTTAGTCAAGTAACTCTTTGCTTCCTCTTGCCTATAAACACCCAAATAGTCACTTTCTTTAAGCATACTACTATCCTCACTCGTTATGTTGCTCACAACACTTTCACTAACTAGGATACTACTTGAAGACAAATCGGTCACAAACACTTCCTCATAATCAAAATTAAAATGAGGCAAAGATCTAAACATCATTTTCACATCCACTTCATTCTCTAGAAAGCATGAAGTAGAATCTGGAGGGATAGTGTACCTCAACATGAAGTTGGCTTGAATCAAACTCAGAAAACGGGAGCGTACGGAATTTCACAAGTCGAGAAATGACCGCTTCTAGAACAATAGAACTAGCGATGCTTCACCAAAATAAATAAACTTGATCATATAGCTACTATCCATAGCACATGCACAGAAATTAAACATGTCATTGGCCAAGTCACTGTTAAGGCACTAGAAAGAAAAAATGAAAGTTAAACATAAATCACATATAGTTTGATCAATCTAAAAATCGATTCAACCTCAAAAACGATTTAGACTAGCTTCAAACTAACCAAATCAATTGGAATGAACCAAAAACAAAATCAAAATGCCTAGATAATCAATTGCAAGTCTAGAAACTATCGAAGATGAAGGAAGAAAGTAAGCTCTGAAAATGAAAAACCTAAACCTTCGAGAATACAGAAATCGAGTTACGTAAATCTTTGGTAACTGCAGTTTGCGAAATGAAAACGAGAGGTTGCACCGTCAACGAAACTATATGAAACATTCGATCAGATTTGCGAAGAAATTGAGGCGAAGAGATTTTTTGATCGAGCTACGTAAAATCGCCGATATCCACAGTTCGGAAAACGAGAACCGAAGCTGCGCTGTCGATAGAGATAATAAAACTTCTTATCAAATTTGCGAAGAAAATGAGGCTCTCTGAGATTCCTCGATCCGAAAGGGTACGATTATTTTCGGATTTGCTTTCAACAGACTATGAGAATAAAAAACGTCATTAAGTCTTTCTTATTATTTCTCCTAAATTTATTAACTAATTTAAGATAAAGTTGTAAAATTTTGGACTAATTCAACTTAACTTGTAACTATGTCCTAAATCATTTTCTCAAAAACAAAAAGGGTTTTTTTCCATGTACCCCATTTCTAGGGATTTTTTTCCCACTAACCCCATTAAGTTTTTTTAATTCTCTCTTACCCAATACACTCTAAGGGAGTCTTCCCTAGTACCCCATTAAGATATTTTTTTGTTTTTAATTTTTTTAATACCATTTTACCCCTCACCCCTTATTTACTTAGAGAGAGAGAGAGAGAGAGAGATTTTTTTTTTTTTTTAATTTTTTTAATACCATTTTACCCCTCACTCCTTATTTACTTAGAGAGAGAGAGAGAGAGAGAGAGAGAGAGAATGGAAGAGAGAGAAACCATAGGAGACTTCGCCGGATTCCGACCAATTTTCGCAGGATTCTGGTCACCGATCACAGGATTCCGGTCACCGGCCGCCGCTCAACGGATTTTTCTAAAAACCTCTATTGCCCTCCAATAGAGGGGCAATAGAGGTCTATTGCCCCCCAATAGAAGTCTATTGCCTCCCAATAGAACTTTCAGTCGCCGAAATGGAAACTAATCTCCCTAAATTTAGACAAATAAAACTTTAATTAAAAGAAAAAAGATGAGATTACATCAATTCAAAACGTCTATTGCCCTCCAATAGACGTCTATTGCCCCCCCCCCCCCCCAATAGAATTTTCAGTCGCCGAAATTGGAATTAATCTCCCTAAATTTAGACAAATAAAACTTTAATTAAAAGAAAAAAAGATGAGATTACATCAATTCAAAACGTCTATTGCCCTCCAATAGACGTCTATTGCCCCAAATAAAAGCACATTTCTATTGAAAAATTTACAAGCATCGACTTTTACATCATTATGCTAACAACCACAACATATATATTATCGCACCCTTCTAAAATTAGCCTAACATTCACTTTTATTAGCCGAGATTTGGGGCCGAAGTTTCAAATCATTTATTCACCATCTTATACAATTATCATGGCAATATAATAACAATATCTATTGTTTCAAATCAGTTACACACCATCTTATATAATTATCATGGCAATATAATAACCAGAATTTTTGTATTAGCAATGGGGTTATGGTTGGTGCTATTAAACCCCCACTAAAACCATATCTCAGTCTCTCAAGTCTCTCTGATAATTCTTCTCCTCACTCACTCCAAAATGGCGAGTCGATTCGTTCTCGTGTTCACACTCAGCGCCCTGCTCCTCCTCTCCTCCCGCCCAGCTCTCTCCAAGGACGCCGTCGTCGATGACGACGACGAGGATCTCAGCTTCCTCAAAGAGCCGACCGAGCAACAGGGCCATAGCCATGACGCGGCGCTGCACTATCCAGATTCGGACGAATTTGACGGCGAGAGCTACGACGACGCCGACGACTTCTCTGATTTCGACGAGGGTGATCAGGAGGCGTACAAGGAACCCGAGGACTTCGTCATTTTGAAGGGGGCGAACTTCAGCAAGACGATTAAGAAGAACAGGTTCGTGCTGGTTGAGTTATACGCGCCGTGGTGCGGACACTGCCAAGCCTTTGGCGATGTGCACAATCAAGTCGATCACAGGGGAGATGTAACCCCACTCGTTGTCGTACCATGACATCGGAACGAGCAACCATCACCGGAGCTTTTCGGGCAAACCGAACAGAGGCGTAACCAAAATAATGAAGGGAGGGGCGGGGGAGAGAGAGAGAGAGGCGGGGAGGGAGGGAGGGAGAGAGAGAGACTTTTACGTGTGTGACCGGAGGCGAGTTGCAGGGAGCCTCGGTCAGCCGGAGATGGAATTTGAAAGAGAATTCCGGCGGTGAATTCCGAGGGGGAGAGAGAGATCTGAAATCGGAGAGGGATGAGAGGGGAGAGACAGCGACGTGGCTTTATTAATTTGATTAAGGATAAAATTGTCATTTTGCTTTAAATTGAGTTAGTGGGAATAAAAATCTATTGCTAAGGTAAGTGGGATAATTTTGGTTCATGTTGGGGTTTTTAGTCAAGAACCCAAACAAAAATAATAATAATAATAAATAAATAAAAAAATCCCCACATTTTCGCGATTACAGAAAATGGAAACCCTTTAATAATCACAATGCCAGTATGCTACTATGCTACCACTCGCTCAGTGATTCTCACAAACCAAAAAACATAAGCCCCTAGTCCAAACCCCTCACCCCGAGAGTCCTCCAAACCCCGAGAGTCCATACTTCACCGCTTAACCTAAGTCCTTGAAACCATGAACCCGCCGGCGGTGCCGAGCGTTGCCCGCACTGTCTATTCTGGTTAGACAGAAGAGCTCACAAATCCCATGTCTGTAGCGCGCCTCAGTCAGCTTCCGCAAACATCATCAGACCCACGGTCGATGATCATTCTTTCAGGCATTACGATCCGTGCGACAGCGACAGCGAGAGCTCCGGTACCGATCTTGATCATCACCGCCGTAACCGGAGGCGTCGTCAACAACAACCCTTGGATCTTGAGAAAGGTGACCGGGACGGAGATGGAGTCGGCGGCGACAGCTCAGATCCAGATCCTCGATATACCCTAAGTGACCGGAGACATCAAGATCGGCGAGCGAGCGGTAAACCGGATGCAAAGAAAGATCGGACGCGTCCTCAACAAAATGTGGTGGATCTTGAGAAGGGTCGAGTAGATGGAGTCCCGGGCGGTCCTAACCCGCCTGCCGACGGTGAGAAGGCCCGGGGTTTCTGGCGGATGGCTTGGGTTTCTGGCGGAGGCTTGTTCATAAAGCGCCTGGAGGATGCATCAACGCCCGGGACGCAACTCGCGTCGGCGGTGTCATTGCCGGTACTGTGATTTTAGTTTTTCTAGTTCCTGTTTTTCTTCATATTGGGCCTGAGTTTTTTTTTTTTTCTTTTTTTTTTCCTGCACTTGCTTTGGTTTGGTATAGACACTAATGTATCTACAACCATCTTTATCGAACTGGAGTTTGGATTTTGGGTTTTTCTGAAATTAGGTTTTTATTTGGTTGCATGGTCATTGTTGTTAGTATAGGCCAGGTTTGATGCAATTTGAACAAGATTTCATATGCCCTTTAAAGTCTCAAATGGCATGAACTAGCACCGTCCCTTTTGTACATGTTGCTTTTTTTTGCCTTTTTATTATTATTATTTTTTTTTTTACAGGTACAGATGTTACTTTAATTTGGGTAATGTATGGGATTTTTTTCTCTGCACTTGTTTTAGTTTGGTATTGACTTCATTCTAATGTTAGCATGGTTTTTTCTGAATTACTAAACAATAATGAATGCATCGAAAGGGAGAGGAGAAAGGGGCAAACCGAAAGGGAGTCTGATAGCCAATTTTATGATTTCAAAATATCTGATGTAAGGAATGAGAATGTGAGAGAGCAGAGGGCTGCAAGGAAGACAACTCAGAGGAGGGAGGGGAGAACTGAAACGGAGTCTGATAGGCAGTCTCAGGATGAAGAAATATCTGATGTCATTCATGAGAGAGAGCAGAGGGCTGCAAGGAAGACAATTCAGAGGAGGGAGAGGAGAACTGAAGGGGTATCTGTGAGGGCGCAGCATCTTGAAGATGGAATGGCTCAAATAAGGAAGGAGCAGAATGAGAGGAGTAAACAGAGGGCCACAAGGAGGGAAAGGGATGCAAGGACTAGAATTGAGAATCAGCTGGCATACGAATCAAGACCAAAATGGAGGGATACTCAGAGGGATTCAGAAAAGAAGGAACTAGGCTTGGTTCACCAGCAAGAAATGAATGCAAAGCGCAGGGAGGACCTTTTAAAAGAGAGGCGAGCACTCACACGGGCAGACATCAGGATGGAATTACAGAGGGAGCGCCTGAAAGATCAGATAATAAAATGGCATAAGGACTTGGATGACCTAATGGATGAGAGACAGCAGCTCCGGAAACGAAATGCTTCTCTCAAGAAACTATGGTGGATTTCCATAGTGGTGGACGGAGTAATTTTAACTTGTTTGGATTTATACATAGAAGACGCAGGTGGCATACGCTATTGGACCTCTTTTGTTGTTTACATGATACTTTTTTCACTATGGTGGGGTATAATATCTAAGAGACAACAGAAGCTAGATGGGCCTCCCGAGGCAATTGAGTGTGGAGCTGGATTAATGAAGGGTCTTTGTGTGATTGCCCTTAAGATGGTGTTAATCAACAGATTCAAGAAAGAATCTCTTCTCTATTATGTTGTCAAGTGTTTCTTTTATGTCGGGGCTCGAGGTTTAATTTAGGGTTTAGGTTTATACAAGTTCACAGTCAAACAATTACTCATCATATGAGATTTCCTGCTCTAGGGTGGCTAGTTCTCTGATCATTCCATGGAACAACAGAAACTCAAAATTCAGCAGAGAAGGAAAAAAAAAATACAAAAGAGATATATACAAGTTCACAGTCAAACTGTCAAACAATTACTCATCATCTGAGATTTCTTGCTCTAGGCTGGCTAGTTCTCTGAGCAGCTTATCCATAGTTTGTTCAATTAGAAGGTCAGCTTATCCATAGTTTGTTCAATTAGAAGGTCCTCCTTATCCAGTTTCTCAAGAGTCAGCAGTAACATAGCGTAGGAACTTAAACCTCGAGCCCTGATATAAAAGAAACACTTGACAACATAATAGAGAAGAGATTCTTTCTTGAATCTGTTGATTAACACCATCTTGAGGGCAATCACACAAAAACCCTTCATTAATCCAGCTCCACACTCAATTGCTTGGCGAGGCCCTTCTAGCTTCTGTTGTCTCTTGGATATAATACCCCACCATAGTGAAAAAAGTATCAGGTAAGCAACAAAAGAGGTCTAATAGCGTATGTCACCTGCGTCTTCCATGTATAAATCCAAGCAAGTTAAAATTACTCCGTCCACAACTATAGAAATCCACCACAGTTTCTTGAAAGAAGCCTTTCGTTTCCGGAGTTGCTGTCTCTCATCCATTAGGTCATCCAAGTCCTTATGCCATTTTATTCTCTGATCTTTCAGGCGCTCCCTCTGTAATTCCATCCTGATGCTTGCCCGTGTGAGTGCTCGCGTCTCATTTAAAAGGTCCTCCCTGCGCCTTGCATTCATTTCTTGCTGGCGAACCAAGCCTAGTTCCTTCTTTTCTGAATCCCTCTGAGTATCCCTCCGTTTTGGTCTTGATTCGTATGCCAGCTGATTCTCAATTCTAGTCCTTGCATCCCTTCCCCTCCTTGCGGCCCTCTGTTTACTCCTCTCATTCTGCTCCTTCCTTATTTGAGCCATTCCATCTTCAAGATGCTTCCTCACAGATACCCCTTCGGTTCTCCTCTCCCTCCTCTGAGTTGTCTTCATTTCTAGTGACTTGCTAAGATGACTAACAATTTGGCAGAATACTTCAACAGTTGGATTTTGCCCTTGCGTAGTCTTCCAATTTTTGATATTGTTGATGAGATTAAATTGAAGATTATGGATATGATTGCTGATTGGAAGGAAGATATAAAGTCATGGTTCATTGAGTTGTGCCTAGTCATGGAAAAGAAGATAAAAGAGAATTTGGAGACATTGGTGAATGAGCAGGTCTGATAAGGATGTGTATGAAGTTCATTGCCAAAAATATTTTGTCATGGTTATTTTGGAGACGAGATGCACATCTGTTCGTGTGGGGAATGGCAAGTTCATGGCTTTCCATGTTCGCACGCGCTTGAAGTTACTCAACACCTTGGTGCTTCGACCTATGACTATGTGAATGAGCTGTACAAAGTCGAGAAATATAGAAAAACATACTCTTTTCTGTCCATCCAGTACCCTTAATTGCCAAGCCACTGGATGATTTTTCTAATGGTGTTGTGATTTTGAAGCCCCCTTTGACAGGAAAGCCACCCGGGAGGCCAAGAACTAATAGGTTCAAGAAGAGGAGCGAAACAACTGGGGTTATCAAGTGCAGCAAGTGTGGAAAGGCTATAGGACACAACAAGAACAGTTGTACAACTCAAATATAGTTGGAAGTTTGTCAATTCATTAAAAGTTGTTTTAACTTTGGCAATTTTATGGATACAAATTTGCACTGATTTGATTTTTGCCCCATTGGATAATTTTGTTGGTTTTATGAGACACTGTTTAACTTTTAAAAATCTTGCACCGGTGTTTCAGTCTACAGGGCCTTAACATGGCCAGTGATATTCACAGTGACATTTTGTGTTTAATATTTCTAAGATGTATGAATAGGAAAGCAGGATTTTAGTTCTTTCTTTGGATCATTTTTGTTGTGTATGTGAGATTATATGTGTTTTTGTGTTGGCTTTCAAATTTCATAAGTGCTCCTATCTACAAACTTTGACAATGACTTCACCAATGACATGGCCAATGACTTAGCTAGTGACTTGAGGTTAACACCTCAAGTGTTCCTGTCTACAGGCTTTGACAATGACTTGCCCAGTGACATGGCCAGTGACTTTAAGCTAACAAGGACTTGGCCAGTTACTTGAGGCTTTGATAGTGACTTAGCCAAGGACCTTGGCTAGTGACATGGGTTTAGGGTTAACAGTGACTTGGCTAGGGTTTAGGGTTTAGGCTTAGCATGGGTTGAGGCTTTCACAGTGACTTAGCTAAGGACCTTGAGGCTTTCACAGTAACATGGCCAGTGACTCAACACCTCAATTGTTCCTGTCTACAGGCTTTGACAGTGACTTACCCAGTGGCATGGCCAATGACTTTAAGCTAACGGTGACTTGGCCAGTTACTTGAGGCTTTGATAGTGACTTAGCCAAGGACCTTGAGGCTTTGACAGTAACTGCAGTGATAATGGCCAGTGACCTGAGCCTTTGTGTCATTCCCAGGACCCAGGTCAATTTTTTATTTTATTTTATATTTTTTTGAAATTTGAGGTGTGAGTAAAAATAAAATAAGTGAATAGAAAATAAAATCTGACACTTTCTTAACGGAATGAGCTTCTCATTTCAATATAAGGATCTGTACAACTCAAGATCACTAAGAGTACTCACTTCCTGAATGATGATCTTGCATATTCAAAACTTCGACTAACTCTAATTAGTTTCGATCATTAATATTTATAGTTCTTGTGTTTATTAACCTGGAAGACTGTTAAGAGATGAACTTACTTTGAGGCTCAGTAGGGAGCTATTCCTTTTCAAACAAACGATAACCAAATAATTATCACATGGTATGCATGAATGCATGTTCTATTCCTGATAATTCAGACAGCAGAATAAATTGAGCCAACATTTCCCATACCATGCATTTTGCCACGAATGTGACTCAGAATACTCAACTATATGAACTAATCCCCACCCAAAATCAATCCGCCAGCCCTCTTTTGCTAGCCATCTTGTCCATGCCCCTTTTGCTAGTCCCAAATTACCCTTTCAATCCTATCATAATTGCACATTAACAATGGGCATACCTAGGATCTGGTATCTGCTAAGGTTCTGGACGCAACTATACAAAAGATAAATTTCAAAGTTTCTTATATCAATAGCATTACACATATCACCATCTCCACCCTTATACTTCATATATAGTCACTGGATGATGCATCAATTGAAAATATATACTGCTCAATATAATTGCATCAAATATTCATTCATTCCAAAACAAACATGTCAAGCAACATATATGTATACAATATAGTTGAGTAGAGGTTCTCCATATCCCCGTACTTGGAGTCCAAGCTATTGCATAGATACATGTCCCTGCATAAAAAGTAAATATCCAAGTACAATTCACATTTCCTATGCAAAAGCACATAATTTATTTTAAACACAAAGCAATGATTTTGGCTTAAGAACATACTTCAATCTAGAACTTTTGTCTTAAGAAAATAGTCCTTAAAATTTCAGGCCATTTGGATTTCATTTGAAGTGCTAAATAACTAACCCAAATCTCTTGCAGATTTATTGTGACGAAAAACAAATATGGCTAGCCAATTTCACAATGACATTACTATCTGAAATAAAGTCTGAAAATGGTGCTGTAAGTTTTGTTGGAAATTTAAGAATGTCTATGTTCAGTTTTTTATCGACCTAATTAAGTTTGAATAAAGGAAACGCTTGAAATCAAATGGAACATACAGAAACATAGTGACAATTGTAGAATTTCCTCATGCAGACCCTCAATTTCAAAAAATCATAATTTAGTCTAGAAAATTCCTTTTCATGAGATCTCAATTTTGAAATGATCTTTAAGATGTCTATTGAAACTTTCATAAACACACAAACTTCAAAATACCTAGCCCAAATGTACAGTTTTTAGTAAAAATGCAACTGGGTCAAAAACTACAGAATGCAGACCTCTATGTTTAGCCTCAAAATTAACTTAAACGAAACTGTACGGAACTATACATATATTAAGCCTAAAGTATAAGCTTTCAACGCATGCAGATGGTTTCTAAAATGAAGTTCTCGATTAAAGGTTATGGTAGCTCAAAGTTAGCTAAATGATTATAATGCATAAACTTGTTATAGCTTTCTTCAATACCTACAAACTAATGTTTAATGTTACTGCTCAGTCTAACGTTGTTAAACTGATGCATATAGGTTCTTTCATCACTGTAATCTCTTGTTGCTAAGACAAAATAAGAATTCTAACCTGATCAAGTAACCTAAAAATTACTTAGGACACCTATTCTTATGGAACCAGTTCTCTAATCATCTTGATATGTTTCTATGCTTACATTCTGTTTGAAGATCATTTACGTGATTAACTACGGAAAACTTTAAGCCAACTTAAACAAGAACTGAGCTAAACATATGAGTAAAGTTCCATAGAAATAGAAATAGAAATAGATTTTAAGATCGAAACAGACCTTTGAATCTCTAAATCTAATTCTCCGAAACTAGTCTTCATAATTATGTCTTCCCTTCTCTTTCTTCTACCTCTCTCTTTCCTTTCCTTTTCTTCCCTCTCTATTTTCATTCTCACAATATCCTTATCTTTCTCCCATATGTTATTGTATCTATTTTCTTTTGTTTCCTTCCTTTCTGTTTGTACATACCTCCAACAATATGGAGTATTTACTACATCACCAAGCATAAGTAACACCCTCTTTGGGACACCCACAAGCCATGGTGGGGCCCAACCGCTACTTGCATCTTGTAGCCCTATGTTCAAGCTACGCTACGGTATCCGGAAGTCGCAAATCCGTCGCCGGGAAGTCACCTTTCCGGCCTTGCAAAGTTGCCCTCACAAACTAGGCTTTCTACACTAGAATAGTTGTTACTTGTCCCACATCGAAAACAATGTAAAGGAGATGGCTTCCTTCACCTATAGAAGGAATGCCTCCTCCCACTTAAACACCATTCATTCCAATTCCATCCAACTCCATTACACACTTTGTAATGCACTTGGGCCGCAAGGCTCAACATACTAGTACAACATTCAAGTGGACGTAGTTTCCCGCTAAAGCGGGAAACGAACCACTATACATCTTGTGTCGTTCTCTCTCTCTCTCTCTCTTACTTATCGTTAATTAGATCCCCACGGATCCAAGCATTAACATTGGCGCCGTCTGTGGGAAGCCAACACAAAGGCTTCGTCACCTACCACGAACTTTGACCCGAAAATGTCAAGTCGATGCTCATTCAACATCAAATTGGGACCGGTCAACGCCTGGCGGGGCTGGTCAACGCCCTGCGGGGCTGGTCAACGCCCAACATGGCTGGTCAACACCCGGCGGGGTCGGTCAACGGCCGTAGGCAAAGTCAACGCCCATCAAGGCTTGATCAACTTTTGGTCAACGCCAACTACAAAAAAAAACTTGGCGGCAAAACCTCTGGACACCCAGCGATTTCATCTGGACACCCCACTTCTTCGCTGCTCTCCGCTCCGCCAGACAACGCAGCTAGGCTCTCTTCCGCCCAACTCGCAGCTCCGCCAGCCGCAACTCCGAGGCTCTGCCCAACCTGCAGCTCCAGGGCTCCGCCCAGCTTCGCCGCTGGGAGTTCCTCCGCCCAACTTGCATCCCTGCCGAACCGGTGATCCGCCGAACTATAGCCCTCCGCCAAGCAAAATACCGCCATAACCCAGGCCTCCGCTAAACAAGGTACTGTTCTTGGATCATTACTCAGCTAAACAGCTCTGCCACCGCCACGCTGTGGCACTAACATCGGTGAACAGCTCTAGTGACACCGCTAGCTGACACCAACGGCAAACGCTATCGCTGGACACCCAATCCAAATTTTGCTTGGACACCCATGGCAACTCCGATCTTCTCTTCGATCATCTCCGATCAGCGGCAAAAAAAAAAAAAAAATTCCGCTGATTCACTCGGCATACCCAGAAAACCTCTCTGGACACCATCCACCTTCAATCATCATCCTCCGCTCGGCAAGGCTAGCGCCGGTATCAATCACAGCTCACAGCTTGGCCATAACAACAAGGCTAGCCAGCGCCAACAATGGCAGCGACAAACTTCGATCAGCTGCACCGCTGGACCAAAGCTCCGCTCCACCAACTAACTTCTCCTCCAAACCTCCGCCGGACACCGTCAACGGTATTGTCTCCCGCCAGGCATAATCAGCGGCCAATACCGCCATGTTTCTTCACCGAAGCGTTGTCAGCGGGAAGTTTCTCCCGCTGACCCATCACCGCTGCCCATGCTCCTCCGCTGACCGGCAAAGCTCCGCTGAACTCCAAATCTCAGTTGAAAAACAAGTGCTCCGCTCCACCAGCCGTGAATCTCCGCCAGGAGTCCCCACTGAGTCTCTGGGAGGGGCTCCGCTGTCCATGATAGCCAGGCAACACCGCTGGGTGACCTCCGCCGGGTGGGCTCCGATGAGCAACTACACAGCAGAACCATCTCTGCCAAAACTCCGCTGGCCCAAAATCTCCGCCAGACACATCCGGCGGCAAAAACACCTCCATTCATGGCTTCCAACTTTAGCTTTCGATTTTTCTCTCCCTTCACAACAGTCAACAAGCTAAGTCCACTGATGCTCTGCTCTTCTCCTACCTTTATTGAAAAGCATGCATTGGAATTATGATTGCACACCACGTGCTCATGTGTGAAACAACATGATTAGTTTGCTGCCACCCATTAGCTCTTACGCTATCTGCTCATTGTGATATACATATATCATGGGCACCACATGCATATTTCTGTCCTACACATAATTAATTATTAGTACACCATGATACATACCATACTAGACATCATGATATGCTACCATGGGAAACATAACTAAGTGACACGTGGCCTTGACTTGTCTTAGCTCAAGTGCATGTGCATGCATCAACTTTATCTCTGCAGCAAAACCGAGCATCAACTTTCTTTGACTAAACTATGTCACAAATACTTATGTGCTGCAAATGATGATCTGATAGAGTGAAAAGTATAATTGGTGTGCAAGGTCTACACGTTCCCAAATGACATATGTATGCCTTGATTCTTTTTCTCAAAAGCATCCAAAAAAAAAAAAAAACTTTATCATATATATGCAGCAACACCGAGCCTTTGATATATTATGCATGTGCACTTGCCTAAACAATCTAGGCTACGTCATGGGCACCGGCGATCTAACTATAGAGCTACACATTATAATTCCTCGTCCTCCCGCAAAGTTTCGTGTACACGTTTAATCGGTACTTGGCTCGTTTGCCTACATCATTATCAAAATTGGCACATGCATATTCATTGATACATATATTCAAATAATTTATCTATTTTGTCTATGTACAAACGCAAGCTAATAGTGTTGATTTTTTTCAAATCTACATATTAATCATCTATTTTGTTTCAAGGAAATTCAACTATTTCTATTGAGCATTCAACCTCAACTACGAGTTGACATACATTATCGGAGTATTTTATCCGCCACAAGCAATGAACCTCAAATCGGCATAAGATAAGTGCCTTCCTCTTATCTTTACGCTCTTGCAAATAGAGCTACTACCATGCCAATACCATGCTTTTACTACTTCTAATCATGCCTACAATATATCACACTTGGTATGCTTTTACATACTTCCATAAACTTTTGAGCATGCCCGCAACATTTGGTAGATTTGGCAACACTTTCTAGATCTCACATACTAGATATGCCATGCTTCACATACCGATCTCAACGATCCATTAGCATATCTACAAAAATGCAAAAATGATATTAGCATCCACATTACAAGTACATGCTATACACATATGCCATGCTTCTATTTTAATTGCAAAATTAAATAAGTATGGGACACTCGAACAAAATATTATTACTTGCTCTATGTGTTTATCATTTTTCAACCAAACCGCCAGGCGGTAAGGCAACGCCTCATAATGACAATGACCGCTACGCGGCATTGCAGTCAAGCTTTTCTCCTTCGAGAAAACAGCAAGGGACTAGTTAACACAGCCCACGGCAGCCATTGATCCGGCAGTTAACCCCGACGCTTGGGTATCTAAGATTGGGCTCGCTACCCAACACCCTCTGCTCCGCGCAGCTCCCCTCATCAAACAACTTTCCGACCATCCGGAGGTCTATAGCCAGGAGTGGGGACTCCTCGCTGGGCCTAGCAGGGGCCCACCCGAAAGGGCAAAAGCGTTCGCTCCAACCAATTCTAGATGGACGACGCACTCGCACTAATTATGCTTGATATACGGCACAAAGCTACGCTTTGGTATCAACCCGCAAGAACACCCTCCTTGACTGGGGACTTCGGGGACTTATACATACAGCCCAGCATAATTAGCAACGGCAACGCTCATGCCTCAGGGCATCACCATCGAGCTACCCGTTAGTGCCTCAGCGGCACCGCCGGGCTTTCGCGCTCGTGCTTCAGCGGCACCGCCGAGCTTCCGCTCATGAGCTTCCCGCTCCTGCCTTCCCGGCACCCCGAGCTTCCGCTCGTGCCTCAGCGGCACCGCCGGGCTTTCGCGCTCATGCTTCAGCGGCACCGCCGAGCTTCCTCTCATGAGCTTCCCGCTCCTGCCTTCCCGGCACCCCGAGCTTCCGCTCGTGCCTCAGCGGCACCGCCAGGCTTTCGCGCTCATGCTTCAGCGGCACCGCCGAGCTTCCGCTCATGCCTTCCCGGCACCCACGAGCTTCTTCTCACGAGCTTCCGCTCATGCCTTCCCAGCACCCCGAGCTTCCGCTCATGCCTTCCCAGCAACCCTTGAGCTTCCGCTCACGAGCTTTCCGCTCATGCCTTCCCGGCACCCACGAGCTTTCCGCTCATGCCTTCCCGGCACCCACGAGCTTCCGCTCACGAGCTTCCGCTCATGCCTTCCCGGCACCCCGAGCTTCCGCTCATGCCTTCCCGGCACCCCGAGCTTCCGCTCATGCCTTCCCGGCACCCACGAGCTTCCGCTCACGAGCTTCCCGCTCATGCCTTCCCGGCACCCCGAGCTTCCGCTCATGCCTTCCCGGCAACCCTTGAGCTTCCGCTCACGAGCTTTCCGCTCATGCCTTCCCGGCACCCCGAGCTTCCGCTCATGCCTTCCCGGCAACCCTTGAGCTTCCTCTCACGAGCTTTCCGCTCATGCCTTCCCGGCACCCACGAGCTTCCGCTCATGCCTTCCCGGCAACCCCCGAGCTTCCCGCTCATGCCTTCCCGGCAACCCTGACTTTTCCGCTCATGCCTGCCCGGCAATCCTCGAGCTTTACACTCATGTCTACTCGACACACAACACGTTAATGGAACATTGAATTCTTCTACCATCTGTCGCCCGTGACAAATTGAATTCTTTTCGCGTTCCATTAACACGAGCGACAACCAAACAAACTTAAGCGTTCACGTATTCATCATTCACGAATTACAAACGTTTACCTTTGCAGCGCTCATACAACTTACATTTATCATATGCTCACACGACCATACGCGCTCTCGAGTTTGTACGTCATATTTGATCGTACTCGGTGCCATTCGAATATATACATCAACATGTATCACGCACCCCATACGTTCATATATGCCAACGCATATCATTGCAACTCACATTTGTTGCCCAATGCAACGAGCATTCTACATTTGCTTGTTTTTTTGTCTTTGTTGTGCAGGTTAACGAGTCCCTTCTTGCTTACGGAGTTCGGGGACTTGTAGGGGCTCCGTGCCGCCCGGTTACTTATGCTTGATGACTTCGTGGTTATAACTCCCCAACCAAGAAGCTCCTCTTACTCGGGGACTTCGGGGACTTGTACATACCTCCAACAATATGGAGTATTTACTACATCACCAAGCATAAGTAACACCCTCTTTGGGACACCCACAAGCCATGGTGGGGCCCAACCGCTACTTGCATCTTGTAGCCCTATGTTCAAGCTACGCTACGGTATCCGGAAGTCGCAAATCCGTCGCCGGGAAGTCACCTTTCCGGCCTTGCAAAGTTGCCCTTACAAACTAGGCTTTCTACACTAGAATAGTTGTTACTTGTCCCACATCGAAAACAATGTAAAGGAGATGGCTTCCTTCACCTATAGAAGGAATGCCTCCTCCCACTTAAACACCATTCATTCCAATTCCATCCAACTCCATTACACACTTTGTAATGCACTTGGGCCGCAAGGCTCAACATACTAGTACAACATTCAAGTGGACGTAGTTTCCCGCTAAAGCGGGAAACGAACCACTATACATCTTATGTCGTTCTCTCTCTCTCTCTCTCTTACTTATCGTTAATTAGATCCCCACGGATCCAAGCATTAACACTGTTTATTTCTTCTTTCTATTCTGCTCCTTTCTCTCTATCTCCCTCACTCACGTTTTGTTGTTCTATTGCTCTCATTGTAGTGTGGATATGAATCAAGTAGATAGTTGCTATTTATACTAGCCAGGTTCTTCACCATCAAGCAAATCAATTCTGGTTCTTGGCCATCAAGCAAAACAAACAAATTAAATTTGCATATAGATGTTTTTGTCCATCCCTATCACTTTATGATGTGATCACCAAGCATTTAACACGTCTACTTGCAGTCCCATCCCTTAATAGAAACCTTCATCAGTAAACATTGTAGAGATGAGTATGAAAGCTATATAGCTTGATGACCAAGCTTATATATAAAAGAGAGGTTCTATTCATACCCCTAAAACTGGTATTTGAACTTCCCCATCTAATAAGCCTCCAATTTACTTTTACAAATAATTACTATTCTATATGCACTTCCCTAATTTTCCCAAAATATTCATTGTTTAATAAAATCAATAAAAGCCTTTTATTTTTGGGAGTTCTTTTCATACCTCCAAAATCAGTAGTTTTTTTTTTTTTTTTTGAAGAATATCATATCGATATATTAATACTCAGGCCAGAAAGAACCATTACATATCCTCTCTCTACCATCTATAGGTAGATAAAGAGTTTATGGTAAACCACAGCGATGCATTCATTAGGTCTGATCATTTGATAGTACTCATGCTCACTTATTCAAGAAAGCCTATAAACTATGTCACCAACGACAAGTAAATAGGTAAAGTCTAAATGAAAACAAACTAAAATTTCTCCTTGCCCTTAACACTAGGGCTTGGAGGTTTACAAGAGCAGATCACACTTAGCACTTCTTCAGTAGAAACCTTTTTATTCTTGGAGGGATTCTTGTTCTTCGACCCAAGTGGCCTTCCCTTCTTCTTCTTGATTGGCTGCAAGTCTCTTTTGGGGTTATACCTTCCTCACGAACCAAAACTTCCCCTAGAGTCTCAATCAAACCAAGAGATTTAGCAGAGAAATTGGTGTAAAATTCTGGTACCTTCATATTCTTTTGGTTCATAGATGGGCTTGTAGCAGTCTCTCCCTCCTTGAAAAACAATTTTTGTTTCTTTAGAGAAGCATAGGATGTAGCAGGACGATTACGCTTACTTGTCTATTGTTCATCAGTAACTGGAACCAAATCCAAAGTATTGACTGCCATCCTAATATCCTCATTTCGAATCACAATAGGCTTGCACAGCTTGAGAGGAGTAGGAGTTCCAAACAGGTTAGTGCAATGGAAGGCAGGATGGGCGCCTGCAGACCTTAAAAGCGACAAGCTTCATTTTGAAAACGCAGATCAGTGAAACCTGGGAATTGAGTAGTGAGAGCAAGCTATGTTGGCTCCTCCAATGCGACCTGCTCCACTGGTCCCTATGCTGCAGTATTAGGGCAGGATCCCTGCTCATGAACAATTAAATTGCAATCTTTGCATTTACCTATCAAGTTCTCAAAAAAAATACGTGATCTCTTTGACCACTCCTGGAATAATCTTTAGTTTTTTTTTTCAAGTGAAAAGGCAGAGAGATATCATGGGCTACATGAACCCTAATTTTACCCGAATTGTCAAAAAGCTTTTGATCAATCTCCAAGAACTTTCTTGCCAAGGATGCCACATTCATAATAATACCTTTCTCTTCTAAAGCATGAAGGATGCCAAAGATTCAAACCCAGAATAGCAGTGTATTTATGGGGATGATTAGAGGATTTTCCATTCCATCGTACTACTGCAGCACAATTGGAGCCCTGTTAAAGTACCATGGACCTCCTCGGAGTGCCTTATTACGGTCTCTCTTAAGGACAAATGTGAAGACGAACCGATTTTAGGTTCTATCTTGAACTCGAAAACCACCATCAAGAACCCATACGCATCTAAAGTGGCGTTGCAATTCCGAGGCTCCAAATTGTTTCTTTGTCAAGGGGTTTGCCAACATATAGGCCTGAGAGGTATGTGGATTTATAGCTCCATTCAAGTGTGAAATATCAATCACATCTGAGACTGTAAGGGAGAGAGAAGTTGCAAAGCTAGCCGTGACCGCATCTATGGAGGACATGGTGAAGTTGGGCAATGGGTTTGAGCGCCAGGTGGTAGTCGTCCCTCACTATGCTGCTTTTGTGTGTGTGTGTGTCTCTCTCTCTCTCTCTCAAATATATGTGCATGGAAATTCTCAAGCTTTTCAATTTCAATATTATGAGCAAGTTTTTCTTTTGGTTGCAGAGAAGTGTGTCAGCATGAAGTCGTGGTTGGGTCAAGATGGACTAATTTTCTAATTTTCCCTTGTTGCACATGTTGACCCAACTAAAAGCAAGACGGACTGTGGGCTTGGGTCAAAATTTCATCTATTGCAAGAAAATTAGTTAATTAAAGAAACAAAATTAATAGGTCCATTCTTTTATAGAAATATGTCATTTTTATAGACCGGCAAAACTTAGTACCTAAGGAGTTGTTTGTACCTATTTTTGGTAAACCGGCCGGTAAATCAATTGGCCGATAGATGAGGAAAATATAGTGCTTTTCTTGTTGATACTCGATAAATTTCATATTTATGAGATTTTATTAGATATTAACTTTTGGAGAAGAAATGAGAAGATAAGGAAATAACGGCGATAATTATTCTTTGATATAATTAATGCCGAGATTTTATTGAGTTTGAAGGCATTGAAGACAATATTGCAGAAATTAAAACAAATCAAATATAATGGCGCCGTAAGAAGGAAGTAGTAATAGTGCGGTTAAGGAATGAAGTAATATGGAGCATATCTTAATTTCGGTCATTAAGATCGAAATTCATTTAATTTAATTGTAATTTATTTCTTAAACCTTATGTATGTGATTGTATAAATACGACCCTCCTAGGACATTATAAAAGGTCCCCGACCAACACAACTCAAAATCAATACATCAAATTCTCTACAATATCAATCTTTTCATTCTTTCTCTAGCTTACTTTAATTTTTGTCGCTTTCTTTACCTTCCGCACTTTATCTTTACTGCAATTTACTCTTCAGTCTGTTTAAATTTCATGCAATTTAATTAATTCGCATTTAGATTCTTGCTATTTCACTTTTCGCACTTTACTTTCTGCAACCTATATCAAAAAATAAAAAAGAGAAGCAGCATCGGTGAAGACGCCGAAAGTCCTTGCAACAAAGACTAGAGAACCTAGCGGCCGAGACGGTTCCTTCCTCGGCCCACAGTCACTTGAAAGAAGTCAGATCAAGCGCAAATCTTATCAAAACCTCGCTCGGCCAATTGGCTGCGAGTTGGCACGCCTGCGTATCAAGAAGGACAATTGGACCGCAAGTCTCTCGGCCTCTAATTTTGGCCGAGACGATTTTGAGGCAAACATCTTTTGGCACGCCCAGTGGGACACTAATGTTTTAGGCGTATTCACAATGAGTTTCTTTGAGCCGAATTCAAACGGCTCAAGTTCAATAGATGGTGTTAATGGGAGGTACAGTTATGCTGCGTGCAAAAGTTTGGTTGATTTCAATAGCCACGACGCATGGAATTTACAAACACCCAAAACGCAACCTCAATATTGTTGCATTTTTGACAAGGAGGTTGATTTTCCTCCAGATGGTGAGCCCAAATTTGATTTCGACATTGAGCCAATTTATGAGACATATGAAGATGACTGAGTTCATAGCTTTGATCCACTCGGAGGGCTAATGCACCATCAAGAAGTTGATTATTTAAGTGAGGAGCTTATACACTTTGACATGATTGTCGGAGATAAAACCGACCTAGAAAAATCCAAATCAGCCAAGTTTGAAATGAAAGCTGAATTGGGTCATTTAAATACACTTGGTGAGGTTCAACGTTCAGCCTACTTAGTGGTTGAAGATCAAGAAGATATAAGTTATTCAAATTCAATGTTACAGTGCCTCCAATTGCTTGAATCAAAGGCCACAAACAAAGGAAATTTCAAGTTTGCAGTAAAACATCATTGGCCTCCTCCAAATTGACCACAATAATTTTTACGTTATGTTTTCTTGCTTTCGTTTCTATAAAAAAAAAAAAAAAAAAAAAAAAGTGATTTTTTACGGCCAAAAGAAAGTAAAGCGGTCGAGTGCTTTTATAAAAAGGAGAAGTTGGTGATGCATGGTTGTAAAAACAGTAAGCATGTTGTTGCAAAACTAGAGCTGATATTTAAAGGTGAATGGTGACCTTGATGGCTTATTAATTGTGGAATGGAGACGTGTAGCCAATAAAGGTATGAATCTCATTTTAATTTTCAATTGCAAAAGTGCTATCATGCAGCAAGCATTTGTAAATTTGAAAGTTTTGGAGCTAAACATTTATAAGCATACCACCAAGAGGAGAAAGAATTGTTTGTCGGCAGCCGTCTTGTGATTCGGCAGCCGTAAAAGGCCATGGTTCTCTATGATTATGGCTGGAAAATATTTTTGATGTTAGGCCAAGAGCAATTTTCTTCTCTTGCCCAAGAGTTCACTCGACAATGAGGCCGACATTATTCACTAGTTCCTTAACCACTCGGATCAAGCCGAGGCTCAAGGAACTAGGGGGGCTATGTTTGTACCTATTTTTGGTAAACCGGCCCGTAAATCAATTGGCTGATAGATGAGGAAAATATAGTGCTTTTCTTGTTGATACTCGATAAATTTCATATTTATGAGATTTTATTAGATATTAACTTTTGGAGAAGAAATGAGAAGAGAAGGAAATAACGGCGATAATTATTCTTTGATATAATTAATGCCGAGATTTTATTGAGTTTGAAGGCATTGAAGACAATATTGCAGAAATTAAAACAAATCAAATATAATGGCGCCGTAAGAAGGAAGTAGTAATAGTGCGGTTAAGGAATGAAGTAATATGGAGCATATCTTAATTTCGGTCATTAAGATCGAAATTCATTTAATTTAATTGTAATTTATTTCCTAAACCTTATGTATGTGATTGTATAAACACGACCCTCCTAGGTCATTATAAAAGGTCCCCGACCAACACAACTCAAAATCAATACATCAAATTCTCTACAATATCAATCTTTTCATTCTTTCTCTAGCCTAACCACTGCAAGTGGCCTAGTGGTTCTTGCCTAGTTGGGTGTGCTCACCAACCTAGGTTCGAACCCCGAAGCTGTCAAAGTGGCCAGGCACTGTGCTGCAATGCACAGTTGGAGCATTTCACATGCGCCGAAGGGGTTTATCTTGGGCCTAGGAAGCCTTTGGGTTCCCCTTGACAAAGTCAAAAAAAAAAAAAAAATTCTTTCTCTAGCCTACTTTAATTTTTGTCGCTTTCTTTACCTTCCGCACTTTATCTTTACTGCAATTTACTCTTCAGTCTCTTTAAATTTCATGCAATTTAATTAATTCGCATTTAGATTCTTGCTCTTTCACTTTTCGCACTTTACTTTCTGCAACCTATATCAAAAAATAAAAAAGAGAAGCAGCATTGGTGAAGATGCCGAAAGTCCTTGCAACAAAGACTAGAGAACCTAGCGGCCGAGACGGTTCCTTCCTCGGCCCACAGTCACTTGAAAGAAGTCAGATCAAGCACAAATCTTATCAAAACCTCGCTCGGCCAATTGGCCGCGAGTTGGCACGCCTGCATATCAAGAAGGACAATTGGACCGCAAGTCTCTCGGCCTCTAATTTTGGCCGAGACGATTTTGAGGCAAACAGGAGTAAAATCAACAAATGATGATTTTTTTCTTCTTTAAATGTAAACAAAGTTTACTTTATGTTACATGAAACTTTAAAAGTAGTTTCTAGATTATAACTTGCAATGAATGAGGTTAGAGAAGAAAGTAACTAAATAGATAATCTTGATCGCTTTGATATTCTAAATTAGATAGTGGAACAAGAAAAAAGGATAGTCATCTTTTTTTTCTTTTTTTTTGATCAAATAAACAACTCAAATGCTACAACTAGTCTTTCGTGAGTCGAACTCACAACTTCCCACTTAAGAAGGGGAGACTATGCCACTAGACCAAATAGTCATCTTCTTTTGTATTTTAGAATATGCATTTTTTTTAAATATATAAAAAAAAATTATTGTCTAATCTCAACCGTTAGTTGTCATCTAATCTAATGGTCTAGAATTAGAGTATAATTTTAACTATAATTTAGGTGGCTATTGAACCGCCCCTAGTTTGTATGTACATTTCCCAACTTACAAACACACACACACATCAAAGCTGCCAACTTCTGTGATCAACTCACCCATGGAATTAAACATGTTGCCATCTTGCTTCTTGTGCTGGCGCCTCTCCAGACCCTTGATTGCCAAATTAACCAATTCCTTCTCGGGCAATACGACATTCAGTTTCACTTTTTGGATTAGGAAGCGCTGAGGTAAGCCACAGCATACTCAGTGGGCTGTTGAGCCATCTGAGTAAGAGAAGCTAAGTCAACCTCAGCTTCAGTAGCCCTATAATTCTCCCTGAAGAGTTTCTCCATAGCAGGCCAATCAGCCACTGAAATATGTTTCAACTTGGAGAACCAAGTGAAGGCAACCCCTGATTGTGTGGCCAAGATTTTGCACTTGAGGTTATCAACATTCGCATACTAGTCACATTGAACTTTGAACTTGGCCAGATGAGTCGCTGCCTTCTCAGTGTCCTCCCCTGAAAAGGTAGAAAACAAGATGTTCTTAGAACCCTTGGAAGGGTGAGCGAGCATAATATGCACATGGAAAGGACCCTAGTAGACCATATTAATTTCGGGCATATGAGTAGAGGCCCTGATGATTTCCTCCACCTCGTCTCTCCTGATATAATTTCACTCAAGAAGGGTGGCTACTACCACAGTATGTTGGTCATCAGAGGAGTAGGCACAACCTGTGTAGTGACTGGAGTTGGCACAGTTCAAAAGATGGCTTGAGTGGGAATGGCTTATGTAGTAGCAGTCTGCACACTCTGGTACTTCACCAAGGCTCTGACTTGGATTGGGTTGCCAACCTCATCCACCCTGTAATAGCCTAGAGGAAGTTTCTGATAACAGTTCTTGGATCCATCACTATCATACTGATAGAAATTAACATGGTTCGCCGCTGTGCCTTCGGGAGATCTATGGACCGCGAATTTCTTACTAATCGGCGGTGTCCCATTCTTCTTACTAGCACTTAAAGCCACTTCATTAGCTTTCGAAGAAGAGGCAATCGGCCCAATAGGAGGTATCACAGCAGTGACACTAGCAGTCTCCTTTCTCCCATTGAGGGTACATACTTCTGAGGGGATCTTCTTGAGCAGTTCTTTCATGTGCTCCAACTCAGCATGTTGCGAACCCAACTAAGTTGCTGCCCTCTCCACTGATGCAGCCAAGACAGTGCCATCCTTTTGCATGGATGCCATTTCTCCATTAATGGCTGTGACATGCTCCTTAAGCTAGAACACTATTGCTGAACGCGATCCCCTTGACCAACTCTGCCAATAGAGGGCCGTAAACAAGCGGTCAAGCCGCTGGTTCCAATCAGGCTTCACGCTACCGCTGGAAGCAGTACCATCAGTAGCAGTAGCAGTAGTGTCAACGCTAGCAGCAAGGTTGACGATGGTAGCAAAATCGATACTCGCAGCGAGCTTGCCTGCAGAATTAACGTCATCAGTGATGACTTCAGTGAACCATTCTCTGTGTTCAGAGTTCAACATTGTGTCTGCCTGCGAATCTAGGGCAAATCTTGTAAACAACACTTCTTCAGAAAGACAACGACAAGCAACACAAATATGCGGCTTGTAACTAGAGGTCTTGTGTTTTGGGTAGTTCGAACACTCTCTGGTAAGAATTATCCCCTGGCTTCCCAATGATGGATGCAAAATATTCTAGTGTAGTCCCACTGGGCATGCCAAAATTTTTGACTATGACCTAGTTTGGCTAGTTTTTGTTGCTTGTGATTGTGCAATGTGCCAGCATCGTGGGGTGCAAGCTTTCTGGGGCTGGCTGTCCCGTACCTGACTTCTCTTCAAGCTTGTGGACGAGGAGAGCACCAACCTCATCACAAGATTCTTTTGTATGTGTTATGGATAAGGACTTCTAATGTGATTTCTTGCATCACAGAATTGATACTTAGTTTTGTAGACTAAGCAGAGCAGTTATTAGAAAGAAGGAGAAATCAAGGTTGTTGCTAAAGCGTCACTTTAGCTTCATTGGTGTTTGCTAAGATGTAACCCTAGCTTCACTGTGTCAAGGCGTCACCTAGACTATCGCTGGTTTCAACTTGCGTTGAGGTTGCCCCTGTGATTATTTGGTTGAGATATTGTGTGTCTTGTATTTGCTTGGGAAACCTTGTATATATACCTAGGGTTTCGGCAGTTCCTTGCTGTAGAAGGATTATTGAATGATAAATTTCTAATTGATCTTCGCTACATGACTCACATAAGGGCTCGTTTTCCTTATGAATCTTAGAATGGGTGAAGCTGTAACCCAAAATCATAAAAGATTTATTTTTGAACACTCTTAAGGATCTAGCCAAGATTACTTTTGGGCTCAAACAAACATATAAAAGTTTTCTGTAATACAAAATCAATTAAGAAACCTCACATAAGCAACATATATAGAAATCAACACATAGAAATCGCAACTTTATTATCAAAACATATAAATGGGCTTTAAACTTTGTCCTTAGCGTCATGTTAACTAGAATTTATAGTTTTATCAATCAAACAAAGAAACAAAAGAGTTTACAAAGAAAAATATGAAATACACTGTGAAAGATGAATAACAAAGCCTTGAGATGTTGAACTTGAAGATCCTTATATAAAAGCAAGCAACCTTCTAGGGACAACACAAGGATGGATGGCGGCTAGAAATTTGATGTATTGCATAGCTTCTCCTCCTCCTTACTTGAAAACGTAGAACTAGAAGATGAGAGAATATAATCAGATTTTTGTATGTAGAAAGAATGAAAGAATGATGATGCTTGATGTTAGAATGGCATGTTTATATAGAGGACGGCAAGCCTTGAGTTCCACTCCTTCTCTAATTCATTTAGTTAATTAAGGAATTATTTAATTGGTCCACATAATTAAAACCAATCAAATAAAACTATGTCACTTCTTATGCGTCATCTAACCAAATGAGAAGCCTCCAAAAGCAAGTAGAATTGAACCATGAATCTTGGAAGGAGATATTCTTGCTGAAATATTAATAATATTTTCTAATTTTATCGCCTTTATTTTGGCAAATAATAAGGGACTTATGTAATCAGGAATGTATCTGGTCCTTATTTCATTGTAAATCCTTAAAACTCTCCTTTCATCCCATTTATTATCTCTAGAATTCTCCGTTTGGCAACAATCATGTCATGTCTAGATGCATTTATGCTTTAATTGAGATATACACCATTATCCAGATAAATACTTAGAAATTCGTCCAAAATCAATTTATGTTCAACACGGACTCCAAATATGATCTTTATCCATTTTTTCTTGTCAAAAACGACTTCTAATCCATATCACTCCTATATAGGATGTTTTGGACTTCTTCTAGATGCTTCTTGAATGTCTTAGGCTCTCCTAATCCACTCATGTATCTTAGTGTCATCAGGACTCCTTGTCTCATTAGGATTCCTTTTCTTGGTAGCATCGGAGTAGGTTTCATAGTCCAACTAGGACTCTGCAATTTTTTGCCATTTCTCATCATTTCTCTAAGTGTGTTTCCTAGTTGAATCATGATTTCTACTTTGACTGGGATTCCTTTTCCTGCTAGTAGGATAAGGAATACTTCATTTATGCTCATTTATGCGTCTCTTGTGCCTTCTACTTGTCATTTCCAATGTCTTACATGCTTCTCATGTGCTTTTAAGCTCATTTTCTTGTCATGTGCTCAAATGTACTTAGAAAATATAAACTAAGTTAAAAATGATTAAGTAGAGAAAATAACTTAGTAAAATATAAGGAGTTAACTATTAAAACGTCACATTATTATGCTCCTATCACAATGATTGAAATATTTTGTAGATAGCTGCCCTATTACATCTTAAACATGTTATTAGAGTTTGGTCTAAACACATATTCTATGTATTCTTTAACAGATACATAATTCTTTTAAATATTTTTAGATGCAAAATTACATATTGAATTCAATTAGCATTAATGTTATCAATCTCTCCCTTAGTTTTATCTCCTGATTATAGATTTATCTTATTCTCCAAGCAGTGGGGTATGTTTAGTTATTTATGATATTAATTAACCTTGCATTGTAAGTATCATACAGTCAATATATATTTTTGATTCTTAACAAAATTAGCTATGAGTGAGAAAAGAACATAAAGGAGACAAAGTATGGAAATACACAGCAACATAAAAAATGAAGTATATGTAATTGATTAAAATAATATAAACACGAAAGGTGAATGCCTGAACGCCTCGAGTTAGATGCCTTGCGAGGCACTAACAAGTTGCCTCGCCTCTTGCCTTCGCGTTTTGAAACATTGATATATATATATAGGAGAATTCCATAAATGGTCACTCAACTATGACTCATTCGACACTTTGGTCACTCAAGTTTCAAATAGGGTTAAATACTGTTTACTGCTTGAACTTTTGCCCGAAAAACACTTCAGTCCCTGACCTTCTAATTTCACACGTTTACTCCTTGTACTTCAAAATTTCGAAATAATAGGTCCTTTCCGTTAGTCTCAGTAAAAAAACTCTGTTAAATCGATGACGTGGCAGTCCTTCTGTAGTAAAATGTCTATTATACTCTCACTTTCTTTTTTTTATTTATTATTTATTCATTTTGTTTTTATTTATTTTTAGTTTATATCTTCTTCTTCCCCGTCTCTCTCCTCCTTCTGCTTATCCTCCTCTCTCCTTTTGTTTATCTCCCTCCTCTCTCAAATGATCATCCCTAAGCTCTATTTACTGCTACTTCTTCGATTTCGCCACCATTAGGCAGCCTCCGCCTCCATCTCCGCCCACGCCCCTACACCATTCGTTCTTCGACTTCGCCATTTGCTACTCGTTCTCCGATCCCCTTGCCCACCAAATACTCCGCCGCCATGACGCCACCTCCACCTCGACACCCAGATCGAGACCCATATCGATCTTATCCAATGTTCTCCATGACTTTTCGGCAACCCAAATTGGATAATTTCTCTGCCTCGCCTCCTGCCTCAATACCCAGATCGAGACCCACATCGTCTCCTCCGCTCGATCGAGTCACTTCTGCCTGGTGCCGATTGCATCTACCTGGTGCCTCGTCCTCGCCAGCCAGCTGGGATTTTCTCTTTACTGCTTGATTATTGCTTGGCAACAGAGCTTCAAGGCCAACCCCATGTACGCTAATCTCTCCCATATGGGTTCGATTTGAGTGGTCAAGTTTTGGTCTTGGTCAGAAGTTTGGTTTTCTAATCAATTCTGGAATTATATTTTTTGTTTACTGATTTTGGAAGTTTAATTTGAAGGTGTTGTGATGGCCATTGGAGAAATGGGGAATTTAGGTTTTGGGCAGCAGAGCAATGGCGATGGTGATGGCGGTGGGGATTGGGGCATGGAGTTGTTTGGCCTGGGATTGGGATTTTATGGTATTGGAGTTTTTTGAAGAAGGTTTTGAGCAGGGTTTGGATGGAGCTCATGGGTTGTTAATGAAATCGTTTTGGTTTTCTTTTCTTTTTGTCTACTCGATATGGGTTTTGGAGAAGAATTGTTGCAATTTTTTTTTCCTTTTTTATTTGGATTTGGTTCTTGAGTCAAATTTCTGGGTTTTGATGGTTGGGAGGTGGTTGTTCGGAGAGAGAAGAGGTTGGGGGTTTTGGAGAGAGGATAAGCAGAAACTAAAAAATAGAGAATTTTTTTTATAAAAAAAAAGGAAAAAAAGGAGAAAGTTATGATTGAAAAAAGAATAGATTAGAAAAAACAGAGAGAGAAAAGAATAATTGAGAAAAAAAAGGAAGTGAGGGTATAATAGACATTTTACTATAGAAGGACTGCCACATCATCAATTTAACAGAGTTTTTTTACTGAGACTAACGGAAAGGACCTATTGTTTCGAAATTCTGAAGTACAAGGAGTAAACATGTGAAATTAGAAGGTCAGGGACTAAAGTGTTTTTCGGGCAAAAGTTCAAGGAGTAAACATTATTTAACCCTTTCAAATATATCACTTTGGTCACTCAACTATTACACTGTCAATCACTTTAGTCACTTTGTTAATTTTTTCATTAAAAAAAAATACTCATTGGGTGACTAAAGTGATTGACAGTGTAATAGTTGAGTGACCAAAGTGTCGAATGAGTCATAGTTGAGTGACAATTTGTGGAATATATATAATATATATATATATATATAGAGAGAGAGCCCTTCTAATGAGGGATCCCTTTTTTTGGTCATTTCTAGGGATAGGGCATTAGACAAACTTTTCGATCATATTTTCACATCTTAACAATTCAGTTTTTAGGTCATAATGTATAAATCACTTTTGCAAATTTTCAGTCAATTTGATGATCGTTAAGGCATCCAAACTACAATTTACCATTATAAACACGAATGGTTCATGTTCGATAGATTCGGTCTGTTCGTGTAAATTGCAGTTTTAGATGCCTTAACGATCACCAATTTGGCTGAAAATTTGCAGAAGTGATCTATACATTTGGACCTAAAAACTGAACGGTTAAGATGTGAAAATATGATCGAAAAATTGGTCTAATGTCTATCCCTATAAAAGACCAAAAAAGGGATCCCTTATTGGAAGCCCTCTACACACACACACACACACACACACACACACACACACACACACACACACACACACACACACACACACACACACACACACACACACACACACACACACACACTCACGGAGCTTCTTGGCTGCGGACGTCCGTACCTAAGCAAAAGGTACGGATTTTCATTTTTCCCCTCCTTTCCGATCACACATTTATATCTTAACCGTTCAGTTTTCACACACACACACACTCACGGAGCTTCTTGGCTGCGGACGTCCGTACCTAAGCAAAAGGTACGGATTTCCATTTTTCCCCTCCTTTCCGATCACACATTTATATCTTAACCGTTCAGTTTTCACACACACACACACTCACGGAGCTTCTTGGCTGCAGACGTCCCTACCTAAGCAAAAGGTACGGATTTCCATTTTTCCCCTCCTTTCCGATCACACATTTATATCTTAACCGTTCAGTTTTTAGGTCCTAATGTATAGATCATCTCTGCAAAATTTCAGCCAAATTGGTGATCGTTAAGGCATTCAAAACTGCAATTTACAACAATGAATACGAACGGTTCCGGTTCGATAGATTCGGAACCGTTCATATTCATTGTCGTAAATTGCAGTTTTGAATGCCTTAACGATCACCAATTTAGCTGAAATTTTGCAGAGATGATCTATACATTAGGACCTAAAAACTGAATGATTAAGATGTAAATGTGTGATCGGAAAGGGAGGGAAAATGGAAATCCGTACCTTTTGCTTAGGTACGGATGTCCGCACCTGAGAATGTCCGTGTGTGTATATATATCATAAACCTCACTAAGCATTTTATTCACATAGAAGATAGTAAGCAATACATGGGCATGCCCAATGAATCTAAGCCACGTACATAGAGAACTATGGGGAATTATCAACCAAACAAACTGAAATGCTGGTTTTTTTTTTCTTTTTCGTTGGAGGCAGACAATTTAGAGATAAAGTCTCACCTTCAAGCTCAAAGAGGAAGGGTCCATGGAACCCACCCCCTTCATTTGAAATTTTATTCAAACTTAAAAAGAGTACAATACAATTGGCATGTTACCGAAACCAAAACCCCAATGATAAAAATGAAGTACAAAACACAAAAAGTTTCCTAATACGTACTAGACCTTTCTCTATGATGGGAACCCAAGCTAACACCGTCCCGGATAAGTTCTGGACACTCGTGCTGAGAGCTCCGCAAGTACATAAGCTATAACAATGCGTACGAGCAGCACAAAATGGAAACCAGGTCTCAAAACCCAGATTCATGCAAAGAGCTAGCTATATATATATATATATACAGATCCTATCCAGAGCGGAGCTCCGCTTTGAAATTAACGTGTGAAGTTCAAGTTTTGGGTCACTTTTCGGTCACATATCCACATCTCGACCATTCAGTTTTTAGGTACTAGTGTATAGATCATTTCTGCAAATTTTCAGCCAAAATGATGATCGTTAAGGCATTGATAACTTCCTTAAAGCTAGTATGGTTCAGGTTGACAGATTCAGTCCGTCCATTGGTTTAAGCGAGTTAGATACCTTAACGATCATCAATTTGGATGAAAATTTGCATAGATGATCTATACACTAGTACCTAAAAACTGAACGGTCGAGATGTGGATATGCGACCGAAAAGTGACCCAAAACTCGAACTTCACACGTTAATTTTTAAAGCGGAGCTCCGCTCTAGATAGGATCTGTATATGTATATATATATATATTAAAGCCATGTAATCAATGCAGGTGGTATCGAATGCCGGCAAATGGGACAATTATGATTTCTTCGCAGCCAATCAACAATGCAATTTCAATGAAAATGTGCAAGCAAGGCAATCGACTAGCATCACGTCCAACGTCGAAGTCATCCATGCAAATAACACATGTCCCATGTCTCGTGGTTTCAATATAATCAAGTACTCTATTTTCTCCCAGCTTATCACTAGTTTCGTGCACAATCATAAGCTCGTCAGATAAATGAACATCAATATAATAATTAGGAGGTAGAGGAGAGCCGATAGGGTTCTGAACTAATTCAATTGCCTGATCCACAATATGAGACCGCTTTTTTTCTCTTTGTAATGGAGGAAGCTCAATATTAATAAAGTCCGCAATCTTACGTATGGAATGAGATTGCTTAATAGCATTGATATCCCCGTTACATAACTCAGAAGGATGGATGGTGATGAACTTTTCAATTTGAACAATTTCAAATCCTTCATAGACATTTCCACATGTTCCAAAAGCATGTTGGGTTGCCTTGCAAAATAGAAATCTCATCTTAAGCACGTCATCGCTCTGTGGAATCTCGGCCCACTTATCGACAAAGCTGCATTGTACATTAGAGCATCCCATTGTGGTTCTGTAATAACGGAACATGGTAACCTTTGACTTGGAGAATGACATAATTATTTTGCAGTTAGCTACATAAGGCCATGTTTGTTTCCCAGAATCTGGGTATTGGGAAAGGAAAGTGTTTCCTTTCCTGCGTTTGGGACAGCCAAGGAAGGGAAATTGGTTCCCAAAGGAAAGGAAAAAGTGGAGGAAATTGGTTCCCCCCCTCTCAGGATTCACTTTCCCAATGGAAAGGAAAATGATTCCTTTCCCTTCCACCAACCAAACATGGCCTAACTGTAACTAACTGGGGACAGCGAATGGCACGCACTTTCTGATGCACCTCTTTCGTTCAACTTATTTAGCTTAATTATTGGCAAATCCTGGTTCCTTAACCAAAACAGGAACTTATTATTTATTTAACCTGCTGCAACGCTTATATGAGCCAAGCTAACAATATATATAATCAATTGCATGTAACAAAAGAGTACACAACTTATCAATCTCCTCTGTTTTGGGATCGGACACACAAGTGAATTAGACGCGGATTCTTAATCTCTCTCTGTCTCTCAATAACATTTCTTCTCTTCATATATGGTGAAGAAGCAGGACTACAAGTTGGACTTGGACTACTAGTTGAAGGCAATCTGGTTTACTGCTTGGACACGGAGTCTTTTCCTAAAGAAAATAGACTGTACAAAATTATAGAAAGAACTTCAATCTTAGTCTCGTGAACTGGATTGCAGAATCCAGCAGCCTAATTGTTTCATGTTATTGAACCTCTGAAACTCGATATTCGACGGAGAGGAAAATTGATTGTCTTCAAGTTCTGAGGATTCTAGATACCAAAACTGACGGAATATTATTCTCACTCGTATGAAATAGTCGCAGAGTCGTATAACTGCCTTTTCGATCTGTTAAAAAATATTTTTAATTCCTGTTTAAGTAAAAGAGGATTTCAGAGAGATTGAATAGAGAATTGTATTTCATTATTGAAAATAGGAGCCCTATATAGGGATTACAAAGTACATGTTCAAATGTTACAAGGAAAACTAATTCGAGTAGGACTAGAAATTCTAGAATCTTCTCTCCTATTACTACCCCTAGTTTGAATAGGCACACATAAAACTGATTTTTCTTCAACAATTCCTTCATTCTTTTTGGATAACGTTAAGGAGAAAAAGCTATTTTACTTCGATTGATTTGACCATTCTAAAATGATTAATGAATTTTAATTTTTACAATAGTGGATCCTATATTAATTATACTAATTGATAATTAAGTAGAGAGCCAACATGTCTCCATACTTGGATCTTATGAGCACAGTGTTGGGCAGGTTCGTTTGCATTTAACATTTCACTATTGTCACTGCATAATGAAGAAAAGTTGCTGAAAGTACAATACTGTTTGTTAGTATTATTGCTATTAGACTGGACATATGGGCAATTTTGTTCATATTGATATGTTTTCATATAGGAGACATGTTGGTGATCTGATCAGCATTCTAGTTGTTATCATTCTGCATCTTTATCATGATAAAAGTTATATAAATAAAACAGAAAATTATGAATGATGGAATAAAGTCACATTACCAAGCCTTTTGAGGAAAAAAAAAAAGGCCAGAATTTTTTTATTTGCATGATCGAGGACAATGCTATCCGGCGTCAGTTATTTTCTCTGCAAAATGTTATTGACACTTGGTAGCATTTTCTCCCATGGTAGTCATAGGTTGAGCTGTGTGTTTCAAATTCTCCTGTTAGTGAAACTAGAACATACCCATTCTGCAAAAGAATACTTTGCAGTAACATTGTAAGGTTATTTGATGTCAGTAAGTGTTCTCAATGGGAATAAGAAGCTTTCTTAAATGCATGTATTAATTTATTCGGAGCTATTCGGGTGGGATCCATTTTCTCGGGAATATGAGTCGGAGATTTTGTTGCATGGATTTTTGTGGTTTTGGGCTTGGTCAGATGTCACTCTTGCATGATACACTGGCCATCCATGTGTGCATTTTTTTCTTGAATAGTTGGAATTCTAAACGTACTTGGATGTCATTCTTACTGTTATCTCATCTAGGGATTCATATTGGCACCTTTGGGGTTTAACTTTTTTTTATTTTTATTGATTATGGAGTTTGTTAATCATATATTCCATGATACTCGAGTGTAGAATTTCCATTTTTTTTTTAGAAATAGATAACTTCATTAACTTATCCATAATCAGAAGGCACATACATCACAAGCTGTCTCTTACCAACAGTTCTAGATGGCACAAGGTGCCAAACAAATGACAAGTGACCCTCACTGCAGACAAATGCGCTCACTTATTAAAGTGCCTAGCTAAATGCTCAAAACCCAAAAACTATCTAAGCTTCTTGTTATAGCAACTCTAATCACCTAGAGACCTCAATTGGTATACAATTAGATAAGCTAACTTACATAGCACTAGACGCTGAAAAAACAAAAACTAGGCACAGAAGCAGGAAACTTAGAGTTTCCCTTTGCCCTTAGCTTTAGGGCCAATCTCCTAGGTAGCAGTACAGCAGGATAGGTAAGTCGCAAGGGGGTCAAACCCGCTTTCTTGTGAGGCCTAGGACCCTTGTTTTTGCTTCCAAGGGGCCTGCCCACCTTCTTCTTCATTGTCACCAGCGCAACATCATCGTCAGCTTCAGTCAATCCAAGAGCTTCCGCATGCAGAGTGGGAATCTTGCCTCCCAAGATAGTTTTGAATTTCTTAGGAGAAGGTTCTGCCACCCCTTGCCGACCTCTTTTCTTATAGGTCAAAACTTGCTGCTGACCACCATGCATAGTGGAGGCTGGTGGAAGGTCCTTAGTTCCTGAATCGGACAGTTCCACCGAGGTCACCTCGGTAGCCATGTCCTGCAATACAACCCCATGGTTCATACCTTCCAGAACTGGCGAGTTTGATACGGTGCCATCAAGACCTGCAGATGAAGTAATGGATCGCTCTAACCGTCGAATAGTTGGCTTCTTCTTTTTCAGCAGAGAGGAAGAAGGCATAGGTAGCTTTCGGGGGCTCTGGGCAGAGTACGCAAAGGCACCGCCCGAGGAAGAAGAGCCGCCACCAAAGTTCACAACCCTAGGATCAGAAAGAGTCACGGGCTCCTCACACTTCGCCCCAGAATGCGTGATCATACCACATAGGGGACATCTACCTTTAAGATGTTCATACTGGAACTGTAGAATAGGTTCTACACTGGGGGCCAGGAACACCCGACGCTCGAGAAGAACCGGCTTCGAAATATCATGGGAGAAGAGGATACGCACCACACCTTTGCGAAATTCTCGCTTGTCATAGTCCAGATAGCCGCCCAAAAGGTTTCCAATGAGAATGAGGTTTTCGGGTTCCTTGTAGAGAGGAGGGATACCCGAAACCCTAACCCACATCCTGACATGCTTCAGGGGGACATCAGCGATAGGGGTGACACCATCGTACTCCTCCAGACAAACCGGATCCCGATCATAACACCAAACACCACCCTTAAGCACCTTGTTCCGATCTCTGGCCAGATCAAAGGAGAAGAGGAACCTGTTGTCCTCCTTTTCATGGATGCGGAAGTCCTTCTCCACCATCCAGGTCCTGAAAAACTGAGATTTGAAGGCAGTGGAATCCACCGGTTTACGAGTGAGTGGTTTGCCGATAAGAAAAGATTGCGCAGACCGCCGAACTGGCCCTCCACCAATCTTTCCCAAGTTTGGGGCTTTACCCCCTTCAGCCAGCCCCAAGGAGGCAGCGAAGCTGGCAGTTACAGCGTCAATTGTAGCCATGGCGCAGTGGGGAAGAGAACAAGGACGGCGGGAGGCGCAGACTAGAAGGTTAGGGTTTAGGGGAGAGCTGCTAGGTCGAGAGAAAATCTCGTTGTTGCTTTGTAGAATTTCCATTTTTACTTGTTAGCATGGCAATGCAACTGGTTGCATCTATGGGGTTGACTAAGAGTTGATCTATGATTTAATTTCAGATTTCTCATCCACAGAGATCAATGCATGGCTTTGGACTGGTATCTAGTTCCTTTACAGGGCGCTACCCACATAATACTTCTCATCAGAGCTCCAACTTTGGTGGTCCTTCTTACTCGTTTGGTAATGACCGGAGCCGACTGACTGTTGACAAGGGTAGAAGAAGAGATAGGGAGTGGGATTCAATTTCCGTTTTCAGTAATTCACATGATATCTCCAATGACCGTAATCGAGGACCAAGGGCTTCAAAGCGGAAGGACAAGAAGTCAAGAACGTGTCTGACCAGGGCTCTTCATCTAGTGCTAGGAAAATGGATCTATCTGCTTCTGGAATTAACCTCGACTCAATTAACCGGAAGGATTTTGTCACAGATTATGAGGAGGCAAAGTTCTTTATCATTAAGTCTTTCAGTGAGGATAATGTTCATAAAAGTATTAAATACAGTGTTTGGGCCAGCACTCCCCATGGAAACAAGAAGCTTGATGCTGCTTATCATGAGGCGAAGAGGATAAAAAGCAGCTGTCCAGTCCTTCTCTTATTTTCGGTATGCTTTGTGTTCCTATCTTCCTAATTGTTGACTGGGCCTTTGTGCCTAGTTTGGGGGGATATAATTGATATCAGCATCACAAGTACGAGGTAGAATCTAGATTCTTGGTGGGTATCAATATCCATGAACAGCTTGGTAATCTACAAAGTTTATGTGGCAAGCAAATTGGTCCTTTTATGTTTTGAAATTTAGTAAGATACGGTTTCATGGTTTGAAATGTCATTTTTCTTTCGTATCTGGCACACCTATGTTGTGCTGAATGATAAAAGTTTCAATGGTTCTATTTAAGTAATCTTTCACAAAAGATTATGGATTTACGCTCTGTATTGCTCTAGTTATTACATTATTTCTATACATCTCTGTTGTGACGTTGTCTTTTCTTACAAGAAGTTAGTTGCATATCGAAAAGAAATTCCTATTTTTGTTCTGGTGATATGGTCTAAAATACAAGTTAGTCCTCTTAAGAAGATTTTGGTTGCAACAGGTTAATGCCAGTGGACAGTTTTGCGGAGTAGCCGAAATGATTGGACCATTAGACTTTGGAAAAGATGCTGATTACAGGCAGCAAGACAGGTGGAATGGCCAATTTAAAGTTCAGTGGCACATTATTAAGGATGTTCCTAACATTCGCTGCCGTCACATTCTACTTGAAAATAATGATAATAAGCCTGTCACTCACAGCCGAGACTGTCAGGAGGTAGTGAATCTCTCTCCATCTGTCACTTTCATTTAGAGATAATCTCCAAGTTCATTTAGATACTACCTGGACATTTAGTTGGTTGCTCTTTTCTACTATGCTTGGCTGTTGTCTCTATGTATATGGGAATTGTGTTTACTCGATGAAATTACAGCTTTTTAGGTAAATGATACTGGATATGATAATGAATGTTTGCCTAGGGCTTTAAAGTTTTGTAGTTCTGTATATAGTTTCCAGGCAACATTGATCTTCTGCCAACATGGCCTTGCCATGTGCTTGTATGATGTGTTGCAAACATTGTTGTATTTCAATTATTAAGTTTGGCCCTTTGTTGGAACTTTCTTGCTTTCCACTTATGATTTCATCTGGCTATGAGTTGCCCTGTACACTTTAAACCTTCAAGGGGTCATGTTGGGTTTGCACTTTGTCGTCCTGAACTCTTTTGCAGATAAAGACTCATAATTTAGGTTAAAAATGCAAAAGGTGGATAGCTTTGAACAACTGTTAAGTTTTTCACCCAGGTTGTATCCCAATGGGTTTTCTGCGAAGTTCTAATGGGGCCAGTAACATTGTACCCTCAGTCTTGTATTACTCTTTCATATCGATGAAATTTCAGGTTCCCAATGGTCGATCCCAACTAGATTCCAAATAAAAATTAACTACCATGTATTTCGGTCACTAAATGCTAGTTATTCATTTATATATATGTTCCATGCATTATCTGCTTCCTTTAATTTTTTATTTTAAGGACTTTTGACCTTTTACTTTATTTAATTTGGCTTTTTTGCTGATTCTTAGTTCTTGTTGATATTAAAATATAGGTGAATCTGAAACAAGGAATTGAGCTGTTGAAAATTTTCAATGATTATGATGCACGGACATCTATAGTTGATGATTTTGAATTTTATGATGACCGCGAAAGGTCCTTGAAGGAAAGGAAAGCCAGACAACAAGCTTGTGCAACTACAGATGCTTCTGAGTCAGTTGTTCTTGGTACTGTTAAGGAAGCTTCTAAGTGAACTGTGTGCGTGTGAGAGAGAGAGAGGTAAGCTGAGAAAATTGCAATGGCCCTTAGTTAGCAATAAAAAGCCCCCCCCCCCCCCCCCCCCCCCCAACACACACACACACACCCCGGCAGGGGAATTTGATTCTTGAGCCAATAGGTGAAGCTGATGGTTGATACAAAAACTTTAATTTTCAAATGCTGCAGAAAGAATTAAAGTTACCCATTTGCCATCTCATGGTTTGACTCATCATCCATGTCAAAGACTGTATCTGCAAGACCGCCAGTCTTTCTAACTACTGGGATCTGAAAACATCGATTTAACAAAATATGACCATATAACTTTAAAGGTTCTCTACCAAATTGTACATCTACTGGAAATATAAGTAATTATATCATAACATACACAATGTCTAGAAGGAAAAAACAATGCATTGATGAAATAGTGTAGCAACTTAAACTAGCAAGTAATGGGCATATATAGATGATTGCATGTGATTTTTTATGCAACAATAATTTCCATATAGCTTTGCTCTCCTACAAGAAATTTGATAGTTATATGTATAGCAAGAACTACATACTGCCCCATAACGCATGCCAATCATTTGGGCCAGTCCACATGGCTCATACATGGAAGGAACTAGAACAATGTCTGCAGCAGCATAAAGTAAGTGGGATAGCTCCTCACTGCATACAAATGTAACAAATAAACAAAAGTTTGTAAGCAGAAACATGCACTGTATGCTTTTCGGAACAATGGACAGCAAGTTTATATACATGGAAATTTATAACAATGGACAGAAAATTTAGTATGGGACAGCTACTCAAGCTACTGTAAGGAAAGGTATCCGATCCTCCCAAGACAATTAGTTCCAACAGTCAGAATATATCAAACATATTTTTAAACACAGTCCAAAAGTAAAATGGGTTGTAGATTATGAATTTGGTATAAAGTTACAAAAAGGAGTGGTTCAAGATTGATTACCTATGCATCAATAAAATCCGAATGCTAGGACCTTGGTTAAGCTACAAAAGGAGTACCAACATGTTAATGTCTGTTGCTTGCTTTGATTCAAATAATAGGGAAAAGAAAACTATACATACATATGTTAACAATCACTGATCTTCAACTGAAATATCTCATGAAATAATGAATGTCCTTTTGTTCTTGTTTCGGTCATTTGTGTTTGTATCATTTGTTTATATAAGAAGAAGAAGAAAGAATCAAGGAATTTGATTAAAAGAGGTACCACATTTGGTTCGTTCAGTGTTGATTAGAAAATGAAGATATGGGGCACAAAAACTATAAGATGAAGAAAGAGTCACTACTAAAAATTTCCCCATTCCACACTAATAAAAATTAGTCCCCCTTGTCCCAATACACACTAATAACAGTGGCTAATGACTTTGGCAACTATGCAGCCACTAATGAGGGATCAGTCCCCTCTATTGCAGGTGCTATTGGGGCAATCCACACTAATAAAACATCAGTGGCATACCAAAACCCAATGCAGCAAAATACCTTTTTCTTTCCTACTGTTATTGAATCAGTGTGTTTTCTCAATACCACCAACATCAGTGGCAACATTGGGAGTATATATATATAAAAAAATAACAATTTGGTCTAGCTACAACCATGTATTTCTAAAATGTATTGTACAATTCGTATACAATTTCAAATAAAATGAAACTTAAAAAACATAAATCTCTTCATGTTCTTCTCTGGCTGCATCTAGCTACCTCCAGCAACTATGCTTTCCGTCAATTTCATAACTTTTATGAGTACGTTGCAATTCCACCCTGAGATACAAAAATTAGATTATAATTTAATATCCTGGATGTTAGTAATGAAATTGAGATGTCTTCTACTGTATTGTCAAGTACTAGTTTCATGCTCTGAATAGCGAACACTGCACTGATTTAACTATAACAACGTACCCATATTTCAATTCGAAGAAACAGTGAAGAAAGTCTTTAACAAGATATGTAAACCAACCAAGGCACAATTAATTGACAGAAGTGAAATGAAAGAAAGGCTAGACTAGACTAAGTCTAATTGTTCAGTCCCCTACACACACACACACACACACATGTAATATATAAATATAAAGTAGCACAAGTGTCCATATCTCAAGAGAATTAAACGTTGAAAAGAAAACAGTTCTACATGTCAAAATGAAAGAGCTGTAGCTTTCTAGCTACTAGATGCTAGTCACACAGCTTGAAGAAAGCTTACCCAGTGCAGATTCTCAAGCCAGATTATATATATTCCTGGTGGTTGCAAGATTATCCTTATCACCATTGAATGCCAGGGTTGGTTCCAAATCGATGCAGGGCCTGTGGAGCAAACCGCAGGGTCAGTAAAGCAAATAGGGCCGCAACAAACACAATAGAAGCTCAGAATACCATGAGGATTCCCATCGTTATACTAAAGGCATTTTATGAAACAAAATTAACAATGGCAACCAGTCTCTTACATGATAGTTCAAACTCCCTTAATATATTCCAACAGTTGATATATAAAATTGGATAACGAGACAGATAATAACCTGTGCCAACCTCCTGATTGCAAAAGGCAATATCTCCCTGACCTGTGTTACAGGTGACTAGAGCACCTTAATTAATGGTTGTACTGCACCCCTTTGAATAACGTGTGCCTGCACCAACACATTGGTTATTTACAACAGAGAATAAGGGTGAAATAGGTGATCTAACCAAAAAGGTATTTCATTCCACCTTACAATTTGAATCAGCTATAACAAACTGACGAAGTAACAGACTTAATAAGAGTTCAGACATTAATACACTAGTAAAACCGGGAGTTTGAGTTAATAGGTATCTTTTGCATTTTCCTTTCCTCTTTAATACAGATTTTTTATCTGCACCAGCTAACTACTGCACAGATGATCAATGGTATAAAACCAATTTGATCATCTATCCACATCAGTTTCAAGTTACAACCATCACAATGCCTCCAAATAGCTACATAGTGTGGTATCTTATGACACAAACAGAATTTTTTTTTTCCCTAAAATTACCTTCTTACGAAAATGCTGTGTCATGGCAGTCATCTGTGTAGATGTATAGATCATGTCAACAGGCATGTTGCTGATTCTCTTGCCAGCTTCGATTCCTCTTCTACACCTTCTTGCTCAGAGGCACATCAACACAGTCAGTGAACAAGTTATTTTCGGTCCACAATGACTCACCGTGCCAAAGTTATAGAGATGACCATGGGACTGGTGAGTTCCAATGGATTGGTGAAACATAGCAGTAGCCATTCTGAACAATCATAAATGACAAAAGTACAACGATTATACAAATGAGAACAAAGAAACTATTCATATACAATGTCGATCAAAGCTTTAGGGAAAAATATCATTTCTCTCTCAATGATTTTTATCCTTTCAAATGTCTAAGTCAGATCCCACATTAGATGAATGTTAATCATTCACTTTCCTAACAACCCACAAACTTATACATTGCTAGGGAAAACAAGAAGCTAATACATCTCAGATAAACATTTTCGTCAACCTCATGCATCATAATCATAATTCACAAAGAAAATTAGTAATAACAGAATTATTTTTAAGGAATCCCAAACAATATTTTCTTTTAAAGAGGAACATTGAAAGATCTCTCCTTTCAATGTTCAATCACATTCAAATCAAAGTCAAGAAAGAAAAAGAACAAACCTCCTTAGCAAAATCAGAGAGAAACCCAGTTACTGATCAAAGGCCCAGAATCCAATGCAAAATGAATCAAGAATCTGTTTTGATGATATTAGAGATAGTTGGTGCTGGTACGAGTAAATTATCTTGATGTGTGTGTGTGTACATATCAAAAAAATCAACGAAACCGAGGTAGAGGAAAATGGAAACGACCAAATGGGACAAGAGTTTATTACGAGAAAAGTTGACGGAGAAGAAGATGATTGACATTTGTAGGATATAGGTTGATAGCTGCATTTACATGTCAATTTCTGAAAGAACAAAACCCAAACCAAGCAGAAAATGGAAAGAGAAAAAAAAAAAAAAAAAAGAGGTGCTTCGAAGAAACTATACCACTTAACAGGGAATCTAAGCAACCTGATTTTTGTTTTCAACAATTTTGAATTTCAGATCTGACATGCAAATCCAATCATAACAAAACCAAGTTTCAATCAAATTAACTAGGATATAAATACAGACCAAAGCATCAGAAAGCCAGAATTGGAAATAAGAAAACCTTGGCTGAGTGGGTTCAGTACATGAATCTTACCACCAGACCGGATCTATGTATTCAGATCTCCGATGAACAATGGTATCGGTCTAACCGCCAGTGCATGGCTTCGGCGATTAGTCAAAGATTGGATCGATTCTCATATCTCTTTCATCGGTTCCAAATTGGAAAAGAGAAAGCGGTGGAAGATGGAAGAGATAAGAGAGAGCGGAGTGAACTGAGCTAAGGTAAGAGAGATACGAGGCTAGAGAGTTCGCATAGAATGCATTATAGGGAAAAAATAAGAAAAATAATAAGATAAAATTAATAAATAATGAATATTAAATTTTGTCGGTTACTTTATCTTCCCAGGGGTTTATTACTTTATCAGTTTATCTTCACATTTCACACTGTTTCAGTGGGTTTGAGAAATTAATTGAATTAAATATACAAAAGAGGTATGTACTGTGCTTAATGGCCACTGTTAACAGTGAGACAAAAAAATCTTCCACTGATAAATTACAAAGGTGTGATACTATTCCAAACAGCCACTGATGATTTATGGTGGCCAAAAAATAGTGGCTAAGCAGGTGCTATTGGGGAAATTTCTAGTAGTGAGTGAAAAAAAGAAATATAGGTAGCAAATACATCCAGTAGCTAAATAAAAAGAGTACGGGTTAGGGTCAGACAATCGCGTTGAGAGGCGAAAGTCGCTATAAAAGTTGTGACAAAATAAATATCCCCTTTTCTGATTCTCGATCAAGACAATTTATCTCTCTTTTACAAATATTTTGTAGACTAAAAGTAGATAAAGCAAGGATTGACTCTGTTAAAATACAGTTGTATCATACTGAATATGGGACACTGAAGCTGCATAGGAGACCTCTGGTTCCTAGCAGAATCATAGGGCATAAGCTTAACTTTCTTGTTTTTCTTTGGAACTGGCCAAGGGAGCGGTTTGGCACTAACCTAATAGTTTGTTTTATAACTCTACACCTCTAAGTAGCTTGCACTTTTTGATTTATTTTCATGTTTCTGAATTACAAACCAAGTCATAGAGTCATGGTTGAGGAAAGAGAGAAGTGACAAGGGAAATAAGAGACAAGAAACACAAAAGGAAAACACAGACACAGACACTGACAATAATAGATGTTAGTGCAATGTTTATTTTGATTGGCATTTCCTAAGCACAACAACCAAGAGTCATGTTTTCATGTAATAACTTTCTACTCTTGGATCCTTAGAAGAATGGAATGCTTCAAGCTTCATGCACAACTCTCATCAATCAGGTGTGTCTTGCATACATGTGCATGCTTGTAAAGTGATTAGGACTGAACTTGCCTTTGAATCCTATTCTAGGATGCGATCCTCTTTACAATCCTAGTGTATTGATCTGCGTTGTTTCAAATGGGTTAATCAAAAGCATTCAAACTTTCTTAAATTGGTTTATGGGCTTTTCTAAATGATGATTCTATTTTTAATCCATGCTTTTTAAAGGAAGTCATGAAGCCCATGTACATCAGAAACCCTAGCTCGTCCTCTCCTATATATATGTTTCTCTTAGGGTTGTTCAAGTAGTGGAATATATCAGAATATTTGGCCGTTGCCTTCTTGAGAGTTTTCTGCCTTTATCTTCAGAAAGCATTGAGCTAAAGTTTCATGTGAGAATCCTTCATAAGCTGTTCCTTGTTTAGCTTTTGAAGGGTTATCAAATCCCAAGCTTTTTCTGTCAAAAAAGTTTTCTGGTTTTATGCTTCATGTGTGTTGGTAGTTCATGCATGATTTGTGCCTTGAGGTGATTGACAACCGAGGTGAGAGTTGTGCCATCTTAAGATTGACAAAGGAGAACAAGGTCGCTGATTTGGAAGTAGCAAAGACAAGGAGACACCGCTGCCCACTAGATTGGTTCTAGTAGATGAGTTGTGTAAGATCTTTATGTACTTTCATATTCATATAGTGGATTGTTCACGGGCATAGTGCCCGCAGTTGTTTACCTCTTTGGAGGGTTTTACTGCGTCAACAGATCTTGTGTTATGGGTGATGATTTTACTTTGGATGGTTTGGCAAATTGAATAAATCATAACGTCATCAAAGATCTGCAGTTTCAATTAGGATTCAATTTCTATTGCAATCCTATATTAGGATGCGAAGAGGTCTGCACTCCTAAGATTGATTTCTAAAGTTGTTGACATATTGATCATTTCCGTTAGTTGAGAATTACATACATCCATTCTGTAATTACAATTGGCATCAGAGCAGGTCACTAGACGGACTTAGTGAGATCCTCAAAGGAAGCAGAATGGAAGGTATAAGTGATCGTGCAGCTGGGTCAACAAGTCACCCTCCGTTTCTTGATAAAAAAAACCAACTATGCAGCATGGAAGGCTAAGATGAAAGTTTTTTTGTGGGCAAAGGATGTAGCTATAAGGGCTGTTATTGAAGGTGGTTGGGAGTATCCAACTAAAACTGAAAAAGTTGACACAAAAGAGATTGGAGAGGGCAGTTCTACTGTTGAAGCCAAAGTTAAGAAGCTGATGAGTGAATGGACTATAGATGAGAACACCAAGAGTACAAATAATCAGAAAGCATTAAACTCTATCTTCATAACGGTATCCTCTGATAAATTTCAGCTTATTTCTCATTGTTACTCTGCAAAGCAAGCATGGGATATTCTCCAAGTTACTCATGAAGGCACTACAGCTGTTCGAGAATCCAAGCTTCAGCAACTTATCCAGCAATTTGAAAATATGAAGATGGGTGATGATGACAAGTTTGCTGATTTCTATGCTAGGCTCAGTGTTGTTGTGAATGGTTGTTTCAACTTAGGAGATCCCATACCTCAGCACAGAATAGTCAAGAAAATACTCAGGTCTCTTCCTATGAAATATCATTCCAAGAAGATAGCCATTCAAGAGTCGAAGGACTTGAATACCTATAATCTGCAAGAATTGATTGGAAACTTAACCACATATGAGATGGAACTCCCTGATGAAATGATGAGCAAAAGCATAGCTCTTAAAGTGAAGAAAGACATTGAAGATGAGTCAACAGATGAAGAGGATGCTGATGAAGATGAAATTGATCTTGTCACAAGAAAATTCAGAAAATTTCTCAAGGATAGGAAATCCAAAAGAAGTGAATCAAGGTTTGACTCAAGCTCCAAGAATACAAGAATAAAAGAAAAGCCGGGTAATAAGGTTTTAAGGTTTGAAAGAGCACATGAAAAAAGAAACAACAATGCTCCAAAGTGTTTTGCATGTGAAGGGTTTGGTCACATTGCATCTGAATGTGCAAATACCTTGAAGAAGTCCAAGAATAAACGGAATAAAGCAATGAATGTTACTTGGAGTGACAGTGAAGACGACTCTATGCTTGAAAGTGATTCTGAAGTGGTGGCCTTGGTAGGATTAACGACTACTGGTGATGAGTCTGAAGTTGAAGAATTTGATCTTGAGGAAGTAATGCAACAATATATCATGTTGTCTGAGGCTTCAAAAGAATTGAAGAAAAGAAATTTAGAATTGAGTAATGAAGTTGAGAACTTGAAGACTAATATTAGTAGGACTGAAGCTGGATTTCAATCCCAATTGGAGGCAGGTGATGCAGTGAGAAAGTCTCTTGTGGAGGACTTTCAATCCCTTCAACAAAAGTACCAAGAGAGATGTGATAAAGTTGAGGAGCTTAAAACTGAAAAGGCTTGTCTATTATATGAGCTTGAGCAAATGAAAACCAAGGCTGGATGCAATTCTTCAAGTGGTGAAAAGTTAGAAAATATTCTAATGATTGGTAAAAAATTTGGAGATAAACATGGCCTAGGATATGATGCTGAAAGTTCATCCAAAGGAGAGCATGTCACCAAGTTTGTTAAAGGTTCTAATCATTCCTCGTCACAATCCACTTTCCCTGTGCGTGAAGAACCTAAACCAATGTTGAAGAATTTTGTGCCTGTGTGTCATCATTGTGGAAAGAGAGGACATATAAGACCGAGGTGCAATCAACTAAGAAAGAGTTCTTCGAATGACAAGAAGCCACTCATGAATAAAAAGAAAGAATATCTTCAAGAAAAGCTGGAATTTCTTTTGAAAGAAGTAAATAAGATAGCAAGACTCGTTTCGGTTCCATTCTCACCTGTGCCCAAGATGAAGCAAGTCTGGATACGAAAAGAACCTCATCTTTCTAAGCTTCCACATACAGGTAAGTGAACTCCTCCAATATGTGCTTGTGAAAAATATATTCTTGGTTGCCAATAGCATGATTTTTCCATCATAAGCACATATATAGGGGGAGTAGTGTCTTTCTGTTTACATTAGTTTTCTTATTGCTACTATGTTCTGGTTTGGTTTTCTTATTGCTAATATGCTTTTCAATCCTAAGATATTAGTAGGTTGTGTTTATTTCTGCATTTTTCTATAAAGATGTTCTTTTCTCTTTTTGGGTTTTGTTTTTGTAGGGACTTTATTTAACAAAAAAAAAAAAAAAAAAGGGAAAAACTGAAGTGTATGCTTTGATTTTATATCATACCATACCATGCCTCACGGGTATTTTTGGTTGAGAGTGTTGAGTTGCAGGATTAATTCATGAATGGTTGGATGCTCAATTTCCAAAGAAAGCTAGGTTGCCGAAGTTTAAAACAAAAAATTGGTCTGGAACTTTGGCATCAACAACTCAATATGCCTTGGTAAGTTGACAGGTAAGGTTAATAATATGAACATATCATGTGGTGTTTTCAATGGTGCTGAAAGAAGTTCTCTTGCACTTGAGTTCATGTTAAATGAATGCCAACTTTCAATGCCCTTGGATTAAGTATATATTGACAATCTCAAGCGATTCATTAGAATTTGTGATCTAAGTTGGTTCCCAATTTTTAACCTGTGCTTGTAGCAGCTGTGTGTTTGCATGTAGTATAGATTTGATTATTGTTGTCCTCATTTAGTTTTGAGTTACTTGATTATCTGCATATTTGTTGCATTTTTTGCATTTAGGATTCCAGGTTTATTTCAATCCTAGTTTAGGATGCGTGTTCTGTTGCAATCCTAACATGTGCATTGTAGTACATTATCACCTCAAGAGCAACTCATGAATTGAGATTTAGTTACATCACTTGGCCTTCTCCTGTAGTGATTTGTTCTTGCTTTTTGAGTGTTTAAAGGTCCAGAATTAAACCCTATTCTTTTCCCTCCCTTCTTGTGTTTACGGCAACTAAAGCCTTGCTTTGTCTCTTGCACTTGCACACCTAAGATGTTGAGTGGGGTATGCAGACCGAGTTATCACTCTTGTAATGGCACCAGTTGTTCTTCAAGGAGACATCCAGTCTACCACCAAATGTAGATGGGACACCTGCCTTGTAAAGCTAGAGTGTTTCAGGTCGAAACGGTGGTGGTCTAGGCAAGTCAGGCTATCTCCAAATGTAGATGGGACACCTGCCCTGTAAAGCTAGTGTGTTTCAGGTCGAAACGGGGATGGTTTGACTCATGATCTTTCTGTTAAAATTAAAAAAAAAAAAAAAAAGGAAAGCGGGGGGTCGCAAAAAAAAAAAGTATATCCGTTGCTCAACGCTCAATGCGCCCTCATAGATCATGTCTCCATTTATATGTATATTGTGCCTCTTCGTGATACTCTCTCTAAAGCCTCTGATGATCTGGGTTCACTTTTCAGCATAGCACTTTTAGTACCCTAACTCAATTTGGTTTTGAAATAAATAGTGTTTCGTTACTGAGACCTGTTCTCTTTCAAATCTGCTGGTTGATGCTCTTGAGAAGTGTTCATGTTGATGTTATCTTGAAAAAGCTCTACTTGATTGTTCTGTGTGTGGTAATGGTCTGTCTCATGCATCATCTCTGCTTGGTTCTTCTTAATTGTGTCTGCTACAAAGTGCAGGTTACCTTGGTTCAAACATATTCCATATTCTTCTTGATCTTTTGAAAGTTGTCATAACATACTGATATTCAAGAGTGTTTGAAGGTTCAATTCTATTGCAGGATCAGTTTGACATTTTATTCCTAGCCCCCTGATTAATGTTTGTTTCCGCTGCTACCAATACATGATTATTGAATTTAGGGGAAGTGAAATCGATCTTATGCACAATATGCTTTGGTCCCTTTGTTCTTTCCAGGCAAAAATAGGGAGAGATTGGAAGTTTAATGTTCTTAATGTTTCATATGCTTATGCTTACACCACTTCAACCATACATGTTCTTCACGGGAGTTATGTTTCTTGTGTGCAGAGTACAACTTGGAAGTTCATATTTCTTGGGTCATGGTTGTATAGGATCAACTATTGTGTATGATTAAATGTATATGTTGTTTTGCCTAGGAAATGTCAAAGGGGGAGATTGTTAGTGCAATGTTTATTTTGATTGGCATTTCCTAAGCACAACAACCAAGAGTCATGTTTTCATGTAATAACTTTCTACTCTTGGATCCTTAGAAGAATGGAATGCTTCAAGCTTCATGCACAACTCTCATCAATCAGGTGTGTCTTGCATACATGTGCATGCTTGTAAAGTGATTAGGACTGAACTTTCCTTTGAATCCTATTCTAGGATGCGATCCTCTTTACAATCCTAGTGTATTGATCTGCGTTGTTTCAGATGGGTTAATCAAAAGCATTCAAACTTTCTTAAATTGGTTTATGGGCTTTTCTAAATGATGATTCTATTTTTAATCCATGCTTTTTAAAGGAAGTCATGAAGCCCATGTACATCAGAAACCCTAGCTCGTCCTCTCCTATATATATGTTTCTCTTAGGGTTGTTCAAGTAGTGGAATATATCAGAATATTTGGTCGTTGCCTTCTTGAGAGTTTTTTGCTTTTATCTTCAGAAAGCATTGAGCTAAAGTTTCATGTGAGAATCCTTCATAAGCTGTTCCTTGTTTAGCTTTTGAAGTGTTATCAAATCCCAAGCTTTTTCTGTCAAAAAAGTTTTCTGTTTTTATGCTTCATGTGTGTTGGTAGTTCATGCATGATTTGTGCCTTGAGGTGATTGACAACCGAGGTGAGAGTTGTGCCATCTTAAGATTGACAAAGGAGAACAAGGTCGCTGATTTGGAAGTAGCAAAGACAAGGAGACACCGCTGCCCACTAGATTGGTTCTAGTAGATGAGTTGTGTAAGATCTTTATGTACTTTCATATTCATATAGTGGATTGTTCACCGGCATAGTGCCCGCAGTTGTTTACTTCTTTGGAGGGTTTTACTGCGTCAACAGATCTTGTGTTATGTGTGATGATTTTACTTTGGATGGTTTGGCAAATTGAATAAATCATAACGTCATCAAAGATCTACAGTTTCAATTAGGATTCAAGTTCTATTGCAATCCTATATTAAGATGCGAAGAGGTCTGCACTCCTAAGACTGATTTCTAAAGTTGTTGACATATTGATCATTTCCGTTAGTTGAGAATTACATACATCCATTCTGTAATTACAATAGACATGAAGTTGATATATGAGCATAAAGCGTTGTTTACATATTGTATCCTCAATCCTAGCATAAACCAAAAGTCATAAATCTCAAATCCAATACTGAATCTGCAAGGTCTTCAAATTCTCTTTCAACCCGGTGATCCGGGGCTTTTCCCAGTACAACCATCTGTCCACCCTAAAATTTAGTCCAACATGTAGAGGAAAAAGAAACTCATCAAATCACATGCCGAATACTTCCCAAAGAAATTAGTATGTAAAGCAAAATTGTGGAAAAGACAAGATAGTAATTGCCAAAACTTTTCTCATGGATAAAGAATTGGTTCAAAAAATGGTGACATCTTTTGGTTTCAATGTAAGGAGCGGCTGGAATACGCCCTACGTAGGGTGCGCCCTCGTGGGCCCAGCACTGGTGGTTCAATTTTGTCCACAAATTTTGAAATTAAAGGTCATTGATGTAATTACCTACTTAACTACTGTTATCAGTAAAACTGATTCCGTTACAGTAATTTCTTGATGGCGTTTAAGACAATTCCCACATAATGTCAGTCTCGTGCCCTGTCTATCTGTCTCTGCCCTCAATTCTCATTCCCATTTTCACTTCAAGATCCGAAAGACCATCAGAGCTTCGAAACAAGGAGAATAAATCTAACTCCCACTTATCTGAAAACACACCTCCATCTCCGTGACCGGAGGTCGTCGTCGTCATCGTTTCGCTGTTGTTGTTGGTGAGTTCATCTGTCACAAAGTTTCATTTCCATGGCTTCTGAAATCGTTTTCAGGATTCCAAGCCGAAACTACTGGTTTTCAACGTGTTTCGAACTTTACAGTGAGATTCAGAGTGTTTCGCCGATCCGAATCTGATTCGGTTCTTGTTCTGGACCTGGCTGGATCATTGGCCTCGCTAACAGATTGCTCTGTTCTAGTAGAGCTCTTCCGATTTGGAACTGGAAGGAATTTTTTTTTATATAGAATAAAATATATGACGACCCAATAACAAGTGCTTTACCCAGCTTGGGTCATCCTTAACTAGAGTGAATTCCAGTGGGAATCGAATAGATGTTTTAGGAGGAAAGTGAGGTCTAGGATCCAAATTTGGGCAAACTCGGACTATTCTAATTTCCAGTGAGTTTCCAAGAACCGCGTTTGTTTGCATCCTAATCTGGAAAGTGGAGATGTCATGTATACCAGGCAACACAATTACTGTGTAGTTGATTGTCCCTGTCACCCAATTCAGCTTCATCATGGTTTATCAACTTCAGCCCAGCAAATCAATTCCCTTTTTCCACTGCACATTTTGTTTTCCGATTCCTGGAGGGCTGAAGACACTGAGCAACTTTGGAAAGAAGTAGAAGATCTAGTCCTTTACTTGTTAATGGGAAACAAGTATGAAGATAAGAAGATTCAACGCCCCAAACTTTCACAACACTTATTTAAATAGAGGAAGCAGTCGAGGATTTTCATCATGAGTATTGGTTTTAGTGGCAGATTGCAAATCCGTTGGGCTTTAGTCCTCTCCGATTGTACTCCTCTAATTCTCTGGTTTCTATACTTTTGAGGACAGTTGAAAATCATAACAGTCGTTATATTTAGACTAGTTGAATCAAGATCAGTTTTCTCTTCATTATTTGTCTTTCTTTTTTCTTTTTCTTTTTTGGACCAACAGTAATCACCTTTGCTTTCTTCACAGATTCATTGCCTCTTGTTTTGCTGATTGATGCTTTGATTGCTTCTTTGGCCACCCATCCTATTTTTCGTTTTGTTTTGGTGGCTACTGTATACACTTGATTTACCATTTTTCTTTTTTAAAACCATGCTACCATCTTAGCCAAAAGAAATTGAAGTAAAACAAACCAGATGGAAAAGAACATTGAGATATTTTGATGAAGATCTAACTTGCTATATCAATTAGTTTCTATAACCTTACATTAACATGCAGCATCAATACTCAGAACTGCAAAATACAAGAAAACGTACATGATTTATAATTCTCTATACTAATGGCCTCAATCCACCTGGTTCCAAATAAACCATCTTTAATTCAACCAGTACGTGCACCAACTTAACTATTCAAGTATGCAACTGTAAACAATATCCGATATGAACACCACTGCACCTCTCAAGTTCTAAGCAAATTAACTAGCATGAGCATCATTTCTCTTATCCAAATTTTATACAGAATTATAGATTAACAAAGCACCATTTCACTCCTTCTCTGACTTCCAACCCTGTATTCCCCACTCTCAGTACACAGCTGGAAAAGCGTCAAAACCACAAATTACTTCCCTTTGACTGACCCATCTTCAATATTCCCAAATCCTAACCCTCCCACCGTACCTACAGTAATTTCCTCAAGTGAGAACCTTCATTCCCTATGTACCAATGTCAAATAGGATCATATGGAATGCCGGGAGAAACAGGAACATTGACATAGACCATACTGTTTTCTTAATTCTTCTTCTGAATCAACAAAGGGAACACAAGCCAAAGATTAAACAACAATAATTCATAATGACTGAACCCAAATTGATCTAAAAAGAAGTTTGTACCTATACTAAATATACATGATTGTCGGATCATGAGACACCCGTAATAGCCTTCATCTAAGCCTGCCAGCTCTATAAACCTGTGAAGAGAGGAAACAAAAAAGAAACGGCATGCCAAATTCAGAATCATGGAAATAACAAAGACCAACCAACAAACAATCACGTTACAAATCATTAACACGAATCCAAGAATGATACGACTACCATCAGTTATGAAATAATATCACCCCATAACTAAATGTTGAAAACGGCAGAATCAAGCACAGAAGATAGAGGATTGAATTCCAAAATCACACCACTAAAGGAGCTCAACTCGTTACTTTGGGCACTTGAGTTCTATGGAAGCAAGGTTGAGAGAGAGAACATAGATATTTTGAGAGAACAATATAAATATTTGAATGAAAGGGAAGAAGAAGAAGCAGAGAGAGACCCGTCAGCGAAGATCGGGGAGTCGAAGCTTGCTTAGGAGTGTTCTGTTTTAGGAGTCTTAGACAACTCAACAAGTTCAGCCTCCATATGAGCTTTCTGGGTAGTTTTGGGAGAGAGGTAGACGACAACGACACCCATTCATCCGCTGGAAATCCATGGCTACCAGCCTACCGCCACAATCATCTGTCATGGGTATGAGCTAACCTAATCTAAAAATTTTAGAATATTTATCTCTTTGTGATTCAACTCCCCTCAGTGAAGTAAAAGTTTATAAAGGGTTGACCACTTTATTTAATGTCAGAATAACGATGAATTGAGTTAATTTTTTTACACAATACTTATTAATACACTATAAATAGATATGTAATGTCAAATTGATCGATTTCCAATTTTCGTTATTTGGATTCCACAAAATACTTTCATGCCTACTAATGTAGTTTAACTTATTCATAGTCCTGTAAAAGTATACCTTCCATGACAAACAAGGTAGAGGAAATAGAATTTATCAGATTTAACCGTTAGATATTATCATGACATAGAGAAATGGTTATGGTCAAAATTTTAATTTTTGTCGTTGTAGTTTGGGTCTCGATCTATGTGGTCAACCATAAACCCTAAATACACACAAAACTAAAATGCTCACCACCTCTCACTCGCAACTTATTTTTTCGATCTGTTAGCTCTCACACTCTCGTGGGTATGAGATATATAACCTAATGTAAAAATTTTGGGAAATTTTTCTCTTAGTGATTCAGCTCCCCTTAGGGAAGTAGAAGCGTACAAAGGGTTGATCGCTTTATTTAATGTGGAAATGACGAGGGATCGAGTTAATTTTTTTACACATTACCTAATAATACACTTTAAATAGATGGGTAATGTCAAACTTATTGATTTTCAATTTCGATTATTTAGATCGCACAAAATGCTTACATGCCTACTAATGTAGTCTAATTTATTAGTTCCATGTAAATGTATACCTTCCATGACAAACAAGGTGGAGGAGATAAAATTTATCAAATTCGACCGTTAAATATTCTCATGACATAAAGAAATGGTTATGGTCAAAATTTTAATTTTTTTTGTCGTAGTATGGATCTCGATCTAGTGATCAACCGTAGACCCTAAATACACATAAAACTAGTATGCACATAACCACTTATACACAACTTCTTTTTTTCGAGCTGTCAGCTCTCACACTTTCGTGGACATAAGCTATATCAATCAATGTAAAAATTTTAGAAAATTTATCTACTCGTGGTTTCGCTCACTTAGATAAGTATTAGCATATAAAGGGTTGACCGTTTTGTTAAATTCAAATTTATTGATTTTCAATTTCGATTATTTGGATCCCACAAAATCCTTATATGTTTACTAATATAGTCTGACTTGTTTATTAATTGTATCAGATAGTATACTTTGAGCCCTGGAAAATATATAAGAAGTGGAAATGCAGTTAATGGATATTGTTGAGTTTACGATCACAGTAATTATAAAAGGTGCTCGAGAATATTTTCAGAAGTACTCAAGGTGAAATCCTCGATTTAAAAGTCAGATAATAAAGTACACGACATGATGATTTCGTAGGAATTTTCGGAAAATTTTTCGCATACCCAAGTTATTTATAGTGATTTTTTGAAGTTTTAGAATTATGAAAAATCATTTAAGAAAAATAGAAATTATCGCTGTGAAATCTGAGCCATTAAAATTATTCATCCCTTGATCTTAACCGTCGAACTTTATTTTAAAAAGGGGTATTAAAGACCAGACGGTATCGCACGACCCAGAACCTTCGAGCGTCTCGAATCCTGAGATCGGACCCGGCGACGCTGAAACTTGACGCGACCTCATCTCTCAATTCCGGCCACCTCAGGTCGACGGACCAGTGGCGACTGAACCATCTTGGCGGTGAGGTGCAAGCCGTGACCTCAGATCATCCAATCGGTAACGGTACGACGTCGAGAAACTGCTGCAACTCCGGCTAGTTTTCTAGCAATTTCCGGCGACTCGGGCGGTGGTTCAGCGTGCATGTTATACAGAATTTGGTCTACTCCTCGTCCTCTACACGTCTCTGTAAGTAGTTGTTCGATTCGATTAAGTTTTTGAGAAACTGTATTTTGGGTGCTTGGGATTTTTACTGTAATTTCGGTTTCCGGTAGCAATTCCGGACTTCTGACTTTCTCCGGTAGCTAGCCTGGTCCCAGAACTCGGAAGCATGATAGGTCAAACCCAGATGGTTTCGATTTTGATCAGAAATATTGGACCAGAGAAAAACAAACCCAGATGAGAGTTTGAATTGGATTAGAGTTCAACACAAGTCTCAATTGATATAATGACTAGGAGCAAAACCGAAAAAGCACCAATAGGAATCATTAAAGTTGCGATTTTGATCAGCAATGTTGGACCAGAGAAGGAAAAGAGGGAGACCCATATGAGAATTAGAGTTGAAGTTAGAGTTTATATGAAGAAAATTGAGATAAGAGAGTATTACAGATGAAGGGAAGCTCGGGTTCCCCGGCGAGGTTGTAGGAGAAGGAGTGAAAGTGAAACTCTGTGTTGTGTTGTGTTATGTCGAACCCAGATGGTTGGCCGAGCTGGGTTGATGATCTTAGGTAAGTTCTGCAGTTGTGGTGGCAGTTTCGATATTCATTGGTAACTTCTTAGTTTTGATTTGTGCTGTGAGTTGATTTGGCTGAATTCATAAACACAGAATTCGTTAAGTTTGGAAAAGGAGAACAAAGGGAGAAGACACACTCACACGAAAGCGGCCAAAGATTCAGACTGGTCGAAGGCAAAGGTTATTCAATGGAATGAGAATACCCTTTTGCCCTTGGCAAGTGAGATGAATGGCGCGGCAGTAACAATTTTTACTCACAAGAGGTTGCTTGTCGTTTGCGAAACCGGAAATTACGATTATACCCTTCCGTTAATGGACGTTTAGGGCGCAGCGTGCGCAGGGCGTATTCCAGAAATTCCCAAATAATTATGAAACATACTGCTTTCCTGCAGTCTCAGTGTCAAACATATATGAAACAGATCATACAATTTGAAACCATGATATTATTATGTTATTTTATTAGTATCCTTTATCAGGTTTATCATGTTTTAATTTAGGGTATGATCCTTGCTGTAGAAATATGTATACATAAAAATATATTGGAGAAAAAAAAAATACTTAAAAGAACTTGTTAAGAACTTTAATGGATCAGAAAATGTCACTTTAGTTTAAGAATACAACAAGTAAAACATGCATTTGGTGGTTAGCTGATGAGTTCTAAAATGCAGTTGGCTTGGGTAAGCACTTAAAATATCAAAAATCAATAATGAAATCATAATTCACAAAGTTTTTTGAAAGAAGCATAGTTGCACAAGTAATGCAAGAATGTATGCTAAAAGTAATAACTTTTTTATCTATGATTAAATTAAAAGAAAACTTACTGGGATTTGAACAATAGTAGGACATGAACAAACATCTATAAACCCACTTTAGCAATAGAAAACAATAAAAGAAGCATAATTTCATTGAAAAGAGATAAAAATTGCAATACAGGGGGCAAGTTGTCCTATGAATAGACTATGAACTAATCTAAAACAAGATACAACAAAATAACAATGGTGATGATACAATAAAACAGCAAATAAGATCTGTCTCACAAAAACAATTTTCAGTCATGTGAAAAGAAATCCCACAAAAGAAGATTGATTAAATCAAGAGAAAGGAGCAGAAATAAGTAAAAGTAGACAAAAAGTAGCCTGAAAAATGCAATTGAAGGACCACATACTTACCTTTGCCATAAGAACTAACGTTCGCTTACCTACATTCACCATAGTGCTCCATGTTATGGATTGTCAATACTATTCTCGGCTTCTACAAATTAGCATCACACATGGGGAAATCAAATATTATAAGCAAACTTAAATAACTGTACAGCATTGTTATCTGTTAGAAAACGTGAAGCGGGAACAGTAGCAATAAGAGAAGGAAGTACCTTAAGTGAAAGATGATTGTCCGAAGGGAACATTAAATGATGTTTTGTACTTGTCTTTTTCTGCGATTTGGATTTGCCAAAGACCAGATTTCATATCAAATTTCGAGAAAACATTTGCTTGAACTAGTCTTTTGAGTAAATCTCTTTTATTTGGAATTGGGTATCTTATCCACTGAAGGACTTTGTTTAAAGGTTTGTAATTAATTACAAGTCTTGGAGCTCCTCTTTCCAGTTCAGAAGCTTTCTGAATATAAAAGGTTGAACAACTCCATGGAGATTTGCTAGGTCTTATCAACCTTTTGTCTAAGAGATCTTGAATTTCTTTTTTGCAATATTCTAATAATTCATTTCATTTGAATTGGTCTAGCCTTTGTTGGTATTTTTCTTTCGTCAAAGTCTTTTTCGTATGGAAGTTCAACCATGTGGGTTTTCCTATTCCAAAAAGCATTTGGGATATTTGAGCTTACTTCTTTTTCTAATTTTTCTTTAAATTCTTTAATTCTATTTTGTAAATAAGGCTGTTGAAGTTGATGTTCAATTCTTTTAATTTGTAGATCTTCTTTGAGGTAGTTTATGTGATTTTCTTTGTTTTGAATTAAATTGACCCTTTTGGTGATTGCAGCATTTCGAATTAGGTTTAAGTTTCTAGTTTTTGCCTTTTCAATAAAAGGAAAACGAATTGTTTGACCTAAAATTGTTGTTTCTAGACTGTCATCAGTTGTTAAAAATGGATGGATTAAACTGATAAAAGGTCCTAGAATCAATTCAGTGTCTAAATTGGTGACAACTGTGAGAAATGTTTGGATGCAGATATTATCTACCCATACATGAACTTTTGGTAATTTGTATCGTATTTTTAATTTTGAACCTTCTGCTCCAGTATGTTTCTCTTTTGATTTTTCACAATATTTGGTAGGTATTATTCCTTGTTGAATACAGTTCATATCTGCTCCTGTATCAATCAAGGCAACTATTTGGATAGTATAAGAATCTGAAATTGCAAGAGTTATTAATGTTTTCCATTTTTGGTAGGTTACTCTAGTAATAAGTCCAATAAATTGTTCATTAGTCACATTTTCTTGAATATTTTGATCGTTTTGGCTATTTTCTCCTTTTTCTTCAATTTTGGATGGTTCCTCATTTGTAGATTTACTCTTGAGTTCTGTAATTTCTGTTTTTAAAAGAATTATTTCTTTCTTAACTTGGTTTCTTTCTTGCTGTAAATATGAAATTGTTACTTCAGATTTTTGTCTTTTATCGAATCTTTGAAAAATATCTTTTATGTTATAAAGGTCATTTGACTGATTATCTTTTCCTATATCTTCTTTAATTAAATCTTTGAAGATAGTAAGAAATTGAGCTTGAAGTTCTGTATCTTCCATTTTTGAAGCTATTTCTAAAAACTCATTTTTTGTTTTTCGGGAAATCATTTGAATTTTTAATTTGTTTTTGCAGTTACAAATTTTTATACCTTCTTTTGAGATTTTACATTCTGTTTCTTCTTCATCAGAACTTGAAGTTTATGAGAAGTCAATTTCGTTTATTTGCAAAGCTTCTTCTGAATCAGAGTCGTCATAGTCTGAGCTATCTGATTCTGAATCAAGCATGATTTTGAGAAGTTTGTTTTTTGTTTCTTCATCAAGATTTAAAGCATTGATTTTTTGTTTGACTCGACAATCTTTTTTGTAATGTCCTGCTTTGCCACATTTGTAGCAAATAGGAAGTTTTGAGTTTTGCCCTGAGTCTTTCTTGACAAATTTTTCTTTTGTATTTTTTATAAGGTTTTGAGCTTGTATAGGGTTTAGATGTGACTTTTCTGCCTAGGTTTGATCTACGTTTTTTTATAATATTTTGAATATTTTTTATGATGCTTTGGCTTTTTCCCAGAAGGAGATTTGAGAGATTGGTATCCAAATTGTTCACAAAAAGATCCTAGTTCTTTCTTTGTTGTGATTTGATTCTTTTTCATTTGGGCTTTTAACCTAATATCATTGCAGAGTTCTAAACCTGTGGTGTTAATCGTACTAATTAACTGCCCATAGGTTAAATCTCCATAAGGGATTTCATTGCCATAAGTTTGTTTTAACTTTTGTCTAATTTTTTCAGCAAAAAGAGTTGGTAATCCTGATATGAATTTTTCTTTCCATACAGGTTGGTTTGAGTCAGTTCTAAGCATGACTTTTCAGAGGAAAACATCTTTGTACCAACGAAAATCTTGAAGCTTTTTACATCTTAGATTTGTAAGGGTTTCGGCCATTCTATCTTTGATTGCTTTGTGATCACCTATAAAGTGAGTCATGATGGAGTAACAAAGCGTTGCTACTACATCGGTTACAGGCAGATTTTGCTGGTCAACAATCACTGCACCAGTTGTTTGTTCTATTTTGACACTGCTTAAAATTTGATTGCGTTGATCAGATGTGAGATAATTATCCCACCATCCTTTCAATTGGCCAGTAAATCCTGCTACGAGGATATTATCGATTTCTCTATCCATTTTTGTATTTTTATAAACATTGCTAACCATTAGCATTTCATTGATGTGTTGTATGATTCTATATTCAGTCATGCCATCTATATTCCACTCATACAAAGTACCAGCAGAATATCCAGCATGTTTTTCAAGTTTTGCTTCTTCAAATTGTAAATCTATTGGAGTTGGTCTTGGATAATAATTTCTTGAAGGGGGAAATTTTAGTTTTTCTATTTTGAAGTTTTCTTCAATTTGACTAACGTCAGAGTCACTATCCGAATCTTCTCTAAGGTCAGAAAGGGTATTGATTCTCAATGAGTTTGAAGGATTTGAACTAGTGGGTTCACTTAAGTTTAATCTTTTTAAATGTTGTTCAATTTCTTCTAGTAGTTGACTATCATTTTTTAGAGAAAGGTTTTCATCTGGTTGAAAGGGTTTGAGTATAGGCTCATTTATTTCTTTATTTTTTCCTTTTGGGTCTGGTCTAGGTTCAGACCTAACCAATGTTTCTATACGATCCAATTGGGTTCCTACCGTATCTAAATACTGGTTTGTAAAATTGTTTTGTTCCATAAGTTTTTGAATATCTTCTTTTGATGCTTCTTTTTGTCTATCTAGCGCATTTTGCATTTTGTACGGAGAAGCAATAATTGTTTCTTTTCTTACTGGAATTTTTATTTCTTCCATTGGTGGTCTCTTAGCTTCTAGGGTTTTCCTATCTGCTAGAGTCCAAGTTTTTGTGACTTTATTTGTTACATTTATTTTCTTGTTAGAATCATGTTCAGTTTTGGACAAGTCAAAGTACCAATCAAAGAAATAAATATTTAATTTGTGCTTATTTAAAAAGGCATAGTATTCTCCTTGAATTTAGTCTCTTTCTTGTTTGTCAAAGATTACAAAGAAGGCTTTACGTTTGGAACTATTTTGGTCAGAATAAAAGTCTTTCCTTAGGTACTCTTTGTCAATTTCAAAGGGTTTTAATATTGTAAAAATTTGAGGATCTCTTATTTCTTCTGCAGCCATTGAGGATTGAGTTGGAGAAGCTTGTCTGGTTTCTTGTTCTTCTACGGTATAGAAGGGTCTTGGTATTGTAGAGGATTCATCTAAATTTCTTAAATTAAGGTTTCTGAGATTTCTTTCATTTTCATGTGGAATTGGGATTGATCGGGTATATCTATTTGAGCTTGAAAATTGTCTGCAGAGCAGATTGTTTCCTGAACTACTTGATGCAAAGCGTATATTTACACTTCCATCAGAATTTTGGGAAATATAATCTACTTGATGGCTTTCTATGGGTTTCGGAGGAACTGCCTCATCAAGTTTCCACTCAGAGGGTAGCTCAATGTCAGTCCACTTTATCATTTTTGACTTTCTCATATCTGTTTCTAATAAAAGAGTTTGACCTTTGGGATCTGTAGATTTTGCTTTTGCACTTAACAGAGTATTCATTACTCTGTAGTGAATTCGGTAAATGACATCCAAGGGTTGTTCACCTGGAGACATGTCATAACCATGTGTTTTGACATTTAAGGTTAAAGCTTTTAATAGTCCTGAATCATTAAGTGACACAGGAAAGTTTAGAAAACATTCAAAGTGAATGGGTCCATTGCATAAATATATATATATTTTTTTAAAGGAAGCGGAAATAGGACTAACTCCATGTCCTACCCCGAAATTTTATTAAGAAAAATAATAAGGTTACAAATGAGCTGGCGGATCAAACCAAACCAAGCTCAAGAAAAAGAGAACAAAAGCAAAAGGAAGCGGGGGACTAGGCCAAGACCGCATCCGATACAAACAAAGTAATAAGTAAGACAAAAATTAACAGGCAATACAAATTGGGACTCAAACCAAGAGCCCAAACAAAGTAACTAAGAAAACCGATAACTAGTACGCGAAGAGTAATCATGACCAAACTCAGAAGTAATAATGGACGGGAGGGCAATCCACCATACCGCTCTATCATGCAAAGCACCATAATTAGCCAGCTTGTCTGCTACTTTGTTCCCTTCCCTAAAGATGTGTGATATATGGAAAGTCATTTGCCGAGACTTGAGTACACAATTAAACCAACGAGTTCTGAGCCTCCAAGGAATAAGGTTGGGGTTTTTGAAATATGTAAGTACTAGGGTGGAGTCCGTCTCCAAACAGATATGGGTCCAACGACGAACCCAAGCTACCTGAATAGCCTCAATGACAGCCAAAATCTCTGCATCAATGGCACTAGGAACCTCAGCTCTTGCTGCAAAGGCCCCAACAAAATTTCCCTCGGCATCACGAAAAATCCCTCCAAACCCAGCCATATTAGAGCCTCTAAAGGATCCATCAGTATTCACTTTTAACCAGTGGTCAGGCGGCGGCTGCCAAGTTACAGGCTTGAAGCTAGGGGCTCTACACAATAGTGGTGAAAGGCCTAGTAGGTTGAAGATTGGAATGGTACTAACAGAATGTGGGTAAGCTTTGAAAACCAGCTGCGCAGAGTCCTTCAGACAGAGAAGAAAGCGTTGGGAGAAGCGTCCGATGCAAAAGGTTCTGCAACTATTCCTAAGGCTGTTGCGCTCAGTCCAAGTTAACCAAAGAAAATTACAAACTGCCATCCTCCACAAAAGCTTTGACGCTGCAGATAAGCTATTTAGGAGGTCTGAGGCAAATAAATCTGCCAAGTGTATAACTTGCCTGGGAGGAAAACGGAAAAGAGCAAAAAGCCAAGCCCAAACTTTTTGCATGACAGTACATTCCATAAATAAGTGAACAGATGATTCAGAACTTTTCAAGCAAAGAGAGCATTGAGAACAGAGATGCACACCAATTTTTCGCAGAAAATCGTCAGTTTGAAATCTACCTTGAAAAGCTTGCCATGCAACCAGACTCTTTCTGGGCTGAATAGCTTTATGCCATATTAGTGTACCCCAGTTTACAACCGCTCCAGGAGGAGCTAGAGAAGCATAAGCCTCTTTTGCACTCAATGACCCTGAAGCAGTACTAGACCAAATTGCCGTATCTGACATTGCCTCCATAGGAAACTCAATACCAAGAATTTGATTAGCCACATCCGGGAAAGTAGAGGAAAAAAGAGGTGGTAAAACCCACTGCTTATCAAAGATAAATTTACTTACTTAATCCTGGAGAAATGGAGCCAACTCCGGCTCAATAGCATACATTGTATTCAGTGGAATGCCCAACCAGTTGTCCTTCCAGAAGGAGATACTTTCACCATCACCAATTATCCAGCGCACATTGGAAAGAATAGATGGCCATAGTTTCTTCAGTCCAGTCTAAACAGAGGTTTTTTTATAGTAAGAGCACGGACGCAAGTCTGATCTCAAGAACCTCGCTTGAAGAAAGCTAGCAGAAGGAGAGACTCCTATCACTACCGCCCAACCACGTTTGAATAAAAGAGATTTATTCAAGTGGAACAGATTTTTCAACCCTAGGCCTCCCTGGTCTTTAGGAGTGCAGCAAAGCGACCAAGCAATAAGATTTGAACCTGTTTTCAACGGGTCACCAGTCCAGAAGAAATTTCGTGTCCAGCTTTGGACTTTAAGGAGCAAGGATCTTGGCCACTCATACACCTGAAAGCAGTAAATTAATAAACTTTGGATTGTTGCAAATATAAGTTGCAGTCTGGCTGCTTGAGAGAGCTGTAGTCCTTTCCAAGAAGAAAGCTTACATTTGACTTTGTCGTCTATAGCTCTAAAATATATTGCCTTTGGACGGCCTTGAAAAACTGGTACTCCCAGATGAGTGAAAGGCAAAGAGCCTTCCTGAAATCCAAGTAGACGCTTAATTATAAACTCTCTTGGGCGGGCATATTGACCAAGAAACACCGAAGATTTTGCTTTATTAACTGCCTGACCAGAGTTGCAGGCATACTCATTTAAGAAACGCATCAACCTTCGAATACCCCTTGAGCTAGCCTGCATAAATATCATTACATCATCCGCAAACAGTACATGTGAAGGAGGGGTAACGTTACCTGGGCAGGCCAATCTGTCCAAACGCCCTCTGTCAACCAGATTACTCAGACCATGGCTCAACACTTCCTCCGCGAGACAAAATAAGATTGGGGAGAGGGGATCCCCTTGTCTGACACCCCTAGAGCAAGTGAAGAAGCCACATGATTGCCTATTAACCATGACTGCCAGGGAAGCTGACTTTAGAATGCACTCAATCCAGTTAACGAAAGCAACTGAGAAACCAAAAGCCTTGAGAACTCTAAGCAAAAAATCCCAGTCTAGAGTGTCGAAAGCTTTATTGATATCCAGCTTTAAAGCAATGTTACCGCTCTTACACTTGATGTCCAAGAGATTTATGCATTCTGATGTCAATATAATTGGATCCGCCACAGACCTCCCTGTGATGAATGCACTTTGGTTCGGAGAAATAATTCTAGCAACAATAGGATTGAGGCGGGTAGCAATAATTTTTGTGATAATTTTGAATACAAAATTCGCCAAAGCAATGGGCCTGAAATCCGCAATACGGTCAGCTTCTTGCTTCTTTGGAATTAAGATTAACACAGTAGAATTAAAGTGGGGAATAATGGTTCCGCTTATAAAAAAGCTTTGAACTGCTTGTACGACATCAGAACCAACTACGCTCCAGCATTGCTTGAAAAAACAACCACTGTACCCATCAGGACCCGGTGCACTATAATCATCCATTGAGTTAACTGTCCTGTGAATTTCATCTGAAGAAGGGATAGGGGATAAAGCTGCGTTCTCTAAGGCTGTAACCAAATTAGGAATTACTCTATTCACCAGACCAGTGTCAATAATATTACTATCCTTAGTAAAGGCTGCCTCAAAGTAGTGTACAACATGATCAGCAATCTGAGCATGATCCTGCAGGATAGTATTTCCATTACGCAGGGATGGAAGAGATCGATAAAGGTGCCGGACTTTCACCATATTATGCAAGAATGATGTATTTCTGTCCCCTCACTCAACCACCTTATTCTCGCTTTATCTCTGAGAAAAGTGTCTTGCGTTGTGAGTGCTTGTTGGAGATTGGCATGAGCGAAGTCTTCTCTACGTAGTCTATCCTCAGAAGGGCCATAATCTGAAAATTCCAATTGAATCAAGTCAAGAGCAGCTTCAGAAGTATTTACTAGTTGATGGACATTCCCAAAAGTGTTTGCATTCCAGTCTTTTAATCTTGACTTCAAAGAACGAAGCTTGGATTGTACGTAAAACAAACATCGGGTTTCCCACATAATGAAAATCTGACCAAAAGGCTTTGATCAGGCTTTGAAGGTCATTGTGAAGCAACCACATTCGCTGAAACCTAAATTGTGGTTTAGAAATAACTGGCAACCTATTGCAACTTAATAACAATGGACAATGATCAAAAGCAACTTTGGTTAACGTCCGACAATCAAAAGAGCTCCAGGCTTCCATCCAAGTCAAATTGCAAAGTGCCCTGTCAAGTCTCTCATAAATTCTTCTATTTGTCCAAGTGTAAGCAAGTCCTCGTGTTTTCACATCAAGGAGCTGGCAATTAGAACACATCTGTTGGAACTCATTACAAGAGACCGCATTAGGAGGCCTGCCACCCTTCTTCTCATGAGCCCCCATAACACAATTAAAGTCTCCAAATACTAGCCAAGGTCCAGACACCAAAGTGGTATGAACATAATTAAGCTCTTGCCAAAGCAATCTCCTACCCAAAATAGTTGTTTTGGCGTAGACTACTGTCATCAAGCATTGGATCCCATCGAGTGAAACCGAAATTGAGATCTGTTGAGCGGTCATAGAAACCACCACCGGATTGATATCCCTGTGACAAAAGAGCCAAATATTTGGGTGTTGCATTCCCCTGTTATTAGTAGCAATGGGAACTAGTCCCATCGATCTCCAATAAGAAACAGGAATTGAGTCAAGTAAAACAAAAGGTTCGGACAAGCATACAATAACCGGTTTGTGAGTACGCACCATTTTTCTTAATGCCCGCTGCGTATCAGAATTTGCCATTCCGCGGGCATTCTAGTAGAGGAACTTCATCATAGATGCCTAAGACCAGCTCCCATGCTAATGAGAGCCTGTCCAGTGGGTTTACGGGAAACTTTTTTCTTGGACTTTTCAACCTGCTTCAAGACCTTATTTGATTTTTTTGAGAGGACCGGGGTAAATTCACCCTCTTCCCTAGCTATCTCATCAGTCTGTTCAATGACCAGTGCATGATTACAATCTGTGACCAGAGTAGAAGGGTTAATATGTGAGGCTACTAGAGTTGACGTAGAACTAGAAGCTTGGACTTCTACTACTGGGGTGACTCGAGGAAAACCGGGCGGTACACTGTCACAAGATTCGGATGGGATGATAGTTAGTGGACCTGCCTCCATCTGGTCAGAAGGTGGAATGAGTCTAACCTCTTTAATTACAGTCAGATGCTTATCAGGTGCACAAGACACTTGCTTTGAAAGATTCCGTCTCCTACGCGACTTGGCCGACTTTCTTTTCTTCAAGGTTGATCGTTCCAATGACCTGCCTTGACTCACATTGTCGTCATTATGGAGCACTGCAGAACGGCATGAAGCATCCAAATGACCAATGATGCCGCCACAGATGCTGCAAATTTCTGGCTCTGTTTCATATTCCACTCCGATCACCACCACTTCTCCATTTGCCCTGGTTATCCTGAGTTTATCTGGAAGAAGGTGTGAGAAGTCGACATCAATTAAGACTCTGGCATACAAGCCCACTGTGCGATTCTTTGTCCTCGGATCAAGCTTGAGGGGCGTTCCCACACCTGCGGCTATTTCAAACAAGGTTTGCTGATCCCAGTAAGCAAACCCTAGATCCCAGAGTCTCACCCAGACTTGTGCAAAGGTATTCTTGTAGGTTAATGGCGAGAACTCAGGTGACCACTTGATTAGACGAAGCATCCCAGAGTTGAGTCGTACAGAACCTAATGACCAGACGCGTTGCATGTCAACCAAGCTATTAAACTGAAGCATGAAAAAACCTCTTCCAAGTGGCTCCACGATCCAAGGAGCAAGGCCAGACCAGAGCGACCGTAAGTGTTGAACAAGTTCTGGAGTCTTTGTTGGCACAGTTACACGACCAATTAAATTGGTCTTGCAGCGATCGAGTCCCCGAAGAAAGGGTTCTTCTGATATGCGAATTGAAACCATACCATCTTAGGTGAATGGTGATGGCAGATCAGCAATGGCGAAAGGAAGAGGGGAGTCAGCCGCTAAGGTTGCTGAATACGAGGGTTTTGGAGTTTTGGGGCTGCCGGCCGCCATGGAGTGGAGGCGGACGGCGTTGGCTTGGACGGCGTTGGGTTTAGGGTTTCCTCATCCTCAGAAGTCATCGGGATTTAAGAGATTTTAGAGGGAGATGGACTCAATTCTAGTTTAGCTTAGCTTAAGCCCCAAATCCAGCTTAGCACCTGTACCCTGGGATACGTCTCCGGTATCAGAGCCAAAAGGCCGAGAGGGATAGTTAGTGAGAGAGAGACCCAAACAGTCACCATCATTGAAAATCTTGGTCATGTCACCATCACTTGCTTTTGAAAAGCACTTTCTTTTTCCCTCTAAAATCTCTTAAATCCCGATGACTTCTGAATCGAGTAGTATTTCAGATACTATGCTGAACTGTGAGGAGTGGTCTTCTCATAGCTTAACTGAAATTGTAGGAAACTGGAAATTACCCAAGAAAAGCTACAATGAAATATACAAAATAGGAACCTTTGACTTCAAAACATTATATTCAATTAAGACACAAGAACAAACCATTGAAGTAGGTTCTGACCATCAAATTATTCAAATGTTTACTTAAAAAACTTTAGCAGAACACAAAAAGAAAGACTACAAGTATTTGCATATAGGTGCAGTACAAGTAGGAATTCAACCCTTGACCAGAAATGGTCTCAAAGCCTCTATTTTTGTTGCTCTATGTGATTGTAGACACAGAAACTTTGAAGACTCAGTTTTAGGACTAGTTGAATCAAGTCTATGCAATGGACCCATTCACTTTGAATGTTTTCCAAATTTTCCTGTGTCACTTAATGATCCAGGACTATTAAAAGCTTTAACCTTAAATGTCAAAACACATGGTTATGACATGTCTCCAGGTGAACAACCCTTGGCTGTCATTTACCGAATTCACTACAGAGTAATGAATACTCTGTTAAGTGCAAAAGCAAAATCTACAGATCCCAAAGGTCAAACTCTTTTATTAGAAACAGATATGAGAAAGTCAAATATTGTTATACCCAAAATGATAAAGTGGACTGACATTGAGCTACCCTCTGAGTGGAAGCTTGATGAGGCAGTTCCTCCAAAACCCATAGAAAGCCATCAAGTAGATTATATTTCCCAAAATTCTGATGGAAGTGTAAATATACGCTTTGCATCAAGTAGTTCAGGAAACAATCTGCTCTGCAGACAATTTTCAAGCTCAAATAGATCTACCCGATCAATCCCAATTCCACATGAAAATGAAAGAAATCTCAGAAACCTTAATTTAAGAAATTTAGATGAATCCTCTACAATACCAAGACTATAACGTCCTGAACCTGAATTTACCGATTTACTACTCATTTGGATGGTAAACGACCTTTACTTTCACTTTTATTGTCGTTTCGGTACTTTTAGGGGGCCCTAAAATATGACTTTTTGTTTGGATCAAAATTTGAGAAAATTTTCTCCATGAAAGTTGTAGATGACGTTAAACCGAGTTCGTAGACTTGTGGCACGTTAAAATCGGAGTTTGTATGCGAAAGTTTTGGGTATTTTCGTTTTGATGGCATTTTAGTCATTTCACCTTGTCCCTAACTTCATTAAATCAGCCATCTTCTTCTACTATTCATGTATTCACGTTCAGAACCAGAAAGGAAGGAAGAGAGAAAGAAAGAAGGAGAGAAAGAGAAAGAGAAAGAAAGAAGGAGAGAAAGAGAAAGGAGATCCGTCCAAACCGTCGACATTTTGGAGAAACCTCAAGGTATAAAGTTGTTCTTTACCTCATGATCTTTCTTTTGAGTATAATTTTGCATATATATTGGAGGATTTTAGAGATTGAAAATCCGGCACTATTCACAAATTGGGGTTTACTGTTTTCTTAATTGTTGAGGTAATTCTAGTTGTTTTCTGAACTTGGTGTAGTTGAGAAAAATGCTAGAAAGGTTGAGATGAAGCTGCTGCCAAAATTTGGTGACCATCGGAGAAGTTGGCCGCCTCGTGAACAGTGGCGCCGCGTGAATAGTGCAACGCGTGAATAGTGACTTAAATTCTGTGTTTAGCTAATTAAATCACATAATTGAGGTAGAGTTTGTATATGTGATTTTGGTGAAGATTGGAGGAGTTTTGAATCAATTATAAATTTCTGAAATTTAGAATTTCGATTATCAATTTACGAGAAACCGACCGTCGGATTTCTCTCGAAATTGCCCTAGAACTTGTAAATTGATGGAATGTTCTTAGTGGTGAAGTGTGGGTTGGATCGGAGAAGGAAATAGAGATATTGGCTTGAGAGGATTGATTTTGGGATTCGTATTTAATTACCGAATTGTTATTCATGGAATATAATTGTGTACAGGACGACGTACCGAGCTATTGCTCGATGACGGAACTCGAATGTGTGATCGTCGGAATAGTACCGTGAGTGGACTTTTGTTTTTAAATAATGATGCATGCATTTATTTCTTAAAGTAATGGTCTAGTTATTTATCATATTACATTTTGAGCATATAATTGTTTTCGGATTTCTGATTTCGATTTATCACGAGGAATTACTTTCATTGATGAGTTTCATGAAGTGATTATGAATTATTCCGGTTGTGATTTTTGGTTATTAATTTTGTTATGCCCGGATTCGAAACTTTGAATTATGTTGTTTTTCAACAAAGTATTTTCCATGGTATTTTCCAAAATGAAATATTAGTTCATTATTGAACTTCCTTGCTTATTCATCATTGACCCGAGAATATTTTTGGCGTGTGGGACACGCCGTTGGTTTATTTATATTTTCTTATTTATTTATCGACTTTCGGATTTGGCATTGGGAATGCCTTGATGATGATCTTGGAATTGGTTTTGTTTCGATTTATGGAGATTATGTTTTATTATTATTCTCTCCTATTTATTTTTGAACTTGAGATTATCTTGGCGTGTGGGACACGTCATTGGAAATTCTTGTACGAGAGTTGGGGAAGCCTTATGTATTTATGGATTTATATGGTTATGGATTACCCTTTTGCCATACTTTGGGTGACTATTATCATTGCTAGCATTGATCGTCCGCCTTTGTGGCGAGGTGATGGGATCACCGAAGCCCGTCCGCCTTTGTGGCGCAGGTTACTGTCTTTGTGACAGTAATGCTGAAGCCCAGTATCCTAATCGCTACACTTAGTGGCGTGTGGGTATATAACGGGAGTATATGGGAGTACTTTAGCCTGGGAGGCTATCACCCGAGCCTGGAAGGCTCATTCGTATGGCTATCATCTTCCCCTACTCATTGTATTATTGCTGGGCTAGCGGGGTCTAGTCCGATTTTCACTGTAGCCAGCGGGGCTGGTCTTATTTCTTTTCTTGAGAAACGAGATTTCCGTTTTTCATTATAATTTTCGAATATTGTGACTAGCGAGGGTAGTCAGTGTATCGTTTTGAAATTCTTGGTTTTAAAGCTAAATGTGTTTTCTTATTGCTGCATGCATCGGGTTTTTAAAGAAATAAACGTGGGAAAGTATGAAATCTTTTTCTTTTTAATTTATTTATTTTTATCCACTCACGCTAACGTTTTTACGTACTTTTCCCTGGGCCCTTCGGTTTCAAATGTCCAGTTTGCAGGCTAGGTTAATTGAGGTCGGGCGTACATGGAGTCGAGGCATAGCCAACAGCATTGCTTCCGCGTACTCAATCCTATTTCTGTTTTCGTTATTATCTAGTGGGTTAGTATTGCTCTGATAATCTGTGGGATCAATATTGTATTGGGGTTGAGACAATTATATGTGAATTGGAAGATGTTGTGTTTTGGGGAGCAGAGTGGCTCCAGGAGAATAAGGATGAGTAATTTAGAAGTGTAAATTTCATTTTTCCAGGTTTTGGGCAGTCCATTTTAGGGGAAGTTCTGCCAATTTTTGGAAGAATTTCTTCTAAGGTGGACCCCGCAGGGCCACTTTGGATTTCAGGGTGAAATCCGAGGGCGGGTCCTGTCAAAGACCCTTCTATACCGTAGAAGAACAAGAAACCAGACAACCTTCTCCAACTCAATCCTCAATGGCTGTAGAAGAAATAAGAGATCCTCAAATTTTTACAATATTAAAACCCTTTGAAATTGGCAAAGAATACCTAAGGAAAGACTTTTATTCTGACCAAAATAGTTCCAAACGTAAAGCCTTCTTTGTAATCTTTGACAAACAAGAAAGAGACCAAATTCAAGGAGAATACTATGCCTTTTTAAATAAGCACAAATTAAATATTTATTTCTTTAATTGGTACTTTGACTTGTCCAAAACTGAACATGATTCTAACAAGAAATAAATGTAACAAATAAAGTCACAAAAACTTGGACTCTAGCAGATAGGAAAACCCTAGAAGCTAAGAGACCACCAATGGAAGAAATAAAAATTCCAGTAAGAAAAGAAACAATTATTGCTTCTCCGTACAAAATGCAAATTGCGCTAGATAGACAAAAAGAAGCATCAAAAGAAGATATTCAAAAACTTATGGAACAAAACAATTTTACAAACCAGTATTTAGATACGGTAGGAACCCAATTGGATCGTATAGAAACATTAGTTAGGTCTGAACCTAGACCAGACCCAAAAGGAAAAAATAAAGAAATAAATGAGCCTATACTCAAACCCTTTCAACCAGATGAAAACCTTTCTCTAAAAAATGATAGTCAACTACTAGAAGAAATTGAACAACATTTAAAAAGATTAAACTTAAGTGAACCCACTAGTTCAAATCCTTCAAACTCATTGAGAATCAATACCCTTTCTGACCTTAGAGAAGATTCGGATAGTGACTCTGACGTTAGTCAAATTGAAGAAAACTTCAAAATAGAAAAACTAAAATTTCCCCCTTCAAGAAATTATTATCCAAGACCAACTCCAATAGATTTACAATTTGAAGAAGCAAAACTTGAAAAACATGCTGGATATTCTGCTGGTACTTTGTATGAGTGGAATATAGATGGCATGACTGAATATAGAATCATACAACACATCAATGAAATGCTAATGGTTAGCAATGTTTATAAAAATACAAAAACGGATAGAGAAATCAATAATATCCTCGTAGCAGGATTTACTGGCCAATTGAAAGGATGGTGGGATAATTATCTCACATCTGATCAACGCAATCAAATTTTAAGCAGTGTCAAAATAGAACAAACAACTGGTGCAATGATTATTGACCAGCAAAATCTGTCTGTAACCGATGTAGTAGCAACGCTTTGTTACTCCATCATGACTCACTTTATAGGTGATCACAAAGCAATCAAAGATAGAATAGCCGAAACCCTTACAAATCTAAGATGTAAAAAGCTTCAAGATTTTCGTTGGTACAAAGATGTTTTCCTCTGAAAAGTCATGCTTAGAACTGACTCAAACCAACCTGTATGGAAAGAAAAATTCATATCAGGATTACCAAATCTTTTTGCTGAAAAAATTAGACAAAAGTTAAAACAAACTTATGGCAATGAAATCCCTTATGGAGATTTAACCTATGGGCAGTTAATTAGTACGATTAACACCACAGGTTTAGAACTCTGCAATGATATTAGGTTAAAAGCCCAAATGAAAAAGAATCAAATCACAACAAAGAAAGAACTAGGATCTTTTTGTGAACAATTTGGATACCAATCTCTCAAATCTCCTTCTGGGAAAAAGCCAAAGCATCATAAAAAATATTCAAAATATTATAAAAAACGTAGATAAAACCTAGGCAGAAAAGTCACATCTAAACCCTATACAAGCTCAAAACCTTATAAAAAATACAAAAGAAAAATTTGTCAAGAAAGACTCAGGGCAAAACTCAAAACTTCCTATTTGCTACAAATGTGGCAAAGCAGGACATTACAAAAAAGATTGTCGAGTCAAACAAAAAATCAATGCTTTAAATCTTGATGAAGAAACAAAAAACAAACTTCTCAAAATCATGCTTGATTCAGAATCAGATAGCTCAGACTATGACGACTCTGATTCAGAAGAAGTTTTGCAAATAGAGGAAATTGACTTCTCAGAAACTTCAAGTTCTGATGAAGAAGAAACAGAATGTAAAATCTCAAAAGAAGGTATAAAAATTTGTAACTGCAAAAACAAATTAAAAATTCAAATGATTTACCGAAAAACAAAAAATGAGTTTTTAGAAATAGCTGCAAAAATGGTAGATACAGAACTTCAAGCTCAATTTCTTACTATCTTCAAAGATTTAATTAAAGAAGATATAGGAAAAGATAATCAGTCAAATGACCTTTATAACATAAAAGATATTTTTCAAAGATTCGATAAAAGACAAAAATCTGAAGTAACAATTTCATATTTACAGCAAGAAAGAAACCAAGTTAAGAAAGAAATAATTCTTTTAAAAACAGAAATTATGGAACTCAAGAGTAAATCTACAAATGAGGAACCATCCAAAATTGAAGAAAAAGGAGAAAATAGCCAAAACGATCAAAATATTCAAGAAAATGTGACTAATGAACAATTTATTGGACTTATTACTAGAGTAACCTACCAAAAATGGAAAACATTAATAACTCTTGCAATTTCAGATTCTTATACTATCCAAATAGTTGCCTTGATTGATACAGGAGCATATATGAACTGTATTCAACAAGGAATAATACCTACCAAATATTGTGAAAAATCAAAAGAGAAACATACTGGAGCAGAAGGTTCAAAATTAAAAATACGATACAAATTACCAAAAGTTCATGTATGGGTAGATAATATCTGCATCCAAACATTTCTCACAGTTGTCACCAATTTAGACACTGAATTGATTCTAAGACCTTTTATCAGTTTAATCCATCCATTTTTAACAACTGATGAAAGTCTAGAAACAACAATTTTAGGTCAAACAATTCGTTTTCCTTTTATTGAAAAGGCAAAAACTAGAAACTTAAACCTAATTCGAAATGCTGCAATCACCAAAAGGGTCAATTTAATTCAAAACAAAGAAAATCACATAAACTACCTCAAAGAAGATCTACAAATTAAAAGAATTGAACATCAACTTCAACAGCCTTATTTACAAAATAGAATTAAAGAATTTAAAGAAAAATTAGAAAAAGAAGTGAGCTCAAATATCCCAAATGCTTTTTGGAATAGGAAAACCCACATGGTTGAACTTCCATACGAAAAAGACTTTGACGAAAGAAAAATACCAACAAAGGCAAGACCAATTCAAATGAAATGAATTATTAGAATATTGCAAAAAAGAAATTCAAGATGTCTTAGACAAAAGGTTGATAAGACCTAGCAAATCTCCATGGAGTTGTTCGGCTTTTTATATTCAGAAAGCTTTTGAACTGGAAAGAGGAGCTCTAAGACTTGTAATTAATTACAAACCTTTAAACAAAGTCCTTCAGTGGATAAGATACCCAATTCCAAATAAAAGAGATTTACTCAAAAGACTAGTTCAAGCAAATGTTTTCTCGAAATTTGATATGAAATCTGGTTTTTGGCAAATCCAAATCGCAGAAAAAGACAAGTACAAAACAACATTTAATGTTCCCTTTGGACACTACGAATGGAATGTTATGCCCTTTGGACTCAAAAATGCGCCTTCAGAATTTCAAAATATGATGAATGATATTTTTAATCCTTATTCAAAATTTTCAATTGTTTACATAGATGATGTTTTAGTCTTTTCAAAAAATATTGATCAACATTGGAAACATCTCTACAAATTCTTTCAAATTATTCCAAACAGAAATTAGATTCTTAGGACACAATATCAAACAAGGTACTATAGTCCTCCTAAGGTTTGGGTCTCTCTCTCACTAACTATCCCTGTCGGCCTTTTGGCTCTGATACCAGAGACGTATCCTAGGGTACAGGTGCTAAGCTGGATTTGGGGCTTATGCTAAGCTAAACTGGAATTGAGAGGCTTAACTAGATTTGAAGTAGCTTCACAGTATTTGAAAATAAGTTGACAGGATTTGGAATTCTTAGACTGCTAATAATTCAAGAACTTGTTTGCACCTATCTAGTCTTTTCTTAATCATTGAAATAATAATTTGAAAATTTTCAAAAGGAATATTATATAAGTTATAACAGTCATAATCAAAAGATTCTGGATCTGCATGAAGAAGAACAACAGGATATCTTCCTTCAACAAATCTTTGTTGTAAACGCACTTTTCGAAGTTGAAATTGATATTCAGCAATATCTAATTTTAATTGGAAATATAAAGACATGATTGTATAAAATAATGTCAGAATAAAGATACCTTGAAATAGTTGAAACTTGAAGAACAACTTTGATTGATGAAAGTATTTGAATACAAGATCTTGATGAGAGCAAGTATGCAGGCTACTATGCAAATCTCAGACTAACTCTCTTTTCAGTTCTTTTGAACTTTGGATTTAACTCTTAAAACCAACTCTGCCTACATTGGTACATTGGATGACTTTTTATAGCCGGTTACAATACTGTTACAATATTACAGCTGGAAAGTAAAATGATCTTCTTTGGATTTGAAGAGATTCGTCAAGATAAGATCTTGCCGAACTTGTCAGGCTTTGAAGACTTTTGTCGTGATTCTGCCAAACTTGACAGGCTTTAAAGACTTTGGTGCATCAACTTTTGACGTGTTTCTTGCCATGCATGAATTTATTTATACTGGAGAGTAAAGTCACCATCATTGAAAATCTTGGTCATGTCACCATCACTTGCTTTTGAAAAGAAAGTCTTGTTTGAAATCTTTACTTTTGCTTCTGAGTGTTCCTAGCATGGAACGTGTCATCAAATGGTGAATTTTGAGGGAGGTGGCACTATTCACATATGTCCCAATTATCAGGATTAGGACACCTTTAAAAATTGGGTCTTGTCCGTTTGCAGATCTGATTTGGGTTTTGTCTGATTTGAGATCTTTTGAGATATTCTTACTATTTTGAGAGACAGCTGTGCGATTAAAACTAGCCGAATATAAAAGCGTCCGGATCATGATTTGCGAAATGAGATTGGACCTCATCCGTGATGTCATTGTCATCATCTCCATTGTCACTTTGTGATATTTGAGATAACACTTCTTTGAGCTTTAGGGCATACTCGTGAGGAGAAGAGATGCCTGCTAGCTGACTTTGAATCTTGGACTTTTGTAACAAGAATTGGCTTTGCTCTTGACTTTGGACTATTGATCCTTGCTTCCAATATTGAGGATGGGTTTTGAACCATTGGAGGCGGGACTCTTCAGAGAACTTGTCAACTGTGAAGCCATCCCACCACTTTTGTTTGAATCTTCTGACCAGTGTCATTGATTTGTCTTGATTTAGTGGAGATACAATTATATCCCACGAGAGGATCCATGCAATATTTTGAAAGGCATAAAAAGTAAAAATTGCATCAAAGGGTTTGATGATAGAGAGTTCACAATTCTCTTGGAAAAATTTGAATAAACTTTTCATTTGTGGGGGCAAGATGATTTAGGTTGCGCCGAAAAACTGCCACCATGATTTGAACCATGAAGGGAATTTTGGACGAAAGTTTTTGCAAAAGAAAACAAACCAGGAATGTTGCCTGTTTTTATTTTGAAGATAAAAAACATTTGATCAGGCATCCACATAATCCCAGTAAGTATAGTGTTGAGGAATAAAATCTTGAGAAAACCGTTTGGGAGTCATTGAGTGTTGATTCCAATCATCGAATGTTAAAATTTAGCGAATTTGAATTTTGGAATGAGAAATTTAGCCACTTTCCTTGTCTTGGTTGTGGGTTATTGTAATTGAGTTTGTATCAACAAAGATAAATTCGTAAAATCTTTGGCCTTTGTTTGGATCATTGGTAACAAAATAATGGGGGTAGGTTGTTTTCCTAAGAATTTGATAGGGCTCAGTATCATAAATTTCTGGATCAATAACAAGAATGGTTTTGGTTTCAGGTTTGATAAAATATGGGCTTTTAAAAGGTTTTTGCAGGTTTGAAGATTTTGTTTGACTTGAAGAAGGTAAAGCAGGAGATTTTGGCTGAGTAAATTTTTGAGCAAAAGTTTGAGATTGCTCCACTAAGGGAGTGAAAGAGTTCCTGATAGGAACTAATTGTCCTAGAACATTCATAGTATTTGGACTGGAAACCAGTCTGCTTTGCTGTGGCTTTGCGGGAGTCATTGCATATGATTCTTTTGAAGTTGGATGGATTTTTTCACTCATCTTCCCTGTAAAAATTCTCTTGTAAGAAAATCTAGAAGGGAATTGCTCTCTCCTTTGATGAATGCAATGTCAAAATCAAATACTGAAAGTATTGCTTGCCATCTTGCAAAAATCTGTTTAGAGGCAAGGTTTTGAACATCTTTTTCTAAAACTGACTTTGCTGCTTTGCAATCAATGCGAAGTAAAAACCTTTTGTTTAAAAGATCATCTTGAAACTTTGTGATACATAGCACTATAGCTAAAATTTCTTTTTTGATAATGCTATAATTTTGCTAAGCTTGGTTCCATAAACCTGAGATAAATCTAACCAATTGTTCAGGTTGGTCGTCTGCTAATTTTTGTTTTAAAATTCCACCATATCCGTTGTCGGACGCATCGGTCTCGACAATTTTAAAGGATTCTGGGTCTGGTAGCCCTAGACATGGTAGGGTTTTGACATAAGCTTTGACTTCTCTAACTATTTGAGTATGAGCATCCGTCCATGTTGGAGGGGTTTTCTTTAGTCTTTGATAAAGGGGTTTGCACACAACCGTTAGTTTTTCATAGAGGTCAGAGATGTAATTGAGACATCCTAAAAATCTTTGTAATTGAGTTTTATCCTTAATTTCATCAAGAAATTTGTTAGCAAACTCAATTGCTCTAGAAATTGCAACTATGCTGGCTCGGGGTTCAGGTATTACGTCCCCCCCGATGCAGCAAAATTTATTTAATAATATAAATAACGGGCGTGGGGCTGAGCCTCCCAGTTAGGCTGGGTTCCAAACCCCAATTCAAAAAAAAAAAAAGAAATTGGGACTATAGTACCTTGTTTGATATTGTGTCCTAAGAATCTAATTTCTGTTTGGAATAATTTGATTTTTGGTGCTGACAACACTAATCCATTGGTTTTAATAATTTGAAAGAATTTGTAGAGATGTTTCCAATGTTGATCAATATTTTCTGAAAAGACTAAAACATCATCTATGTAAACAATTGAAAAATTTGAATAAGGATTAAAAATATCATTCATCATATTTTGAAATTCTGAAGGCGCATTTTTGAGTCCAAAGGGCATAACATTCCATTCGTAGTGTCTGAAGGGAACATTAAATGCTGTTTTGTACTTGTCTTTTTCTGCGATTTGGATTTGCCAAAAACCAGATTTCATATCAAATTTCGAGAAAACATTTGCTTGAACTAGTCTTTTGAGTAAATCTCTTTTGTTTGGAATTGGGTATCTTATCCACTGAAGGACTTTGTTTAAAGGTTTGTAATTAATTACAAGTCTTGGAGCTCCTCTTTCCAGTTCAGAAGCTTTCTGGACATAAAAAGCTGAGCAACTCCATGGAGATTTGCTAGGTCTTATCAACCTTTTGTCTAAGAGATCTTGAATTTCTTTTTTGCAATATTCTAATAATTCATTGTTCATTTGAATTGGTCATTGTATCTCATTTTATCAGAGGATTGCTACCCACCCCTCTTCTGAAACCTTTTGCTGTAAACATTGACAGTTTTAGTGTTGGAAAAGGCGCGCGTTGCGAGTGTAGAGGCTTCATGTCATGCAATCTAGATTAGATTAAACGAAACGATTTGTATTTGTTGTAAACATCAAAAGTTCAAGACATGCTAGCTTTTTATGTATTGGGTGGAGCTGTAAATAAGGCTGTTGAAGTTGATGTTCAATTCTTTTAATTTGTAGATCTTCTTTGAGGTAGTTTATGTGATTTTCTTTGTTTTGAATTAAATTGACCCTTTTGGTGATTGCAACATTTCGAATTAGGTTTAAGTTTCTAGTTTTTGCCTTTTCAATAAAAGGAAAACGAATTGTTTGACCTAAAATTGTTGTTTCTAGACCTTCATCAGTTGTTAAAAATGGATGGATTAAACTGATAAAAGGGGTTCCTAGAATCAATTCAGTGTCTAAATTGGTGACAACTGTGAGAAATGTTTGGATGCAGATATTATCTACCCATACATGAACTTTTGGTAATTTGTATCGTATTTTTAATTTTGAACCTTCTGCTCCAGTAAGTTTCTCTTTTGATTTTTCACAATATTTGGTAGGTATTATTCCTTGTTGAATACAATTCATATCTGCTCCTGTATCAATCAAGGCAACTATTTGGATAGTATAAGAATCTGAAATTGCAAGAGTTATTAATGTTTTCCATTTTTGGTAGGTTACTCTAGTAATAAGTCCAATAAATTGTTCATTAGTCACATTTTCTTGAATATTTTGATCGTTTTGGCTATTTTCTCCTTTTTCTTCAATTTTGGATGGTTCCTCATTTGTAGATTTACTCTTGAGTTCTGTAATATCTGTTTTTAAAAGAATTATTTCTTTCTTAACTTGGTTTATTTCTTGCTGTAAATCTGAAATTGTTACTTCAGATTTTTTTCTTCTATCGAATCTTTGAAACCGAAAACCGAAAAAAACCGCACCGATACCCGAACCGCAGCCGAAAAAAACCGCACCGAACTGGAAAAAACCGCACCGCACCAATCTGTTCAGTTCGGTTTTCGGTTTCGGCAGGGCAGAAACCGAACCGCACCGCAAAACCGCAAAACGACGTCGTTTTTGAATAGGGTTTAACTTACCCTAATGACCTAATCCACTCGGTCTCGCTGTCTCGCACTCTCGCCTAACCCTCGCAGTCTCGCACTCTCAGTCTCCTCTAACCCACCCTCTGGCTCCTCAGCCTCGCACTCTCAGTCTCCTCAGCGATCTCTGTCGAACCCACCCTCTCGCTCCTCAGCCTCCTCTAACTCTCTATTCTCTAAGCCTAACTCTCTCAGATCGCCTCCTCTAAGCCTCTAACTCTCTCAGATCGGTGACCTCTCTCTCTCAGACCAACCTCTCTCTCGATCACCTTCCGGAAATCGAAGCTCTCCCGACTCGGCGACTAACGACCTCTCTCTCAGACCGAGTTCTCTGCCGATCACGTTTCGGAAATCGAAGCTCTCATCGATCTCGCCGGTAAGCACTGTGTATCTCTCATTGATCTGATATTTAGGGCTAGTTTCTGCGTTTCTCTCATCGATCTGATTGAGTCTCTATCTCATCTCTCAGCCCCCAGTTTCTCTCCTTACCAAGTCACCATCTCGCCTTCTCAAGTCCTCCACAGCAGCAAGCGAGCAAGCCACCTCCACCTCAGTACACTTATCCGAATCTTTACGCCGGTAAGGGTTGGATTGCATAATCTTGAATCGATGGGTGTGATTCATTTTTGCTCATTTGTGTATAGAATCGATGATTTGGAGTATTTATTAGGGTTTTCAGTACTAGGGGATTCCAAAATGTCTCTCTCTCAGTCAGGTTTTGTTAATGAGTTGCTACTGAACTCAAATGTATTATCTTTTATTACGATCTGTTTGCTTGTAGAGGTTGGGATATAGGTTTGGTATTAAAAGCATTGTCAGGTTTTGTTAATGAGTTGCTAAATATTGTGTAATGATGTTCTGATGTGATTTTGCAATTTTTATACTAGACTATATATTACTGTTTATATATGCAGTAAGCTAATTGCAGTTTGCAACTCCTTGAATTTGAATAGGAGTGATCAGTAGCAAACATTATGAAGAGGCAATCAAAATCTGCTGCTACTAGTTCCGGTGCTAATCCGAAATCAACTTCTTCATCTCAGGTACCAATCTAAATCTCTACAGTTTGTTTTTCTGTAACTATCAACTATGTTTATCTTCCACTCTTTTAATTTCACTTTTGAACAGAACCTCTCTTCTATTTTTTTTCCCCTTTTGCATGTGCGCAGTTGCAACTACTATGTTATATATACATATGTGTGTGTATCTATATATATATATATATGAATAGCAGAGCTCTGCACAAAGCTATTGGGTGCGGTCTTGGTTTCAGGTACTTTGATTTGCAATGGTACTTCGAATCTATGACAACTCCAATAACAAATAACCATGACCCTTTTGCGTTTTCTTGAACCTGTGACTAGTTCCTCTTATTCTGTTTATGTTTATACTTAAAATAACTGCTTACCAAACATGACTTCTCTGTTGCTGTTTCATGGTCCAAAATTCAAGTATATTAATCTATTTGAACAGCTCTAGAGTCTCAATTTTAGTTGCATGAGTTCTATTTGAATAGCATTCTCCATTCACAACCTGCTGATTGTTTTTACAAACACAGATCGCAATGCTACTCATTTGTATTTTATGAATTTTTGTGTGCACCTTTTCTCTTTGGCCTGGAACTTGAACTTTTAATTGAAAATCTCTTGGGTTGTGAGATAAAAAAATTAAAAAAAGATTTTCCTTTTTGTAAGTGTATACCATGATTCTTCTGTCTATCTCTGATTCATTGCTTTTGATTATGGGAAATGGGTATTTGGTGAATTGGTTTTTGGTTACTGTTAGAAATCAGGTATTGAGATTCCTGGGTTTTGTTGTCTTTATTCACTGTGGCCTTTGGGTTCTAGCTCAACTCTTAAAAGGTTTTAATATGTGTGTTGGCTTGTGTGTTGAAGTAAAAAACTGATGTTAATATGTGTTTCTGCATGATGCATACCCGACATTGAGTTAATTTGACCTTCATCTAATCATTGACTTTGATCTATGCATGATCCATAGCTGTTAAACTCATAAAGTAATACTATTTTTCTGTTTGCACTCTGCAGTTTGTTTTTTTGTTTTGTGCTGGCATTATTGCAGTTTCTGCATTTTGTTTTCTGCCTTTTGTTTTCTGCTGATGTTTGTGCAATTTCTGTTTGTGCAATTTCTGTTTTGTTTTCTGCTTTCTTTTTTGTTTTCTGCTTTCTGTTTTTCTGTTCTGTTTTGTTTCTTATTGCAGTTTCTGTTCTGTTTTGCAGATCACCACTAGTGTTGGTGAATCTACAACACCAATAACTCCCCATGAAGGAACTTCTACTGCAACTCCGGAAGTTCAAGGAACTCAAGCAACCGAGCTTGAAGATGATGGAAGTGTGGAAAGCATCCTTGAGGCGTTGAAACGGAAAGAAATGTCAGATATTTAGAATCATTTTGAGAGGGATATGGTGGAGGGTAGAATTAAGGGTAAATGTAATTATTGTGGAAAAATTTACTATGCCGATCCTAGGAAGAATGGTACAACCTCCCTTAATAATCATATGGACAGGTGTCCAAAGTATCCTCCTAATATTGAGATGATGAAAGCTAAAAGGCAAAAGATTTTCTCTTTTAAAAAACCAACTACTGAGTTGTGTACTGTAGAATGCACTCAAGAAGAGCTATCTATGTTATGTGTGGAGTACATTATATTAGATGAGCTACCATTTTCTCATGTTGAGGGAGAGGGGTTTAGGCGTTTTATGGGTAGAGCTCTTCCTTATTGGAGAATTCATTCCCGTAAGACAATAGCAAAGGATGTCCTTCAGCTTTATTTGGGGGAAAAGGAAAAATTGATGGATCAATTGAGTAGATATAGATTGTCTCTTACAACCGATACTTGGACTTCTATTCAAAACATTAATTATATGGTCCTCACTGCATATTTTATTGATGATAATTGGGTGTTGCATAAGAGAATTTTAAATTTTTGTGTGATTCCTAGTCATAAGGGAGAGGCTATAGCTAAGCTATTGGAGGATTGTTTGTTGGAATGGGGTATAGAGAAGATTCTCACGGTCACCGTTGATAATGCTTCGTCAAATGATGTTGCATTGAAGGAGTTGAGTAGGAGGATGGGTGATTGAGGTGTCCCTAATGCAGTTTTGCATGAAGGGAAGAATTTGCAAATGAGGTGTGTAGCCCATATTCTGAACTTGATTGTCAATGATGGGTTGAGTGTGATGAAGATATTCATTGGTGCCATTCGGAATGCGGTGAGGTATGTTAGATCCTCCCCACAAAGGCTTGATTTTTTTAAGGAATGTGTTGAAAGGGTAAAACAAGAGTGCAAAGGGCTTGTGATTTTAGATATCCCTACTAGGTGGAATTCCATATTCTTGATGTTGGAACGAGCTTTGAAATTCCAAAAAGCTTTTGATAGAATGGTGGAAGAAGATGCGTGCAATTTTTGTGCATGGCTTGAAGGTGCCAAGGGTGAAAAGCCAAAAGAAGGGCCACCGGCAAGTGTTGATTGGCAATATGAGGAGCAATTTATGGATTTCTTGAGACCATTTTATGAAATCACTTTGAAGGTATGTTGTTCTAATTCTCCTACCGTTCATAGTACTTTTGGTGATATACTATTTATTTATGGTCTCTTGCAAGAACAAAAGAACCCATGTTTGTCTGAGATTGCATCACCTATGCAAGACAAGTTTGTCAAGTATTGGGGTAGCTTTGATAAGTTGAATCACTATCTATTCATTGCTATTGTTCTTGATCCGCGTCATAAACTTGAGAAAGTTGTTGACTATTTTGAGATTCTTGATGATGGGGATATGAATGAAAATGTGGAAGCTAACACAAAGACTGTGAAGGATCTCTTGTATGACCTTTACAAGGTGTATGAGGAAGAGGGAATGGAAAGTGGTGTTGGTGAGGTTGTGGGTTCTCAAGTATCAAGTGAGGGGACATCTAGTTCAAGTAAGGGTCTAACGGAGTTAGAAAAGAGATTGAAAGAGAAGGAGCAAAGGAGAAGAGCAATGAAAGCCGGGATCGTAAACAATGATGTGGATAGGTATCTTGGAGATCCTATTGAAGGAGATGGTGAAGACTTTGATTTGTTGAATTGGTGGAGGGTGAATGGAGTTTGTAAATATCCTATATTGGCCCGCATTGCAAGGGATGTTCTAGCTATTCCGGTGTCAACCATAGCTTCGGAATCTTCCTTTAGCACGAGTGGGAGGATTATTGATCCATACCGTAGCTCCCTAAGTCCTAGAATGGTGGAGGCTTTGATATGTACACAAAATTGGCTTAGGAGTGAAAATGTGTATCTACATCATATGCCTACTGTTGAGGAGATGGAGTTGTGTGAAGAAGCGGAAAGAGGTAATTTAGTTTCTATTTTCTTAGTTATAGTTTTTTGGGTTAATGAAGTTGTAATATTTATGTTATATATGATTGTATGTATTTATTTTCTAATGTTATTTTTATTATTCTCTTATACTAATGTAGAGATGCTTAAGATGTCATGTGGAGCTGCAGTGGGGAGTAGTCGGAGCGGAATGTTACCTCCAAAGTCGAAGCTTTCAAAATCGAAGACTTCATCTTTCCGAGCTTGAGATTATGCTATAGCCCTCATTCATGTAATGATGGACTTTTATAAACTTTGGACTCTATATTTTTTGACAATTTCATATATTGATGTTAGAATTTGATGGACTATATGAATTGAATTATATGGACTATGGAGTATCGAATTAGAGATTATTGTCTAGTGAAGTACAAAACATGCATTAGTAAACTTGTAAACTTCTTGTTATAGATTATAATTACAGGTTTGTAGAAACAAAAACTTCTTGAGTTACAATACCAAAGGAGTATATTAGGTAAAAAACTGTTTTTCAAAAAAAAAAAAAAAAAAAAAAAAAAAAAAACCGACCCGAACCGAACTCCAAAACGTAAAAACCGCACCGAATGTCATTTCGGTTCGGTTTTCGGTTTAGGCTCGGAACCGAACCCACCCACATTCGGTGCGGTTTTCAATTTAGGCTCGGAACCGAACCCACCCCTAATTTGTATGTTTGTTTGCAACTTTGCATTGCAAAATTGGCAGTATTATATCAGCATAAGGAGTATATGCGGCTGTGTTGTGAGAGATGTTCTCTGGGGGTGCCCACTCATCTAATGACTCGTGGACTTTTTCCATCCAGTTTGTTTTGGACTTTGGAGCAGGGAGTTGTCAAAGCGGCGACTAACTTGGTTTTTTTCTTTTTTGGAACAATAAAGGTCAAGGGGAGAGGCAGTCTCCACGCCCAGGCCCTATGTACAGAACAGAGGCCCTGAGTGAAGCCCACATTACCGCATGCATTCGTTCTAGGGCCGACTTTTGGCCCATTAGCTCCCTTGAAATCTCAACGTCTGTGGACCCATGGGCCCCACATGGTAAAATAAATCAAGAGCAACCAACTTTGCCCCCAACAACCAAAAAAAAAAAAAAAAAAAAAGAAAAGAATTGACCGGACCATAGCTGTTGAGAATTTGGGACTGTTTTTTGCCGAGCAGTGCTGCTGCATATCTCAAGATTACTAAAAACTTAAATTCTGATTCTGAGTCTCTCTCCCCCAGCTTAAGCTCAGGCTTAGCCATGGCGGTAAATGATCCATTCCACTCTCTCCGATTCGCTTCCACATTTCTACTTTTCCGATTCTTTAATTCAAAACTATTTTTGTTGTGTAGGACTCGTCAGGGACGACCCTGATGGATCTGATAACGGCGGACCCTTCCACAGTATCAGCTTCCACCTCCTCAACGACGTCGTCTTCGTCTTCGTCTTCCGCGCCTCCTCCTCCTCCTCCTTATGCGGCTTCACCCCCACCGCCCAGAGGCACCAGCCCCGGCTCCGCTCTCGGAAAGCCTGCTGTCGAGAAGAGGTCCAAGAGGGCTGCGCTTATGCAGATCCAGAACGACACCATCTCTGCCGCCAAAGCTGCTCTCAATCCCGTTCGCACCAACATCATCATGCCACAGAAGCACAGGCACAAGCAGAAAAAGGTCCCTCTCTTTCTGCTTTTGCTTTTGATTTGATTCGATTTGGATCGCATGCATCGCAGTTCTAATTAGTGTCTCTCTGAGTCTGTGTGTGTGTAATTGCAGCCTGTTTCATATGCTCAACTTGCAAGGAGCATTCACGAACTAGCTGCTTCCTCCGATCAGGTACCATCCTCTTCAAATCTCCTTACTTATTAGCTTCTTCTCTCTCATGCAACTTGTGTGCTTATTTCTTATTCATCTTTGTCAATAGAAAAGCTCCCAGAAGCAGTTGGTGAATCACGTCTTTCCCAAGCTCGCCGTCTACAATTCTGTTGACCCCTCTGTCGCCCCTTCTCTTCTCATGGTAACTATACTTCTTCAATTGTCTTCTTTTACCATCATCTATCTTGTTCATGCTCTTATCTCTGCCATTTTTTTATTTTTTTTTTGAAAAGCACAACTTTTATTGTTCAAATAGAGTGATACAATAGATGTGGACAAGAGGTTCAAAACAGAGTAAGGCAGTTAAAACTATTTTAACAGCCAGCTGTTTCCCAAGTAAGGATTTATTTCTTTCTGCTAGATTTCCAACTCCCAATCCATTCTCCTCCTGGCTTCTCTAATGCTTGTGGTCATGTAATAAATGATAATTGATAAATGCATTGCATGGTTTAAGACAATTTGTTTATAGGTTTTATTTCATTTTATCTGCAGCTCAATCAGCAGTGTGAGGATAAGAGTGTTCTGCGATATGTCTATTATTACTTGGCCAGGATTTTATCAGATACTGGTGCACAAGGTGTAACCACAGGCGGTGGGATCCCAACTCCAAACTGGGATGCTCTAGCTGACATTGATGCTATTGGAGGGGTAACTAGAGCTGATGTTGTACCAAGAATAGTAAATCAGCTCACTATAGAAGCTTCAAATGCTGATGCAGAATGTACTGTCATTTTTAAGATTACTAGTACTCTTTTCGGCTTCTTTTTATTTCGTAAATATCATGATTGTTAGAGAAGGTTCTAGTAATATGTGTCTATAAGAAAGATCACTGCATAAAGTTCTACTTCATAGCACATACTAAGGACACAGTTGATCTATCTCAACTATACATGGTCTTTGAAACAGACAAAGGGTGTTAAGTAAACTTGTTTAACAAAACTCTTTAAATGCATGCTTTTGCGTGGACAATCTTATTATATTTCTCTTTCATTATCAACTCATTCTTATATGAGCTAGAGAATTTGGGAACATTAGCTTAAAAAGGGAAAAAGTAATTGCATTATCTCTCTGTGTATCCTTTCTTCGATATTAGTGCCTGTTCTTTTTGTAGTTATGTTTATTTATGTAATCAAAGTTTTGACTTAATTTATGTTGTTCTGGTTGTTGCTGAAGTTCATGCACGAAGACTGCAAGCTTTGAAGGCTCTTACATATGCTCCATCAACAAATTCTGAAATTTTGTCCAAATTGTATGAAATTGTGTTTGGCATTCTTGAGAAGGTATGTTGTCGGTTTATCTTACAAAAATGGAGTGGTTACGGTCTACTGCTTTTTATAAGTTATTGCTTATCTGCATCTCCACCGGGGCTTGGGCCCAACGCATGGTTGTAATGAATATCCTGCTATTGTTGGAGCATCCAACACAAAACCAATAGGAATCGATGGAGATGCCCAATGACCTCATATAACTGCAAGGCATAGAGTTCCCGATGCGGAATTGTACATTCTCCGACACTTGCTATAAATTTCTCTCCTTGGTATCAATGTACCACTCAACTCTTTTTTGGTAGGAAAGGATTATACAATTTAGGGGGCAATGTAGGTAGGACTGTGTATCTAGAGTTTATCCATTCTCATTAATAATGTCGTCTTTTCTATGTTAAATTAAGAAACTTGAGAACATGTGTCATTTAAAGATGAGTTCTAGGTGTGCACAGGCCTGTTGAAAGTCACCTCTGCCTGTGCAGAAGCTTGATATTTGATTTTGAGTCTTGAGGAATACGAAGAAAGTTCAATAAAAAGGACAAGAAAATATCATCATTGCATTAGCATGTAATTGGCTGATCTGTAATGCATTTTTGATTTTCTGGTTTCCCTGAAGATATTCTTATTACGTTAGGGATCTATACTGCATTTAAGTTTCTATTTTTAATAATATATGTTTCTATATTCTTATTAATTTGTAGGTTGCTGATGGCCCGCAAAAACGCAAGAAAGGTGTGTTTGGGACTAAAGGTGGCGATAAAGAGGTAAAATTTATCTGTTTCGAATACTTTATTTTCTGCTTGAAGGCTTGGAATGGTGGAATTGTCTACTTGTCCTGTACTGTCAAACTAGATGGTGTGAAATTGGTGATTTTCCTGATGATTGAGAACTGCATACATATCTACTTGCCAGCATTTATGAGTTATGAATCATCAGTCAGTCGTGAACTTTTCTTAGGGGTAAAGCTGTGTGTGTGTGTGTATTCTACTATGGATAATGGATAACCATTCTAGAGTTTCTAGTAATTTATTGTTTTGAAAGAACTGGGGTGACACCCCCCCTGCCCGAGTTTTAGTGACTTCTCACTATCTTCTAGGCCTTTTTTTCCCATCTCATTATTGAATTTTGTTTCCTATCGAAAGAATAAACCAATTGGCCTCAAAATTTGAGCTTATAGGTGGTACTTGAGGTTCAAGTCGTGCATGCATATCCATTGTTCTTGTTCCTTAGCTTATGGTCATATGAATTTCTTCAATGAGCTGAAGTCTTCCTGTCTTTGAGCTAATCTTTGTTTTATTTACTTGTTTCGTTTTATTTCCGATTTCAGTTTATCATCCGAAGTAACTTGCAATATGCTGCCCTAAGTGCTCTTAGAAGACTTCCATTGGATCCAGGAAACCCAGCTTTTTTGTACCGTGCTGTTCAAGGGTTTGTATTTCTTCATTCTGGTAGTCAGTTTATGATTGCATAATTTTGACTATTTTGATTTCCTTGTATCACTTCATGTGGCACATCTCTCTGTTTCTGATGCTTTTGTCATGTATGCATTTTCACTATGTGTGATTTGATTACTTGGAGCACCTTGTTTTGATTGAATAGTTCTATTATAATATTTATTTCATGTCCTTTTTGTGCCTTGGATCTGTTTTTAGGTTCTCTATTACTCTGAAATTGATTTTAACTTTTTCTAGCTATTAGCCCTGGTATTATTAGAAATTATACCTGTATTGTGAAATCAGTTATCCAAATCAACAATCGTTGTGTTTCAATTCAGGGTGTCATTTGCTGATCCTGTTGCTGTAAGGCATGCTTTGGAAATTCTGTCTGAGCTAGCCACAAAAGACCCGTATGCAGTTGCGATGGGCTTAGGTGATATTGACTTTCAAATTTCTGTGTACTTTTTATCATGATTCAATATGAAACGGAGCTTTTGTGGTGTTCATGCTTCTAATGGTTTTGACTTTATTATTGCAGGGAAACATGCAGAGCCTGGAGGTAATTTTCGAATCTCTGTTGTTTTATCCTCTTACTGTATTTAACAATTGTGTCTGTTGTTCTAAGTAACTTGTTTCTTATAAAAAAAATGAAAAAAAACCAAAAGAATTATGTTTTTATGTTTTCAATAGAAATCAGTGATTTAATGACAGATTTACTTTGTAACTTTGCTCTACTTTTATAAAGGTTTATTTATTGCCAGGAAGAAGAAGAAAGAATTCACATGTGATTTAATTATGACAGTGGAACATGTATGGGCTGTAGTTTGAAATACAGCTTCTAGCCAATATCCTTATGAACCATTGATTAAAACAAATCTTTGTTTATCAGAATACTCATCCAACTTGCTGAATATATTCTTTATTCTGGTTTACTTCTCAAAACAAAGAACCAAAAAAAAAAAAAAAATGAAAGGAGAGAAAAGTTTTGTTTTGTTCCAGGGTCTGTTTTACTGTGAAAATTATGGAATGATTTCAGGTCCTGTGTTGTATCTATGGTCTTAAATTTTTTTGTTTTAGTACCAATTTAGATTGCCTTTTCATCTAGGAGTTCAAATTATAAAGTAAGTTGTTTGTATCAATATGCTGAACATTCCTTCTCACTGCATCTTATGATATCTTGCTTGTTCTTGTATCAATATGCCTTGAACATTCCTTCTCACTGCCTCTTATGATACCAGGGGCTTTGCAGGATGTTCTCCATTTGCATGATGTTCTTGCTAGAGTTGCTCTAGCTAGGTTGTGTTATACAATATCAAGAGCACGAGCATTGGATGGTAACTCTAATTGAAGATCTCCCTCTCTCTCTCTCTTCTACACACACACACACATACAGCGTACATATATAGTTTCATTTATTGTGTTTGTTTTGGTGTAAACTATATGATTTATATCCTTAATTTCTTGAATGTGCTACATCTGCAGACAGGCCTGATATTAGATCTCAGTTCAACTCTGTACTCTATCAACTCCTCCTGGATCCCAGCGAAAGAGTCTGTTTTGAGGCAATCTTATGTATATTGGGAAAACACGATAACACAGAAAGGTGTGTCTCTTAGGTTTTGATACTGAATCCCTTTCTCACACCAAAAGGTTTTAATTGGATGGAAAATATAACCGTCTTCCCTAGTTCTATCCACCTACTTATTCACCCAGATATAGTTTGTAATACATGTGCTTGTTTATAATAGGCTCTTTTTTTTTTTTTCTTCTTCTTCTAATGTAGGACTGATGATCGAGCTGCTGGATGGTATCGATTAACTAGAGAGATTCTCAAGTTGCCAGAAGCACCTTCTGTGAAGGATTCCTCCAAAGATAAAGTTCAAAAGACAAGGCGTCCACAACCCCTTATTAAGCTTGTAATGAGAAGGTTTTAGGATCTCTCTCTCTCTCTCTCTCTCTCCCTCTCTCTCTCCCTCCCTCCCTCCCTCCCTCTCTCTCTCAGTTGCTTGTTTGTTTTGGTATCAGAAGCTGTAGGAACTTAATTTTTTATTTACCTTTTTATTTGTTGAAAAAGAAACAGCTTTTAATGAAAAATTATAGAAGCATCATAGAACAAGACTGAGTTAGAGCTGCGGAAGACAGAGAGCAACAAACAAAAAGATCAACTTCCAACAAACCAGCTTAATCAAAGCATAACTCCGAAACTATAACTTCTTTCCAATATATAAAAAAAAAAAAGGTGCAAGAGTGTAATCTTTTATTCCCTCAAAAAACTCAGGCCCACTAAGATGCCGGTAACTTAAACAGATCAATCACCCCGGCCTCCTTAAACTACTTTTTCCATAAAATAAAGCGACTTTACAATGCACAAAAATATGATCAACAGTCCCCTCTGACTTGCACATACCACACCTGAAACAACTGCTTGGTCTTCTCTGTTGAGGAAGCTGTTGATAATTGATGTTGAGAGGTTGTCTATGAAGCTTGTTTTCATGTATAGGATTCTGGTTGAACTTGATAGTTTCTCAATGACTTGTCTTTTCTAATACTCTTGATATTAATTCAATTATTTTAACTTCCTGATTTTGTTTCAGATTGGAGAGTTCTTTCAGAAGTTTTTCTAGGCCAGTACTCCATGCAGCATCAAGAGTTGTGCAGGAGATGGGAAAGAGTCGGGCTGCCGCATTTGCTCTAGGCATACAAGATATCGACGAATCAGTGCATGTTAACACATTTTCTGAGGCTTCTGATTCACGCGAGATAGATAGTAGTGAAGCCTCACATCCTGAGAGTAATTCTTCTAACTTTTTTGTTTTAATAGAAATTCCTCTAACTTTTCATTTACTACTCCATATATCTCGCATAGCATCTTTCATGTATGTTCCTCGATTCTTTATCACAAATTCTGAAATTATCAGTTAAATTGAATGGCCTTTGGAGAGATTGTGGGGTTTAATTCATTGAGAGTGTGTAGACTTTTTCTGAAGAGATGATTTTTGTTTAATGAAGAAAAAAGAAGAGAAAAGATAACAAAGTAGAAAATTTGTTAAGGAAGTCTGCAAGTGCAGGAAGTACAGGACACTCTACTCAGTCTCAGAAGCAGAATAATTAAAAAAGCCGAGACTTCTAATCGTCAACCATAGTGCCTCAATTCACAGCTGCTTTCCATCCAACAATTATAATGTACAGAATAGTTCATGTCCGACGCCCAAAGACCAGACCAAAAGAACTTGATCCCAAATCCGAATGGTGCCTCTAGTTGGCTCTGTTCATATAACCCAAACAGAATGCCAGTAACGTACATGCCAAAGAAGAATTCACTTCATGGCTCATTTTATAAATTGGAATTTTACTGAATTGTTTAAAAAGATTATAGGAAATAAGGATATAAACGGCCTGTACTTTCAGCTAAAGTCCTTGGATAAATATAGGCTTTATATAATTTGCTTTCAGTTTACTTATCTAGTAATTTATATTTTAAAGGGGTGAATAATTGGTATAGGGGATTGTAATCTGATTGTGTTCCTTGATTTCCTACCTTCTTTTTACTTATTTTTTTATTTTTTTATTGTTCACGTAGGTATCCGAAGAACCTCTTCCTTACCTACTGGGGTAGGTGGCAAGGATACAATAGCTAGTTTGTTAGCTTCATTAATGGAAGTTGTGCGGACAACTGTGGCATGCGAGTGTGTTTATGTTCGAGCAATGGTTATTAAGGCATTGATCTGGATGCAAAGTCCACATGATTCGTTTGATCAACTAGAATCTATAATTGCATCAGAGCTTTCTGATCCGGCTTGGCCAGCCACGCTCTTGAATGATATTTTACTCACTTTGCATGCTCGGTTTAAGGTATGTGGTAGAGATGAAAGTATCTCATGGTGTGCCATTTATTAAGAACTTCATATGTACAGAATTCTTCACATTTTACATGAATTAGTTTTAGCCAACTTAACTAACTTGTTCCCTTCTGCTTTCCATGCTACTGTTGTTGTTTCTGTTGAAATTGGTTTATGTTTTTTGATTTCCACTTGTAGTCTCTTTTGATTATACATGACTAAATCTTGTCTTAAAATAATGAGAATTGGTTTATGTTTTTTGACTTCCACTTGTAGTCTGTTTTGGTTATACATGACTAAATCTGGTCTTAAAATAATGAGAAGTAAAAGCTTTGTGACGAGTGGGTACCACTTAAAGTTAGGAGCTTTCATCTATAATAAAAGAAACAGGGGTTAGCCTATGAAAGTTTACTGAGTAGGAATTAATCATGAAAATGCCAACAATACCTAAAGTTCAGATCAAAGGAGACCAGAACAACTTTGTGTTCTTTACAATCAAGGTTTCAGGCTATTCTAGACTACTAAACTGTCAAATGACAGGCTTCCTGTAATCCAAAAAGACAAGATGTATTATTGGAGTGGGAGGATAGATTTTTCGAAGATATGGGGGAGGATGTGGATTTATTTTAGTTTTAGCTTATTTCTAGCATCATATGGAAAAATTGCCTCCCTAAACAGGAGTGGATTGGTCAAATGCTTTAATGAGTAGGGAATGCTTTCGAGAAGGGGTAGGGGTTCTTTGGGAGAGTGAGATTTTGGGTGGTTCTTTAGGCTTCAGTTTTGGAGGTTTTTAAAGATTATAGTTCCTCTTGTATTTTAAGGGATTGTAGACCACCAATAGTTTAGGAGTACTTTTTGTTTCTCTTCTGGGAGTTCCATTAGGGGTTTTGGATTGTGTTGCTTCTCTTTTGAATTTTCGCTGCATACCTGTTTTGTGGACTTCTTGTCCACTTTGAATGATTTCATCTTCTTTTTAATGAAATTTGTTTCTTTTTTTATATTTTATTTAATTTTTATTTTCAAATTTTAAAAAATATATTTTTAATATATATATATATACAGGCCTTCTCCACTGCGGACGTCCGCAGTTTTTCATTGGTGCGGATTTCCAGTTTTGACCCACTTTCCGATCATATTTTCACATCTTAACCGTTCAGTTTTTAGGTCCTAATGTATAGATCACCTTTGCAAAATTTCAGCCAAATTGGTGATCGTTAAGGCATCCAAAACTGCAATTTACAACAATGTACACGAACGGTTCCGGTTCGGCAGATTCGGTCCGTTCGTGTAAATTGCAGTTTTGGATGCCTTAACGATCACCAATTTGGCTGAAATTTTGTAGAGATGATCTATACATTAGGACCTAAAAACTGAACGGCTAAGATGTGAAAATGTGATCGGAAAGTGGGGAAAAAATGGAAATCCGCACCTTTTTTCTTAGGTGCGGATATCCGCACCTGAGAATGATTCTATACATATATATATATATATATATATATTTTTTTTTTTTAAAAGGTGGTAAGGGGTGCCTCTGAAATTAGATTCTAGGAAGACATTTTTTTTTCCCGATGCAGAAATAGTACAGACAAACATCCCAGCCGTTATAAAACAAAATCCTTACACAGCCAGCACCCTGCTGGTCAAAATGAAAAGTATTACTAGCAGATAAAGGTAAGGAGTGCTCCCAAGAAGTGCTGGTGGCACAGAATGACCAGAATTTGCTAATGAGTCGGCCACGAAATTCGCTTCATGGTAGACATGATGGAAATAAACAGCTGTAAATTGGGCAGCCAAATACTTGATATCCCGAACAAGAGATTTAATCATGCTATCAGCAATAAACTTGGAGTCACCTTCAACAACAATGTTTTAAAAACCTTTGTATAGAGCACTTTGAAGACCATCTGTAAGGGCTAAAGCTTCAGTAATGATAATAGAAGTCCTTCCCACATTTTTGGCAGCAGCAGGAAAAGGATTACCATTATGGTCTCTCATAATGAAACCCGTAGCAGCAGTAGAGTGTTTTGTAGAAATATAATTTAGTATGGTTAGTCTACAAAAGAGGAGATTGAGATGGGTAAGGTGGTCTAGCACCATCTCATGTCAATTATTAACTTTTTGCTTCCATTATTGAAATCACATTGGTAAATACCAAGGACATGCCTGAGGATTTCTCCTACTGTCACTTGTCTAATGTCAAAGCCAGCTGCCATTTTTGATGTTTTTGTTGTAAATTTGAGAATTCTATTTTCCTGCATTAAATTTTGAAATTAGATTCTTGTGGAGGAAGTAAAAGAGATAAAGTACATTAGGTTGTGGCATTTTGTTTTAACATTTAAAATTATAATGAGTGAATTCACATATAAGCATGTGTTGTGTGCGTACAGGGGGGCAAACATCAGTAGTTTGCTCCATTAGGTATGGGACTGAATCAAATTCCCCCATCACATAAATGAGTATAGAAATAGTGAAGCACTAGTCTTTGAAAGGAGGGGAGATCAGCATCGCTATGTGCAACTGATCTTTCTATTAGTGCTAGAAATCGATGGTGCGCAAGGATATGTCTAAGCTAACTCTAATACTAAATCTCTACTTAATAAACTCTTCATTAGTGTGCATCCATGTCTTTTGTCTAAAAATAACCTATATTTATCTTATTTCATGAGTAGTTAAAACTTCGTTTACAATTCTTATCAATTTAAAAGAAATTTAAATTTGTTTGATTAGGCAACTCCAGATATGGCCGTCACTCTTCTTGAAATTGCAAGGATCTTTGCAACTAAAGCCCCGGGGAAGATCGATGCTGATGTACTACAACTACTGTGGAAGGTAATTTTTTTTTTATTTTTTTCCTTCAATCATCACCTCAGGCAGCTCTTATTGATTCCAAGTCCATCATATGTTTTTCTTCAAGTTTTATTTTTATTTTCTTGAGCAAGTTTTGTTCCATTCGAATTTCAGTCTGTTTTGCATAGTTTTTTTTGGGGCTACAGCTGTTACTGTTTCTTGACTTGGATTTGTTTTTTCACTTCTATACAATTGACTCACTTAGGATGATAAGGTGCCTTGCCTCACTTAGATGAGCTAGGGTCCAGTATATCGATCTTGTGTCAGTGGTTCATAGTTTACAAAAGTTACAGTGCGCAGATAGCATGCAGAGTATACTTATCAATAGCTGGGTCCAATAACTTAAAATGGAGCTGAAACCTTGAGATTTTTTCATTTGTTAAACCTCAATGTTTTGGTTTCATTTCAAGTTCAATGGTGAAATTACCCAAATGAAAAACACTGCACAAATGGCCCATTTTTCAAAACTTGTAATGCTAAGCCATTTTAGCATAGAGAGACAATTAAATTAAAACCTTTTTGCATGGGTCTGAGTTGTGGACCTGTGGATTTAGACTTGAGATAAGGGTTGATATGTGTGAATAAATGTCTTTCCATGTGGAAGGATTAGTTTTAAACGGTCATTGTATAGTACTTTTCACCTTTTGGTCATTTCAGCACAGAACTTGTCTTCCTTTTCTCTTTTTCAGTTTCTTCTTGTCTTCAGCATTGCCGTTTCCACTCAACTTTGAGATTTAATGCTCTGCTCGTTCATTCAAAGAGTCGATCGTTAATTTCTCTCTTTTTTTATTGTTTTTTATTTTATAAATGTCTACGTGTCACGTAGAGTTTCCTTGGTACTCTCATGGAAACATTGTTCATTTGTTGATCGCAACTGGTATACATTTTGGTCTGATCAATTGCTATTATTGACTCATTCAATTGTAGACTTGTCTTGTTGGAGCTGGTCCTGATGGGAAACACACTGCATTAGAAGCGGTTACCATAGTTCTCGATTTACCACCACCACAACCTGGGTCAATGTTGGGGCTTACATCAGTTGACAGGGTATCCGCATCTGATCCAAAGGCAGCCCTGGCTTTACAGAGATTAGTACAAGCAGCAGTAAGCATCTTAATGACCAGTGGATGCTTTATTTGCTTCTCTTCAATTTTATTCATTAAATAACATGCATGATTTCTGTTTCTATTGACTTCTGAATAAGTGTACTGTTAGGTATGGTTTCTTGGAGAAAATGCAAACTATGCTGCTTCTGAATATGCTTGGGAATCCGCAACCCCTCCTGGTACCGCATTGATGATGCTAGATGCAGATAAAATGGTTGCTGCTGCCAGTTCCCGCAACCCTACTCTAGCTGGTGCATTGACTAGGCTACAGAGGTGTGCATTCAGTGGCAGCTGGGAGGTATTAGCTTCTACCTCAGTGTCACTTTCTTTTTATTCTTTTTTGCTTTGTGTGGAAAAAAGCTGAAAATTTACTACCTCTATCAATAGTAAGAGTTAAATACGAGTTTCGCCCCCTTGTGTATGGGTCTGAATATCGTGGGTAAGGGTTGTAATGATTAGTTGAGTGCATATTTCTAAAGCATTGGTACATTGTTATGGTAGTTATATTTGGTGGCCCCTTAGTGCACATGCAGGAATAATTGGAACTTCCATTAACCGATTTTTCTTTGAATCTTTTTTTCTTCCCCCTACCATGTTTCTGGTCCTGTGTATTAGAATTAGTGCTTGCTACCGAAAAGCAATTGGTAATGGGTAGAGAGGACCAAGTTCTTATATATTATCATGGATGGCTTAGAATTCCTGATGTAGGCTTCTACATTCTCCAACTTGTCCCCTTAGGTCCGACTACACATTGATGTGGTTATTTCGGAACATGTATGTAGATCTCCCACGGCGTGACTGCATGTCCAGCCCTGCATGTGGTTGGACCGAATATCTAATTGCATGGTAGAGACAAATTGGCAGAGATGCCCAAGAATTTATAGATTATTATGCAAGGCTTGGAATCTACAGTCCCCAACAACAATGATTTTCCTGTATAAAAAAAATCGTCAACCATTGAACTCCCCCTCTGCTCTTGTGCTCAGAGCCTTGCACTGTGGTGCATGCATGCACACATTGTTTTTGTGTAATGAATTATCAACAGGAGTTCTCTCTTTATCTTAGCAATAAAGTCTGGAGTTGCAGTAGCAACTTCTTCTTCTTAGCAAAAAAAAGAAGAAGTTGCAGTAGCAGTAGGCATTAATAAAAGAATTTCAGGAGTATAAGCGGAATAGGAGGGGAGGAGACAGGACAGGTGAAGAAGCAATAATAAACTGAGGTCCTAAACAGTAAGTCAATGACCTAGATAAACTGAGCTCTTTAGCTGAGGTGATAAACGTGAGAATTCTTCTGAGATAGACAGTAACATTCCCCAGATAAAGATGGATGAAAATACATCAAACTGACCACAAGGATAGAGACAAACATCCAAGTGATGGATTAAATATAGTGATGTAAATGAAAACAGAAACACAGCAACTAAGTGTGGAATTGAACACTTAGAGCTAGGTAAGATTACTCCAAACACCGTTGGAGCCTAGATTTCTAAGGGAAATCTGGGAAACCTTGAAGTATTTCAATATGGGAATACTTTGAATAAAACTTAAGAACTGAATTCGTACAGGTCTGGGCTAAACCCCCTTTTAAAATACTACCAGACATTCGCTAGACCTTTCCAGACATTCCCTGCTCCTTTCTAGAGCCCACAAACAACATTAAAGACTCCTAATTCCCAGATTACATTAAATGCTAAGACAGCTATCAGACTACCCCCTTAGACTCTAAACAAGTATACAGAAACTACCAAGAACTACATCTTAATTACTTGCATCATATAGTCACATCAGTTTGCATAAAATATATTCCATTCACTTTAGATTTGTTACTCTTTAAGTTTTTATTTTTTTATTTTTAACCTGTTGGTTCTTTGGGTTCTCCAGGTTCGGATCATTGCTGCTCAAGCTCTCACAACTATGGCAATAAGATCTGGTGAGCCTTTTAGGCTACAAATCTATGAATTTTTACACACTATAGCACAGGGCGGAGTGCAGTCTCAGTTTTCTGACATGCATCCCAGTAATGGAGAAGACCAAGGAGCTAGTGGCACAGGCCTTGGAGTTCTAATAAGTCCCATGATAGAGGTTCTTGATGAAATGTATAGGGCACAAGATGATTTGATCAAGTAAGTAGTTTCTTTCTTCAATTGAGTCGATTCTTTTTGTAAGTATTCGTACTAATTTGTTCTGTGGGTAAATAGGGAAATGCGCAACCATGATAATGCTAATAAGGAATGGACAGATGAAGAGCTTAAGAAACTCTATGAAACCCATGAAAGGTTGCTTGATCTTGTTTCTCTTTTTTGTTATGTTCCAAGGGCAAAATATCTGCCTTTGGGGCCAATAAGGTACAGATTCAATTTAACTGCTTTATTTCTTTTATTGTTATTATTTATGGTCAAATTTGAAAGAACGAGTTCGAAGAAGCTTTGTATTGGTGATGTGGCCACTATACCAAGTATCAAGAGTGAAAACTGTTAAATATTACCCTTAGAGAAATTAGCAACAAAACCACACGGATCTCCATTTCATATTTAGCATTAACCCAAAAGAACTGTAGCAAACATGTAGATATTCTTGATATTTAGCTACAAAGATCTCCATTTTATATTTATTATTAGCCAAAAAGAATTGCGACAAATATCTCGATATTCTTGATATTTCAGAGCCACATAGATTCCCACTTACAACTAATTTCTTTTTACAAATACTGTTATGCAAGAACATGTTTTTTTTCAAGAGGTGGCAGATTGACTTTGGTTCAAGGTGTCCTTAGTTGCCTTCCAACTTATTACTTGTCTTTGGGAGCTCTGGATAGCTTAAGATACTGGCCAAGCCCATTGGGTCTCAGTTTTGATGGTTGTCAAAGACTTTTGGCCAAAAAAAATGTTGTCAAAGATTAGAACCTTTTGTCCATTATGTTAAGCCTGCTGTTTCCTTATTCTTGTAGGGTGATTTGTGTGATTCCTAGTCCTGATGCCGATATTATTTGTTTAGTGATTTGATTTGTAGCTCTGCTCTTTTGTGGACTACTAGTCCACCTTCGTTTGTTTCATTCTTTTTGTTCACTAAATTCCGTTTCTCTCTAAAAAAGAAAAAAGAAATCACTTCTTATGAAGTATTAACCTTGTGAAATGATCAGCTGTGAGAAGGTGATGAGACGGGTTAAATCTAATTTGGTTTGAATAGTGCAAGTGGTTTCTCATTTTGGGTTTTCACTTTTTTCTATATCTGCATTTCTTATCCTCTTTTGTTCATTCACCTGCTTAATCTTATGACAGTGCGAAACTTATCGACATCTATCGCACCAGGCATAATATTAGTGCATCAACTGGTTTGAGTGATCCAGCTGTTGCTACTGGAATTTCTGATCTTATGTATGAATCTAAACCAGCAGCTGTAGAGCCTGATGTGCTTGATGATGACCTTGTAAATGCTTGGGCAGCAAACCTTGGTGATGACGGACTGTTAGGAAATAATGCACCAGCAATGAGCAGGGTAACAAATACTTTTAATATATTATTGTAGTCTGAACTTTTGATTTCTTTGAAAATTATGTAGCTGAAGGATAGAATAAAGGGATTGAAATTGGCACCCCCTTTCTGACAAACCAAACCCCCCTCCAAGAGTAATTTTTTAACGGACGTGCATGGAGGGGGGTGTGGTTTGTAAAAAAGGGATGCCAATTTCACCTTCCTAGAATAGTACTTCTCAAATTAATAGTCAAATACATCAAATCCTGATTCTGAGTGAGACATTTATATATCTCTTATCTCCTGTCTCTATAAATATACTATATAATTCAGATATGAAAGATCTTTTAGCACATTATTATAAGTTTCTTTAGATATACTTGAGATGTCAGAAAGTAAATACCTTACTCTTTGTTTATACTTTGTCCTTTACATTGAAAATAGTATGGTAAATGAACTTGTGTTGAAATTCAAGGTGGAAAGCTTAACCAGAACTGAACCTGAGGTCACATGTTCAGTGTAATTCTAGGATTGCCACTTAGTGGCCAATATTCAACTGGTTGCTACAACGATAAAATGAAATGTAAGAAAAAACGTGGATGACCCCCATATGACTAGGACCAGCCAGGACTGACCGTGTGAAATGGTTTCAGGCTTTATCTCATGCTTCTTGGAAGTACACCGATGTTCAAAATTTTGAAATTAGGATCAAACTCTACTTGCATGTAGTGGGCAGCATAGAATTCCAGTCCTCCAGAAGCAAGTCTGAAGATGAGTGGAAGAGGTGGTGTGCCACACATGGCACGCATAGGAGGATAGTGTCTTATTTGCATGCTATCAAGGGGTGATTAAATTCAAAGCAGGGGAGGTGGCACATAAAGGGTTATCCTTATAATGTACTCACTGAGGTCCAACAAATGGTAGGCATCCCAAATGCCAGAAGAATAAAGGGGTAGTGTCCATGTCACTGACTATCCAGGAATCTCACCGTGTAGGTAATAGTGGGTCAAACTTCAGTCACATTCTGCAGAAGACAACAAAAAGTTTGAGGGGTGACTAGAAGCTAGGGAAAGAAGGCTTAGTGGGCCATAAAGTTGCAAGGATTTTCTCGGACCTAGCTCAGATGAATGTTGTTGCAATTTCGAAATGTCGATAGAGTAATGATAATGGAAAGGAAAACTAACTATGGGTTTTGGGAATTTAACTCGCATAGGTTAGAAATCTAAGACATTAATCATGTGTCCTAGAGACACAAGAACAAAAGAATAAGGCCGCTAGAAAGGAGACCTGAAAATCATTTCTTTGGTGAGTTATGTCTGGGCATCTCTTTGGGCCTCTATATATTGGGAGTTTAAATATTACCCTCTTTCATCTATTATTCTATGTTGGTAGACTGTTGTAGTTTAGGACTCTCTGCATGGTATGTTGTTGTGTCAGTTGAGTGTCTTATTTTGTTGCTCAATCTGTCTCTCTTTCTTTTGCAAACTTCTTGATCACTTCTTTGTATTATGCTTTTAGTTAATCAATAAATAGCTGTTTCTTTTTCAAAAAATTTAAAAAGTAGACCTGAAAATCATTTCTAAATTGCTTTAATTACAGAAAATGTAGAACGATTCTATTAGATGCTAGCATGCTAATTTATTATACTTTAAACTTGACTCCTGCATCGGTTGTTGTTTGGTAATTTAACTGTTTACTCACAAAACCTAAAAGAAATAGAGCATCTAGTTTTTAGCAGTTTGATATTTAAGTGTTACAGGGTTGGGGAGGATACCTCCTGTTTTGGTTCCCCAACACCGGCTGGCTGGCGGTATGTATGACAACCTAGGCTTAGGATATCTGTTATCACGGTTTCCAAGTTTAAAGTTCAGAAAATAACTTCCTTGATTTAATGTTGTGGATGATATTTTGCATAGATGATTGATTAAAGGTCTGTTCTTAAAAAGCGAAATTTAGATTCTATTGTTACACTTCTTATTTTGTACTTTGCATAGCACTTTCAGCTTACAGTAGAATGTCTTGATCCACCTTGAGTGGATAATTATTTCACGTCCATTTCCTGTTAGGTTAATGAATTTCTAGCTGGTGCTGGAACTGATGCTCCTGATGTTGATGAGGAAAACATCATCTCTAGGCCGTCGGTTGGTTACGATGATATGTGGGCAAAGACCCTTTTAGAGACTTCAGAACTGGAGGTATGCTTTTAGCATTCTTCAATTTGCACTGTATGCAATAGAGCTGGAGTAGCAATGTATCTGAGGAGGTTGTAACCAACTATAATCACTTGAATTGCAGGAAGAAGACGCGAGGTCATCCGGGACATCTTCACCTGAATCAACAGGCTCGGTCGAAACTTCCATATCATCGCATTTTGGGGGAATGAATTACCCTTCACTTTTCAGTTCACGGCCAGTATGGGATGCATTCATTATTTTCTTGCTCTGTTTTTCTTCTACATTGTATTATTCATGCTCCTGATTTTTCTGTTCACATGCTTTGGATGTGCTAAGGGTCTAGTACCAGGCTTGATTATTTTGGCTCTAGAAATTTAATACAGTAAGTAGTCCTTGGGTGGTGTTACTAATAAAGTAGATTATTTTGGCTCTAGAAATTTAATACAGTAAGTAGTCCTTGGGTGGTGTTACTAATAAAGTAATCGGGGGTTCACATCCAAAACCAATTGGCGATGGATGGAGTGGCCCAAACCCTTATAAACCCATAGGCAAGGTCCCATTTTTCCCATATGGGATGTATATATTCTCAACACGCCCCCGCACGTGTGGCGAATTTTCAAGCCATACGCCTGGACAACTTTGGGTGACGTGGAGCCCGTGTGGCCGCGAGGCATGCACACATGGGTAACCCGCTTTGATACCATGATAAAGTAATCGGGGGTTCACATCCAAAACCAATTGGCAATGGATGGAGTGGCCCAAACCCTTCTAAACCCATAGGCAAGGTCTCATTTTTCCCATGTGGGATGTATATATTCTCAACAGTTACTTTAACAACTAGCGCTCTATAATTGTAGTTGCTCATATAGGCAAAACAAAGCATATCAGAGTGAACGATTCAAGAGCCGCGTGCTTTATATTCTGAGCTATAGTCTATTTTCATGTGTGCATTAAAATGGCCCAGCCTGGATGGGCTTTTGCTTATGGCCTTTCTTTGAAGTAGAAGAAATGTACCACTTAATAATCTGAGAAAAATTTTGCTTTTGGTTTTGTAAGGGAAAACAAAAAACAAAAAAAGCAGCCTGTGCGATGAATGTGTATTTTTTGTTCAAAGAGTATAACAAGGGTCAAAGCTTTAGGGTTAAAGTTCATCTTGTTGGAACATTCTCTAAGCATAGCCTGTCTCGCAAAGGGTCAATTAACAGTTCTGATACTTGTTGCCTAATTGATCCCTGAATAGTACTGGTTACTAATGGACTCTTCCTTGACATAAACTACAGCATCTGCAATATAGAATTTAATGTTTGGTTAATTAATTACTTGTAACAGGAGAGGTCTGGAGGAAGCAGATATAGCAATCCATCTATGGGGGGTCCCTCATTCAATGAGGGTTTAGGATCTCCAGTTAGTTCTCATTGTCTCTCATGTATCTAGTTTTGTATCCTCTGACTGTCAAAATTCTGATTCTTCCAACTCTTACCAGATTAGAGAAGAGCCTCCGCCATACTCATCACCTGCAACGCAAAGATTTGAGTCGTTTGAGAATCCCTTAGCTGGGCATGGATCCCAGAGTTTTGGATCCCAAGATGACGAACGCGTTTCTTCTGGAAATCCTCAACATGGAACAGCACTTTATGACTTCACTGCTGGTGGAGATGATGAGGTAATGAACTCCTAATGATCCAGTCTGGCCTTAAAGTATTGTTTTAGGATCCAAGGGTGTCTCATTTTTAGCCTGTCAGCACATATATATTTGTATAGATCAATGATCCTATGATACAAAAGCTTATTGGATGACCCTCTGCCTTCTCATATGCCAGAAATATTGCTGTCTTTTCTCAGTCAAATTAGTAGGCCATTTTGAGTGCAAACATGGAGGTGGCTAATATGGTTTTCTGTCCATGCAGTTAAATTTAACAGCTGGAGAGGAGGTTGATATCGAGTACGAAGTGGATGGCTGGTTTTATGTAAGTAACTAAGTATACAGGGTGCATAGGTTTAAACAATATTTGTGGCTTGTCCGTGCTTCATTTTCTAGAAAGCAAGATTTCATCAATTTGCTCCTCTATTTGATTTGATTATGTGAAATAGGTTCAGAAACATGAAGCTTGTATTGTATTCAGTATATGTATGTGGTTTTCTATTGGACAAGGAAAGAAACAACCTAACCAAAAGTTCTGTCCCAAAATTAAGGGTTTCACCTGGACCCCCGGGGTAGTAAAAGTTTCACCCTGAATTGCATCTGTTTAGTTTTGCTGGGATCTTAATTTCTCTAAATTTTTCATTTAATTATTTATTTTGTTAATTACCATTTTGACTCGTTTTCTACATAGTGCTCCTTTCAAGTGAGGCAACATTTGGTCCTAATGTATTGGACCATACCTGACATTTTTACAGGTAAAGAAGAAACGCCCTGGGAGGGATGGGAAAATGGCTGGTCTGGTCCCTGTCCTCTATGTTAGTCAGTCTTGAATTGCAGATTGACCTGCTATTCTTGGTTCTGCACCGTCTTATGTAAGGCAGTGGGCTTGCTTGCGGTACCTGGAAGTTTAAGTCTCCAGTTTGGTGCCACATTAGTGAATCTCCTGGTACATCCACATTTTTTGAGCAGTGGGAGTTCCGTGAGAATCAGCCAGGATGTTGGTCATTGTTCATAGTTCTTGGTTGCATTATATGTTGACATTTGTTTATAGTGTTCTTGGTTGTTTTATATGTTCACGTTGCTATACTTCCATTGTGCTTTTGATTTTGTTACCACAAAAGGTGTAGACCCTATTTTATTGAATGTCCAGGCAATAGATTGCTCGTTTTCGTTACGTAATTGGTCGGTTATAATGATGGAGTGTGAGATGCTCGCTTTTAGTTCAAACAAGAATGGCATCACCCTGTATTACATCCCGTCAACTAGCATCCTATATATTTTTTTTATAAATGAATTGTTATTTCCATGTAGCCTATCGTGTGCGAGGTTTGTTTTGGCCCGAGTGTGTGAACTGGTTTTCAAAACCACCAAACTATTATTTAATCCCGTCTTGTCAATTTCTTTACCATGTGTTGGGCTTTTGGGCATACTCTCTACTCTAAAACGAATTAATGAACCTTACTCGATGGTTTGACGTGTGTGCTGCATAAAAGAAGACTCTGCAGCGACTCATTTTTGTATTTACAGAGGGAGAATTTCAGAAACTACAGGCTTGACCAAAGTAACACTGACATGCAAATACAAGAATTAAAGTCTTCCTATATCTTTCGGGTTTAGGATCTTGTATTATTGTGTACATGTTAAGGGACGTAGGGTGGGCGTTTGAGGCCAAAAACCTGAGGGACCAATCTGGAAACCCGAGAAACCGATAGTTTGGGTCGGTCTTTGAAGTCATTTTTTACGATCCAGGCTAAAGATCAAACCGTGAACATCAACTACGGGCCGGTCTCGGTTTATAACTTCTCTAAGTTTGAGTAACTTGAACCGGCCTGACTGTACTGACTTGTATACGTGGTAGTGTGTTATTGGTCGTCCCTAAAACCTAAATCCTGTGTCAAAACACGACCTCAGCCTCACTTTGCCTCATTTGTTCGATCATAACCCTAGTTCCTAAATTTCTTCCCCAAATTCTACCTCAATTAGTCAATCAACCAAAACAAGCTATTGACCCCAATTTCTTCCCTCAATTGACTCTCATTCTCTGATTCTCCCAATTTGTTCGACTCCCATTCTTTCCCTCAATCGACAAAAACAAGCTTCATGTCTTAGTTCGCTGCCAAGCATGGCCTCACTTAAGACAACAGCAAAGTCAGCAACCAGTATGGCTTCAAGGGGCGCCAAAAATGCTATAATTTTGGCAACATCAACAGCAGAAGCAAGTCAGTCCAATCCAGCAAGTTCAACAGCTCTACCACCTGTTGACCCGAAAGGGAAGGGGAAGAGGAAAAAGGGTGACAAGCCTGGAAAGTTTCGATCTGATGTTTGGCTGCACTTTGAGAAGATTGAAAAGCCTATGTTCGAAACAGTTGATGGGAAGATGCAGCAAGTCCGAACTGTCACTCACGCCCAATGTAAGTATTATTCAACCGATTTGGCTTGTGATCCACATGAAAATGGGACTAGTTCTCTTAGGAGACACATTCAAGATGTCTATAAGAAGTATCCGGGTAGGGCTGACATAGAGAAAAGGCTGACGCTATTGAGTGGTGATGGGAGTGTAAGTGTTAGTGGTGAAACTAGTCTAGCTGTTAAACTATGGTCGCAAGATCGGTGTAGGATAGCTGCAGTTGAGAAGACTGTGATGGATTAATTGCCATTTAGCGCAATTGAAAGGAAGGGTTTTAGTCATTTTTGTTTAGTGGTTGTCCCAAAGTGGGAGATTCCATGTAGGAGAACAATAGTGAAACTGTTTTCGAAGATGTATGATGCAAAAAAGGTGGAACTAAGGAAGGAATTGTAGAGTCATAGTGTGTGTTTAACCACTGATACATGGAAATCAGTGCAAAGCATAAACTACATGGTCCTAACTGCACATTTTATAGATTATAGATGGAAGATGCACACAAGAATTCTCAACTTTTGTGTAAATTAGTAATCATTCGGGCAATAGCATATGGAAGCTTATCGAATCATGCTTGATTCAATGGGGTATTGAGGGGGTTTTGACAATTAGTGTCGATAATGCCGTGGCTAATAAGCATGCAATTGATTATGTGAGGAAGAAAATGGTGAATTGGTCGAAGAAGCTGATTTTAGGAGGGAAGTTTCTGCATGGGAGGTGTTTGGCTCACATCCTCAATCTCATTGCGAGATCAGGACTCACAATGTTAGATAGGTAAGTGGGTTCGATTAGGAATGCAGTTAAGTATTTTAGGAGCAGTTCATCCAGGCTTGAGGTGTTCAAGAAGTATGTTGAGAAAGAGAAGTTGGAATCTAAGAAAATCTATGTCTTAGATGTCCCAACTAGGTGGAATTCAACATTTATTATGTTGGAGGCTGCCCTAGAGCTGAAGAAAACCTTCTACAGGATGGCTGACGAAGAGGACAGCAAGTACAAGAGCTATTTTGATGAACCTAAACCTGAACACAATGATGGGGAGCTTGAAGATGGTTTTGTAGTGGTCGATCCGAAGACCAGAAAGAGGATTGGACCACCAAATGAACATGATTGGGAGAAAGCAGCAATATTTGTGTAGTTCTTGAAGGTCTTCTATAAGGTAACCTTGAGGGTTAGTGCATCGAACAAGCCTACCTCACATCGAGCATTCCATGACATTGTAAGCATTCAAGCTGAGATATAAGGCTTGTTTGATAGAGATGAAGAAGATTTTGAGCATGAAGCACATAAAACCCTTTACTAGATGGTTGTGAAGATGAAAGCCAAGTTTACGAATTACTTTGCCAAGCTGGAGGACATGAACCAGCTTCTTTTGGTAGCTCTTGTGCTGGATCCTAGGTATAAGCTTAGGAATTTTGGCAGTACTTGTCGGGATATGCTTGGATATGATGGTTCGTAAGTTAAGAAGGCATCGAAGGAACTGAAGGTGTTAGTTGTGCATCTTACTAACCTATATGCATCTTCAAATGGACCTCAGAAAAACAAAAACCAGTTCAGGGAGTGGCATTACTAGTGGAAGGACTGGAAGCAGCAACTTTAGTACAAGGACCTTGAGTGGCAAGAAGGCTGACATGTTGAAGAAATGTAAAACAGAGTTGAGGGAATCAGAAGAGGTGGTTGCTGCGCAACATGAAGTGGACAGATATTGTCTTGATCCAATTGAAGATCCACCTGAAGAAGAGGATTGGGACATTTTGATGTGGTGGAGGCTTAATGGAGTGAAGTACCCAAATTTGCAACTTGTGGCCAAAGTTGTGCTTGTTGTCTTAGTTAGTACAATGGCTTCTGAAAATGCCTTTAGTACTGGAGGTAGGGTAATTGATCCCTATAGAAGTTTAATGACTCCAAGAACTGTGGAAGCCCTTATATGCATGCAAAATTGGATCAATTCTACCAGCATATCCGAGATCGAGTACTTTCCCACTACCGAAGAGTTCGAATTCTATGAAAAATGGAAAAATGTGCGTGATTGTTTCAAACTTTCAGTACATTACTTGTGAAGTTTTTTTTTTTTTTTTTGTTATGCATTAAAGTGAACTAATTGTGAGTACTTTTGGTGTAGAACATCAACTTGAGGATACTGGCTCAAGTGAAAAGGCTCGTGCGAGAAAGCTCTCAAAGCCTGCAAAGATAACAATCGATTGTGATGCAGCAGGGGCTTCAAATACATCATCTTGAATGCTTGATGCAAGATTGCAGGTTACTTACTGTGTTTATTTTTGTTTTTATTTTTATTTTTTGTTTTTTGATGCAATGTGTTTTGCTATTGAACTGCAATGTGTTTTGCTATGGAATTGCAATGTGTTCAAACTTTCAATACATTACTTGTTTGAGTTTTTGTGAACTGTGTTAAAAGACAAATTCTCAACTTGTGTGTGTTACTTTTTTATTGTGAACTGTGTTAAAAGACAATGTGTTGCGAATTGTGTTAAAAGACAATCAATTCTATGACAATGTGTTACTTTTTAATTGTGAAGTGTGTAATGTTGTGGAACTGCAGTGTTAAGGGAATTCATGATTGAGATGTGTTATGAACAGCAACATAGTTCATTACTTAAGATTACATGGTTCAGCAGCATATTTACTTTTATTGTGTCATGTGTTACTATTTTCAATTTTGCAGGCTGGAGGCTTGGAGCAATGTGAATGTGCTTGCTGCATTGCTGCATTACTTGTTTGAGTGTTTGCTGTTGCTGGTGAAGATAGTAATGCTGCTGTTATGTACCAATCCTTTGTGCCTATTGCTTCTCAATTCTTCCTGGCCATTAATTCTATTGGACAATTTCATTTTGTTCTTTTTTGTTTTTAGTTGAAACTTGTAGAGTTGTAGTAATTTGCCTCCTCAATTTGTGAGTTTGGAACTTTGGATTATAGAATGATGTGACTATGTGAGTCAAGTTGTGCTTATTATGATGTTATGCACTTCTGCTATTCTGGACTTCTAGTATTCATGTGTTTGAGTTCAATTGCTCAGTTCAGTCAGTTGCATTGTATTTGTAATCATTAATGTGTTGTGTAATAAACTAATAATGTAATTATGAGTTTTGTTATGTTATGTATCTCATTGTGATTGTGTTGCATTGTCACAAGAAGATGTTGAAAAACAGGAAAAGGCTATTTCCTAGAAGGTAGTGGCTGGAAATCTAGACATGCTTCAATATGGTGTAATTTGTGTTACAGGATCGAAAGCCGGGAAGCCCGGACCGAATATAACTGGTTCAGGTTGCAGTCGGTTTTAGTATGAAAAATATTGAGGCCCAAACTGCGACCGATTAGTCAGGTTTGGTCTCGAGTCCATACAAATTCAAGACCGAACCGAACCGCGCCCAACCCTATGGACTATTAATGATATATGGTTTGGCTAGAAGGTGGAGGGTATCACCTACGTGTCAACTATCAATTAAGTGGATCCTAAAGTAATTAAACTAATGGGCAATTAAGTAACATTAGGGGTGGAACTAGGATTCTAGGGTTGGGGGGTCCAAATCAAATTTTTTTTGTTTAACAGTAAACCTCTCTTCTTCTTTTTGTCCTTCTCTCTCTCTCTCTCTCTCTCTCTCTCTCTCTCTCTCTCTCTCTAAAGAGAAGACACTATATGAAGAATGAGAGAGCTTCTAATGAGGACAACTAAAATGAGGACTTAATGAGAAATTTCTTGTGAGACCCATTTTTCAATCACATTTTCGCAAATCATCCGTTAGATATTTAGATATTCATGAGTAGATCATTTATGCAATATTTCAACTAAAGTGAAAATCGTTAAGTCATTCATAATCTTAATTTATCATTTATGAACATAAACGGTTCAGTTTTAACAAATTTGGCTCGTCCATTGATTTGATCTACTCATACGTTCATAAACATCTAATGATTGATTTGCAGTGATGTAATTGAAAAGTGGTTCTCCCAAACCAATGATTAGAAAGTTCTCATGAAGTCTTCATTTTAATTATCCTTATTACAAACTCTCCCTATGAAAAAAAAAAAAAAGATAAATTTTACTATGCTCATTAAGGAGTACAAAAAGAAATGCCAAGCTATGGTCAGATACATCACTACCAGCACAAACCACTATTTTAAAGTGCATGACCTGGTATGATGAATATAAAGCTGCTCATGCCAGCAAGCCAAGTACAAAACCATCTCAGAAGCTTAAGTATTGGAAAGCACCTACACCAAACAAACTGAAGCTCGATAGTGATGGTGCTTTTTTGCCATCTCAAATTTCTGGTGGAGTTGGAGGAGTCCTACGAGATGCCAATGGTAAGTGTTTGGCTGCGCTTTTGGGCTCAAACAGTAAGTTTATTTCTGGTTTCTCAAAACACATAAGTCATGTAGCTTCAGTAAAATAGGTGGAGCTATTAGCTATCAAGCATGGAGTTGACATGCTCTAAAGAATGCAGATTATTGTGTTGATTCGGAGAGTGATTGTATGGTAGCTGTACAAGCAATTTCAACCCATGAAATAGATCTTTTCGAACACAGAAACTTGGTTTTTGATATCTAAGAGAGTTTGAAGACTATTCCGAGGCTGTAGTTTGCTTATGCTCCAAGTCCAAGAACAACCAATTGGGTTGATCACAGATTAGCTGGTATAGCTTATGAGGACTCTTTGAACACTACTTGGCAATGTGATGCTCCAACAATCATTGTTGATGTACTCATCTTTGATTGTAACCATTTGAATTAATGATATTCATCATTTTTACTAAAATAGTAATAATAATAATAACATTTCAAATTTGATATAATTAACATTTATAAAAAAAAAAAATAAAAAAAAAACCCTTAGCCCACTCCACTCTTATATATGTCAGTGAGAATTGAACTCATGACCTTAATAATGTTGGAATCACAACTTACCAACAAGTCACAGCTCACAGGCATATAATTAACATAATACGATACAAAAAGAAAAAATTGACGCCCAGTACCATTTGGTCTAGTGGCATAAGTCTCTTCTTTGTAAATGGGAGGTCGTGATAATAGACTAGTTATTGTATATGAGAAAAAAAAATGATTGTAACAAAAAAAAAAGATAGATAATTATTTATTAAATTTGGAAAGAGATGCGTTTTTGTTAGGGTTCTCGACCCAAAGCCCCAAAATCAGACAAAATTATCTCACTTACCTCAGCAACATATTTTTATTCTCATCTACCCAATTTAACATAAAAAGACAAGTTTACCCTCAGCCTAATTAATAAATTATAATTTATGCCACTCATCTCTTACCTCTCTCTCCCCTCTCTCTCCTTTCTCACGCCGGATCTCTCTCTCTCTCTCTCTCTCTCTCTCTCTCTCTCTCTCATATCTCCTCCGTTCTGTAGACGGTGGAGGGGAAACGCTGGAAATCCATGGCACGAATTTGACGCCAGCTTTCGCGATGTCGCTTGAGCCTAGCTTGCTCTGGTTACCGTCGTTCTTGAGGAAGAAGCAGGTGCCACCGGAGAACATGTGCACGAATAGGCAATGGAAGGGGATCTCTGCCGGTGACTGTCATGCGGGAAGAGATGAGTGCCTAGAGCATTTTCTGGGTGCCCTAATCAATTTTTTTTTTCAAATATTTCAGGTTTGATATTTCAACAAAAAAGCCATTTTTTTTACGAAGAACAAAAAAGTAAAAAAAAGTTTTATACAATTTGGTCTTATTCTATGCATACACAGCTTTGAAAAGAATTCCATCATCTAATTTGGACTTGGTTTTTTTATACAATCTGTTCTTTTTTTTTAGAATAAATTATACAATATGTTATTTTCTTCTTCTATTTTTGGTAAAATGAGAGCAGACATCTATTAGGATGCAATAGACATCTATTAGGGGACATTAGACGTTTTAAATTGATGTAATCTCAAGTTTTTTTTTTATTTCAGTTTACCCCCCTAAGGTTTGGGGTTGTCATCATTTCACCCCCTCTACTTTCAATTTTAAATTTTTACCTCCTAAACTTTTCAATTTCAATCAGCCGTGTCCAATTTCTACTATTCCGTTCAAATTGGACGTTAAGTTTGACCCTTGATGGCTAAAATGGTCATTTCAACATAAAAAAAAATAAAACAAAAATATATATATTTTTTCCTGTTTTTTAGTTTTTTAGTTTTTTTTTTTTTTTTTTTTTTTTTTGTCTTCAACCTATACACCACAAGCTATAATAGGTTTATAAAAACAAAAAAAATACTCTAGGTGGTTGAAAGTCGCTCGCTGGTCTACGATATTTGTGACATATCTCCGATAAAGTGAAGAATTTAGGATATATCCTTAATAAAGTGAAGAAATATCTGTAAAAAATAATTTTACACTTTATATGTAAATAAATATCTGTAAAAAATGATTTTACACATATATTTCTTCACTTTATTGGGGATATACAGACATTTACAGATAAAGTATAAAATAATTTTTTACAGATATTTTTTTTCACTTTATTGGGGATATATCCTAAAATTCTTCAATTTATTGGAGATATATCACAAATATAGTAGACCAAAAATGATTTTACACAGATATTTCTTCACTTTATTAGGGACATATCCTAAAATTCTTCACTTTATCAGAGATATATCACAAATATCGTAGACCAGCGAGCGGTTTTCAACCACCTAGATTATTTTTTTGTTTTTATAAACCTATTATAACTTGTGGTGTATAGGTTGAAGGCAAAATAAATAAAAAATAATAAAAAACCAAGAAAGAGAAAAAAATAAAAAAATAAAACTAAAAAACAGAAGAATTTTTTTTATTTTTTTATTTTATTTTGTTGAAATGACAATTTTAGCTCTCAAGGGTCAAACTTAACGTCCAATTTAGACGGAATAGTAGAAATTGGACACGGCTGATTGAAATTGGAAAGTTTAGGGGGTAAAAATTCAAAATTGAAAGTAAAGAAGGTGAAATGATGACACCCCCAAACCTCAGGGGGGTAAGCTGAAATTAATCATTTTTTCTTTAATCAAAGTTTTATTTGTGTAATTTTAGGAAAATTAGTTCTCATGTCGGTAATCGAAACGTCTATTGGAGAGCAATAGACATCTATTGCCCTTCTATTGGGGGGCAATAGACATCTAATAGGGAGCAATAGACTATTGGGGCCAATAGACATCTATTGGGGGGCAATATACCTCTATTACCCCTCTATTGGGGGACAATAAACTTCTATTGGGGGCAATAGACTCTTTATTGCGGGGTGATAGACGTTTATTTGGGGCAATAGATGTTGTTAGAAAATTCCGGTGGGCAGTGGTCGGTGACCGGATTCCGGTGACCAGTAATTGGAATCCGGTGACCAGTGATGGACTCCGGCGACCGGCTCCAGCGAAGTCTCATATAGTTTATCTCTCTTCCATTCTCTCTCTCTCTCTCTCTCTAAATAACAAAGGGGTGAGGGTAAAATGGTATTAAAAAAAATTTTAAAAAAAAAAATCTTAATGAAGTATTAGGGAATATTTCCTTAGAATGTTTTGGGTAAGAGAGAATTAAAAAAAACTTAATGGGATAGTGAGAAAAAAAATCCCTAGAATTGAGATAAATGAACAAAAATTATGGGGTCCATTAATAAACTCGAGCAAGAAATAGGCTAGGCTCCATTAAGGTAAATAATTAAGGAGAGTGAAATTTGCACACCTCCAATTGTAATCTGCACTTCCACTATCTACATTTAATATATTTTTATGCTTTTTATAAACTCATTATCTGTTTTGCCCTTTTATTTTATTTTTTTACCAAAAGTTAAATAAATTTTCTATCTAGTTAAATTAAAAGAAATGTGAACATCAATTGTAGTTGCTCAAAAACTCGACTACTAAGCAGATCAAGTCTGCATCTATCTGAAAAGACGATCAAAACTTTAGCCAGCAAAGCAAACAATGACTTGATAAGTCAAAGCTAACTTCATGCTCCAACAATGGTGGTCTCCTCGGCATGTTGATTCCCTTTCAGTTGAAGAACAATTGAAAAAGATAATATTCGTCATTTGGTCTTTTGAGTAGCTGAAGGGAGAGATTGGCATGTTGTGGACTTTCAATAGCTTCACCAGCGAGCAATTTTTTGGGTCATATAGCTGGATTTTCTGATTCTTATAGTGTATGATTTTTATTGGGAATTTAACTGGGATTGGCAGCTCAAGAATGGTTTCCTTCCTTTCATTGCAGGATACAAGAAACCCAGGATACCCACAATTTTCTGGGTGGCTACCTCTGAAGCTAAAAGAAAATTTGATAACTGGGCCATGTTTCCCACACTTGAATTTTTCACCAAGGACTTTGGAGGAGAAAGCCAGTAAATTGAAGCAAAAGGAAAAGATGAGAGTTTGCTGCATTTCTGAGGTAATACTCCTCTAGCTCCCACCATTAGATCCACGATCCCAGCCACCACCTCCACAGCCGCTCCTCCGCTGCCGCCACCACCACTTCCGTAGGCACCACCTCCGACGAAGTAACGAACACGATCTATAGCGAGAAATGAAAACCGTAGAAAAGATAAAGACTCAACTTTGAGGAAGAGAGTGAGAAACAGAGAAAGGAAAATGGGATTTGAGTTTATGAATTAGGTGATAGGATTGAGGCTGATGTTCTTCCCTTATCTTTCTGGGGTAAATATCATACTGGGGTTGAAGATGAAGAGGCTGGGTGGGTACATGGGTGAGAATAATTTGGTGTTTCGTGTAAGGGTAAAAGAGGGAGTGCAACCATTTGTATGTTGAAAGTGATTCTGAAACCCTTATTAACATGGTAAAGAATGGAGTGGATGAAGTGCATCCTCTAAAGACCATCCTCAATTGTTGCTCATTCTTGCAGCAAAAGTTCCTGAGCTTTGATATTAGACACACCTATAGAGAAGTGAATGTAGTTGCAGATATCCTATCCAAGGATGGGTTGCAGGCTGAAGCTGGGGTGCATGTCATGTTGCATCCTCCTCCACAAGTCATTAACTCTCTTCTTGATGACTTGTGTGAATTTCCTAGAGTTAGGATCGTGAATTCCGAAGTTTAGTTTTTCTTTTTTTTTGGGCCTCTTGGCTCCCATTTATCCAAAAAAAAAAAAAAAAAAAAAAAAAAAAGAGGGAGTGCAACACATAAAATCATAAAATATGATAAATTTAAATAGTTAGAGTGCAAATTTCACTCTCCAGAATTAATAATGAAACTTAATTAGATATTTTTTAGAACCCCTTTGGTGTCTGGACCCTTCCAGACCTTAAAAGTCCGCCCCTGATTAACACTGCATCATTTTCATGAGAAGCAGATGGATCTGGAAATATTGGTGACTGATGAGTCCCCATTACTCTCGTGACCAGCTATCAACTTAAACTAGCAAACTAATATAAACATGATTGACTTGTATAATATTTTACACAGGCATCACATGACAGACAGAGTGATATGCATATATATAGGTGCGTTAACAATAAATATATATGTTTATTCGTAATTTCTGATCCATTATACATTTTTATGTCTTTAAAACGTCAAGTGCATAGCACGTACTAACACAAGTTCAGATTGAATTGGTTACACTAGCACGCAGATGCCATAAATTTAAAACAAAACATGAACAACAAATACAATAATTAACCCAAAACGAAAAAGAAGAAGATTAACAAAGCCTTGACGTGAACTGGTACTTCGATCGTCTGGTGTATAAGTAAACTAGCAGGTCGGTAATTAATTAAGCCTTTTTGTGAGGGAAAAGGCGGATGGGAAGTCCCTTGGCGGGCATGGGCAACGGGTCGACCACGATCTTCTCATCGGGAATAATCGCCTCCCACTTGAACCTCTTGACTAGGTTATGCATGAAAACAAGAATTTCCAATCGGGCGTACTCTTTTCTGGGGCACATTCTCGGGCCTCCTCCAAAGGGAACAAACGTGTATGGGGCAGGTCCGTTTCCTTCGAATCTTGTAGGGTCGAACTTCTGGGGTTCGGGGAAGTAAGCCGCACTCTTGTGGGTCGAGTTTGCGCTCCAATACAATTTCCAGCCTTTAGGGATGGTGAAGCCATTGAAGACGAAGTCTTGCAACGCTTCCCTAAAAGCTCCTTGAAGTGGTGGTGCCACACTCAACACTTCCTGTGCCACGTTCCATGAGTACTTCATCTTCTAAAGATCATCCCAGTTCAACAACTCACCTGGTGCTTTTGAGTTCGCAATCTCCATTTGCTCTGTTATTAAATAGATTAAGATATAATTAATAAATGAAGAATTAATATAGAAATATGTCATTTTTATAGACCGGCAAAACCTAGTAAAATCAACGAATGAAGAATTTTTTTTCTTTAAATGTAAACAAAGTTGACTTTATGTTACATGAAACTTTAAAAGTAGTTTCTAGATTATAACTTGCAATGAATGAGGTTAGAGAAGAAAGCAACTAAATAGATAATCTTGATCGATTCTAAATTAGATAGTGGAACAAGAAAAAAGAAAAAAGGATAGTCATCTTTTTTCTTTTTTTGATCCAATAAACAACTCAAATGCTACAACTAGTCTTTCGTGAGTCGAACTCACAACCTCCCACTTATGAAGGGGAGACTATGCCACTAGACCAAATAGTCATCTTCTTTTGTATTTTAGAATATGCATTTTTTTTAAATATAAAAAAAAAATTATTGTCTAATCTCAACCGTTAGTTGTCATCTAATCTAATGGTCTAGAATCAGAGTATAATTTTAACTATAATTTAGGTGGCTATTGAACCGCCCCTAGTTTGTATGTACATTTCCCAACTTACAAACACACACACACACACATCAAAGCTGCCAACTTCTGTGATCAACTCACCCATGGAATTAAACATGTTGCCATCTTGCTTCTTGTGCTGGCGCCTCTCCAGACCCTTGATTGCCAAATTAACCAATTCCTTATCGGGCAATACGACATTCAGTTTTGCCTTTTGGATCAGGAAGCACTGAGGTAAGCCACAACATACTCAGTGGGTTGTTGAGCTTCAGTAGCCCTATAATTCTCCCTGAAGAGTTTCTCCATAGCGGGCCAATCAGCCACTGAACCATGTTTCAACTTGGAGAACCAAGTGAAGGCAACCCCTGATTGTGTGGCCAAGATTTTGCACTTGAGGTTATCATCATTCGCATACTAGTCACATTGAACTTTGAACTTGGCCAGATAAGTCGCTGCCCTCTCGGTATCCTCCCCTGAAAAGGTAGAAAACAAGATGTTCTTAGAACCCTTGGGAAGGTGAGCGAGCATAATATGCACATGGAAAGGACCCTGGTAGACCATATTAATGTCGGGCATATGAGTAGCGGCCCTGATGATTTCCTCCACGTCGTCTCTCCTGGTGTAATTTCACTCAAGAAGGGTGGCTGCTACCACAGTATGCTGGTCATCAGCGGAGTAGGCACAACCTGTGTAGTGACTGGAGTTGGCACAGTTCAAAAGATGACTTGAGTAGGAATGGCTTACGTAGTAGCAGTCTGCACACTCTGGTACTTCACCAAGGCTCTGACTTGGACCGGGTTGCCAGCCTCATCCACCCTGTAATAGCCTAGAGGAAGTTTCTGATAACAGTTCTTGGATCCATCACTATCATACTGATAGAAATTAACATGGTTCGCCGCTGTGCCTTCAGGAGATCTATGGATCGCAAATTTCTTACTAACCGGCGGTGTCCCATTCTTCTTACTAGGACTTAAAGCCACTTCATTGGCTTTCGAAGAAGAGGCAATCGGCCTAATAGAAGGTATCACAGCAGTGACACTAGCAGTCTCCTTTCTCCGATTGAGGGTACATACTTCTGAGGGGATCTTCTTGAGCAGTTCTTTCATGTGCTCTAACTCAGCATGTTGCGAACCCAACTAAGTTGATGCCCTCTCCACTGATGTAGCCAAGACAGTGCCATCCTTTCGCATGGATGCCATTTCTCCATTAATGGCTGCGACATGCTCCTTAAGCTAGAACACTGTTGTTGAACGCAATCCCCTTGACCAACTCTACCAATAGAGGGCCGTAAACATGCGGTCAAGCCGCAGGTTCCAATCAGGCTTCACGCTACCTTTGGAAGCAGTACCATCAGTAGCAGTAGCAGTAGTGTCAACGCTAGCAGCAAGGTTGACTATGGTAGCAAAATCAATACTCGCAGTGGGCTTGCCTGCAGAGTTAACGTCATCAGTGATGACTTCAGTGAACCGTTCTCTGTGTTCGGAGTTCGACATTGTGTCTGCCTGCGAATCTAGGGCAAATCTTGTAAACAACACTTCTTCAGAAAGACCACGACAAGCAACACGAATATGCTGCATGTAACTAGAGGTCTTGTGTTTTTGGTAGTTCGAACACTCTCTGGTAAGAATTATCCCCTGGCTTCCCAATGATGGATGCAAAAGATTCTAGTGTAGTCCCATTGGGCATGCCAAAATTTTTGGCTATGACCTAGTTTGGCCAGTTTTTGTTGCCTGTGATTGTGCAACGTGCCAGCACCGTGGGGTGCAAGCTTTCTGGGGCTGGTTGTCCCGTACCTGACTTCTCTTCAAGCTTGTGGACGAGGAGAGCACCAACCTCGTCACAAGATTCTTTTGTATGTCTTATGGATAAGGACTTCTTGTGTGATTTCTTGCATCACAGAATTGATACTTAGTTTTGTAGATTAAGTAGAGCAGTTATTGGAAAGAAGGAGAAATCAAGGTTGTTGCTAAAGTGTCACTTTAGCTTCATTGGTGTTTGCTAAGATGTAACCCTAGCTTCACTGTGTCAAGGCGTCACCTAGACTATCGTTGGTTTCAACTTGCGTTGAGGTTACCCCGGTGATTATTTGGTTGAGAGATTGTGTGTCTTGTATTTGCTTGGGAAACCTTGTATATATACCTAGGGTTTCGGCAGTTCCTTGCTGTAGAAGGATTATTGAATGAAAGATTTCTAATTGATCTTCGCTACATGACTCACATAAGGGCTCATTTTCCTTATGAATCTTGGAACGGGTGAAGCTGTAACCCAAAATCATAGAAGACTTATTTTTGGGCCGCATGTACCGACCCGGTATAATGAACACTCTTAAGGATCTAGCCAAGATTACTTTTGGGCTCAAACAAACATATAAAAGTTTTCTGTAATACAAAATCAATTAAGAAACCTCACATAAGCAACATATATAGAAATCAACACATAGAAATCGCAACTTTATTATAAAAACATATAAATGGGCTTTAAACTTTGCCCTTAACGTCATGTTAACTAGAATTTATAGTTTTATCAATCAAACAAAGAAAACAAAAGAGTTTACAAAGAAAAAGATGAAATACACTATGAAAGATGAATAACAAAGCCTTGAGATGTTGAACTTGAAGATCCTTATATAAAAGCAAGCAACCTTTTAGGGACGACACGAGGATGGATGGCGGCTAGAAATTTGATGTATTGCATAGCTTCTCCTCCTCCTTACTTGAAAACGTAGAACTAGAAGACAAGAGAATATAATCAGATTTTTGTATGTAGAAAGAATGATGATGCTTGATGTTAGAATGTCATGTTTACATAGAGGACGGCAAGCCTTGAGTTCCACTCCTTCTCTAATTCATTTAGTTAATTAAGGATTATTTAATTGGTCCACATAATTAAAACCAATCAAATAAAACTATGTCACTTCTTCTGCGTCATCTAACCAAATGAAAAGCCTCCAAAAGCAAGTAGAATTGAACCATGAATCTTGGAAGGAGATATTCTTGCTGCAATATTAATAATATTTTCTAATTTTATCACCTTTTTTGGCAAATAATAAGGGACTTCTGTAATCAGGAATGTATCTGGTCCTTATTTTATTGTAAATCCTTAAAACTCTCCTTTCCTCCTACTTATTATCTCTAGAAGTCTCCGTTTGGCAACAATCATGTCATGTCTAGATGCATTTAAGCTTTAATTGAGATATACACCATTATCCAGATAAATAATTAGAAATTCGTCCAAAATCAATTTATGTTCAACACGGACTCCAAATATGATCTTTATCCATTTTTTCTTGTAAAAAACGACTTCTAATCCATATCACTCCTGTATAGGACATTTTGGACTTCTTCTAGATGCTTCTTGAATGTTCTTAGGCTCTCCTAATCCACTCAGGTATCTTAGTGTCATCATGACTCTTTGTCTCATTAGGATTCCTTTTCTTGGTAGGATCGGAGTAGGTTTCATAGTCCAACTAGGACTCTGCAATTTTTTGCCCATCATTTCTCTGAGTGTGTTTCATAGTTGAATCATGATTCCTACTTTGACTGGGATTCCTTTTCCTGCTAGTAGGATAAGTAATACTTCATTTCTGCTCATTTATGCGTCTCTTGTGCCTTCTACTTGTCATTTCCAATGTCTTACATGCTTCTCATGTGTTTTTAAGCTCATTTTCTTGTCATGTGCTCAAATGTACTTAGAAAATATAAACTAAGTTAAAAATGATTAAGTAGAGAAAATAACTTAGTAAAATATAAGGAGTTAACTATTAAAACGTCGCATTATTATGCTCCTATCACAATGATTGAAATATTTTGTAGATAGCTGCCCTATTACATTTGAAACATATTATTAGAGTTTGGTCTAGACACATATTCTATGTATTCTTTAACAGATATATAATTCTTTTAAATATTTTTAGATGCAAAATTAAATATTGAATTCAATTAGCATTAATGTTATCAATCTCTCCCTTAGTTTTATCTCTTGATTATAGATTTATCTTATTCTCCAAGCAGTGGGGTATGTTTAGTTATTTATGATATTAATTAACTTTGTATTGTAAGTATCGTACAGTCAATATATATTTTTGATTCTTAACAAAATTAGCTATGAGTGAGAAAAGAACATAAAGGAGACAAAGTATGGAAATACACAGCAACATAAAAAATGAAGTATATGTAATTGATTAAAATAATATAAGCACGAAAGGTGAATGCCTGAACGCCTCGAGTTAGATGCCTTGCGAGGCACTAACAAGTTGCCTCGCCTCTTGCCTTCGCGTTTCGAAACATTGATACATACATACATACATACATATATATATATATATATATGGGAGAATTCCACAAATGGTCACTCAACTATGACTCATTCGACACTTTGGTCACTCAAGTTTCAAATATATCACTTTGGTCACTCAACTATTACACTGTCAATCATTTTAGTCACTTTGTAAATTTTTTTCATTAAAAAAAATACTCCTTGGGTGACTAAAGTGATTGAGAGTGTAATAGTTGAGTGACCAAAGTGATATATTTGAAACTTGAGTGACCAAAATGTCGAATGAGTCATAGTTGAGTGACCATTTATGGAATATATATATATATATATATATATGTGTATATATATATATATATATATATATATATATATATATATATATATATATATAGGGCCCTTCTAATGAGGGATCCCTTTTTTTGGTCATTTCTAGGGATAGGGAATTCGACCAACTTTTCGATCATATTTTCACATCTCAATCGTTCAGTTTTTAGGTCCTAATGTATAGATCACTTCTGCAAATTTTCAGCCAATTTGATGATCGTTAAGGCATCCAAAACTGCAATTTACTATTATAAACACGAACGGTTCCGGTTCGACAGATTCGGTCCGTTCGTGTAAATTGCAGTTATATATATATATATATATATATATATATATCATAAACCTCACTAAGCATTTTATTCACATAGAAGATAGTGAGCAATACATGGGCATGCCCAATGAATCTAAGCCACGTACATAGAGAACTATGGGGAATTATCAACCAAACAAACTAAAATGCTGGTTTTTTTTTCTTTTTCATTGGAGGCAGACAATTTAGAGATAAGGTCTCACCTTCAAGCTCAAAGAGGAAGGGTCCATGGAACCCACCCCCTTCATTTGAAATTTTATTCAAACTTAAAAAGAGTACAATACAATTGGCATGGTACCGAAACCAAAACCCCAACGATAAAAATGAAGTACAAAACACAAAAAGTTTCCTAATACTAGACCTTTCTCTATGATGGGAACCCAAGCTGACACCGTCCCGGATAAGTTCTGGACACTCGTGCTGAGAGCTCCGCAAGTACATAAGCTATAACAATGCGTACGAGCAGCACAAAATGGAAACTAGGTCTCAAAACCCAGATTCATGCAAAGAGCTAGCTATATATATTAAAGCCATGTAATCAATGCAGGTGGCATCGAATGCCGACAAATGGGACAATTATGATTTCTTCGCAGCCAATCAACAATGCAATTTCGATGAAAAATGTGCAAGCAAGGCAATCGACTAGCATCACGTCCAACGTTGAAGTCATCCATGCAAATAACACATGTCCCATGTCTCGTGGTTTCAATATAATCAAGTACTCTATTTTCTCCCAGCTTATCATTAGTTTCGTGCACAATCATAAGCCCGTCAGATAAACGAACATCAATATAATAATTAGGAGGTAGAGGAGAGCCGATAGAGTTCTGAACTAATTCAATTGCTTGATCCACAATATGAGACCGCTTTTTTTCTCTTTGTAATGGAGGAAGCTCAGTATTAATAAAGTCCTCGATCTTACGTATGGAATGTGATTGCTTAATAGCATTGATATCCCCGTTACATAACTCAGAAGGATGGATGGTGATGAACTTTTCAGTTTGAACGATTTCAAATCCTTCATAGACATTTCCACATGTTCCAAAAGCATGTTGGGTTCCCTTGCAAAATAGAAATCTCATCTTAAGCGCGTCATCGTCTGTGGAATCTCGGCCCACTTATCGACAGAGCTGCATTGTACATTAGACCATCCCATTGTGGTTCTGTAATAACGGAACATGGTAACCTTTGACTTGGAGAATGACATAACTGTAACTAACTGGGGACAGCAAATGGCACGCACTTTCTGACGCACCTCTTTCGTTCGACTTATTTAGCTTAATTATTGGCAAATCCTGGTTCCTTAACCAAAACAGAAGTTATTTTTTATTTAACTTGCTACAAGGCTTATATGAGCCAAGCTAACAATATATATAATCAATTGCATGTAACAAAAGAGTACACAACTTATCAATCTCCTCTGTTTTTGGATCGGACACACAAGTGAATTGGACGCGGATTCTTAATCTCTCTCTGTCTCTCAATAACGTTTCTTCTCTTCATATATGGTGAAGAAGCAGGACTACAAGTTGGACTCGGACTACTAGTTGAAGGCAATCTGGTTTACTGCTTGGACACGGAGTCTTTTCCTAAAGAAAATAGACTGTACAGAATTATACAAAGAACTTCAATCTTAGTCTCGTGAACTGGATCGCAGAATCCAGCAGCCTAATTGTTTCATGTTATTGAACCTCTGAAACTCGATATTCGACGGAGAGGAAAATTGATTGTCTTCAAGTTCTGAGGATTCTAGATACCAAAACTGACGGAATATTATTCTCAATCGTATGAAATAGTTGCAGAGTCGTAAATAGTTGCAGAGTCGTATAACTACTTTTTCAATCTGTCAAAAATTATTTTTAATTCCTGTTTAGGTAAAAGAGGATTCAAGAGAAATTGAATAGAGAATTGTATTTCGTTATTGAGAATAGGAGCCCTATATATAGGGATTACAAAGTACATGTTCTAATGTTACAAGGAAAAATAATCCGAGTAGGACTAGGAATTCTAGAACCTTCTCTCCTATTACTACTCCTAGTTTGAATAGGCACACATAAAACTGATTTTCCTTCAAACAATTCCTTCATTCTTTTTGGATAACGCCAAGGAGAAAAAGCTATTTTACTTCGATTGATTTGACCATTCTAAAATGATTAATGAATTTTAATTTTTACAATAGTGGATCCTATAGTAATTATACTAATTGGTAATTAAGTAACTGCATCATTTTCATGAGAAGCTGCGGGATCTAGGAATATTGATGAGTCCAACAACTCTCGTGAGTTGTGACCAGTTCTCGACATTAAACTAGTAAACCATATAAACATGATCGACTTGTGTAATATTTTACGGGAGAAAATCTGCTGTTCCCCAATCTCCCTGTCTCAACCCTGTCCCACATAGACCAAAGCACCATTAAAGCATTAGTCAAATCGTAATATCAGATGGATACCTCTTAATAACAATTTCGTTAAATTAAATTTTGATGGTTTGGTTAAAAATAGAAAAGCATCTGTTGGCTTCATTATCCGTAAGACTGATGGTAATTCTTTAGTTGTAGCCAAGGTTTTAAATTTCTCCGAAACTGCCGAAATTTCCGTCGAAATTTCCGTAATTTTGAAGTACTAAAATGAAATTCATATGCTATATCATTTCCGTCAGAAGTTTCCTGAAATTTTCTGAAATTTTCAGTACATTTACACGAAATTCTTAATTTCCTAAATATCTACACACACAATATATATTTAAAACTCTCAACCATCAGACCAATCGGAGCGGTGATGAGTGGGGGTTGCCTCCCGGAAGGATCAAATCAGGATAACCTGGGTGATGGGGATGTAGGGTTTCGGCGGTGGGCATTAGGTCATTGACTTTCTGGGCTGCGGATGCAATCCGGTGAATTGGGCCTATTGTCCAGTTCCCCTTTTCTCTCTCGCTTCAGTTTGGTTTGGTTTGGGCTTTTTGGGAGGTGGTTTTGTCCTGCTCTTAGTCCTACTTTTGTTTCTAGCGTGTTGCTGTGGCTGTGTTGTTTGTTGCGACGTACACCAAGAGGGTCTTAGGCGTCAAGATGTTCAAGACAGTGGCTCCATGTTAGGGCAAGGTAGGGTTAGAGAGTTTTTTCAGATTATGTATTTTGTTTTCTGCAGTTCCTTTAGGTTTTTAGTCTTGTTGGAGTAGAGACTTTAGTTTCCTTTTGGATTTATTCTCTTAGTGAGCATGCATTGTAATATGAGGGGTGTTTGTACCCTTCATGCTTGACCGAGTGAGGTCGTCATGATTTCTATTAATGGATTAGTCTTCCGTTGCCCTAAAATATATATATATATATATATATATATAAATTCACACAAAAATTTTGTCCGAAATTTCTCTAAAATTTATGTTAAATTTTGCTCTGCTAAAAATAGCACGCAATTTAAAACCCTTTTTTGATTTTTTTTTTGGTCAAGTTGTAGTAGTGAAAGTAACGGATTGTTCTACGCGAAGGATCAAGGGTTCACCTTCAATTTATGTAACCTACAAAACAAAGAAAACTAGAATGTTAAACTACTGTATGAAACAAATTGAAAAACACAATTGGGGGGAATTGTTGATTAATTTTGCTGAAAATAAAGTAAGAACAAAAGATGAATTAAAAGTAAGGTTTGTGAATATGATGATGAGCAGTTAGGAGTTCGTTATCCACCACTAAACACAATCCAAGTTTCAATTTTTCTTCCTATGTTTATTACTAAGTCATGAGAAAGAGATTAACCAACTTACCAAGCTAGAAGCAAGCTAAGTACCTTATATTACTTCCCTATACTGTTCTAACAAGAAAAGCTCCGTTATTAGAACCTTTTAAAAACATGCAACATAGAGATCACAAGCGGCTCCAACATTTAGCAAGTTCTAAAGCATTAAGCACATATGGAAGGATGTGAATCTAAGTGTACAAACTAGTACAACAAGCGTGTCTAGTTGCATTCCTCATCTTTGGTACACACCTTAGCGAGAGGTTTTACTACTTCGGTTAAAATCACAAAACTATTAGGTGAATTGCTATTTAACCTAGCACCAATTACATGCAAATTCTATATGTTTGCAACCACATAAAACATACATATAAAAGATTCATCTAATCCAGAACCAAAGAACAATCTCATTGACAAAGTAACTAAAACATAGAAATTTATTATGAAACTTGAACCATAGTTTAGGGCTTCAAACTAGCCCCTAACACAAAAGCATTTAGCTACTCATTGTTCTAAGGAAAACACATAGTAACACATTGAAAATAGGAAGACAAAGTGGCAGAAAAGGGAGTGAAGACGCACGGTGGATGTTGCTTGAAGATGGATGTTCACGGTGGTGGCAGATGGCAACTTTGGTGGCTTCTTTTCCTTATGCTTGTGTGTAACTTCGAAAACCAGAGAGCTAGGGGTTTTTGGAGGCGTGAAATCTGTATGATAGGGTCTGCCAATGACGCCAAGAAGCCTCCTATTTTATTGTTTACAAACCCCTAACTTTCCTCTTCAAAACCGGGTTGAGTTCTCCTTATTCTTCTCCAATTCCACTTGCTTGGCTGCCACACAATCTTCTGAACATTCCTTAAGTCTTTCTAATAGTCTCTTGATAAGTATAACGCAGCAAAAATCCAATAAAATTCGTCCCAAAATCTGCCAAGAATATCTTCAGAAAATATAGCCTTTAATTCACTTTCCTTTCTCAACCAGGATTTATTTTCCTCTCCATGTTTGACATGGGTTCTTAGCAGATTCGAAGGTGATATTCTGCCACATAATACTTCTGATGTCACTCTTCAAAAAACTGCAAAAAACTTCTAGAAATCTTCTTGAAATGTGGCCCAACAGAGGTCTTGAAAATGCTTCGCAGAAAGACTTGTCAAAAATTCCAGATTTTCCTTATCCTCTGCTCATATTTGTAGCATCATAACTTCTGCATTACACCACCTTTCTGGATGATTCTTGATTCTAAACTTCTCTAAAACATATATTCTTCATATCTGGTTAGAGAATTTCATGAATTTCATCCTTTATTTTAGTAGAAGAGTCCTTGAAAAAGCTTCCTGAAAAGCTGATGAAAACAGTCTTCTCGAGGTACCAAATTTGAGCACAGCCTCCGGCTTCCTCTTTATCATTCTGGACCAACTCTTTGCCTGTAGTTATAGTAGAATATGTGGTCTTCAAATTTTGCTAGGCCTTTCTTCATAATTCCACTCCAAAGTTCTTCAAAACAGCTTCCCAAGACAGAAGAAAATAAGGCAGACTCTAGTACTCTGTTTTCTGCTTCTCTGCAACTGTTTTGCACGACAACTTTCTCCATCTTCTCTTGAGTTTTATGACCAACTGAATGATCAGAATCCATCCTTTGCATCACTACTTCATGTGAAGTGCCTTGATTGCCCATTATAGCTCTCTTCCCTCCTTAACTGCTTCTCAAAGTACCTAAGAAAATAACAAAATTAAATTGATCTTTTTAAGGAATAAACTAAGTAAAAGTATAAAGGTTTGAACTATAAATTCATAGCATTTTATGCTCCTATCAAATTTTTATGTCACCTACAATGAATTTTTACTTCATATTTTTATAGAGAAAATATGAAATTTTGATTTTTTTTTTTTTTTTGCAATCAAGTTGAATACAACAAAAAACCTTTTTGTTTTTATCTGCTACAAAGTTGAATGCTCCAACCATAACATGATTTCCTTTTTGCTTCGTCTCAAATATTGTATGCTTCATACACTGTAACATCATATTAGGTAATCCCACAATATCCAATATATGGATTGCATGTGGAAAGGGTACAACACGTACATATACAATAACCATGTGATAAAGTATGAAAATCATTTTCAAAATTCATGTACTTGGGAGCAGTATTGTATGATACTAAATGAAAGCAGTTCAACCAGCTATATCGAACCACATCATAGTAGTTTTTATATTCCTTTTGTTGTACTTGTTTATTTTCATTCACAGGGTTTTGATTTTACGTGCCCCGCCCCGCCCCCTTGTAATTTTCTAATTATTAAAAAAAGTAAATCATATTTACATTATTAATATACAACACATTATCAATACACATAAATAAAAACACTAGTTTAGCAACCTACTATAGTATTAGTTAATTACTCGTCCATATAAAATATCATAATTCTATTATAAATGTATAATTTTAGAGATGTTACATTATAAATAGGTTTATTATATGTTAGTTTAGTCTATGTAAAAGTTTCATTCAAAAATATCATTTTATAAATGCAATTAATTTGATTTCTTTATTTTTAGAGAAAATATTTCAAACAGTACCCGAACTAAGGCTGACTCCTAACTTCAGTACCCGACTGTGCAAAACTATCACTTTGGTACCCCAAGTTTGAAGCTCGACCCAAGAATGGTACACTCCGTCCATCAGAACGTTAAGTTTTTGCTACGTGGCAAACCATGAGGGCCCTCAAAATATGCCACGTGATTAGCTAGTTAGCGCCATGATGGACGGTGTGTACCATTCTTGGGTCGGACTTCAAACTTGGGGTACCAAAGTGATAGTTTTTCATAGTCGGGTACTGAAGTTAAGAATGAGCCTCAGTTCGGGTTCTATTTATAACATTTTCTCTTATTTTTAACCAAAATTTACTTTCTCCGAAATTTCCTTAAATTTGAAGTACCGAAATCGAAACCAAAACTGAAATTTGAAATCTTGGTACTTGCAGCATGCAGGGTGTTGGGTTCTACATGTACATTAACTGCATGAAGAGAAGGTCTTCATACAACTTATCTTCAAAGTTTCAATCGAATTATTGTGGAAGGTGACTCCAAGTTACTCATAAATTGCATCTCTGGAAGGGCTACGATTCCTTGGACTTTATAGATATTAGTCCGAGATATTAAAGATTTGGCTGTGAAGTTCCAAAACATTATCTTTCGACATGTCTACAGGGAAGCCAATTTTGTAGCCGATCATCTAGCTTCTTTAGCATATAACCTGCATAATCCGAGAATTTGGTTTTTCTCTTTACCCCTTTCAGTGTAACCAGCGGTCTAGTTGGACCAGCTGAGAGGGGTGTTTGGCGTAGTTTTTCTTTTTCGTTGTAATTTCATTTTGTCATAAAAAAAAACCCAAAAAAAACCCTGTCCCACCAACAATGATCAGATACCTCACTAACATAAACCTCTCTAACTCTGTTAACTGTCTATAAGAAAGAAAAAAACAAAAAAAGGAAAACAGCCCAGCCTTCTCTTCTTTTCTTCTGCTGTTCAATTCCTCCTATCGATCAAACTAAAAGCATTATCATCTTCTATTCAAAAGTCTTGTCATTGCTACTCTCAAGCTTTACCATTTCACCCAACCCAGATTCAACGTTTGAATTTAAATAAAAGCTAAATTAGGCTTCGAAAGATATCAAGTTTAATAATTTAAAGGGAATCGAGGGAGAAAGAAATTGACCAATGGAACTGAAAAAAATTACCGTTCACTATTTCCCTATTTCACAGTCCGTTCAGATGATAGGGGATAATTTAGAATTTGGAATCTGGTTTACCACTTTGGTCATCCCGTCTCTGCCACTCCGTAATCCTATAAACCCCATCTTCACAAATCACAACCTCTCCAAAGAAACCCAGATTTAAAATCCCCCAACAATGGGGTCAGTTCTCAGACCAATCCCATTGTCCCCTTGGAACAAAAGCTCGAGAACGCTTCAACCTCTTAAAGCTCTGGACCGTCCCCCACAAGGCCCAATTCATCAAGGACCGCCACACCTCCATCCGCACCATCTTTCGCAACGTTTATGCCGGAGTTGGGATCGACCATTTTAGATCTGAAACTTTTTTCCTGTCTTTCGGGTATCGGGAAGCAAAAGCTGATTTGGATCCAAAACAAAAAGGAGAATACAAATTTTTTGTAGTTTTTTTTCTACAATTGACAGAGTTAGACCATCTCCAACGGAGAGGTCTTTTTCCACCTGGCAACCCAACGTTTACTTTTGACTGTCCAAATTCGGGGGGCTATGTTAGTGAATAGGTTTCAGTTTCTAATTGGTGAAACAGGGTTGGGACAGGGAGTTTAGGGACAGCAGATTTCCTCCCATATTTTACTCAGGCATCACATGACAGATACAGGTGCGTTATTTATTCGTAATTTCTGATCTATTATACATTTTTATGTCTTTAAAACATCAAGTGCATGGCACGTACTAACACAAGTTCAGATTGAATTGGCTACACGAGTACGCAGACGCCATAAATTTAAAACGAAACATGAACAACAAATACAATAATTAACCCAAAACGAAAAAGAAGAAGATTAACAAAGCCTTGACGTGAACTGGTACTTCGATCGTGTGGTGTATAAGTAAACTAGCAGGTCGGTAATTAATTAAGCCTTTTTGTGAGGGAAAAGGCGGATGGGAAGTCCCTTGGCGGGCATGGGCAACGGGTCGACCACGATCTTCTCATCGGGAATAATCGCCTCCCACTTGAACCTCTTGACTAGGTTATGCATGAAAACAAGAATTTCCAATCGGGCGTACTCTTTTCCGGGGCACATTCTCGGGCCTCCTCCAAAGGGAACAAACGTGTATGGGGCAGGTCCGTTTCCTTCGAATCTGGTAGGGTCGAATTTCTGGGGTTCGGGGAAGTAAGCCGCACTCTTGTGGGTCGAGTTTGCGCTCCAATACAACTTCCAGCCTTTAGGGATGGTGAAGCCATTGAAGACGAAGTCTTGCAACGCTTCCCTAAAAGCTCCTTGAAGTGGTGGTGCCACTCTCAACACTTCCTGTGCCACGTTCCATGAGTACTTCATCTTCTGAAGATCATCCCAGTTCAACAACTCCCCTGGTGCTTTTGAGTTCGCAATCTCCATTTGCTCTGTAATTAAATAGATTAAGATATAATTAATATTAGTAATTACAGGTCAAATGGAAGAAGAAAAAAAACACTTATATATTGCGAAGGAAGCTATGTAGCAGCTGTCTTTATTTGACTATTATTCTCAGCTACCAACTTTAGGAAAACTACAAAAAATAGAATATATGGGACCTCTAGGTTATGCAAATGGCCAAGACATAGTGATCAACAAATATCTTGTATGTATTATTACTCCGTCCACCAAAACTACTATATCTCTAATCAACTGTATGTATATTCCCCATGTGAAAATAATGAACTGAAGTACTGGATGATAGATAGTAAAACAAAAACCAAAAATATAGGAAAGTGGTTGGTGTGTGATGCATGTCACTGAAATCATTTTTGTGAGTGGCATTGGCATGTATAAATCAATGAGATATGAAAATGACTGGTTAACGAGGTCGAATTTATGTCGATATTGATAAAATTAATTGATCCGAAAGCTCTGTCAAATTCTCTAGTTTTACTTTTCACCTGGGTCTTAATAGTTTGACGAGCTAGCTAGGCAGAATTGAAGTTGAATGAAATTTAGTAATTACCCTTGTAGACTGCATCATAGATATGAGGGAGCTCTCCAAGGTACTTGACAATGAAAGTGCAGGTGGCGCTGGCTGTGTCGTGGCCTCCGATCAACAATCCGAGAATCTTATCGGCGATGTCCATCTCCTTCATGTAGGTTCCTTCCTCGTCGCAAGTCAAGAGCATGTGGGACAATATGTCTTGGGTGGGTGACGCCTTGCCCTCGGCCAAGTCGATCTTCCTCTGCTTGATGATCTTGTACAGCTCCTCCCTGATCCAGTTGGAGGCCTTGATGGCTTTATAGAACGGTGTTCCGGGGAAGTCAATTGGCATCGAGATGATTCCGGAGGCCAACAGTTGGAAGGGGTCGCCGAATTTGTCTACGTCCTTTGGGTCCTCAAGGCTAACGAACAGTCGTGCAGCCAGCCAAAATGTGTAGCTGCAAATCACCACAACATACAGGCACTCAAGTCGTTAATTAAGAGTTAAAAACCAAAATCTTCTCCAATAGCTTGTAGCTGGAAATCTAGGGATTGACGTACAGAGGATTAAGCGAGAATATATTTAGATCCGTACAGATCTTAACCGTTCAGTTTTTAGGTCTTAATGTATAGATCACTTATGCAAATTTTCAGCCAATTTGGTGATCTTTAAGACATCCAAAACTCCAATTTACCATTATAAACACGAACGATTCCAGTTCGACAGATGCGGATATATATATATATATATATATATATATATATATTATATCTCAAGATGATCATAGAAATATAGGACTTACTTCTTGGCAAGGGGGAAGACCTCGACTTCCTTCTTGTTTTCCCAGCCATCAGCAAAGTGTCGTTGAGCGATGGTGTCCATGATTCCGATGTAGCGTTGAAGAGCCTGAGGGTTCATGAAGTTGGGGAGCATCTTCCTCATCTTCTTGGCCTCCTCTTTGGCGGAAGTCTCCATGGAAGAAGGGAAGACCTTGTTGACGGAGCTAGGCCACCAGGCAGTGACGAGCTTGTTCTCGTTGGAGAACAAGAACTTGTTGCAGGCGGCGCCGGCAAAGATGCAAGCCTTCTCGCCGAAGATGGAGGTCTTGAAGACTTCGGAGGAGTACTTGGTCATGCGGTCAAAGATGAATTTCTCGGGGTGGCCTTTCCATCCCGTGGCTAGGAACTCGTAGCTCTCTCCTATCACCGGGTAGCCGACCTTCCCCGGAGGGAGGTTGTTGCCGGTGAACTGAGATCTGTGCCTGTAGAAGAGGAAGAAGAGAGAAAAGGTGACGAAGGAAACAAAGCCCAACAGGAGGGTGAGGTAGAAGTTAAGCTCCATGATTGAGCTTTCTTGAGCTTCCTTCCGTAATTTGTTGCGGGGGAGAAATGTTGCTTTGAGTACTTTCTGGATGGTTGGTTGGAACGGATTCGAGGATGTTTATATAGGCCTTTTCTCTGTGTTAGCGAGAACTTGTTGAATAGGGTGACTTTTTGGTGCGACAGTGAAGAGTGAGTGGGTGGCAATATCAAAGTCAAAATAAGCTCGCTCTTACTTTTGTTGAATTGTTGTTTTTTGTTGTTGAATTTTGTTTTGGTGAGCCCTTTCTTTCTCTGTATAACATGTGAACTCACACTACTGCCCATTATTATTTTATCAAAATCCAACAAAGTGTCCCACGTCGATTGCGCATTTGAGTGTTTTATTTTTTCTGAAACGACTATTAAATTTTTTTTTTTCTTTCTTTCGTCAATTGTACAGCGATCTCTACAATTAAATGCAATCAATAATACATGTTATTATGTTTTACAGGACTCTCGGATATAAGATCGATTGTATCACTTGATTACTTTCCTATTTTACATGTTTTTTCTTTCTTTATTAATTTATTCTTTTTTCATACAAAACAAGTAAAAGAATCAACGTATAAGATTTCTTGTTACAATAAGTCATCATGCTTGGGTAACTACGAACGAGATTATAATAGAATTACAAAACAATTGCATCTGACAGTTTCTTTTTATATAATTTTTTAACGATTGATTAAAAAATGTTTGTTTCTTGGCAGCAATTATTAGGAAAGTTTAATTTCTTTTTCTTTTTCGAATGCCTTTAAACCAAATCCATAGGTCCCATATAAACATAATATAATGTATTTCAGTGAGTTTGGATGCAAGAGAGACACTATATTGAAGGGAAGGTGCTGGGAAATAATCAAGGAGATATCAGATATATGCTTAGCATATCGCTCGTGGAAGTCGTGTAATGAGTACTGATCAAGTCAAACATAGCAGCATATATTTGATGGACTAATTAAATGAAATCTTATTTTAATATTTACAGACTGCACCCCGTCCATATATAGGATGGCATCTTAGTTTCCACCAACGTCACTCTATTCACTTATTCCGCCCATTGGATTCACTTGAATAATTCTGATATATGATCGAGGAGAATCTGGAGCTAGAGTTTGGCCGCCCGGCTCGTCGGTAAAGTTTGGCCTTCAGTACCTTTCAGACTTGCCTCCTTTGGGCGATCCAGAATATTTGAGTGTACCTTACGCAACTGAATAACTGGCCAAATAGCTTGTCAACCTCGACGGATTTCATTTGCGCATGCGGACCAGGTTATATTTAGCTATGAATTACTGATCGAGCAGTAGAATTAATTAAGGACCGAGTTCTTTGGTGTTTAATTAATTTAAAGTTTTAAGTGGTCTACTGTGGTGGCTGACTGGCTCGGTCTGGCATCACTCAGTATTCTAAAATGGCGGGCTACATGTTACATTATCATTTTCAAATATTATATCATACACGACAGCAAATATACTATTAGAAAACTACGCATGCCTTCGTCCTCATCCTCTTCACAAAAGCAAGGTTTCAAATTTCTCTGAAATTATCAAAATTTCCGTAATTTAGAAATACTGAAACGAAATTAATATGCTATATCATTTCCGTTATGAGTTTCTTAAAATTTTTCAAAATTTTCCATACATTTCCGCGAAATTCTTAATTTCTGAAATATCTACACACACAAAATATATTTAAAAATTCATACATAAATTTTGCCCTAAATTTCTCCAAAATTTATGTAAAATTTGTATGCTACGTACCAATAACGAAGTTTTTTACTCATATTTTCATAGAGAAAATATGAAATTTTGATTTTTTTTCCAATCAAGTTGAATGCAACAAAAAACTTTTTGCTTTTATATGCTACAAAAATCATTTCCAAAATTTATGTACTTGAGAGCAGTATTGTATGATACTAAATGGAAGCAGTTCAACCATATGGATCGAACCAGATCGTAGTAACACTTATTCTTAATACTTTATATTGCTTTTGTTGTACTTGTTCATTTTCATTCACGGAATTTTGGTATTACGTCTCCCCAGTTGTATTTTTCTAATCATTAGTGGAATAGGCGTGATAACCAAACCTCCCACTAGGTTCCAGCTATAAAAAAAAAAAAACAAAATTCACATTCACATTCACATTATCAATATACAGCACAATTATAATTACATATAAATAAAAACATTAGTTTAGCAACCTACTACTGTACTAGTTTATTACTCGTACATATTAAGGGGGGTGTATTCAATTAAAAGTCTACAAGATTTTTTTGTATTTTAGAAGTCTATGGATATTCAACTGAGATTTTAAATAGTCCTTTAAAATCTTGATGTATTCAATTAAAATTTAAAATTATCCATTCAAATCTGCTGATATTCAAAAGTATATGGATTTTTAAGGATTTCATTAAATGCTGGATTTTGGAGGATTTTATAGTGCTTTTTATACATATCATAACCCAAAAACAATCCAACCACTTCCCAAAAGATTTTGATGGATTCTTTCTCACTCAAAAAATGAAGAACCTCTTCACCAAAATAAATAAATAAATAAAAAGCAGGTCTCAATAGGTGACACTCATCCATTTTGTTTTTTAGACATATTTTCCCACTATCTTCCTCTGCCTCTGCTCTCATCTAATAATTTTTTATTTTATTTTTATCACTATAGCTCTAGCTAATGAAGCTCATGACTTTCAATGGTATTATTAAGATGATACATACACACATGATTCTTTTGTAAATTAGATATGAAAAAAATTATGTCATTAGTTTACTACTTTATTTTTTGTGTAACATTTTGACTCGTTAGTTTTCTCGTATTGTTCATATATCATTATACACAACATAAAGAATGGGAGATTGTCATACTTTCTTGTCATTGATATAGCATTAGAGTTGGATCCATACATCCATTGCTTAATTGAAGAAGAAGAAAAAAAAAATAACCTACCAAAAACATCATAAGCATTTGTAAAATCTAAACAAATACTAGTAAATCAATCCATTAAAATCAATCAGAGTCCATATAGAATTTAAACAATCCGTGGATTAAGTAAATCCATGGATTCTAAAAACTCAAACAAAGTCTTTTAAAATTTGAATTGAATACACCCCCTTAAATATCACAATTCTATTATAAATGTATAATTTTAGAAAGGCTACATTTTAAGTAGGTTTATTATAGGTTAGTTTAGTCTATGTAAAAATTTCATTCAAAAATATCGTTTTATAAATGCAATTAATATAATTTTTTTATTTTTAACCGAAATTTCCACTGAAATCGAAACTTTCTCCTAAACTTCCTTAAATTTGAAATACCGAAACCGAAATTTAAAACCTTGCACAAAAGGGGTTTCGTCTAATGCCCTTCAGCTGTACTCATATTCATATATCACTAGGCCTCATCATTTGGCCCGCAAATCAAGTGGCCCGATGGAGCTCCGCAGGGTAAAAGCCCGCCCCGGCCCTCATAAAAGCCCTCAATAGGCCCGCCCTGGTGGGTAGAGGGTTAGGCTTTGTTTAGGGGTTTGCTCGCCAAAAGCCAGCTAAGCCCGGCTAGTAAAAGCCCGTAAACTAATATGTATTATATATGTGTGTATATATAATATGTGTGTGTGTGTGTAGATGGAGAATCAAGAGAGGACATCCTTAAACTCTTAAAGTGAGGATGTTTTTATTTTTAGGATGTATTTTAATAATCACAACCACTCATTCTTTAGTTACCCACACATATATGAATCCTACAAAAAAAATAGCCAAATCAAAAAATGTTTAACCATTTGATTAGCACAATGTTCATTTTAATTTTATCTAACGGATTACATTTATTTAAACAGTTTTGAATGACTAATTTCATCTTGCCATTAGGAGGTTGCGTCCATTTGATCAAACAAATAGCGTGCCGCCTCGCTAGGCCAGACAAGGCACACTAAGTGTGCATACCGGGACAACGCCCACGTTGCCCTACCCTAGAATGGTAGGGACTTATTTCCGGCATATAGCCACAATTAACTAATAACAAGAAAAAGTAGTAAAACATAAAATAAAAGGAGTTTGGGCCCAGAGCCCAAAGCCCACTTAGCCCAGTCCAATAGGGCAGACTGCTTTGGGTAACTGGCCAAATGATTATGGATTTGATTGTTTTTTTGTAGACATCATTCTTGCATATGAATCTAAAGGTCAATTGTTGAGATCATTGAATTAGGTCATATACTTGTGTAAAATAACAAAAATCCTTAAATTCTTAAAGTAAGGAAGTCATCTCTAGAACGGGCCTATACACACACACACACACACACACACACACACACACACACATCCTATCCAAAGCGGAGCTCCGCTTTGAAAATTAATGTGTGAAGTTCGAGTTTTGGGTCACTTTTCGGTCGCATATCCACATCTTGACCGTTCAGTTTTTAGATACTAGTGTATAGATCGTCTCTGCAAATTTTCAGCCAAAATAATGATCGTTAAGACACTGATAACTGCCTTAAAGCTAGTACGGTTCAGGTTGACAGATTCAGTCCGTCCATTGGTTTAAGCGAGTTAGATATCTTAATGATCATCAATTTGGCTGAAAATTTGCAGAGATGATCTATACACTAGTACTTAAAAACTGAACGGTCGAGATGTGGATATGCAACGGAAAAGTAACCTAAAACTCAAACTTCACAAGTTAATTTCAAAGCGGAGCTCTGCTCTGGATAGGATCTGATATATATATACACACACACACACACACATATATGGTCCTTCCATTAAGGGATCTCTTCCTAATGTGTAGTAGATCACTTTTGCAAATTTTCCATTAAGGACGTCATCTCTAGAACGGGCATATATATATATATATATATATATATATATGGTCATTCCATTAAGGGATCCCTTCCTAATGTGTAGATCACTTTTGCAAATTTTCAGCGAAATCAGTGATCGTTAAGACATTCAAAAACAAAGGCCAATTACATAAATACTGGGAAATAATAAATAAATAAAATGATCCCTCACTAGAAGGACCCTGGTGTGTGTGTGTGTGTGTGTGTGTGGCTCTCCCTAATTTTGCAGTCAATAATTGTTAGCTACAAAAGTGCATTGCATGGAGAGAAGGGCAGGGGTCCAGACCGTCCTTATTTTGCTGTCCTTTAGACAATTCTAATCCCATGCTTAATTAAAAGTGAAGCATTATATGTGTGTGTGGTATATTATTGGTGACCTAGTTCATATGGGAGTTGTACAAAAAGTAGATGGGGAAATTCAGATGGATGGATTGCGCTTTAACCATTTCCTTACAAAGCTGTGTACAATGTGCTCTTGATCACTACAAAGTAGGGCTGGGCGTTTAAGCCTGAAAACCTGCAAATCCGTTCTGGCCTATCAAAGCCAGACCCGTTCGGGTCTGGCCCTAATATTTTTTTGTCGAAACGGTTCGGGCTCGGGCCCTGACTTTCAAACAAACGGTTCTGACTAGGCCTTGTGTTTCAAAGTTAAAATAGCCCGTTAGGCCCGTATTAGAAATCAAAAGACAGATGTCCATGTATAATATAGAGAGTAAAATCCTTATCATATTATTGGTCCTAGAGGCCGCCTCCGTCTCTCAGTTTCTCCCTCTCATCCTCCATAGCTGTGGAGACACCGATCGAGACGCTGCCCAGGATCGAGACACCGATCCTTCCTTTTTCCTTTTCACTTCACCTACAAGACACCTCCTTCTTTCTCCCTCACAGATCGAGACACCGATCGAGGCCCAGGACTGCTCTCTCCCTCTCTTTTTCAGTCTTTCTCTCTTCACTTCACCTGCATGGCGCTTGCTTCTTTCTCCTTCACAGATCGAGACGCCATAATCCACATCATAAGCCAACTCGAAGCCCGAGAATATGAGCCTGTTGTTCTTCGATCTGAACCTTCACGACTTCACTCCTTCAGTTCCCAAACTCGATCTCACCTTTCAGTTCCCACTTCCCAAACTCGATCTCCTGCAATTAGCATACTCGATCTGAACCTTCAGTTGCAGCCTTCAGTTAGCATATTGTTTCAGAAATTTGTGGGTTTCGGTTTCAGAGCTTAGTATTTGTGGGTTTCTGTTTTAGAAATTCTTCCGGATTGGGCAGGTTAGTTTCTCTTTGTTGCAGAAATTCTCTTTGTTCAGTTTCTTTCTCTTTCTCTTTGTTCATTTGTTGACTTGTTGTGATGTTGTGCTAGAGTTAAGGTTCTGGTTTTATTTTGGGAAGTTTCAAATTGGTGGCCTTCGAATTGGTGGCTCTAGAGTTGTGATTGTCTGGTGTTCTTCTTCGAACTACAGGTGGGTCTTCTTGTGGGATATATCTTTCTTAGCTTTCAGTGTATGATACAGACTGCTTGTAGGGCCAAAAAATCGAAGTTGGCTGCTAGTATTTGATCTATTGCTTGCTGCATTATTTTTTGCTTATTTTGTGCATTATTTTGTGCGTGCTTGCTGCATTTTGTTATTTTGTGCAGCTTGAATGGTTCTTTTGTGCAGCTTTGATATCTAAATCTGTATCTATTTATGATGGCTGTTGTAGGGAAGATGGTGGAAGCCAATTGATGGATGGCTGCATTGCTGGTGATTTGGTGGATAGAAGACCGGAAAAATGGCTACTAAGTTGCTGTATTTAAATTAGGACTTTCCATTTCATTTCATATTTGTACTTGAATCTGGACTTCGTATTTAAATTTGGACACTTTGTATTTCAATTGTTGCTTTAATTGTTCTTGATGAGTACTTGAATTTGGATAATCGAATTTGCAGCTTGAACTTTGGATCTTGATATTGTGTTTTGATTCAAATCTACAGCAGGTTGATATGAATGAAATCTGGATATATAGCAAAGTAAATATAGAAATGATAAAATACAGGTATTTGGGCCCGAAAGCCTCGCCCAAAATGAAACGGACTGGTCCCTATTTGTGCCAAAACAGGCTTTGGGCCTGAACCGTAAAAAATGGGCCGGGCCTAGGCCCAGTAAAATTTAAGTTGAACCCGGCCCGTGCCCAGCCCTACTACAAAGTTATCCTTTTTGGTGGAATGAAAAGTAGTTTTTTTGTTTACAGTTTCCATTTAGTTTAGCATCAATGCTGCTGCTCTGAACTTTTAGCACAAGGTCCACACTTACATTTGTTAATATCATAGCCTCTCTCATCCAGATCTCGTGTGTGTGTGTATATATGTATCACTTTTCTCTTTTCAATAATATGTGAGATTCCTAATTTAGTTTATTCATTTAGAATAACAAAATCTTCGCCCACTAAAATTTGAATACAATAACATACTTAAGGGAAAATAACGGGTGGCATTTTAATGTGCAATATTTAAAATTAGGACTAAATCAAGAGTTAGATGGCAAATATGTTGAATAATAATATTTCAATGTGAAACACTTGTCCAAACATTGATTTAAAAGTTTTTATGAAGCTAATTAGAAATTCTAGCATAATTAACATATCTTTAAGGAAATTTTTCTGGCCCCAAGCACAGTCACATACGATTGTTGTAAGTGCATACATGCTCTATTGTCAAACCTTATCGACCAGAGTGATTGCACTTTATAGAACAACATATTAAAGTAAAGTATATATATCATGAGTTAGATATAGTGAACTAACGTGTGAGAATTAGGGGGATTGAAGAGCTTGTAAGTTGTAACATAGGTTTACAAAATGATTGGCGTTTCTACTTCACATCTTGTATAGAGAATTAAGTATACAGCATGTGTACAAACGTGAAATACACCTAAATTAATCTAACCAAAGTATTTCTCTTTTTATTTTCCGTGAAATAATTGTACAATCTGTCCGCGGCACACCTTAACAACCCAACCCACAAAGTTGGCTTCTAATAATTGGAACGTGTTTAATTTCCATATGAATCGACTTCAATAAATACAAGAGAGTGGGACGTATTTTCTTTGCAATTAATATTTTTCATTGAAATAGAAAGAATTTTCGGTGGACAAATAACGTATCATTAACTAGGTACTGCAAAGAAAGAGAATCCTAATATATATATATATACACACACACACACGTTCTGTCAAATATCCAAATTTTAGTCCCGGCCTAAATCACAGATGATATCTTCATGGTTTCCTGATCATTTAAGTGTTGACTTGGACTGTTTTTCTCAATTTTCCACTAGTTAATTTCAAAAGTTATGAGAGGCCTTCTTTGAAGAAACAAATGCCAAGCTACTGCGGATAATAGTCTTGAGAAACTAGAGACAAGCTAGTGTACTGGTGGGTATGAGATACCCTCTGAATAAAAATTTACAAGTATTTGAACCAAAATTACAACATTGAGAACAAAAGTTACCATATTCATTTACACTATTTACATATAGTTAAACAAAAATTACAACATTGACAACGAATTTGTTCAAAAGCTTGTAAAAATGTCGTAAGAGGTGTAATTACCATTATTAGAACTAAGATTACAACATTGACAACGAATTTGTTCAAAAACTTGTAAAATGTCGTAAGAGGTGTAATTACCATTATTAGAACTAAGATTACACAAAGTATGACTCAAATTACAACTTTGACAATAAAATTTGTTCTCACTTTTGTAAATGTGGGTATGAGATACCCACCACTACACTAGAATTTCCCGAGAAACTAAACCATTGGGATTGTCACAATACATATTTAAATCAGTATGTGGCCGATTTAAGGAATCAAATATATACGTAAGCGTTATCTTTGATCAAGTATGCATATCAATACCTATATATATATATATATATATATATATATATATAGAGAGAGAGAGAGAGAGAGAGAGAGGATCAGAAGTGGACGTCCGCAATTGATCCAAAAGTGTGGACGCCGCTCACGGAGGCTCATAGCGGCTCTGGTTCTGTCCTCGGAGACCAGGGACACCCCGGACGTGATCGAAGTCAAAATTGGTTTGCCGGTGGACTCCTCAGTGATGAGTTCGAAATCGAAATTGGTATGCTCGGAGTTTATGTTGAACTTCCGGCGCAGACCTCCGACTTTGATCACGTTGGCCCTAAATTGGATGGCGATCACGTCCTGGGTGTCCCTGGTTTCTGAGAATAGAAGCAGAGCCGCCATCATCGTCGCCTCGAGCCTCCGTGAGCGGCGTCCGCATTTTTGCATCAGTTGGCGGACGTCCGCCTGTGATCGGGCCTTATATAGAGAGAGGATAAGAAGCGGACGTCTATGCTTTCTCAGCAATCAGGAGCCGACAACAGAGCATCTCTTGCCTGACTGAGGTCAAACCTCGATCTTGAGCTTCTTCTTGCCGGTGGACTCGCCGGTTACCAGTTTGCAATCAACCTTGATTGGGCTTGAAGTTTCGGGTGAGCTCGTTGTCCATAAACTTCGACCTCAATCTCCTTGGCCTTCATCTTCATGGTGAAGTCGTCCGGGATGCCCCTAGCCTCTGCCGGACAAGAGCCATGCCACTTTCGGTGCCTGATCGTTGAGAAAGTATGAGCGTCAGCACTTTTGCTGCACTGCGGACGTCCGCCTCAGAACGGGCCTATATATATATATATATTTTAAAGAGAATTAATGTATCCTGATTAATATATTACTTTCATATATTCGCTAATTTAACTTTAGAGAATTATGAATCATTTCTCTTAATTTGAAAGGTCTTTTCCCTTTAATCTTTTCCAACTTTAGTAAATGAATTTTGTTAGAGATCAAATAATGACATATATGACACCCGAATCTATCATGTATATTCACTATTAAGAGGTAAAGCTGACTCGAGCACAATAATTTCTTTGCGGTTCTTGGATTAGGAGTAATATCACGGGAACATTACTACTTTTCAGCCACCACATGTACTAGAGATTGTATAGCTCCTTTATCCTCCTCTTGAAGATGAAAAGTTAGCTAGGTTCAAGTATGTTGGTCGATCATTTTTTATTTTAAGAGGAATTAAAATCACTATATTGAACAAACTCTTTGGATTAATGATAAAGTATTACATACATCAGAGTCTAAACTCCAAAAAAAAAAAAAAAATTGTCGTTATCTAATTATCTGACTGAAAGTAAATCCATAAAAATAACACTCGTTAAAGATTGGGCAGTACACACTTATTCAGTATGTACATCACTCTTAACTGACCAATGAATAACTAAACATCATTAGTCCTTCATTCGCATAATAACATATGACAAAGTTCGAAAATTGTGGTATTAGAATTCAAGTGAAATCCGAGGGTAGATTGCAACAAAATTTCCTCTTGCCATGCCATATATTGTGTACATGACATGCCCGATCAGGCCCAAGCAGCGGACGAAGAGTGAAACGACACTGCAAAAGGCCAAAGCAAAGCACCTCACCTTGCTTCACCCCGCAGGTTGCTGAAAGCACCTAAAGCTCTGGTCTCAAAGGTGTAGCTATATACGGGCTCCGCTGGGCTATAGCCCACCTGAAATTTTGAAAAAACATTAATTCATAGCTTAATTTTAGTTTAAAAAAATAAATATTAAAAAATAGCCCACTTCAAATTTCTAAAGTTAGCCCATATGTTAATTTTTTTGGGTCACATCTATGTTATTTCTTTGCTTGAAATATTTGATGGTGTTTTATTTTCTATTATGCTTTAAGAGACATATTCGCATAAAAAGCTTTCTCTTTTTTAGGTAAATTAGGTCAAAATAAGAGTTGGCTGAGAATTATGACAAAAAAAAAAAATTTGTTCTATTCAAGAGCACAAGATAAAATTGGAGTAGATATGTTCTCTTGTCTTAGACTTTTGTTATCGAATTTCTATCAAATGTTATGATGTTGATTTTTTTTTTTTGAAAGGGATGATGTTGATTTTTTTGGATCAGTTAGCTATTTGATTATTTAATACGTAATTAATATATGATGTGGTTTAATTTAGGGGAAATGATCAGTTACCCAATTTCAGCTTAAAAATTGCCTACTTGCTCCACTAAGAGTTTTTAAACCCCATTTACCCCAAATACTCTAACAGATTATTTCCCTATTACCCAATTAATTCTTTTTTTATTTATTTTTTGGACTTTTTGCCCTCTCTTTCTTTCTCACTTAGAGAGAGAAGTCGTCTGATACCTTGCCGGACTCCGGTGACCAGTAGCCGGCCACCGACTCCGGTGACGGGAATCCGACAGCAGGTTACCGGAATCCGGAGACCGATCACAAGAATCCGGCTACCGGATTCCGGCGTCTGAATTTATTGCCCCCGAATAATACCCAGTTACAATATTATTGCTCCCCAATAATCATATTTGTCACGCCCCTGATTTTATACACAATAAAAATCGATATATAACTCTATAATTATATATGCGTGAACGTTCAGTCATCAATACAAAATACTTAGAAACTTTTTCCCTTTTAACCCCAGTACATATTGATGCCCTGAACCCACAATTCCAATATTGACTCGCTCCACAGAGTCACATAATACACGAGCTTATGAATTAAATTGTCAACAACAAAATAAAACGTAAATGCTCATCAGAGCTCACTACAAGCGGAAGTCTTTATAATGTTAAAGTCACAAAATTGACTTCTTACCGTTAAGCTGCAAGCACGCTAACTCAGCATCAGCCACGATTAACCTGACTTGCAGAAATAACCCCTACACCGTTGGAATGGTGTACCGGGTTGCCACACAACAAATCCAGTAAGCTTTTGCAAGCCCGTATGAGTAAACTCAAAATCACAAAGCAAAACACATTTCTTAAGTTACCCCAACCTAAACAACGATAAGCATACATCTCACACCTTCAGCCATCTGCTTCACTCTTCCAGCTCATGCTTACGTAGGTCAATCGTAACTAAATTACATGCTCAGATTCTCAACCTAGCATCTCATTACACATTAAATCAAACAAGACTTCCTCAAGCAATGTTTGATGCCATTCTAACGCGCTACAGCGAATTCCAAATCACACTCATCCCTCCCCCCCTCGGAGCTTTTTGTCATCAACATGACATCAAGGTGAAAACAATGAATCACCTTCCTATCCTCACACAGAACACAATCGTCACCACTATGGTCTTCAAGATAAATCAAACCATCAATCAATCAAATCAAGAAGAAAACAAGGTAATCACAATTAAAAACAAGCAAAACAATTCATGGTAACCCCTGCATATAATTTAGTTCAGGAGGTCACACTAAGTCAAGCAATTCAAATCATAGTAGTCATCATAATCCCACACTCTGACGTCTGTAGGTAGCCTTGACCATCACAGCAGTCCTCTTGATCTTTGTTAACTTAATAACAATTCAACTCTGCTACCGAGCTGTCATCACACTGATCATCACACAGATAGCCATCATCCTACTGATCATCACACAGATAGGGATCATCCAACCAATCATCACACAGATATCGCTAGTCATCACACAGATAGTGATCATTACACATATTCATCACACAAATATCGCCGGTCATCACACATATAGCGATCATCAAACTAATCATCACACAGATATCGTTGGTCATCACATAGATAGCGATCATCCAACTAATCATCACACAGATATCGCCAGTCATCACACAAATATCGATCATCCAACTAATCATCACACAAATATTGCAATCATCACACAGATAGCGATCATCACACATATTCATCACACAGATATCGTCGGTCATCACACAGATAGCGATCATCACATAGATTCATTGCTAGTCATCACACAGATAGCAATCATCACACAAATATTCCTACACAAGCTACACAGATATTTCTACACAAACTTTACATGACAATCATAACAAAGATTCATCATACTGATGTCATCGATTCATCACACAGATATTCCTACACAAGCTATCATATCTTAAATCTCACTTAAGACGGTCATACTAGATCCATGGTATCTCAGCACATGATATCCTACAATCACAACTCAATACACAATTTCATCAGTCATCACCCAGATAGCAATCATCCAACTCATCACACAGATTCCACCAATATATATATATATATATATCATGCAAATATATATATATATATATATACATGATCATCCACTCAGGAATGCCACTAATGCCACTATAGTCACAGTTAATCCCATAACTCCAAGACAATATGGTAAACCCGTTCGTGAATGAACATCGTGAGATTACTCACCTCGAAACTCCTGCTGCGTCTTCAATACAGAACAAAGCAGCCAACCCTCAAAACGACCGTCCAAGAATACTTCGTCAAGTACCTAATCACAATCGGTTTCCACTTAGTAATAATTCACAAACGATTTAAGTCCGAAACCCCTGTTTTGAACTAAAATCCCCAAAGTGACCCCAATCGAGGCGAAACCACATCCGAGACCACCCAATGTCTCCGGAATACTTCTACGATCTATATGCCGAAACCACAAGTCGATCGAACGCTCGAATCCTCACGGATTGAAACATCGAACGGTCCGAAACCGTAAAAACTCTAACATGCTCATACGATCTCCAAAAATTACAAACAATATATCAAAATGCTCGTATCGACGAGTAGATCGAACTCAGGAATAGAAACTATCCCTGAGGTGGCCGGAAACCGCCGGAAAACACCACCACAGTGGCTGCACCACCGCCGGACCAAACTCAGAATTTGACAAAACTCCCAACACTAAAGTTCTTCATCTCAACTCCAATTTAAACTTTCATAACTACACCAAAGTCCAAATCATAGCCGTTTGGCCGGAATTTACCTCGCAAAATTTGAAATTCGATAAACCCTAGAATTTCAAAGCTTCGATTCGTCCTCCACAAGTGAAATCGTCCCAAGCCGCTTTAGGAGAAGCATCAATGTCCTATGGGCTTCAAAAGCCCTCAAGAAACACCAGCAATGGTGGCCGGAATCGGAAGTTCACATTTGGGTCCGACGCAGCTCCGCTGCCAAACTTCTCGACCTTGCACTGCCCTCCACAGCTCATTTCATGCTCCAATTGTTCCACAGACCTCAAGAGGGGATTGAGGCGAAGAGAACCCATTTTGAATTGCGTCATATGGTGGCCGGAGGAGGGAGAACGAAGCCGGTGAAAATGGAGAGGCGACTTGGGCTCGGGGAGAGAGAAAACAGAGCTGGGTTTCCGTTTTTGGAAATCTTGCCTTATTTGCAATTTCCGGAAATTTTCGTCCTTTTATACCAAAATGGAAAGTTTTTCCTAAGCCCATAACTTCTTCATACGAACTCCGATTCTCGCGTTCCGCATGTCAACGAACTCGTATCGACGCGCTCTACAACTTTCGTGAAGGAAGTTTTAGGAGAATCCCAACAAATAAAAAGTCAACCCTTGCGCCCCCCCTAAATGACGCTTCCTGAATAATTATTCGCCCGAAACACTTCCGCTCCATCCACAAGCCACGAAACCGTTCGATGCCCACAATTTAAATTCCGGAAAATCTTCGAAAAATAAATACTAATTTCCGGGGCATCACAATATTATTGCCCCCCAATACTCATATTATTGCCTCTCAATAATCATATTATTGCCCTCCCAGTTAAATGCATAAACTCCCTAAACAAAAATGAATACACTACAAGCACAATTGATCAATTTATATACATATTATTGCCCCCCAATAATCTTATTATTGCCTCAATAAATATTTATTTGCCCCCCAGTAATATTATTATTACCTCCCAATAATCTTGTTATTGCCACGAATACCCACTCATGTTGTTTAAGGCTTGTTGGAACCAACTGGCATTTGGTGAGAACATGGAGTTTGAATCAATATTTAATGCGACACCATATAACATCCCAGTGTCCCTATTTACTAGTTGAGTATACCAATTTCCAGATGTAGTATTAGAGAACACTACCGTAGGTTGACTACCCAATCCTCCGCCGTGAAATTCAAACGCTGGAAGGCCATCAATTTCCACGATCTGATCTAGGGGCTATCCTCCATCCGACGGCTGTGGCTCATGTGGAAGCACCTTGTCCCGACGACTAGGACAAACAACCCTATCCTGAACGCCGCCGCCATGATCCACATAATCGCCCGGCCATGACCCACATAATCGCGCCGGGCCTATCCTCCATTCGACAGCTGTAGCTCGTGTGGAAGCACCTCGTCCTGGCTACGAGGACAAACAACCCTATCCTGATCATCGCTGCCATGATTGACATAATCGTGCTGCCATGATCCACATAATCGCGCCGGCTGCTCGTGGAAAACAACGCCACATAAGCTCTCATTCCTAGAAAACGACGTCGGCTGAAAGTTCAGGAAGATTACACTGGAAGACGAAATCGGACAGGTCAAGACATTAAGGTCTGATGCTCCAACGAGGAGGAGAGAGAGAGAGAGACAGAAGAGTGTAATTTATTAATAAAAATGAGGGCGAAATTGTCAATATATGTTAGATTGGGTAAATGGAATTAAAAACTCTTAGTGGAGTAAGTGGGTAATTTTGAAGCTGAAATTGGGTAAGTGGTCACGGCCCCAATTTAAGGAAAGAATAAAAAATGTTACTAGTAAAACTTAGGGGAAAAAAGTTTTTAAGCGTTAGTAAACTTTTATTAAATTTTTTTTTTTAGCCTATCCCATTTTAAAATCCTAGCTCCACCATTGTCTCGTCCCCCGATCCTCCCTCAGGCTCTAATCAATGCTTCTAAACTTCCTTTTAAAACCTGAAATGTTGACGTATGAGTCATTATTAGTTAACGCGTGAGTCATTAGGAGAATATGTGTATTCATTAGTTCTATTATAAAAGTTGGTTTCCAATATTGGTTTGTACTAACATAATACAAGTGTAGTACAATATGGTTGTATACCCCTTACACAATTGTGAATAATATCGAAGCATTTTCACTCACAAATATTTTCTCTTTTCCATCTCAATATTTGACTAGAATAAATCAGTTGTCCGCCAGTTGCATAGGCAAGAATAGAGGGTCACCTCAACCAACAATAGGTCATACAATGCAAATATAACCAAACCTGCATGACCAAGCTCACCACAACATCGCTGTACCACCCTTACCATGAAGGTCAAGCTCCTCATCATGGAACCTCAACCACGATATACACATTGGTGCCCAAAGATATTCGACGAACATGCCACGCCCTAGAATAATCCCCGTTGAAGAAAGCTGTAAAAACAATTGAAGACTAGTCACGTCGCCTGATGAGCAAACCTTAGTAAAGCCTTTCATTTTCTTTTTTTTTTCTTTGAAATTTTAGACTCTGGATAAGTACTCCATTATCAGACTATTAGTATATGTTATGACACACATAAGTTAATTTGGAGTGTCGATCAGTTCGTGTTAGTGCAGTGTCTTTATGTTGTATGTTCTTTCATATATTGTGTTAAATATGTTGAGATTATAGATCGCACATGGGAAAATGAGACATTGCCTATGAGTTTATAAGGGTTTGGGCCACTCCATCCATTACCAATTGGTTTTAGATGTGAACCCCAGATTACTTTATCATGGTATCAGAGCGGGTTATCCCACGTGTGAATGCTTAATAGCCATACGGGCTCCACGTCACCCAATATATGTTGTCCACATGTATGGCTTGAAAATTCGCCACACGTGCGGGGCGTGTTGAGATTATAGATCCCATATGGGAAAATAGTTTATAAGGGTTTGAGCCACTCCATCCATTGCCAATTGGTTTTGGATATGAACCCCAGATTACTTTATCAAAATAAATAACTCTAATTTTTATTTATTTAATCGTGTCAAATGACTTCACCTTAGTTTTAACGGTTTGACCTTCTATAATCATGTGGTGTTCCAGTTAAATTGTTTGATCCCGCTTATATTATAAACTGAAAAATTAAAATTAAAATTTTGTTATATCTAAATTGAACACTTGACCTTTTCAAAAAAAAAAAAAAAATCGAACTCTTGACTTGATTATGTACAATAGTAGAATTAGAAAAGATAATCCTATGACCTTTTGTTATATCATTTATTGAACTTGTTCGTCTAAAAAGATTCTGATTCACAAGTATGGTAAATAAGACTTATCACATTTTTGACGTAAGACAAACCAAGGACTATCAAGTTCCAGAATAATGACTTTCAAAAAATGGAGTTCAAGATCAAACCCGAAATCTGATTTGCATTACGATTGTACTTACCTAGGGATTTGCCAAGCATAATTAGCTACAATGAGCCACGCTCATATTGCCGCCAGCAGTACCAATAACTGTCAAAGGTATGACCTACGGAAACACAGCCAAGCAGGCTATCGTTTGAGTTCCGGTCTAGCCCGAGATCACTGCTGACGCGCCGCCACGCGCACCAAGATCACTTCGCTAAAAGCATCAAAAGCTGGGAACTGAAGCATATTAGTCCCACATCGAAAACAAGGAAGAGACCAGTCTCTTCCCCCACCTATAAAAGGTCCACTCCTCTCTCCTCAGTAATTACGCATTTACTACTTACCTAACGTTATTTTCGCCAACCGCGGTCTCCCTCTGACGCCCTTTGTATTTCATTTGACAGATAGCAAAGGAAAATTAGGATAACACAAGTAGCGATTCGCCCCTCGAACAAGCGTTGACCAAGGTTTAGATATCGCTGAATCTTAGACATTAACATTGGCGCCATCTGTGGGAATCCTTGAGCAAAATGTCATCCCATCATAACAATCACCATGACTAACAGTAGCGAGAGAAATGCTGAAGAGCAAGCGGACCGTCCGTCAACCCCCAACCCACCAACCATTCAACACTCCCGTCAACCCTAGCAGGGAACCGCAAGCCACCCCCCAAATCCCACAATTGAAACTACAACGGAGGCTCATCCAGGAGGCAGTCACTGCCCACCAGGCTAGGACCTCGCTGCTATGTACATATGAGCTGGTATTGGCGTATCTCCACAAAGCAAACAAGGAGCGCGAACAGGATTGCAGGGAAAAGGCAGAAGCTCAGAAGCAAGTGGCCACGCTTATGTCAAGGTTCGACGAGCTAAAGAAGGCGCTGGAGGCAAACGCTAACCCAGCGCAGAGCAAACAATCACAGAGTACCAGACGTAGTCGACCCAACACCGAAAGATTGGTACCCGCACCAATCATACAGATGCAAGTATCGCTGAACCCATCCGAACTGTTGGGAATGGGTCCTCCACCCCCACCACGATTGATGATCGAGCAAGAAGCGGAATCACAACCGAGCACCATCCGCCCCCGCAACCAGAGCAAGAACCGAGGGGCAACCCGCCTGCCCCTAGGCTGGAGCTAGCCCAGTGGAATCTCCAGGCAGGGCCCACTGCCGACACAACCACACTGATCTTGGAAAGGATGCAGCAATTAGAGCAAAGGCTACTCCGGGCCGAGGCAGGTGCCCCAGTGCCAATTCAAAACCCGCTCTTCACGTCAAGGCCAGGACCATTCACCGCAAGGATCCTGCAGGCCGTTAGGCCAGCACATGCAAAAACACCAAAGATGCCATAGTATAGAGGCCTGATTGACCCCTTCGTCCACATGGACACCTTCAAGAAAGTCACCAACAATAAGGGCTTCGATGACGCCACCCTCTGCCACTTTTCAGTGAGACATTCGATAGTGAGGCGATGAGTTGGTTCTTTGAGTGCCCGTCGGGGTCCATCGACTCATTTTATGCACTGTCAAACGCTTTCTTGTCACAGTTCATCCTGTTGGCTGCCAGACATCACAACACAAGGCAATTGTTCAGCGTCAAGCAGGGCGTAGAGGAAACATTGAAGGCATTTGTCACTAGGTGGAGAGCGGCAACATCTTGGTACCGCAACCTCAACAGAACGATGGCACTAGCAGCCTTTAAGCAAGGACTTATAAAGGGACCATTTCTCTATCATCTTAACTACAATCATCCAAACGCCGCGTATGACCATGTTATGGGTGAGGCCGTCCTCCACGCGCAGGCAGAATTCATCACATACGGAGAAACCCCGCCACCTAGATTCTCAAAAGCCAGCGAAGTCCACTTAGCCTTCCTCCAGTCAGCAAGAAACTGCTAGTAAAACCCCTGCCACACTGCCGGCTGACAAAAAGAGAGAATGGCAGCAAAACAACCACCAAAGCAAGCGGCAAAAGGAGCAACATTATCACAAGGGCAATTGCTCACCCCACAGAGATAATCGCAACAGGCAGGCCCAACGGTATGCAGTGTTCACAGTCCTCATGGCCTCATATGAAGAAATATACGATCAATGCAAGGATCAAATCCCACCACCACCACTAAGAAAATATCCTAGGCTGGGCAAACCGAGAAACATAAGCAAGTGGTGCAAATACCACGAGGACATCGGTCACAACACCAACAACTGCAACGCTCTTAAAACGACAAGCTGGAGCAATTCAAAGTGCGACAATCACCGCCAGTAGTAGCCAATATTGAGCCTATGCGCTGCATCAACACCATCGACGGCGGTGCCCCTATCACCAACATGTCTCATAGGGCAAGAAAGCATTATGCACGCGCCAACCACCCCAAAGAAGTCTGCAACATCCGCTATGAGAGGTCCGCTAAGCTATCAAGATCTGGGTGGGAACCCATAACCTTTTCTGAAGAAGAAGAGCGGGGAGTACATCTCCCCCACGACGATCCATTCTTGATCGACGCGATGCTCGATAAATGGTCCGTCAGTAGATTCCTCGTTGACAGCGGATCCGCTGTCAATGTCATCTTTAATAGCTGCTACAACCAATTCTAGCATAACAGAAAGCTACTCAAGGATCACGAGCCACTACTCAGCTTCTTCGGCGACGTCACACAACCACTAGGTTCTGAGTACATGCGCCTAGGCATCAGCACTAACCCATGCACGGCGAAGGTGCATACAGAATTTATTGTGGTCGATTGCTTCAGTTCTTACAATGCCATCATCGGCAGACTAGAGCTCAACAAGTTGAAGTGCATCATCGCCGGATATATGCTTCTCATGAAGTTCCCTACACCCAAAGGCACAGGTTGTGTGAAGGGAAGCCAACAGCTAGCGCGGGAGTGCAACTCAACAACTGTAGCGCGATCAACATAGAGCCATGAGATTCTAACAATGGGAAATCATGTGCCGCTGAAGGATGCAATTGAAGACCCTAGGGATGGCGAGGAGAAGTATGTAAAAAAATGAACCTATCAACCCAGAAACATCCTTACAGGTCGTCAGCATCTCTGACGAATACCCTAAGCGGACGGTCTGCATCAGCGCTCAGCTTGCCCCCGAGATAGCGGCGAAACTCACACAATTTCTACAGGATAACGCCGTTGTATTCACATGGTCCTATGTCGATATGCCGGGCATCTCCCCTGAAAGCATCACGCACAAGTTGAGCATCAAACCGTCTTTCTATCCTATCAAACAGAAGCGGAGGGCCTTTGATGAAGAAAGATATCGCGCAATAGGGGAAGAAGTCGCCAAGCTACAAGGCATCGAGTTCATCCGCCAAGTCATTATCCCCAATGGATCTCTAACTTGGTCAGGGTGAAGAAGACTAGTGGGAAGTGGCGAATGTGTGTGGACTTCAAGGGTCTCAACAAAGCATGCCCAAAGGATAGTTTTCTGCTACCCCGTAGTGACCAACTGGTCGACGCAACAGCCAGACATGAGCTGCTCAGCATGATGGACGCCTTCTCTAGATACAATCAAATCAAGATGCACCCCGGCGACCAGGAATGCACCACCTTCACGACCGAAAAAGGCCTCTATTGGTACAATGTCATGCCTTTCGGATTAAAGAACGCTGGAGCAACATACCAGCGGTTGATCAACGCTATGTTCGCGGAAAACCGTGGAAAAATAATAGAGGTTTACATGGACGATATGCTAATCAAAAGCATCAAAGCCAGCGGACAAGTGGCAAACCTCCGCATCATATTCACCATTCTCTTGGCCTACGGTATGCTCCTCAACCCTGATAATTGTTTTTTCGGCGTCACCGCTAGCAAATTTCTGAGGTATATCGTCAGTGAACGATTCATAGAGGCTAACCTTGACAAGGTGCAAGCCATCCTCAACATGAAGTCTCCGGTGTGGAAAGTGCACATTCAGAGCCTCCAGGGTAAGCTAACCGCCCATTCTTGGTTCATCTCCAAGCTCACCGACAGATGTCTCCCATTCTTCAAAGCCATGAAAAGGACCCACAAGAAAGAAATCAATTGGACCCCGAACTTTGAGGCAGCGTTCCAGAGTTTGAAGGAGTACTTAGTGGCAGTCCCACTTCTCTCCATTCTTGTACAGGGTGAGGTACTCTACTTATATCTAGCGGTATCCCCATCAGCGGTAAGCTGTGCCATCGTATGAAGGGAGGGACAAGATGAGCTCCCGGTATTCTACGCCGGCAAAGGCATGAACGGGGCTGAGACAAGATATACCCTTCTGGAAAGCTCACTCTTGCACTCATCATCGCCGCTAGACGTCTCCGCCAATACTTTCAAGCGCATACAATCCATGTCCTGATGAACCAACCACTGAAGCAAGTAATGCAGAACCCCAAGCACTCAGGGCGCCTCAGCAAGTGCGCCATCGAGGTTAGCGATTTCGACATTGAATACAAACCTCGAACCGCCATGAAAGGCCAAGCGATAGCCGACTTCATCACTGAGCTCACTGAACGTCAGGACAAACCCATCCTCAGGGCAGAAGAAGGAATCATCGAAATGACAACCGCTGAGGAACCAACACCCAAGAAATGGTCAAACTGGAACCTCCATGTTGACGGCTCCGCCTACGCCAAGGCCTGTGGCGTCGGCTTTATCTTGACGGGGCTAGGGGGACTGAACATGGAATACGCGTTGAAATTCAACTTCACATCCTCAAACAACATGGTGGAGTATGAAGCACTCATTGCATGCTTGCTCCTCGCCATCGACTCAGGCGTTGACAACGTCAACATATTCAGCGACTCCTAGTTAGTCATCAACCAAGTCAACGACAACTTCCACACGAAAGATAAATAGTTAGCGGCATACTTGGGATATGTTAAGACTCTCCTCAGAAAATTCAAATTCCACACCATCACACAGATCCCCAGAGAAAGAACGCCAAGGCAGACTCTCTGGCAAGATTAGCAACCGCTCAACCACACTAAAGTCCCGCGAACATAAGGGTGGAGTGCCTTGACAAGCCAAGCATCACCAAAACCCTAGTGGAAATTTTCAACATTGAATAAACCCCAGTTGGATGGATGAAATAATCGAATACAAGCGCAATGGAATGCTGCCAACCGACAAGGTCGAAGCGCAGTAACTTAAGCGGAGGGTAACCTGCTATAACATACAGAATGGCAAGCTTTACTGCCAAGGGTCACCCATCCCAACCTCCGATGCCTAACCCCAGAGGAGGGAAAGGTCTTGTTGACAATGATACACGCCGGAGAATGTGGAAATCACTCAGGCGCCAGATCTCTGTCCAATCGCACCATGTTGCAAGGGTATTTCTGGTCCACGCTCGGTGACGACGCCAGAAAGGTTTCCAAGTCCTGCCACAAGTGTCAGCAACACACTGACCTCCCTCATGCCCCGGCAGAACCCCTCTCGATAATCATCGGCCCCTGGATTCACTCCACTTGGGGCCTAGACCTAGTTGGCAAATTACCAATCGCTAGGGGTCAGTTCAAGTACATCATTATCGCCATAGACTACAACAGCAAGTGGATAGAAGCAGAGTCGCTGAAGGCAATCACTATTACTAAGCAGTGTTCTAAAACTCGGCCGCCCAGACCGCCTAGGCGCTAGGTGGCAGCTCTCCGACTTGAGTAGTGCTAAATCGGTGGGGTTGGGCGGGATGGAGTTGGCCATCCGCCGAGGCGGTTGAGCGGTTGGGCGGTTGGGCGCTAGGCTGCTTGTCGTCGAATCTGGAGCTGCGGTAAACCATGAATATGTCACTAGACAAGCTGGTTAATAGATGCAACCAACGATGTAGATCTCGGTCATGATCCCCGAGGTCTCCCTGATAAGGAAAATCAGATGAGACTTGAAGAGGAACCTGTTGTTCCAAGTCGGGTTCTTGCCTCCGAGTTTGCTGATGTAATCTGTCGGGTTCTCTTGCAGGTGTACATGTAATCTGTTGGGTTTGTATTGAATAGGGAATGATAGAGAAGTAATCACAGTAAGAATGAGTGAGAGTGATGAAGTGAGAGATTTACGATAGCGGAAAACTGGAAATCAAGCGAGCACATGAGTTCTTGAGTAAATGGTGCGTAGCCATGACGACGGAGATAACAAAGGAGAGAGAGACGACTGGAATTTACATAGACAGAGTAATTGAAATCATGTGTCCCTTTATTCTTGGTGGCCATCAGGCATCAGGTCATGTGTTTAAATGGGTTTGGAATCTGGGAATAAAATTCTTATTGTATATTCTCATTATTCTTATTTATTAACAATAAGTCTTTATATATATAATTATATATATATATATGTATACTCATATATATATACACACACACACACACTCTTATTTATATTTTTGTATGTTGTAAAATATATTAAAATTAAAAAAACTAAAACCGCCTAGGCGTCTGGGCGCTAATCCCTTGCCCACCGCTTGACTAACGCCTAGCGATTTTTCGAACCTTGTTGCCAAGGTAACACACTTCCTCTGGAAGAACATCTACTGCCGATACGACGTCCCCCATACCATCATCACAGACAACGGAGCATAATTCAACAACGAGGAGATCATATATTTCACCCCCAATCTAGGCATCATGATTAGCTTTTCATCTGTGGCTCACCCCCAAACCAACGGATAGGTTGAAGTGGCAAACAAGATAATCAAGAAACTGCTCAAAAAGAAACTCGATGATGCCAAGGGTTTGTGGGCGGAGAAACTCCCGGAGGTTCTGTGGGCTATCAGGACAACCCCAATATCCGCTAACGGTGAAACACCGTTCTGCATGATGTTCGGGACTGAGGTTGTCCTACCCATCGAAGTCACCCAACCTACCGCTAGGGTAAAGGGCTACTGTTCCGAGACTAACACCGAGGGTATCAACCTCGACAAGGATCTCCTCAAAGAAAAGCGCCACAAGGCCCATATACACAACTTGCAGAACAAGCAGCGGGTATCACGTTTCTACAACGCCAGAGTCAAAGCTCGGAAGCTCCAACTTGGAGACTGGGTAATGAAGGAAGTCATTCCGCCGCCAAAGGCTCTCCATCCCACTTGGGAGGGACCATATAAAATAGTAGAAGTCGTCAGCCCCAGCACTTTCTACTTAATGGACAAGGATGGCGTCACAACGACCCACCCTTGGAATACCGAACACCTCCGGTATTACTACAAGTAGCTACCCAAGAGCATCTTGACTTTGCTAAATTTTTGTACAATATTTAGCTAAGGGAAACTACCCAACAGGTACTCTCCCTCTTTTGTAAACGCTGATCTCCCAGCTATCAATGAAACGAGGAATTATTAAAACCATTGTTCTCCATAGCACAAGTTCACTGGCAACGCCAACAACACTCAGCGGACCACGTCCGCTACATCGTGCGTTTGGAACAATTTTAATTCCCTTAATGTTTCATTGATTAATAAAAGCATAAGTGAAAGTTCTAGCGGTATACTAACATTCAAACAACACCAGCATATTATCAGCGGCAATCCCACACTTAGACAAAATTCAAAGAAAGAAATAACATTACTTCATTAATTTGGGATTGGGACTCCCCAACCAAAATTTTTGTCCAACAACAAATACAAAACACCTCAGCGGCAACACAAATAAAAATAGTAATAGCAACAAGGAACTAAGAAAATGTCTTCACGCATTGGTTGGAGCGGCTGCAACGTTTTCACCATCAACCTGCGAGGGCTGGACAATCGTACAACTTGTCTGGTCGGACCCAGGAGCAGTAGGACTGGGCGTTGCTATGGTGCCATCCACCCGTGTGTGACCCGCCAGAAAGTTAGCACGGGACACATCCGAAAGAGTACGCATCGGAGTTTGTTGAGAGCCGTCCGCCTGACGTTGATCGCTCTCACCACTACCAGAGCGCAAACCTTCAGGTTGATTAGTGGCAGGCCCACCTGCAGGCGCCGGTGGTTGACTCGACGTCCCAGTTGGCTGAGGCACCTTGTCCCAGTTGATGACACCCTTCTGGTTTAGCATTTCGAAGTTGGCAGCAGTACCAACCTTCGCCGTCTCTGTTAAATCAAGATTAAACTCCGGTGACTGCTTGAAGGCCTCTATAATAGCGACATCTACCTGGTCCCTCTCATCTTTTTGTCGGGTGACCTAGCCTTCCAACAGCTTTAACTCTATGGTCTTGGTGGCGGACTCCCACTGAAGGACCTCTGCACCCTACCCTTTGCCGCCACCTGCTCTTGCAGGAGAGCCATGTTTTGTTCCAGCTGCGCCACCCAATTGTTCCGCTCAACATGTCTGTCGACGGTGACATCCAGCTTGCCCCGAATTTCTACCAGGTCCAGCTCTGCCTTGGAGAGGAGATGCTCTGTCTCCGCCAGCTTCTCTGATGTCTCCCCCAACTCCCGGCGGAGACCCTCCACTTCATCCCTCAGCTACTGCTCAATAGGCGATGACTTTGAGGCCGCCAAAAATAGCTCGTGCAGGCAGACCGACAAGTGCCCAAAGGCCGAGCTGAACGATGATTGTTGAAGAGCCGTAGGGCGCACTGTCCCATCCATCCCTCCGAACCCGAGCGGCTCACAAAGATGAAAAAGAAACTCCCGCTCCGGATCTGTCAAGAATTCGGTATACGAGGCAAAGGAGTTGAGCCCGCTTGTCTGCACCTTCCTGGCGGAAGCCACCGTCACCTTCTGGGGGCCTTGCTATGCCCTCTTGTGCTAGCGGACCCCAATCGGCAACGTGTTTTCCGCCTCTTCACCTTCTTCGGTGTCGTTTTGCTACCGCTTGTGTGGCACCCACAGGGGCAGACCTCAGTAGGTCCTAAGGCTCCAAACCCGCAATGGTAACGGGTTCCTTCACTGGCATAGCCCTCTCCCGCTGGACCCCACATCGCTGAGCAGCCACCCTTTCCCTGCCTTTCTCAGGGGCAGCACAGGTCCTGCTCCCTTTGACAGTCCGACGCTTTGCGTTGGCCTAATGCAATACGACGGTCTGCCCGGCAGCGGCAAGATGGTAATGGTGCAGCATCGGCATCACAACCTCTGTCTTTAATTGGCTCAGCGCCTAGGACTGCGGGTCAACGACAGTCTTCCGTGCATTAAGACCAAAGGCATACATTCCGTCCAGGTAATTTTGAAGCTAGGAGTTATTAATGGCTCTGCTAAACGCCTCATGACTAGCCTTGTTACCAGGAAGAGGATCTGCATAAGTGAAGAACCAAGAAACAAGTTAGCGTCAAGAAGTCTAGTCAAAGTACAAGTCTGCGAACGACACTTACCAGGAGTACGGGTCAACTTCAGGTCGGCCTACAGCTCCCAGCCGGTCAGCAGACGTAGATCAAGCAGGTTGCGGTTCTGCCAGCACCCTTTAATCCTTGCTACGCGGCACTGTTCCTCGTGGGTCAACGTAAAATGTAAGCTCGCTGCACAAAAACATAAGCGAAGTTAAAAAAAAAAAAAAAACTAAGAATCACAGCGTGTTAGTCAGCAGGGCTTGCGACAACCTCGGATAGGTTGGAACTCCGACTTAATCCTAAATGTCGGCGCCTGCTCGTTCACACCCACGTCGTACTCCCACCCCGTGGTCGCAATGCAGAAGGTCGACCGCCAGGGGGACATTGAATCCTTCAAGTTCTCGATCAACTTGGGTGCCCCCATATGACGAGTAAGGTTAACTTGTCCGCTACAACCCTGGGGCCTCACATAGACAAGTTCGTAGAAGTGAAGAACCTCCGCCACGGTCGGACCTTCGTAACCAGACAGCCGCCATAGAGAGTTCAGCGCCATTAGCAATCTCCACATATTAGGGTAAATTTTCCCAAACGCGAGGTCAAACTCGCAAATCAAGATCTGGAGGTTCTGCAGCAGAGGAAACGTGACGCCCTGGCGAAACACGACCTCGTGAACAGCAACGTAGCCTGCCTGCAGAAACGATGCTTTCTCATCCTTTGTCGACGGACGCAACTTCACCATGCCCGGGAGGCGGAACACCTGCTTCAGCCTGTTAATAGCAGATATGGTCATCAGACCCCCTGCCTCATCAACAGGAGTACCGTCGTGGAGAACCCAGGCAGATTCTACTTCTTCCCCGCCGACATCTTCCCCGTTCGCTGAACCGCTAGCAGCACTATTGCTAGCTAGCCTCTCCTCACGCTGCTTACAGGCAGCTGTTTCCTCCCTCGCCGTAGAAGTTAGGGGGCGCCCAGCACGAGCCATGACTACTTCCCAAGGTATGGTTTATAGTAGTTCGTTGTCTAGCGGTTCCGGCAGTGAGGTTTTTGTAAGGGCAGACGGACACAACAAATCAATAAAAATACTATCCGAACCACTGAGCGACACGTCAGACCCGGAATCCTCACTACTCGAGATCTCTACTACGCTAGCCATCACCAACACCCTAAAACCCAAGTCAGTCAATTCCAAGAAGATCTAAACTATCCCTATGTCAGATTTCATCCAAGAACAATCATACCCAGAAAACCCAGAAAACACCAAAACAAGAAAACAATGTCCATACACCCAAACCCAGATTCGACCATCTAGCAAACCTATAACCATCAACCTTCTGCCAAAAACGCCTAAACCAATACACAAACCCTTCTAGACCCTCAAGACACATCACAGAATGGCAACAACTAGTTCAAAAAGGCGAAGGTATCAAAAGGAAAAAACGACAAACAATACAAAACAAAAAATGAGAACCAGGTCACCAACCTGAAGGATGGAAGGTGTGTGCACTTGAGGATGCTTGTTTTTTTCTCTTTGAGAAGTCTTTTTCTTCCAAGATCAGTACCTTCACTCGACTTACAGAACCTACTCCTCAACTCTCAGAGAGCAAAGCTTGAAGACGACAGCTTAGGTTTGAAGTGCAGAAAGTGTCAAACCCCTTTGGTTTCCCCCTTGTTTATGTCAACATCGAGAAAATCTGGGCAGTCAACCAAAAAACGACATCACAAAGTAGCCATACACGTACCCCACGATCGCACCCACTATCTGGATTAACCAAGCGTCGCCTCAGTTACCCAAATGATATTTACTCGCATTAATGGCGACGTGACGGGCGTGCTAAGAAGACGTGCGCCTACAAGCCAACCTAATGCATGATAGACATGTGTCGAGAGTTGTCAGACAAAACGACTATCCAAAGTAACCGTCACAAGTAGGCATACCAATCAGCAAGCGAGACAATCTCCGCTAAGCGCAACACCGCTAGCGGAACTTCTCCCTTTCATCTTGCAAGCGAGACAGTCTGCGCTAAGCGCAACACCGCTAGCAGAACTTCTCCCTTTCATCTTGCAAGCGAGACAGTCTCCGCTAAGCGCAACACCGCTAGCGGAACTTCTCCCTTTCATCTTGCAAGTGAGACAGTCTCCACTAAGCGCAACACCGCTAGTGGAACTTCTCCCTTTCATCTTGCAAGCAAGACAATCTCTACTTAGCGCAACACCGCTAGCGGAACTCACCATCTTACAAAGAGAAGATCCCTGCTACGCCATATTGCGCTAAGCAGCGTTTCTTACCGCTACCTCTAAGAGAGGAGAATCCTGCCAGCAGTGGCTCCCGAGGTCACGCCTCCTAACGACAATGACCGCCACGCTGCGTTGCAGTCAGGTTTTCTCTTTCAGGAAAGAGTAAAGGGACAAGTCAACGTCGTCAGACAACGGCCCTGATTAGTCAATTGACCACTGATGCTTGGGTATCAAAGATTAGGCTTGCTACCTAACACCCGCTGCTCAAAGCAGCTCCCCTCATCAAATAAATATCTGACCATACGGAGGCCTATCTTAGCCGGGGAGTAGGGGACTCCCTAGGGGGCCTAGCAGGGGCCGACCCGAAAGGGTATAAAGTGTTTGCTCAGAACAAATCCATGGTTGACAATGCACTCACGCTAATTATGCCTTTGCAAAATTAGCAAAAGTAACGCTTCAAACCGCTAGGCAACTCCCCAACCAAGATTGTCCTCCTTGACTGGGGACTTGGGGGATTTGTACTTACATAGGCATTTGTCAAGCATAATTAGCTACAATGAGCCACGCTCATACTACCGCCAGCTGTACCAATAACTATCAAAGGTATAACCTATGGAAACACAGCCAAGCAGGCTATTGCCTGAGTTCCGGTCCAGTCCAAGATCACCGTTGACACGCCGCACCAAGATCACTTCTCTAAAAGCATCAGAAGCTAGGAACTGAAGCATATTAGTCCCACATCGAAAACAAGGAAGAGATCAGTCTCTTCCCCCACCTATAAAAGGCCCATTCCTCTCTCCTCAGTAATTACACATTTACTACTTACCTAACGTTATTCTGTCAACACAAATACATTGATTGACTTAGGCATCGGAGAAGAGAAGACCGCCAACCGCGGTCTCCCTCTAACACCCTTTGTATTTCATTTGACAGATAGCAAAGGCAAACCAGGATAACACAAGTAGCAGTTCGCCCCTCGAACCAGCGTTGACCAAGGTTCGGCTACCGCTGAATCTTAGACATTAACAACAACAATTCATCGAGATCTACACACCTAACTCCATCCGCTACAGTTCCTACCAGGTAAGCACAGCGAGAGCATCCACTACCTAGCTACAATCACGGAACCGGGTCGTCATTATGATCGAAAGCACCATCCAACCGGTGTAGCTAACCCTCCAGAGGTTAAGGGGATCGAACTTAAGGAAATCAGAGCCACCCTTTGCTCTTAGGCCACCCATAATATCTTTCACGGTTTGGTTAGTATGCATTTAATGTAACCAAGTCATTCATCTCATCATGCATCATTTTATATACTACTTAATATATCCCCTACCTTGATTTCGATGCTAACTTTGTCAAGTCATCCGTGATTCACGAACATTCCATTTCTCGGGTAGCTAGCTAGAGTCATAATTTCCAACATAATGATCATTAATAATCTGTCAAACAAAATATTTAAAGTCTCGACTATTAACTAATCGTCTGACCAATTTTTCCTTTTTTTGTTTTTTTTACTAAGATTTGACCAATCACAACTGATAACCTTTTTCTTTATGGCACATAGGGGTGTAAATGAGCCAAGCCGGAGCAAATATCAGGGTGATCATGTTCAGCTCATTTGTTTTTTATCGAGCCGGGCTCAATCTTGAATTTAATTTTTTCCATGCTCAAGCTCGGCTCGGCTTGAATATTTTTCTTAAGTTTGAGCTAGGCTAAGCTCAGCTCAATTTATTGGACAAGATCGAGCTTAAATAGGCTCGGCTGGGTTCATTTGACTTTAAATTTAAAAATTAAAAAAGAAATAAAGAAAATTTAAAATAATAATCCATAATTTGATGTCTAACCATCACACAAATCCCTTTTGACTTTATTGTAATATATTTTACTTAAAATCTTAGATTCTCTTCTAATTGAAAAGGAATGTAATAAAAAAAATTAAACATTTGAGATCAAAAAAATTATATTTTTATTTATACTATAAATTTTCATAAGTCGAGTTTTAACAAACGTCAAACTTTAACAAACTCGAGCTACTCATGAGCTAGACAAGCCGAATATATCCTTGTTCAAGTTCGGCTCGTTTTTTTGTCGAGCCTAATATTGAACTTATACTCAGCTCATTCATCTTACGAACACGAGTTGAACGAGCTAAAATCGAGCCAAATACGAGTCGAACACGAGCTGTATCAAGCCTATTTACAGCCTTAATGGCATAATATGGTTTACATACCAACGAATTGCATTGGACGATATTTATCAACCACACACTTTCTTGACCAATCATTATTTCCATTTACGACCTTAGCAACATAATTTCATTTCATATTAGGTGTGCCTAAAGTTACTAAGGACATGAAACATTTTATTTCCCTTTTCTCACCTTTGTTACAGGTTCAGTTCAATCCAATTCCAACTAATATCACACTTCATACTTGATCCAAAATCATAACATCAATCAATTCCCATATCTCCATTCTAATAACAATACCAAGTAGAACTAATCTCAATTCAACGCACAAACCATAGACAAAATTCACCGTTATCCAAAACAAGTAGTACACCCAATTTGCGAAGATTACTCAAAAGATCAAATCTTCATCTCTTCGATTTGAGGTTATGAGTTTACCTACGTCATAGAAGGATTTCCTCACCACATGCAGATTAATCTGTCACCAGAGACGCCGGAATTTGCAGAAAAATCCACCGAAGCTGCCAATGCTTTGGATTGTCAATTCTCTTTCTACCTTGGGCATTTGAAGCCAACCAAAACACGATTAATTCAAACTTGATCGAATTTGAAAAATGATTATAGCACGACATAGAGAATTAAGAGAGCTGGGTGTGCGGATCTCGATGAATTGTCATAATGGAAATCAAGTTCCGGGTTTGGTCTTGAACTCTATTTCTTTAGAGTCATTATTCCGGAACTTGATAATCCTTAGTTTGTTTTAGATAAAAAAATGTGCCAAGTCTTATTTACCATACTTGTGAATCAAAATCTCTTTAGACGAACAAGATCAATAAATGATTTCTAAACAATTTTCACCTCAAAAATGGTTTAACATTTCAGCTACACGATATACAAAAGTTTACTGAAAAATATGCTTTGCGGGTATCTAGAATGTAAATCGAGCCTCGGTTTATGTTTTACAAACTCACGACACTATGAGGTACTCAAGTTGGTGAGCTGCAGTTTGAGGTGTTACAATATGTAAAAGTAATTTTTGCACAATAGTGTGCGTTTGTGTCCGTGAAGGCAAAAATGTTAGATTTAAAATGCTAATCAGCAAAACTCAATCTCCAATTGAGGCGTAAGGAGCAACATAACAATTTCGCTAGCCCAACATAACATTCAATATTGAAGATCGACAACATTAATTATTTAACTTTCAGACTGATCCAAGTATAAAGTATTAAAAGATCAGTCAAAAATAGTGAACAAGCTATATACAGACACCAAAACATGAGTTCTTTGCAAACATTCAAAAATCCAAGATTTGTCCCAGTATATTTTTTAGATTAATATTATCAATTAAGGCATTATTATTATACATATACTAAAGTTGGTGGGATGGTTACTGTTACTAAGCCATGTAACAGTACAGCTCAAGCAGAGCCGATTGTTGAAATTACGTTTTTGCCCTCTCTTATTTTCAAATTACAGTATTGCCATTCATAAAATCACATCATCAGCCGCGGTCTTCTCCCTCTGTACTTTTCGTGAAGGCACCGGAGGAGATGTTGATGTTGCATGATGAAGACTTGAAAGGATTACTAATTCAAAGAACACAGGTCTGCAATCTAGCTATTAGATTTCAATTGATGGCAATTGTAGTTTCCGTTTAAAATTTGATTTGGGTATTGCTTAGCTTCATCTGGGATTGCTCGGTTTGCCATCGGAAGTGGTGTGGTGTTCTCCTGCAGTTTGTATTATCTTGCATGTATGATTTGCTCATTGTTTTTTTTTTTCATTTTCTGCAAAGTCATAGGTTGTGGACTGTTTGGTACAGTTTTTCATGATCGATCTCTGTCGAGTTGTTGGGTTGTGCAAGTTGTTTGAAGGTAAATATTTTCCTTTCCTATGATGGATTTTGGATGTGGGATTCAAATGGAAATTTCAGGTTTTACCATGTCATTTTAGTATCTTTATATTTAATGGCGGAACCTTATAGGGGCGGGTATGGGCCCTGGCCCCCCCAACGTGTTCACATTTTCTTAACAAGGCATATATTAAATATATGAAGTCTACATATTTGTACCTTTGTGGCCCAAACCAATTTTTTAACTATCAGTTTTCAAACTTCTCATCTGTTTTGTTCTTTATTTAATTAAGTTTTCGTACTTCTAGGCTTTACTTTTCTAGCTTTTTGCTATTCCCATCCACGGTGGCTTTTGAATGTCCCATGCAACCTCACCATTTATACTTTCTAAGCTTTTTATATTTTATTATTATAAGTAATTAAACGGTCATTAGTATAGAAAGTAGAAAGAAAAGGCCAAAAGGGAGTCAATATATTTCTACCCAATACCCATCGTCAGATCATCTTCTACAAGAAGCTCTACAAGGTCAGTCAACAAAAAAAAAATTCTCTACAAAATAAAATAGGCGTGGGGATGAGCCTCCTAACTTGACTGGATTCCAAACCAAAAAAAAAAAATGTTATTGTAATTTTTTTTTTTTTCGGCCCCTCCAAGGTTCGGCTCCTAGTTCCGCCACTGTTTATATTCTGCAAAGTTTGTTACTATCGAGTGTCGTTCTTGGCCTCTCATGGAATTTGATTGATATCTTGATGCATTTTCAGTTGAACATAGATAGGAGATGGGATGAGATTGTATCCTCTTTGAAATTGCATGGGAGGAATCTCAATTTTCCGGATTTTCTTCTAAAGCTTGATGCACTCTCTCTATTTCATTATGAACAGATTTACTTTTATAAGGGAGCTGATAAATTGCCCCCAATAGCTTACACAAGCCTTTTGGTTACCACATTCATATGTTTGGCAAAATTTACGCAAAGCGTGTGGTGTTAACTACTTAGAAGTTTTTGGTTTCAATTAGATCTGCATCTTCTTTCTTGCACATAAGATATTGTGTATTTTAGAGCTTACGAGGTAGAAATTTGCAGATCTCACTATTAATATTGAGGATAACCTACAAATGGAAATGAAGTGCACAAGCCATTCGTCTCAAATGGTAACAAATGTTGATGATGGGCCTGGAGAGAAGAAGATGCTCAAGGAGAGCTATTCTTAATCAATGTCGACATGTATATACAGTATGGTCACCATTTCTTTTACAACTTTGTAGATTAGTCATCATGTTGCAATTGCACATTGAGCTATTATAATTCAACCTGATTTTGCATATAGGTTGACTGTGCCGATGGTTTCTCTTTATCATGAACAAAGACTAAAGTGTGAAGTTTGGTTTCCTTTTTGATTTACAAAGCTTCCATTTTTTATTTTTTATTTTTTTGGAAAAATAAGTTGTTCAATATAGTTAGATCTTGCTAAATGGTTTGTTAAGCAGGTTAAATTACTGAACTTTCCTCAGACTATATCAATGCAGGCTAACAAGGAAAGAACCAGACTTCTAGGTTATGGGTTATGATATTGAAGAACCAACAAAGAAAAACCAATTAAGTGAAAAAGATTACCATGAAAAGAATTGACTCAATTGAGACTGTAATTGTAATAAATTTTGAGCGTATTTTTTTTCTTTTCTTTTTTGATTATTTATTTTACCTTAGTACACTGTACTTTTTTATTTTCTTGTTTTTTTTTTTTTTTTTTAAAAAAAAAAAAAAAAAAACTCACCCCATTCCCACCCTTCATGGGGCTCGAACTCCTGACCTCTTATATATGAGACCAAAGCCTTACCACCCCACCAAACACACACACCCAAGTACATTGTACGTTGAAATATAGGAAATTAGAAAGTTTGATCTTTGTTGTTTTATAGTTAAGAATTTAATTTAATGTTTCAATTTTGTATGCAATGATATGCAAATTTTATGTTTTCTTTATGAAGACCTCAATTAAAAAAATACTCATATTAAAAGATGTTATGCGTGTGCGTTGCTTGCTTGTATATTTCTATTTCTCATAAGACAGTTATTTATTTTTATTTTTTTAAAAGCCTTCGATGTGTCTTATTATTAGGATTCAACTGTAGCCACCCTATTAAATGCTTCCTTTACTCTAAACAAAAATATATAATCAGTCAACATTAACAAAATATACAGACAAATAATAATGATTACAAGAGTCAAAAGAGTCCAAACTGATCAGCTTTAAATGTATAAAGCGTGTGGTTTTCATACGGTGTGAAACTAGTATTTAAAAGGTGGTAGGTTACCTAAACGACATGAAAGTTGGTACACATATTCAACATGTGGAACTTAATTAACACGGTAATAGCTAGCTCGTTACCAATAAGGAGAATGCTATTTAAGGTCATAGGGGAGCTCTTGCATATATATATATATATATATATATCTAATTTTATATGAGCATTGAACCTTAAATTCAGGATTTTTACTTCAGATATTTTGATGTACGTTAATGAGTGAATGAAAATTATTTTATGCACAACGGTGTAAATGACTTAACACTTATAAGATGATTTCAACCCTTGATATTTATAATTAATATTTTTATTAATAACCTAAAAGTGTATTTAATATAATCTAACCATCTATTTATGTCGGTACAAGTGTACGTCGGTACACTGAATCCTCCCCTGAAAGTGCTATTTATTTAAGTTTATGTGAAAATTCATGTTAGGTGGGCTATGGAGTGTGGACTTGGAGTAGTCTCATTGCAACGGCACTTCTTTTATTATCCACCCAAAAGAAAAAAAAACAGTAGTCTCATTTCTACTGCATATTTATGTTCCGATTCTTTTGAAGTATTTGCTAATCATTGGCATGCTACAGTATGTTTTCACATCTCATAAAATATGGAAGATTACACGCACTGACCGGCTACTTTTTAACGATCGCCCTCCAGATCTAGCTTCCTCTCGCAGGCCTCTTTCTATTCACATACGTGTTACCTCCTGTTTTCCTCGATTCTCACAGATCCCCAATTCTCCCCCACATTCTCTCTTCCCTTCCTGTCTGCCCCCTTTGTTCTGTCATTTCATCTGTCTTTTCGTAACTCTTACCATTTTTTCAGTTCTTTCTCGAGCCCTTTTTGGTATTTTCCGTATCTCACCCAACTCCATTACCTTCTATTACAACTTCGGTGGCTTCCTAGGGTTTAGCTCTCTTGCCATTTAGCTTCGCGTTTTTCATGCCTCAAAGCCTTCTAATCACATTAATTGTGCACTCATCTCAAGTATTCCATCTGTGTTCGAGATTTGGTCTCTTCGATTCCCTTCCCTTCATCATTCCCTACTACTAGACTCCCTACTACTACTAATGGAGATTTAGAGCAACTCCAACAGCTTTCCTATAATTTTTGTATTATAGAGAAGCAAAAGTAAAACCTTTAGCCTATTTTTCTTCTCTAACTCCAACAGATTCCCTAGTTTACAGTAATCTATAAAATCTCCATATTTTTCTTAAAAATTTTGGAGTTTGCTGTAAATATAGGGAATTTGGTTTTCTCTCTCCTCACTTTCCCTAAAATAGAGATAGTTATAGGGAATCTGTTGGAGCAAAATAGGCTTATTTTTCCCTAAAGTAGAGAAAAATCAAAATATAGGGAATCTATTGGAGTTGCTCTTATGCCTCCTGCTATATATTTGTTAGTTCTATTCTTCTCCTCTTTCCTTACATTCATTCTACCTCATCTCATCACTTTCTGTTTCTTGTGCTCATTTGGTGTGCCATGTCAAACCCTCCGTTTCCTCGATCTTCTTCCTGATGATGAGAAAAGCGTCTCATCTGCAGCTCCTCCTTTGCGTGTCCCTATTCCTATTCCTTTTGGAGAAGGTCCTAGTAATCCCCAGTGAACTATTCTATTGCTCCAAATGTGTCGACTGTCCTTGATCCAAGGTGTGGGTCACAGCTCCCTACCTACCTTGATGAAGATCATCCTCTGTTTCACAATGACACTCACATTCCGTTTACTTCAGTCCCCTTAGACATCCATTTGGATGATCCACTGCTCAGTGCCAGTTTGATTGAACACTCTAACTTGGTTCTAGTTGGGAAAATTTTTGGGGAACCTATCTCTCTCCAGACCATAGTACAAAGACTGAAGTTCAGCTGGGTGAATCTTACTGAAGGCTTTGAACCTTGCGGGCTTTCGGTGGTTTCAGATTCGGTTCTTTGTTGAGTCAGACTTACTGCATGTGTTACAACACCATCCTGGGTAAGTCCAAAGTCAGATTTTTGCCTTATGACGTTGGGGGCCGAGTTTCCATCCTACATAAGACGTTGGGGGCCTCGTGTTGTTCATCTCTATGCTAATCCTCAGTCTGATAAGATAACTATGGTTAATTTTCACTACGAAACCATTCTGGATACCTATTTCTATTGTGGCAGGGTTGAACATGCTCTTGGTTTTTGTCCTGACCATGTAGAAGACTGTCCATTTGTTATGATGGACAAGTTCCCTGAAGAGCAGAAAATGTACCCAGCTGCTACCACTTGTGATGAGATGAGGTTTGGCCCTGTGCCGGATGACGTTATAAGCATATTCTCTAAAGCTCGAATTATGACTCATCAACAAGTTGTTGTTGCTGCTGCTGCTAACTTTCCTTTGCGTTCGCCTGTTCATGCTCCAAATTGGGGCTATCCAATGGATTCTCAGCAGCCCTCTTATGGATGGCAAACTGTCCACCGTCGCTCTCGCCGTTCTCAGGCCAAGCCTCAGTCCAACTGGTTTCATACTCCTGAAGATCTTGTCCGTGATCATACTGTCTATCCTGAAGCTAGTGCTCGGACTTCTGACATTGTTTCTCCCTTTTACCGGGGCCTCAACATGCAAGCTGACCTAAGGAGCCATGATTGATATGGGACCTTTTCACAAGGTTCCCTTCTCTAAAGCTGTCTTCATTCAATCAGATGATGCATCTCCTAAGGTGCCCTCCCTTAGTCACGCCAAACCTGCTCAGCGTACTCACAAATCTTCAGAGGTTAGCTCAAATGATAGTTCTAACCATTACTTGGACCCTGCTGATTTTAATTTTGAAAAAAAATCAGTTTACCCCCTTTGAATTTTAGGGATAAAAAACGTAACAAGGAATTGACGAACTGAAGAATAAAGAAAAGATAAGAGGGTTGAGGAATCGTACGGGAAGGGGCGTAGGCTGTGGCAGAGTCGAACCAGACTCTGCCATGATCTTGTCGTCGTCGGTCTCTTCCTTGATGAAATTGAAGAAGCGCAGCATAGAGAACTCATAAATCTTGTCGATCATCATCATCATCATCGAGGACACCGTCATGTTAGGTTCCTTCGTCGTTGGCGGCATTTGGTGTTTGAGAAATCCTTATGGTCTTAATATGAGAGAGAGAGAGAGAGAGAGAGAGAGAGAGAGAGAGAGAGAGAAGAGAATTGGGGGATTAATATTGAGAGAGAGTGGAGACGAGTATAACTGTATAAGTGTGGGAATTTGGGCTAAGTGTCAAAATGACTCTGTGTTATTCATCGAAATAGAGGGAGTTGAAAAATTAAATTTTGGTTAAGTGTGGGAATTCAATTAGGGCAGCATCGTTTAAAAACTTAGACAACAGAAACACACACAGTCTGTACTTGCATGAGCATTTGCCAAGCATAATTAGCTATAAGGGTTAATGCTCATACACCCCAAATCCAGAAGAATACTTCTCATACACCCCAGTGTATTTATTTTCTTCCTTTCCACACAACCTTTTCTCTCTTTTCTTCCTATCCACCTGTCTTGTCGAAAACACTACCATTAGTACCCCTCCTTGCATTGTCCATCCATTTTTCTTTGAAGTCGTTGTATGTCAGAGTCAGAGTTTGCATATGCATAACATCGTTGTCTCTTTCATTTAAAGTTACTGTCTATTCCATTGTTTATATAACAAAGTTTTAGAAACGTGGTGGGCCCATCAGAGTTTTGTTTGAATATATATGCAGAACTAACAGTCATCCTCATATTCAAAGGCAAACAGTACGCATTACTATTCATAATTTCGATTGTTGACAGAATTGAGTTGATTGCTATCTGCAAAAATACTAGCAAAGAATTGCAAAAAGAAAAAGAAAAATTGAGAAAATTGAAAGCCTATAGAGATAATCTTAACAGAGAATCTCCTAACTACTAGGATATCATCTATAGACTTCAAACCAGAATCTATAAAGTAGAACAAGATATTGATAATCTTTTATATGTTCTGGAAGAGGAACAAAAACCTCTTGATTATTTGAGCATTGGTTAGATCCGCACATCACTGGTATCAGAGCTTGTAAAATAGCTCAAGGAGAACCCCTCCTTAATGGGGACAATGTCAGAATTGTTATTAGAGAAAATAAATTCTCTACTGAAATCTTCTGATGAGAAATATCAGAAGCTGTTACTAGAAGTATCTGGATGTCAAAATCATCTAGAAAAGCTACCTGCTATAATCCACCAATTGGAAAGATTGGAAAACAAACTGGATTATATCAAGGAACTTCCAAAAACGGAAGAAGAAAAGCTAACGAGTGTTAGCAGAAAAATTAATGAACAGTAAAAAACGCTGGAATCTATGAAAAATATACTGAAGGACAAGAAAGTGCCTACAGTAAAAAAGAAAGCTAATGGGTTCAAACCATTAGAAAAACCAGATACAAATCTTGTTCCAAACATGATTTTTCTGGAACCATCAACTAGTTCTACTAGTATTCGGTATGAAAAGCCGGAAGATACTCGAGATGTCAAGATGATGAGCATCTTCGGGAAAAAGAAAGGAGTACAACTCCTAAATTCTGAAGAATTTGAATCCAATGAAATCGAGCATGAGATAAAAAAATGCCTCAATTCGAAAGCAAGATTTCAAACAAATCTACAAAAGGGGAACATTTGACCTGATGGACAGCCATCATTTCAAATTACTTGAATTCACAACTCCCTCAACAACAGGAGAGACAGATCTCTTGATGATCTGACAGGACCCACCCCAGATTTCACCCCGAAATCCGAAGTGGCCCTGCGGGGCCCACTTTAGAAGAAATTCTACCAAAAATTTGGCGGAACTTCCCCTAAAATTAGGCTACCCAAAACCTGTAGGAAAACATTTACACTTCTAAATTATCCATCCTTATTCTCCTGGAGCCACCCTGCTCCCCAAATTACAACATCAACCAAAAATCACATAACACAGATCACAACTTAAATAACATTAATTTCCTCAGGTAACTAGAGCAATTCTAACAGCAAGGGTAATCAAGGAAAACCTAAATCAAATAAAAATGCGGAACCCATGTTGACTATGCCTCAACTCCAATGTACGCCCGACCTCAACTAATTTCACCTGCAAACTGGGCATTTGAAACTGAAGGGCCCAGGGGAAAGTAATTGAAAAACATGTTAGACTGAGTGGACAAAAATAAACGACTAAATAAATAAATTAAAAGAAAAGGAATTGTATTACTTCCCCACGAATTTAAATTCGTAAAACTTCGATGCATGCAACGTTTATAAAACATATGTCTTTAAAACTCGAAGTCTCGTGAAAACATACCAGTCCCCGCTGGCTAAAAGAATCGGACTAGCCCCGCTAGTCAAGTAGCAAATAAAAGGATATGGGGAATGGATGTCACCATACGGGTAAAGGAACCCCTAACCTCGACTGCCACCCACACATAGATTGTGTGAGGAGGAGACTAATAACCTCGACTACCACTCACGTGAGGAGGAGAATAAATCACCTCGACTACCACTCACAAACACAAAGTAAGTGAGGAGGAGAATAAGCTACCTCAACTGCCACTCACAAACACAAAGTAAGTGAGGAGGAGACCTAATCGAATGACCCGAGTATGGTGAGGAAAACATTCAAAATCCATAAAATCCGAAAGACTTCCCCAATCTCTCACGAGAAAAATATATATTCCAATGACGTGACCCCGCACTCAAAAATATTCTCAAATCCGTAACAAAAACCGGAAATTAGTATAAGCAAATCCCGATTCCAAAAATCTCTCAAAAACTCCAAGAAACAAACTAAATCCAAAAATCATTAATTAGGCATTCCCAATGCCAAAACCGAAAGTCAATAAATAAATGAGAAATCCAACTCCATCGAAAACTCATCTCAAAAATCTTCCTGAAATCCAAAGTCGGCGATAAAAAAAAATATATATATATATTTAATCCCAAAAATTCCTCTGAAAACGAATCGCTAGAAACCATATAATAATCATATTCTCCAAATCGAGCATAATAAACTTTAATTCAAAAATCCCATTGACATAGTAATAAAATATTTAAATCCATTTAATATGCTCGATAAATTAAAACAATAATTTAAGTCACTACTTCAGTTCCCAAATCAAAACAAGACAAATTAAAAATAATTTTCTGAAAACAAAATATAATCACATGGAATTAAATAACTAAATAATTAATACGGGAAAAACAATTGCATGCATCCTTATTTAAAAGCAAAGGTCCACTCACAGTATTATTCAGGTGATCACGCATACAAGTTCCTTCATCGAGCAAGAGTTCGGTATGTCGCCCTGTACACAATTATTTTTCGTGAATAACTATTCAACAATTAAATACGATTCCCAAAATTAAATCCTCATAAATCATCTCTCCACTTCTTCTCGGATTCATCCCAACTTTTACCTCTAATACCAATTCGTTATCTTAAAGGTTCCAAGGCAGAACTAAGAGATATCCGACGGTGGGATTCTCGTAAATCGATAATGAAATTCTAAATTCCAGAAATTCATAATCGATTAAAACTTCTCCAATTCCAACCAAATTCACATATTCAACCTCTACAAAAATATAGGATTTAACTAGCTAAAAATAGAATTTAAATTCTGTTTAAACGTCACCACTGTTCACGCACCGCACTGTTCACGTGCGGCATTGTTCACTCGCGGTCAACTTCTCCGATGGTCACCAAATTTTGGCAGCAGCTTCATCTCAACTCCCCTAGCATTTTTCTCAACTACACCAAGTTCAGAAAACAACTAGAACTACCTCAACAATTAAGAAAACAGTAACCCCAATTTGTGAATAGTACCCGGATTTCAATCTCAAAAATCCTCCAATAAATCTATGCAATATTACACTTAAAAGAAAACCCATGAGGTAAGGAAGAGATTTATGCCATTTTTGCTGCTGGAAATTGCCGGAAGATCTCTGTCTCTCTGTCTCTCTCTCTTTCTCTCTTCTTTCTGGTTTCTGTTACGGGATGGAGAGTGGCTGGAAATGGGGCTGATCAGCCCCTTATAATTAAGGTGTGATGAAAAGACCAAAATACCCCACACACGAAAATACTCATAACTTTGGCATACGAACTCCGATTTTTACGTACCACATATGCACGCGCTCGGTTTAATGTCTCCCACAACTTTCATGAAGGAAATTTTCTCAAATTTTGACCCGAACAAAAAGTCAACTTTTAGGGCCACTAAAAGTATCGAAACAAAGTAACAAGTGAAATTAATTGTCGTTTACCGTCCAAATGACTAGTGAACTGGTAAATTGAGGTACGGGATGTTACATAATCACTCCAGCTGAAGTTGCCAGAGCACAAGCAAAGAAGTATCAATTTATGCATATTGGAGCAGTCCAAGTCGACATAAAGCTTTTGGCAAGAGAAGGCATCAACTGCTCAGTCCTATGTGTCCTGCAAGACAACAGACTGACAGACTTTCAAGCTAGTTTGCTGGGGACTCTAGAAGCATCACTGTGCAATCAAGTGGCATATTTCAACTGCTTCCCCAACTTCTCAACCAGCCTGAAGGATGCAGCTCACTGTCTCTGACTGAGAGTCAAGACAGATGGACTATCAATGAAAAATGATATGTGTTGATGCTCAAGTCCGGCGGTAGCCGATTCCTTGCTTAAGGCGGGCCCCGTGGGCGGACCGCTACTCCTAGGATTAGGTGATTCCTGTTACTGCAACACGATAGACAGGGCGTCAGAGGGAGACCGCGTTGGGCGGTCTTCACTTCTCCGATGCCTAAGTCAGTCACTGTATATGCGCGGCATAACAACAAATGAGTAGTGATTGCGTAATTAATGAGGAGAGAGGAGAGAACCTTTTATAGGTGAGGAAGAGGTTGATCTTCTTCTTGTTTCCGATGTGGGACTGATGTGCTTCGATTCCCAGCGTCAGGGGCTTCTGATGCTATCTTGACGCTGCGCGTGGCGGCGCGTCAGCGGTGATCTAGGGGCGATCCGGGGCTCGAGCGGTAGCCCGCCTGGCCGTGACTTCGCAGGTCATCCCCTTGGTGAGAGTCGGTACCTCTGGCGGTACAATGAGCGTGGCTCATTATAGCTAATTATGCTCGTTCTAGCACATGTAGGTACAAGTCCCCCAAGTCCCCAGTCAAGGAGGGCAATCTTGGTTGGGGAGTTGATCGGCGGTGTGAAGCGTTACTTCCGCTAGACTTGCAACAACATAATTAGCGTCAGTGCGTTGTCAACCATGGATTTACTGAGCAAACGATTTATACCCTTTCAGGTGGGCCCCTGCCAGGCCCGCCAGGGAGTCCCCCACTCCCTAGCCAAGACGGACCTCCAGATGGTTGGTAAATTGTTTGTTGAGGGGAAGCTGCGCGGAGCAAAAGGCGTTGGGTAGCGAGCCCAATCTTAGTACCCAAGTGGCGGGGGTCAACGTACCTGATCAGGGTCGTCGTAGACTGTTGACAAATCCCCGTGTCCCCGAGGGACGATCTGACCGTAACGCCGCGTGGCGGCCGTTGTCAGAATGAGGCATAGCCTCAGGATCCGCCGCTGGATGTAGCAGGAAACAGCGTCGGGTAGACGTGTTCGGCGGTGGTTACTGATCGGAATTGCGCTCAGCAACGCACGGGGTTTGCAAGATGGAGGCGGTTCTGCCGGTAGTGCCATGTATAGCCTAGGCTGCCCCTTGCAAATTGTCAAGTGGAAGATAAGTGAGAAGTTCCGCTAGCGGGGTTTCGCTCAGCGGACCTCGATACTTGGAAGATGACAAGTGAGAAGTTCCGCTAGCGGGGTTTCGCTCAGCGGACCTCGATACTTGGAAGATGACAAGTGAGAAGTGCCGCTAGCGGGGTTTCGCTCAGCGGACCTCGATACTTGGAAGATGACAAGTGAGAAGTGCCGCTAGCGGGGTTTCGCTCAGCGGACCTCGATACTTGGAAGATGACAAGTGAGAAGTTCCGCTAGCAGGGTTTCGTTCAGCGGACCTCGATACTTGGAAGATGACAAGTGAGAAGTTCCGCTAGCGGGGTTTCGCTCAGCTGACCTCGATACTTGGAAGATGACAAGTGAGAAGTGCCGCTAGCGGGGTTTCGCTCAGCGGACCTCGATACTTGGAGCCTTTCGCCCAAAATTTGTGGCTTCTGTCGGGCGCTTCGCCTGATGGTGGTGGACACGTGGCAAACCCCTAAAGGGTTAGCGTGCGGAGGCGTGCCTCCTTCACCGAGCAGTCTCCTCGCCATTAATGTCGAGTAATGATGGATTTCGTAACCGAGGCGACGCCTCGGTTAATCCGGAGAGTAACTGCAGCTGTGGGACACGCCTACGGCTGGCAGTCGATGTCATTTTTTAAACGGACGGCGTGGGATTGTTTGACGTTGACATAAAAGGGGGGGAAGGCCGCATATTTGGCACTGCTCTAAACTCCGAACTGTGCCCTCGTCGTCTTCAAGTGTTCTATCTCTGAGATCGAAGAAGAAAAGCGAGGCGATATCGGCGAGTTCTCGTGTGTGGAAGAACAGACGATCTCCAGCTGCGAAGAGTAGTGTGCACACAGCTGTCAGAGGCTCCATTGTCAAGGTTGGTAATCTGGCCTTTTTCCTGTTTGATTGGGTGTCTGCGTTGTTGGATTTCTGGGTTTTTCTGTGATATGCTCTTTGTCGACGTATTGTGAGGGTGTGAGTGGGTTTGGGGAAGGGTGGTTGTGATTGACAATTGGGGTTGTTAGGGCTTTTCTAGATGGTCGAATCTGGGTTTTAGTCGGTTTGTTCTTGTTTTGGCATTTTTTGGGTTGAGTGTTGTTGATGTTCTTGGGCACTAACTGTTATAGGGATAGGTTAGATCCTGTGTGAGCTAACTAATTTGGGTTTTAGGGTTTTGGGATGGCCGACGTCATAGAGATCTCGAGCAGTGAGGATTCCGGATCTGAAGTGTCGTTCAGCGCGGCGGATAGGAAATTTATTAACTCGTTGCGTCCGTCTGCCCGTGTAGGAACCTCACTGCCAGAACCGCTAGAAGTCGAGCCGCTACAGACCATTCGGTGGGACGTAGATATGGGTCGTACGTCGCGTCCGGAGAGTTCTAGGGCGGGGGAGGCTGCCGCTGCCCATACTTTGCATGAAGAGCGGCTAGAAAGTAATAGTGCCGCCAGCGGAATTGGTGACACGGGGGAGGATACCGAGTGTGCGTGGGTGTTCGAGGACGGCACTCCCGTTGACGAGGCGGGAGGTAGGATGACAGCGGTTGCCTTCAACCGGCTGAAGCGGGTGTTCCGGTTGCCCGGGGCAGTGAAGCTACGTCCACCGACGGTAGAGGAGAAAGCTTCGATTTTGCCAGTGGGTCATGCCGCGGTTCACGAGGCTATATTCCGCGAGGGAGTGGCCCTCCCGCTGGTGCCCAACCTTCAGATTCTGCTGTGCGAGTTCCGCATCGCCTTTGGGCAAGTGTGCCCCAACATGTGGCGGTTACTGCTGTCGCTGAACTCGTTGTGGTGGTTGCGAAGGACCGACCGTGGTGGAGGTGTTGCATTTCTATGAACTGGTGTACGTGAAGCGCCAGGGTTGTAGAGGGCAAGTAAACCTCAGCCGTCGGCAAGGAGCGCCCAAGCTGATCGAAAACTTGCGGGACTTAATGTCGTACTGGCGGGGCTCGTTTTGCGTTGCCACAACTGGATGGGAGTACCAGGCGGGGGCTAACGAGGGGGAGCCGTCGTTTAGAATTAAGTCAGAATTTCAGCCCATCCGAGGTTGTTTGTTGTTTCCTCTGAACACGACTGGCGTGGTTTCTGTTTTTTTTTTTTTTTTGTACTCTACTGATGATGACCTGTTTGTGCAGCGGGGTTGCGGTACAACTTAACTCGTGAGGAAGAGTGCCAGGTAGCACGCATCAGAGGTTGCTGGCGGAATCGCAACTTGCTGGACTTCCGTCTCCTTAGCGGGTGGGAGTTGTTGGTGGCTCAACAATTGACGCGCGCCGTTGGTAAGTAATCTTAGCCGTATTGTACCTTTGGTGAGGTTGTCCCATGCTAACTGGCCTGGCACTAATTTTTGTAGAGACTCCGCCGGGAAACAAGGCTAGCTGTGACGCGTTTGCGAAGGCCATGGACCGTGCTGAAATCGACAACTTCCTTGAAGCCATGTATGCTTCCTGGATGGCGGTACAAAAGACGGTGGTGGACCCAGAGACACTGGCGCTGAGCTAGTCAGAGGTTCCTGTGGTGCTGCCAATGCCGCACCACTCCCATCTCGGTGGTGATGGGCTGCCTGCCGTCCAGACTGGGACCGGCGGGGCGAGTGAAGCGGCGCCGAGGAAAGAGAGGGTGCCGGCCCTGAGGCGCGGCGCGGTGAAGAAAACGGTGCGCCCCACCGAGGGTGTTACCATAGCGGAGTTGGCGCCGCTGGCGGGGGGTTCGAGGCTTGCCATTGCTGGGAGCACGCGGGTGCTCCAACGAAAACGCCGCCAGCCAGACTCCGGTGGGGAAGAGGAGGAAGTAGAGGTAACGGGGGCCCGAGAGCAGCCTAAGAAGTCAAGGCAAGTTCCGCCCGGGGCTGTTGTGGACGTGGCGAAAGAGGTGGGTGCGAGCGGCCTGGACTCATTTGCTGCCTACGCTGAGTTCCTCAACGACGGTGAGCGGGACTTCCTGTATCACCTCTGCGAGGGGCCTGGAGGGAATCGTTCAGTTGACCGCCGTCAGCGAGTCGCCCTTTAGCACAGCCTTTGGGCACGTCGCTGTCGGGCTTCACGAGATGTTCCAGGCAGCATCCAAGCAGCCCCTGGTTGAGCGGGAGCTGAGGGAGGAAGTGGCGGGCCTCCAGAGGGACTTGGGACAGACCCAGGAGAAGTTGGCTGACGTCGAGCGACGTCTGACAAAGGCCGACTGCGATGCGGCAGATGCCAAGGGCAAGCTGAACGTTGCCATTGAGTGGCACCTGGATCAGAATGAGCGGTACGCCAAGCTGGAGCAGGATATGTCTCTGGTGCGGGACCGGGTGACTGTGAAGGAGAAGAAAATTGAGATCCTTCAGCGGGAGTCCGCCGCTAAACAAGTGGAAATCAAGCTGCTGGAGGGTGAAGTCGCTCGCGTGGAGTCTGAGGGAAGTCGTGCTGCGGCTGCCGTTGTTGAATCGTACAAGCAGTCGGCGGAGCACCAGAAGGCGCTCAACGACGCAGCCAAGGCCGGTGCCCTGGCCAATGTGGAGATGTTGCTGCAGAGGGGCGCCATTGACTGGGTGAAAGCGGCAATGCCGGTCGTGCAGTCGAGTAAGGAAGTGCCGCCGACAACAAGTACCGCTCCTACTGCCGCACCTGGTCCCGGAGTCTGTTCGGGTAGCGGGGAGAGTGGAGAGCCTCCAAAAGGAGGCTCCCAGAGGACGCCTACGCAGTCCGAGGCGTCCCGCGCTTGGTTCTTGGCGGCCCACACCCGGGCGGATGGCACAATAGAGACTCCCAGTCCCACAGCCCGAGGGTCCGACCAGACGAGCCGCTCTGATTCTCCCCAGGCAGCCGATGGAACTGCTGACGGTAGCGGGGCCGACCTGACAAACCCTGCCAACCCCGCCAACCCCTAAATAGGAGTAGGAAAGTTTTTTTTGTAGCCGCTGAGGCATAAATGATGTAATTCTGTTTTGAGATAAATGAAATCTGTTGGCACCCAAATTCCAAGTGTTTCTTTTTGTTTGTGATAATGTGTGTGCCGCTAGAAGTCCTGATACTTGCTTTTGGTCATGAATGAAACATTAAAGGAATTAAAATTGGTCCAAGTGCACAATGTAGCCGACGTAGTCCGCTGACTGGCGTTGCCAGTTGCCCTCAGTGCTAGACTTAGTAACAATGGTTTGAATAATTCCTCGTTTCATTGATAGCTGTCTGAACAGCGTTTACAAAAGCGGGGTCGTACCCGTTGGGTAGCTTCCCTTAGCTAAATATTGAACAAAAATTTAGCTAAGTCAAGATGCTTTTGGGTAGCGGTATGACTATTTGTAGTAATACCGAAGGTGTTCGGTAATCCAAGGGTGGGTCGTTGTGACGCCATCCTTGTCCATTAAGTAGAAGGTGCCCGGGCTAACGACCTCTACAATTTTGTATGGACCTTCCCAAGTTGGGCGGAGTTTCGTTGGCGGGGGTATAACTTCTTTCATTACCCAGTCCCCCAGTTGGAGGTTGCGGGCTTTAACCCTGGCGTTGTAGAAACGTGATACCCACCGCTTATTCTGGAGATTGCGCAGATGGGCTGCGTCTCGCTTTTCGTCTAGTAAATCCTTGTCGAGGTTAACGCCGTCGCTGTTGGTCTCGGGGCAGTAACCTTCGACCCTAGCGGTTGGTTGGATTACCTCGACCCCAAACATCATACAAAAGGGGGTTTCACCTGTGGAGGAGGTTGGGGTTGTTCTGATGGCCCACAGAACCTCCGGGAGCTTCTCCGCCCACAAACCCTTTGCCTCATCGAGCCGCTTCTGCAATAGTTTCTTGATTATCTTGTTTGCCACCTCGACCTGGCCGTTGGTTTGGGGATGGGCGACCGATGCAAAACGCATCTTGGTGCCCAGATTGGAGGTGAAAGAGATGAGTTCCTTATTGTTGAACTGTGTGCCGTTGTCTGTGATGATTGCATGCGGGACACCGTAGCGGCAGTAGATGTTCTTCCAGAGGAAGTGGATTACCTTGGCGATAGTTATTGCCGTCAGTGGCTCTGCCTCTATCCACTTGCTGCTATAGTCAATGGCGACAATGATGTATTTGAATTGACCTTTGGCGGTTTGGAATTTTCCCATCAAGTCCAGGCCCCACGTTGAGTGAATCCAGGGGCTGACGATAACAGACAGAGGTCCCGGTGGAACGTGTGGAAAGTCTGCAAATTGTTGGCATTTGTGACAGGATCTTGATATCCACCGGGCGTCATCACCAAGCGTGGGCCAAAAGTAGCCTTGTCGCATTGTGTGATTAGCCAAGGATCTGGCGCCTGAGTGATTTCCGCATTCCCCGCCATGTATTGTTGCCAGCACGACCTTTCCCTCCTCTGGGGTTAGACAACGAAGGTTGGGGTAAGTGAATCCCTGGCGGTAAAGTTTGCCGCTCTGCATGTTGTAACGGGTTGCTCTCTGCTGGAGCTGCCGCGCCTTGATCTTGTCTTCTGGCAATGTCCCGTTGCGCTTGTATTGGATAATCTCGTCCATCCAACTAGGATTGTCCACAATGCTAAAGATCTCCGCCAAGGTTTTGGTGATACTTGGCCTGTCCAGGGATTCTACCCTTGTGTCTGCTGGGCTCTGGTATGGTTGGGCGGTTGCAAGTCTTGCCAGTGAATCAGCCTTGGCGTTCTTTTCCCTGGGTATTTGTGTGATGGTGTGGAACTTGAATTTCTTGAGCAGCGTTTTGGCGTACCCTAAGTATGCCGCTAACTGCTGATCCTTGGCCTGAAAGCTGTCGTTGACCTGGTTAACGACCAACTGAGAGTCGCTGAAGATGTTGACACTGTCGGCTCCTGCATCAATAGCGAGGAGTAGGCCGGCAATGAGTGCCTCATATTCTGCCATGTTGTTAGAAGCTTTGAAGTTGAATTTCAACGCATACTCGACGTTAAGCCCCCGTGGTCCTGTCAAGATAATTTCGGCACCGCTGGCCTTGGCGGAAGCGGAACCATCCACTTGTAGGTTCCAGTCCGATTGTTGGGGTGCCGGCTCTACGGCCGTAGCAATTTCTGTTTCGAGCGGTATATTGATCTTGGGTTCGGGCTGACGATCGGTGAGCTCAGTGATGAAGTCTGCCACCGCCTGGCCTTTCATGGCGGTTCGTGGTTTGTAATCAATGTCAAACTCGCTGAGCTCAATGGCCCACTTGCTAAGGCGCCCCGAATGTTCAGGGTTCTGCATAACTTGTCTCAGCGGTTGATTGGTTAGCACATGTATTGTATGGGCTTGGAAGTACTGGCGGAGGCGTCTGGCGGCAACGATGAGTGCGAGAGCAAGCTGCTCCAATGGAGGATACCGTGCCTCCGCTCTATTCATGCCTCTTCCGGCATAGAAAACTGGGAGCTCGTCCTGGCCCTCCCGCCGGACGATGGCTCAGCTAACCGCTGACTGAGATACCGCTAGGTAAATGTACAATGTTTCTCCTTGGACAGGAATGGAGAGGAGCGGTATTGCCGCCAGGTATTCCTTCAGGCCCTGGAATGCCGCCTGGCACTCTGGGTTCCAGTCGATGACCTTCTTGTGGGTTGTTTTGAGGACTTTGAAAAATCGGGCACACCTGTCGGTCAGTCTGGAGATGAATCGAGACAGGGCGGTTAGCTTGCCCTGGAGGCATTGGACGAGCACCTTCCATTCCGGGTCCTTCAGGTTGAGGATGGCCTGTACCTTGTCAGGGTTGGCCTTGATGCCCCGTTCACTGACAATATATCCCAGAAATTTGCTGGCGGTGACGCCAAAGAAAAATTTTTCCGGTTGAGGCGCATGCCGTAGGCCAAGAGGATGGTTATTATGATTTTCAAATTTGCCACATGTCCGCTGGCCTTTATACTTTTGACCAACATGTCGTCTACGTAGACCTCAATTATCTTGCCCAGATGTTCCGCGAACATGGCGTTCATCAGCCGCTGATAAGTTGCCCCTGCGTTCTTCAAACCGAAAGGCATCACATTGTAACAATACAGGCCTTTATCGGTGGTGAAGGTGGTGCATTCCTGGTCGTCGGGATGCATCCTGATCTGGTTATAACCGGAAAAAGCATCCATCATGCTGAGAAGCTCGTGTCCAGCGGTTGCATCGACGAGTTGATCGATGCGAGGTAACGGGTAGCTGTCTTTCGGGCATGCCTTGTTAAGGTTTTTGAAGTCGACGCACATCCTCCACTTGCCGCTAGCCTTCTTGACCATAACCAGGTTGGAAATCCACTGGGGATAGATGACCTGGCGGATGAACCCAATGCCCTGGAGCTTGGCAACCTCCTCTCTGATAGCGCGGTACTTCTCTTCATCGAAGGCTCTGCGTTTCTGTTTGATAGGGTAGAAGGATGGTTTGATGCTCAACTTATGTGAGATGATTTCAGGGGAGATACCTGGCATGTCTACATATGACCAGGCAAAGATTGTAGCGTTGTCACGTAGGAACTGGGTGAGCTCTACCGCCTGCTCTGGGTCCAATTGAGCGCCTATGCGGACCGTCCGCTCAGGGTGCTCGTCCGAGATGCTGACAACCCTCAGTGATGTTTCTGGGTTGACCGGCTCTTTCCTTACGTACTTCTTTTCATCCTCCCTGGGGTCCTCAAAAATGTTTGGTGGCGGTGCCCGACTGCCTACTGCTAGGATCTCGTGGCAGCGGGCTGATTGTGCCATGGTAGTATAATAACACTCGCGTGCCAATTGCTGACTTCCCTTGACACATCCTGTGCCGTTGGGAGTGGGGAATTTCATGAGCAGCATGTACCTGGCGATGATGCACTTGAGTTTGTTGAGCGCTGGCCGACCAATGATGGCGTTGTATGAACTCGAACAATCGACAACTATGAACTCCGTATGTATTTCAGCCATACATGGACTAGTGCCCATAACGAGCCGCATATAGTCAGAGCCCAGCGGTTGCGTGACGTCACCGGAGAAGCTGAGCCGCAGTTCATGGTCTTGGAGTAATTTTCTGTTCCTCTTAAGGTTGTTATAACAACCGCCGAATATAACGTTGACAGCGGAACCGCTGTCAACCAGGATTCTTCCCACTGACATTTTGCCCAGAATAGCGTCAATCAAGAAAGGATCGTCGTGGGGCAGATGTACTCCGCGTTCCTTCTCCTCTGAGAAGGTAATGGGTTCCCAACCAGACCTTGGGAGTTTGGCGGATCTTTCGTAGCGGATGTTGCAGACTTCCTTTGGGTGATTAGCTCGCGCGTAACGCTTTCTAGCTCTGTGAGACATGCTGGTGATTGGAGCACCTCTGTCGATTGTGTTGATGCGGCCCATGGGCTCAATATAGGCGATCACAGGTGGCGGTTGGCATACCTTGAACTGCTCAAGCTTGCCGTCCCGGTACAAGGTCTCGATGGCCGTTTTGAGGGCGTTGCAGTTGTTGGTATTGTGACTGCTGTCCTCGTGGTATTTGCACCACCTGCCGGTGTTCCTTGGCTTTCCTGTTTTTGGGTATTTTCCCGGGGGCGGCGGTGGGATCTGATCCTTGCACTGATTGTATATTTCTTCATGTGAAGCCGTGAGGACTGTAAATACAGCATACCGCTGGGAAGACTCTGCATGTTTGTTGCGGTTGTCCCCATGGGATTGGCGGTTTCCCTTGTAGTGCTGATCCTTTTGCTGCTTGTTTTGGTACTGACCCTGTTGCCACTCCCTCTTCTTGTCAGTTGGCGGTGTGGAGGTTTTATTAGCGGTCCCTTGCTGACTGGAGGAGGGTTGTGTCAATTTTTCCAATGCCTCTGGTGGCGGTGGGGCCTCCCCATATGTGATGAATTCTGCTTGGGCATGAATAACCGCCTTACTCATGAGGTGGTCGTATACCGCATTTGGATGATTGTAGTTGAGGTGATATAGAAATGGCCCTTTGAGGAGTCCCTGCTTAAAAGCCGCCGAAGCCATTGTTTTATCGAGATCACGGCACTGAGATGCTGCCGCTCGCCACCTTGTGACGAACGCCTTCAGTGTCTCCTCAGTACCCTGCTTGACATTAAACAGTTGGCTTGTGTTGTGGTGCCCGGCGGACAGTAGGATGAACCGAGAAAGGAAAGTATGCGATAATGCCTGAAATGAGTCAATGGATCCCGGCGGGCACTCGAAGAACCAATTCATTGCCTCATTGTCCAGCGTTTCACTGAACAAGTGGCACAGGGTGGCGTCATCGAATCCCTTGTTGTTGGTGACCTTCTTGAAGGTGTCCATATGGACGAAGGGATCAGTCTTACTGCTGTAATGTGACATTTTAGGGGTCTTGCATACGCCGGTCTGACGGCCAGCAAAATTGCAGCGGTAAATGGTCCTGGCCTGGCTGCGAAAAGTGGGTTTGAAGCTGGTGCCGGGGTGCCCGATTCCGTCCGGATTAACCTTTGTTCCAACTGTTGCATCCTCTCCAGTATTTGAGCGGTTGCGTCGCCGGTGGGGTCTAGGCGGGTACTCCGCTGAACTGATCCTCACCCGGGAGCGGGCGGGTCTCCCTCTGTTCTCTCCCTAGGTCTCGAGCGGTGGGTGCGCAGTGATGACTCCGCCTCCTATTCCAACATTGGCTGGGGTGCAGGGGGTTGTCCCATTGCCGCTAGCTCTGGTGGGTGCAGCGGGACTTGCATGTGTACGACCGGTGCTGGCATCAATGCTCCTGTGCCGGGTCGGCTATGCCTAGTGCTTCGTGACTGTTCACTTCGTGCCGGGTTGGCGGTTGCCTCCAGCGCTTTCTTTAGCTCATTAAAGCGGGACACCAGCGTGGCCACCTGCCTCCGGGCTTCGGCCTTTTCCTTGCGCTCTTGTTCACGTTCTCTGTTTGCCTTGTGAAGATCAGCCAGTGCCAGCTTGTACAGGGAGGCGAGGTCTTGGCCTGGCGAGCGGCTGCTAGCTGGGTTTGTCTCATCGCCGGGGTTGACTGGGGTGGTGAATAACGCGCGGTTGACGCCTACCGTTGGGTTGGTCGGCTGGGGAATGGCAGATTGATCTGCCTGCTCTTCAGCGTTTCCCCAGCTGTCGTTAGTCATGGTGATTGTGGCGGGATGACCTTTTGTTCAAGGGTTCCCACAGACGGCGCCAATGTTGATGCTCAAGTCCGGCGGTAACCGATTCCTTGCTTAACGCGGGCCCGGTGGGCGGACCGCTACTCCTAGGATTAGGTGATTCTTGTTACTGCAACACGATAGTTAGGGCGTTAGAGGGAGACTGCGTTGGGCGGTCTTCACTTCTCCGATGCCTAAGTCAGTCACTGTATATGCGCGGCATAACACTAAATGAGTAGTGATTGCGTAATTAATGAGGAGAGAGGAAAGAACCTTTTATAGGTGAGGAAGAGGTTGATCTTCTTCTTGTTTCCGATGTGGGACTGATGTGCTTCGATTCCCAGCGTCAGGGTCTTCTGATGCTATCTTGACGCGGCGCGTGGCGGCGCGTCAGCTGTGATCTGGGGGGATCCGGGGCTCGAGCGGTAGCCCGCCTGGCCGTGACTTCGCAGGTCATCCCCTTGGTGAGAATCAGTACCTCTGGCGGTACAATGAGCGTGGCTCATTATAGCTAATTATGCTCGTTCTAGCACATGTAGGTACAATATGCAAGAATTGGCGATAGTATACCGAATATACTATAAACTAATGAGCACCACAGTAGAGCCGAAGACACGGATTTCCAACATCCCTGGTCTCACTACTGGGTTCTCACCAGCTAGAAGAACCATTCACAACAGATTCACAAGGTTGCTTGGAATGAAGTAACTTTTCCTATTGAATGGAAATTATCCAGTCCGAAGCTACCCGTAGAAAGTGCAAAAGCTAAAATCTACGAAAGTAGAAAGACTGGAGAAATCAGTCTAAATTTTGACAATCACAGAAAAAACGATGTCGGTCCTGAGAATCTCAGGATAAACAGGAATCTTCTGAGAATAAGCTACAGCACTAGAGAAGCTAGTGTCAGTGGTACAAAACCCACTATTGAAGAACCAATATCAGAAGAAGATCTGGAAGCTGATCTAAACAGACCAGTCAACATGCTCAGAGCTGAGAGGCTCTATGATCTTTATGAAGAAGCTGAGAATTGTGAAAGTCCTTAACGATTAGAAAAACTAATCAAAGAGATGAAAGAATTCAAAATCAGAAAGACAAGAAAAGTCTTTCCTTATCAAGATCTTGAAATGGAAGATGGAGAGACCTCCAGAACTTTCATTAGCAGAGAAAAAGGGAAAGTAAAACGCCCATTACAGAAAGCCCCCACGGGTAAAAAAGGGGAAATAAATTCCCAAAAATTTGTCCCAGAAGACAATCTGCCTAGAGTTCTGATCACGAACTATGGCATCTGGTTAAATCTGGACAAGAGTCTAGACAGAAGAAAAACCATTGACCAATGGGTAGATAGCCTGATGATGGCTTCTGCACTTACCCTTGGCAAATTTGAAGCACCAGATTTGCAGGTGTACTATGAAACTACTCTTACTGGAGTGGCAAAAAAGTACTACCTATCTTTCAAAGAAACTGCCAGAGGAAGAGACTGGCTTGAAGAGATAAAAAATTCAAAGTCTCCGTATGATTTTGCAGTACCCCTGTACGATCAGTTCTGTGGAGATCTCTCAAATCTGAGTAAGAAAGCCAAAGAAACGGCGAAGTCGAATATCTATGCTCTCAAAATCTGTGACATGAGATATTTCAAAGAATACTTGAATGAGTTTCAAGAATATTTCTGTACAATTGGTGAACTAGAGAATACTGATCTAGTTAATCTATTACACAGAAATCTCCCTGAACCATGCAAAAACAGCTGTGAGAGAAAACATAGCTGAGAAACCAATTGAAAGATTTTCAGTTGGAGGGATTGCCGACAGAATCCGGCAATTACTGAAGGAGCAATGCAAAGCCAATCTTAGAGCTAAGATGGCCAAGAAGCAACTCAAAGGAGCTGAGAAATTTTGCTATGGAATACTAGATATGCCCACAAACTGGGGATGTCATGAATCCAAATTCCCCAGAAAGAAGAAGAAAGAAAAATATTACTCTAAAAAATTCAGAAAGAGTAATCAGAAGAAGGATTGGAAATTCAAGAGAAGTTCCAATTACAAGAAACAACAGGATGAAGATCCAAAAAAGAAATTCTTTAAGAAAAAGAAGAATACTTATCAGCATAAACAACCAAGCAAGAAAGCTTGCAGATGTTGGTTATGTAAAGCTGAAGGGCACTATGCCAATGAATGTCCGGAAAAGGGTAAAAGATCTACTAAAGCTCTCTTTGAAGAATATGAGCAAATAGTAGAAGTAGCAAACATGAAAGGCTACGAAATAGCCTATTATGATGATGAAGAAGACGACAGGTCAGTTTATTCTGCCTGGTCTGAAGAAGAAGAATCTTCATCTGAGTCTGAGGTAGATTCTGAAGAAAGCAAGACAGAAACTTTCATGTCTTCTTATCAGGTGAACCCTGGTACATTCGTTTGTGACTACTGCTTATGTCACGAAAAGAATGGTCTCCCAATGTTTTGTGAAGAGTCTAAGAAGACTTATCACAAAGAATGCTTCGTAGCTGAAGCAAGAAGGAAAACCAAGAATGGCCTTGTAAGCCAATTGGTTGAACAAGAATATGAAGAGTATTTCGCTGAGAAAAAAGCGAAAGAAGTTGAAACTCTGTTCCAGGAAACCATGGAACCATCTTCCTCTGAAATAAAGGAAGAAATCATCGGTGAAGAAAAAATCGATGAAGATATAGAACTGGTTGAAACACCAGAAATTGTTCCAGAAGAATGTAAACCATTCATTCCAAAGGAACAAGCTCAGGAAAATGAGCTTCAACAATCGAAGGTCGTCTCTACCAATAGATACAGCAACTACATAGAGATTGGACTAAAATTCCCTGATCACAAAAAATATCATCTACATGCCTTTGTAGATAATGGATTGGGATTTACTGTTGCAAAGAGTTTTGCAATTCTAGATGAACTCTGGAAAGAAGATAAGAAGAAGTCTACTACTGGTGTTACATTTGATGGAAGCCATCTCACCATGAAGAAAGTAGCAAAAAATGTTCATATCACCATTGGTGGAGGAACATTTATCATCTAGAATGTTTGGCAATCTGAAGGCCAAGGATCTGATTTCTTGTTGGGAAATGATTTTATTCTCCAACAACGATTCATTCAGGATGAAGAAGCGATAGGCTTCAGAAAAGGAGAATGGGTGTTCTGGGCAGACTGACTCACACAAGCAAAAAGTGTAGTAGGTCCTGGTTTTATTACTCAGTATCAGAGATCGCAACAGAATAGTGGTGATCTTACCCCCTACAAACCTAAATTCGAACCCATACTCCAAATCAAGCAACAAGAAGAATTACTTGTTGAAGAAGAAGAAGAAGAAGAAACTAGTGAAGATGAAGAAGCTAGTTTCATCCATGAGCATAACCTCAAGCACTTTCAGAACAAGCTTTAGTCTTAGCAAATTCCCACTCTTGAAAAAATCAAGAGACTACTCGAGCAGAATGTGGATACAAATCCTCAAAAGTTTTGGGAAAAAGACCCAATGGTCTGTGAATTGAGATTGCATGATATGAATGCCATCTGTCATGTCAAAGCCATTCCTCAGTACAAAGAGGAAGATCAAAAAGAATTCAGAAATGATATTGAAGATCTCCTGAACAAGATATTAATTCAACCTTTCACTAGCCCTTATCATGCCCCAGCATTCTACGTGAGAAATCATGCAGAAAAACTACAAGGAAAAGCTAGAATGGTGATTGACTACAGAGATGTCAATAAGAAGACTGTCAAAGACGGTTATCAAATTGCTCAAGTAAGAGTATTGATTAACCAGCTCAGAGGAGCCAAAGTCTTTTCGAAATTCGATACAAAGTCGGGTTTCTGGCAAGTCAAGATGCATCCTGAGACCATTCCTCTCACTGCATTTGGAACACCACAAGGTCATTATGAATGGTTGGTAATGCCTTTTGGTCTAAAGCAAGCTCCCTCAATCTTCCAGAGAAAGATGGACAACATCTTCAAACATGTTGCGGAGTTCTACGTCGTCTACATAGATGACATTCTGGTCTTCTCCAAAAACAGAGAAGAATACATGAAACACCTCCATGAGGTAGTAAAGCTGATAGTTCAGCATGGAATTATCCTAGGTGAAAAGAAGATCTTCTTTATCCTCGATGAAGTTGATTTCCTATGAATAAACATCAAGAATGGAGTGATAAAACTCCAACCTCATATTCTTGAAAAGATCTGGCAGTTTCCAGATAGAATTCCTGATGCTAAGAGTCTAGAGAGATTCCTTGGTGTCATAAATTATGGGAGAGATTTCATCCCTAAAATCTCAGGGTTAACAACAATGTTATCTCCTAAGACAAGTTTCAAGAGAAAATGGAACTTCACAGAAGATGATGAAAAGATCGTGAAGCAGATAAAAAATCTCTGTAAAAACCTCCCTCCTCTACAGCAACCAGAGGAAGATGATGAAATTATCCTCCAGACAAATGCGAGTGATAATTACTGGTCCGGTGTAGTTCTAGCGAGAGCGCCTTGAACTAACATTGAAAAGATCTGCAAATTTTGTAGTGGCAAGTTCAGCCCTGCAGAACTGAATTATCCCACAGGGGAAAAAGAAATCTTGGCTGTCAAGAAAACAATTTTAAATTCTCCAGCTTATCTTGGAAAACCCTTTACTGTCCGCACCGATTGTGCTAGAGTAAAGAACTTCAAAAATTTTAAACTTGATAAAGCTGCTGATAGAGGAAGATTAGCTAACTGGCAATTGTTTCTTAACCAATATGATTATACTGTTGAATTAATTGCAGGAAACAAGAACTATCTTCCAGACGCATTGACCAGAGAAATGACAATGTTCAGCCAAAGAGATGACGACGAAGGTCGTAATCCCAGAAGCAGAAGAACTGGGAAAGAACCGGAAGAGGATCCCAAAGAAAAAATCCTTAAAAGTTTTCTGCTAAGCTCGAAAGGCTTAGCCTCAACTGATCAATCCCAGGGTAAAGGATTGGCTTGCCCGTCTCAAACGGCAGACAGTAAAGGCTCATCAAGACCGTTGACGGCTGCTGCTTTGCCAAAAAGCAGACCAACTACAACTGGAGTTATAAATGTTTTTAATTATGAATTAAGAACCTTTGATACTCCTGTGTTCAGAACTGGCAGGAGACTAGCTTACCACCAAAAGGCAATCCTAGATAATCTGTTATTTGCCTTTCAAGAAAGAAGCAGTGGTCTAATGTTCCCAGCTCTCTTTGCATTAGCCGAAGAACTCTACGAAAATGGTAGACCACAGGTGGAAGAGCTTCATACACAGTAGAGTGCTGTAAAGAAAGAAAAAATTCACTTCCTAGAAACCCCTGAAAGTGCTAGGGTCCCTATCATAGCACTCAATGAATCAGACTGGCATGGATTCCATAGTCTGATAGGAAGTCACAATTCAGAAGATCAAGTTCCTCCAACCCTCTTCATCGTCGCAGGACCATATGTTGGAAGATACCTGGTAAATGTTCAGAGTGAACATCCCCAAGAACACAAGCTCTGGCTTGTTGAAAATGGTTTTGTCCATAATCTGTGGACTAAAACAAATGATGATCTGAAAGGTTTGCCGCCTATCATTGTCAACACAGTCAAAAATATCAGAAAAAATGACTGTATGCTTCGTTTGAAGTTCAGATCCACTCCTCCAGAATGGATCCAAAAGGCAAACAGTGAAGTTGAATATATTTCTCCATATCATTATGTGAGAATTATCTCAAGGAAATATCTTCAACCAGCCTGTGTAGGGTACAATGGTCAAACGAATTCAAGCATTCCCTGGATGAAGGCCATGACCCTGGAATACATTAAGAAGATCATCTCTGAAGATATCAGCAATACCTTCCTGACAGCAGGAGAGAAGATTATTATCACTGCTTACGATCACCCTGACGTAGTCAGTAGTGACCTATTCCTATCCCTCACCAGAAAAGAGATAGACTCGACGATGGCATGCATGCACTGGGTGGAAAAGCTTGAAAATGACAACCACTACAAAATGTATGTTGATACAGACGTCGAGGACAATGCCACAACCACTCGTATGGCCCAAGCAGACAACAACTCCTTTGTCTTTGACCACAATTCTGAAACAGACGAGAACATGTGAAGCTACAGGTGAAGAATCAGCACCAAACTTGCAACTGTAGACCTTTAGACTTTTCTAAAAGCTACTTTTCTTTTGCAAAAAAAATTCAAGAAAGAGACGTTTCACCAACTACTTTTCTGCTTTTCCCAACCGACCTCCATCATCAGGAGCACTCAGAAAAGCTGAAAGGTCACGGAGTTGTCCTGTACATTTTAATGTTTTCAATTGTAATTTGAGTTCCACTCCCTATATAAGGAGCTTTAGCTTCTCTTAGAAGGCATTCAAAAATTTCCATATCAGATCTAGAGTCGAAAAACAGATTTGAGTAGAAGAGTCTTCTCTCAACTAGTATAGGAGTGTGCTTCCTTTCCTGTCTAAAGTGTGAAGCAGTGAGTTCTTATCAAGTAAGTACCTGATCTCATTCTTATGGATAGCTAAACAACCTTTTGCTGTTTACCTGAGAATGAGGCTCTGAATGTTTAGCATGTATGTATATTTGAATAAATAAATTCAGATGGTTGCTCACCCACTTCTTCAACTAATATAGTTGGCATTAAATTTTCATAATAATAGTTGTTATTGTCGTTGTAATCATCGTTGGCATTCATGTTTCTAAAGGCATGCATCCTATAGAAATCCAAAAGTCCTAATAGTATTTTTCTTCTGAAAAAAATCAGTCTTAGAACCAAAAATTAGACCAAGCAGCAGTGATTCCTCCTGTTAAAGTAACCGTTAGGTGAAAAACTTGGGCATGTTGAAGGCTAGTCTTGTTTGAATTTTTGTCGTCTAGGACAAAAAATTTTGGTCGAATAATATTGTTAAAACCAAGGGTCAACATAGGATACAAAAGGCATTTCTTCAGAAACACTATCTCTTTTAGTCTTTGTCTATCAGCAATAGTGTAATACAAAAGTTTTGGGCAGTTGGGAAAAATACAGGTGCTTTTTCGGTATACGGGAAAAGACCCTAGCTATTATGAGCCACGCTCATACTACCGCTAGCGGTACCAACTACCACCAACTGTGTGACCTACCGAAACGCAGTCAAGCAGGCTACCGCCTGAACCCCGGCTCACCCCCAAATCACCGCTAACGCGCTGTGCCAAAACAGCATCAGAAGCTCTACAAACTGGGAACTGAAGCATATCAGTCCCACATCGAAAACAAGGAAGAGGTCAGCCTCTTCCCCACCTATAAAAGGTTCACTCCTCTCTCCTCTCTCCTCTTTAATTATGCATTTACTACTTACCTACTGTTATTCTGTCAACATAAATATATTGACTAATTTAGGCATCGGAGAAGAGAAGACTGCCCAGCGCGGTCTCCCTCTGACGCCCTTTGTATTTTACTTGACAGATATCGAAAGCTCTGAGAACATCACAAGAAGCGGTCCGCCCACCGGACCAGCGTTAACCAAGATTTGGGTTACCGCTCAATCTTAGACATTAACATTGGCGTCGTCTGTGGGAATCCTTGAAGAAAAGGCCATCCCACCACAACAATCACCATGACTAATGGTAGCGGAGGAAACGTTGAAGGACAGGCGGACCAGTCCGCCAACCCCTATCCCACTAACCTAATGACTAACGATAACCCAGCGGTTAATGTTAACCTTGCACTATTCAACACACCGGTCAACCCTAGCGTGGAACCTCCGGTTACTCCCCAGGTCTCGCTAACTCAAGCTGCAGCGGAGACCTGACCAGGCAGCAGTCACCTACCAAGCCAGGACCTCGCCGCTGTGTATGAACTGGCATTGGCGGACCTCCACAAAGCAAACAAGGAGCACGAACAAAAGTGTAGAGAAAAGGCCGAGGCCCAAAAGTAAGTGGCCACGCTGATGACAAGATTCGACGAACTGAAGAAGGCACTGGAGGCAAACGCTAACCCAGCACAGATCGAGCAATTGTAGAGCACCAGACATAGTCGACCCAATACCGGCAGATTGGTACCCGCACAAATCATACGAATGCAGGTACCGCTGAACCCACCAGAACTATTGGGAATGGGCCCACCTCCCCTATCCAAACTAATGTTGGAGCAGGAAGCAGAGTCACAACTGCACACTAACCGCTCTGCAACTAGGGCTAGAACTAAAGGTAATCCACCTGTCCCTAGGCGAGAGCTAGTATGGCGAAACCTCCAGGCGGGTTCCGCTGGGCAACCGCCCTAATCCTGGAAAGGATGCAACAATTAGAGTAAAGGCCAATCCGAGTGGAGGTAGGCGCCCCAACGCCAATTCCAAATCCGCTCTTTGCGTCCAGGCCAGGGCCATTCACCGCCAGGATCTTGTAGGCCGTCAGACTAGCACACGCAAAGACACTAAAAATGCCACATTATAGCAGCATGACTGACCCCTTCGTCCATATGGGCACCTTTAGAAAAGTCACTAAAAACAAGGGATTTGATGACGCCACCCTTTGCCTCTTGTTCAGCGCAATTTTGGATAGTGAGGCAATGAGTTAGTTCTTTGAGTGCCCACCGGGATCCATCGACTCATTCCATGTACTATCAAACGCTTTCCTTTCTCGGTTCATCTTGTTGGCCGTTGGACATCACAACACAAGTCAACTGTTCAACGTCAAACATGGTGAAGAGGAAACACTAAAGGCATTTGTCACCAGATGGCAAGCGGCGGCGTCTCAATGCGGTGATCTGGATAAAACAACGGCACTGGCAGCCTTCAAGCAAGGACTCCTAAAGGGACCGTTTCTCTATCATCTCAATTACAATCATCCAAGTGCTGCGTATGACCATGTCATGAGCGAGGCTGTCATCCATGCACAGGCAAAATTCATCACATATGGAGAAACCCCACCATCACCGCCAACGCCGGCAAAGTCCACTTAACCCTCCTCCAGCCATCAAGAGACAGCTAACAAATCCTCTGCTACGCCGCTAATTGATAAGAAGAGAGAGTGGCAACAGGGCAACTACCAGAGCAAGCAGCAAAAGGACCAGCATTACCACAAGGGCAACCACTCATCCCACACGGATAACCGTAACAAACAGGCAGAGTCTTCCCAGCAGTACGCAGTGTTTACAGTCCTCATAGCCTCGTATGAAGATATATACGACCAGTGCAAAGACCAGATCCCACCGCCACCCCCAAGAAAGTACCCAAGAGTGGGAAAACCAAGAAACACTAGCAAGTGGTGTAAATACCACAAAGACAGCGGTCACAACACCAACAACTGCAACGCTCTCAAAACGGCAATTGAGACTTTGTATCGTGATGGTAGGCTGGAGCAGTTCAAGGTGCGTCAGCCGCCACCTATGGTCGTCAACATCGAGCCCATGCGCCGCATCAATACCATCGACGACTGTGCTCCAATCACCAACATGTCTCATAGGGCAAGAAAGCGCTATGCACACGCTAACCACCCCAAAGAAATTTGCAATATCCATTATGAGAGATCCGCTAAACTCCCAAAGTCTGGTTGGGAACCTATTACCTTCTCGGAGGAGGAGGAGCGCGGAGTGCATCTACCCCACAACGATCCTTTCTTGATTGACGCCATGCTCGATAAATGGTTAGTGGGAAGGGTCCTTGTTGACAGCGGATCTGCTATCAATGTCATCTTCAATGGCTGCTACAACCAACTCCAGCGGAATAAAAAATTGCTACAAGATCATGAGCCACTGCTCAGCTTCTCCTGTGACATCACGCAACCACTCGGTTCAAACTACATGTGCCTAGTCATCGGCGCTAACCCATGCACAGCGGAGAATACATACAGAGTTCATATTTGTCGACTGCTTTAGTTCAAATAATGCCATCATCGGTCGACCGACGCTCAACAAGCTTAAGTGCATCGTAGCTGGATACATGCTTCTCATGAAGTTCCCCACACCCAACGGGACAGGCTGTGTGAGAGGAAGTCAACAACTGGCACAAAAATGTTATTCAATTACTGTGGCACGGTCGACACGCACGTATGAGATCCTAACGGTAGGAAACCATGCACCGATACCAAATATTTTTGAGGACCCTAGGGATGACGAGGAGAAATATGTAAAAAAGGAACTTGTCAACCTAGAAACATCCTTGAAGGTTATCTGCATCTCCAACGAGCACCCTGAGCGGACAGTCCACATAGGAGCTCAGCTAGCCCTAGAGATAGCGGCAGAACTCATTCAGTTTCTATGTGACAACGTCGTCGTCTTTGCATGGTCCTACGCTGATATGCCAGACATCTCCCCTGAAATCATCAGGCATAAGTTGAGCATAAAACCATCCTTCTATCCGGTCAAGCAGCGGTAGAGGGCCTTCGATGAAGAGAGATATCGTGCAATCGGGGAAGAGGTTGCCAAGCTTCAGGGCATTGGGTTCATCCACCAGGTCATGGCTGGTTAAGAAACCCAGCGGAAAGTATCGGATGTGTGTAGACTTCAAGGGTCTTAATAAGGCATTCCCAAAGGATAGTTTCCCGCTACCCTGCATTGACCAACTGGTTGACACAACAACGGGACATGAGTTGCTCAGCATGATGGACGCCTTCTCAGGATACAATCAAATCATGATGCACCCCGACGACCAAGAGTGCACCACCTTCACAACTGACAGGGGCTTATACTGTTATAATGTCATGCCTTTCGGTTTGAAGAACGCTGGGGCAACATACCAGCGGTTGATGAATGCCATATTCGCGGAACACCTTGGTAGAATAATAGAGGTTTATGTAGACGACATGTTAGTCAAAAGCATCAAAGCCAGCAGACACGTGGCGAACTTCCGCATCATATTAGCCACTCACTTGGCCTATGTAAGCCATCCTCAACATGAAGTTCCCATAATGGAAAGTGCACTTTCAAAGCCTACAGGGAAAACTGACTGCCCTTTCTCGGTTCATCTCCAGACTGACTGACAGGTGCCTCCCATTTTTCAAAGTTTTGAAGAGGACCCATAAGAAAGAAATTAACTGGACCCTAGACTGTGAGGCGGCGTTCCAGAGCTTGAAGGAGTACTTGGCAGTGGTCCCACTGCTTTCCATTCATGTACAGGGGGAGATACTATACATCTACCTAGTGGTATCCCCATCAGCGGTAAGCTGCCCCATTGTACGACGAGAGGGCCAGAAGGAGCTCCTAGTATTCTACGTCGGCAAAGGCATGAACAGGGCGGAGAAGCAAGTAATGCAGAACCCTGAGCACTTAGGACACCTCAGTAAGTAGACCATCGAGCTCAGCAAGTTTGACATCGACTACAAGCCGAGAACAGCCATGAAAGGTCAGGAGATGGCAGATTTCATCGCTGAGCTCACCAAGCGTCAGGATGAACCCAACCTAGGGGCAGAAGAGTCCAATATAGAAATGATAACCGCTGAGGAAGCAGCCTCCTGGCAGCAGTCAAAATGGGACCTCCATGTGGACGGCTCCGCTTGCGCCAAAGCCTGCGGCGCTGGAGTTATCTTGATAAGGCCAGGGGGACTGAACTTGGAATACGCGTTAAAGTTCAATTTCACAGCTTCAAACAACATGGCGGAGTATGAAGCGCTCATCGCAGACTTACTCCTCGCCATCGACTCAGGGGCTGACATCGTTAACATATTCAGCGACTCCCAGCTAGTCCTTAACCAGGTCAACGACAGCTTCCAAGCCAAGGACCAACAGTTAGCGGCATACTTGGGGTATGTCAAGACGCTTCTCAAAAAATTTAAATTTCACACCATCACACAGATTCCTAGGGAGAAGAACGCCAAGGCTGATTCACTGGCAAGACTAGTAACCGCTTAACCACACCAAAGTCCAGCGGACACACGGGTGGAATGCCTTAACAAGCCAAGCATCACCCTAGCGGAGATCTTCAACATTGAGGTAAATCCCAGCTGGATGGATGAAATCATCGAGTACAAGCTCAACGGGACATTTCTAGTAGACAAGGTCAAAGCACGACAACTTAAGCAAAGGGCAACCCGCTATAATATCCAAAATGGCAAGCTCTACCGCCAAGGATTCACCCACCCCCAACCTTCGGTGTCTGACCCAGAAGGAAGGAAAGGTCATGTTAGCAATGATACTCGCCGGGGAATGTGGAAACCACTCATGCGCCAGGTCCCTGGCCAATCACACAATGCTATAGGGCTACTTCTGGCCCACGCTCGGCGACGACGCTAGAAAGGTGTCACGGTCTTGCCACAAATGTCAACAATACGCTGACCTTCCCCATGCCCCGGCGGAACCCATGTCAATCATCATTGGCCCATGGATCCACTCCACGTGGGGCCTGGACTTTCTTGGAAAATTCCCAACCGCCAAGGGCCAGGTCAAGTACATCATTGTAGCCATCGACTACAACAGTAAATGGATAGAGGCGGAACGCTAACTGCAATAACTACCGCCAAGGTAACTCACTTCCTCTGGAAGAACATCTACTACCGCTACGGAGTCCCCCGCACAATCATCACAGACAACGGCACACAGTTCAACAACAAGAAACTCATATCTTTCACCGCTAACCTCAAGATGAGTTTTTCCTCTGTCGCTCACCCCCAAACCAAAGGCCAAGTCGAAGTAGCAAACAAGATAATCAAGAAGCTGCTAAAAAAGAAGCTTGACGACGCCAAGGGTTTATAGGTGGAGAAGCTCCAGGAAGTTATGTGGGCCATTAGGACTACCCCAACTTCCGCCACCAATAAAACACCATTTTGTATGATGTTCGGAACTGAGGCTGTCCTACCCATTGAAGTCACCCAACCTACCGCTAGGGTCGATGGCTACTGCTCCAAGACCAACGACGAAGGCGTCAACCTCGACAAAGACCTCTTTGAGGAGAAACGCCACAAGGCCCATTTGCACAACTTGCAAAACAAGCAACGGGTATTGCGTTTCTACAATGCCTGAGTCAAGGCCCGGAACCTCCAACTAGGGGATTGGGTAATGAAGGAAGTTATTCCACCGCCAATGGTACTCCGCCCAATTTGGGAAGGACCATAGAAAATAGTGGAAGTCGTTAGCCTTGGCACCTTCTACTTAATGGACAAGGATGGCGTCGTGACCCACCCTTAGAATACCGAACACCTTCGATATTATTACAAATAGTCATGCCGCTACCTAAGAGCATCTTGACTTAGCTAAATTTTTGTTCGATATTCAGCTAAGTGAAGCTACCCAACGGGTACAACCCCACTTTTGTAAACGCTGAGCTGTCAGCTATCAATGAAACTAGAAATTATTCAAACCACTGTCACCAAGTCCCGCACAAGTTAACTGGCAATGCCAACAACAGTCAGCGGGCAACGTTCGCTACATCATTCACTTGGAACAATTTTAATTCCTTTAATGTTACATTGACTAACAAAAGCAAGTCAAAAACTCTAGCGGTATGTCAACATTCAAACAACGCAATTATGCTATCAAGAAACAATCACACTTGGCAAAATTTCATAAACAAATAGCCATACTTCATATGTTTAGGGTCCGGACTCCCCGCCCAAAAATAGTCTTACAAAAACTGTTAAAAAAAAAAAAAAGCCTCAGCGGCATTACAAAAAAAGCTATGGAGCTGTCTTCATGGATTGTTGGGAGCAGCAGCGGTACTCTCCTCGCCCACCGGTGGCTATGCATTAACCAGGAGACTTGTCTGGTCCTAACCACGGGTGGTAGGACTCGGCGTCACCATAATGCCATCATCTCGAGTGTGGGCCGCCATGAACTCGGCACGGGACACTTCGGATTGGGTAGGAGGTGGAGTCCGCTGAGATTCATCCGCCGGACCATGGTCACTCTCGGCACTGCTAGAATGCGCACCTCTAGTCTGAGCAACGGCAGACCTGCTCACTGGCACAGGCGGCTAGCTCGACATACTGGCAATGACGCCCTTCTTGTTAAGCAGGTCCAAGTTTGCTGCGGCACCAGCCTTAGCCGTCTCCGTGAGGGCCTGCTTGTACACCGAGGACTGCTTAAATGATTCCACGGCGGCAACCTCTGTGCGGCTCTTCTCACTCCCCAGCCAAGAAACTTCATCCTCAAACTTTTTCAGCTCAGCGGATTTGGAGGCAGAATCCCGCTGAAGGATCTCAACCTTCTTAGCCTTCGCCACTAGTTGGACATTCAGCAGGACAATGTCTTGCTCTAACTGGGATATGCGGTCGTTTGACTCAATGGCAACACTTAGCTTGCCGCAAGCATCAAAAGCATAGCACTCCGCCTTGGTCAGACGTCGCTAGGTCTCCGCCAACTTGTCCTGGGCCTCCTTCAACTCCCTCTAGAGACCTTTGATCTCCTCCCTCAGTTACCGCTCAATCTGAGGCTGGCTCGACGCCGCCACGAATAGTTCGTGCAGCCCAACAGACAGATGTCCAAACGCCGAACTGAATGGCAAATGCTGAACGGTCGTCGAGCGAAAGGTCCCATCCAGCCAGCAGAACCCAAGCCGCACGCAGAGATGGAACAAGAACTCCCGCTCGGGATCGGTCAGAAACTCCGCATAGGCAGATAACGAGTCCAGACCGCCATGCGACACCTCTCCAGCGACAGCCATAGTCACCGGCTGTGAAGCTTGCTTGGCCTTCTTCTGTTGGCAGGCAACGATAGTCTCCGTGTTGGCTGCCTCATCCTCCTCATTGGAGTAGTTTTGCGGCAGCTTCCTTTGAAGAACCACCTGTGTGGCACCAGCGGCGACATGCCTCGATTTTGTCTGCGGCTCCAACCCCGCAGTAGAAACTCATTCCTTTGAAGGCACCACCCCTTTTGGGTCCCACACCGATTGGCGGGCGCCCTCTCCTTCGGCTGCACAGGAGCGGCAAGGGCCTTGCTCCCTCCAGCAACCCCTTACTCATCGCTACCCTCAACCGACGCCACGACTTGGCCAGCGGGAGCGAGATGGGAATGGTGTGGCATTGGCATCACCACCGGGGTCTCTGAGGGGCTCACCGCCAGGGTCTGCGGATCGATAGTAGTCTGCTGCGCGGCCAGCCCCGCAGCATACATGCCTTCCAGAAAATCTTGAATTTCGGCACAGTCCATAGCTTTGTCGAATGCCTTGTGACTGGCCTTGTTACCCGGCGGTGTATCTAAACAAGCACAATGCTAGTTAGCAGGGGACAAATTGCAGTGAAGCACAAGTCGGCGGGATATACTTACCAACGGCGTGCGTCAACTGCAGGTCGACCAGCAACTCCCACCCGATGAGTAGGCGGTGATCTAGCAGGTTACGATTCTGCCATCAGCCTTTGATCCTTGCCACGCGACACTTTTCCTCACTTGTCAAGTTAAAACGCAAACCCGCTAAACAGAAAACGAAGCAATGATTAGGAAAAAGTTATAAAGTACAGGCATATCATACAAACAATTTCCTCCAACTTTGGTCAGCGGAGGCTTTTGACAACCTCAGACTGGTTGAAACTCCGACTTAATCCTAAATGTCGGCTCCCCATCGTTTGCTCCTGCATAGCACTCCCACCCCGAGGTCGCAACGCAGAAGGTCGCCCGCCAGGGAGATATCGAATCTTTCAAGTTCTCTATCAACTTGGGTGCCCCCTGTTGGCGACTGAGGTTCACCTGTCTGCTACACCCTTGTCGCCTCAAGTAGACAAGTTCATAGAAATGGAGTACCTCCTCCACGGTCGGCCCTTCACACCCAGATAGACGCCAAATCGAGTTCAACGCCATCAACAATAGTCACATGAACGGCAGCGTACCCCGCTGGCAGAATGAAAGCCTTCTCATCAGAAGTTGGCGGGCATAACTTCACCACGCTAGGAAGGCGGAACACCGGCTTCAGACGGTTAACGGCGGCCGTAGTCATCGGCCCTTCCGCCTCATCAACTGTGGTACCATCACGTAGAACCCAGGCTGACTCTATCTCTTCCTGCCAGTCTCTCCCCCCCCCCCCCTAGCGGAATCGCTAGCAGCACTGTTACTGGTTAGCCTCTCCACACAACGTTTACGGGCGGCGGTCTCCTCCCTTGCCCTAGAACTCTCGGGGCTCCCGGCACGACCCATAGCCACTCCCCGGGTATGGTCTATAGCGGTTCTGACAGTGAGGTTCCTGCAGGGGAAGACGGACGCAACGAGTCAATAAATATCCTATCTGCCACGCTGAACGACACGTCAAACCCAGAATCCTCACTGCTCGAGATCTCTACGACGCTAGCCATCACAAACCCTAAAACCCAGGTCAGTTAGTTCCAAAATGATCTAAACTAACCCTATGGCAGTTTTCAATCAAGAACATCAAGAACAACCATACCCAGAAAACCCAGAAAATACCAAAACAAGACCACAATGTATGTACACTCAAAACCCAGATTTGACCATCTAGTAAACCCGAAAACCTCAACTCTCAGTCAAACACCTAAACTCATCCCTAAACATCATTCTGGACCCTCAGAACACATCGAGGCAGGGCATAAATCACTCCAAATACCAAAAACAGAAACTGACAGAAAACAATGAAATAGAGACGAGGCTTAGATCACCAACCTGAGAAACACTAACTCTGATGCGTGTGGAGATGTCCTTCTTCACTTCAGTGGACCTTTTCTTCGACAGGCAAAGACTTCGCTCGATTTGCAGAACGAAAACCTCAAAATCTCAGACAACAAAACCAAGCTTGAACAGGACGACTTAGGATTTGAAGTGCAGAAGATGTCAAAACCCACTGTGGTTTCCCTCTCTTTTATGTCAACATCAAACAAATCTGAGCCGTCCGCTGAAAAATGACATCAACCGAGCACCGTACGGGTGTCCCACAATCTCACCCACTATCCGGATTAATCGAAGCGTCACCTCGATTACAAAAACGATAATTACTGGTATTAATGGCGAAGATACGGGCGCGCTGAGAAGACGTTATCCCACACGCTAACCCAGTACATGACAGCCACGTGTCGGGCGCTGTCAGACAAAGCGTCTATAAGAGGTAACAGTCGAAGAGCAAGTATACCAATCATCAAGTCTCCGCTAAGCGGAACCCCGCTAGCGGAACTTCTCCCTTTCCTCTTGCAAGCAACAATCTCCGCTAAGCGCAACTCTGCTAGCGGAACTTCTCCCTTTCCTCTTGCAAGCGACAGTCTCCGCTAAGCGCAACTCCTCTAGCGGGACTTCTCCCCTTTCATCTTGAAAGCAATAGTCTTCGCTGAGCTGCAACCGGGTAGGTCCCCGTGACACTTCTTCCCGCTTACCATCAGCGGAGGGACTTCTGCCAACAGAGATTCCCGAGGCAACGCCTCATTCTGAAGACTACCGCTACGCAGCGTTACAGTCACGCTACGTCCCTCAGGGACACGGGGATAAGTCAAACAGTCTACGATGGCCCTGATCAGGCACGTTGACCCCCGCAACTTGGGTATCAAAGATTGGGCTTGCTACCCAACACCCTCTGCTCCGCGCAGCTCCCCTCAACAAACAATACACCGACTAAAACGGAGGTCTATCTCAGCTGAGGAGTGGGGTACTCCCTGGGGGGCCTAGCAAGGGCCCACTCGAAAGGGTATAAAGCATTTGCTCAGTAAATCCATGGTTGACAATGCACTGACGCTAATTATGTTTTTGCAAGTCTAGAGGAAGTAACGCTTCAAACCGCTAGGCAACTCCCCAACCAAGATTGCCCTCCTTGACTGAGGACTTGGGGGACTTGTACTTACATGAGCGTTTGCCACGCATAATTAGCTATAATGAGCCACACTCATGCTATCGCCAACGGTACCAACTCCCACCAACGGAGTGACCTACGGAAACACAGCCAAGCAGACTACCGCCTGAGCCCTGGCTCACCCCCGGATCACTGCCAACGCGCCTCCACGGGCCGCGTCAAGATAGCATCAGAAGCTCCAGAAGCTGGGAACTGAAGCATGTCAGTCCCACATCGAAAACATGGAGGAGGTCAACCTTTTCCCCACATATAAAATATTATCTCATCTCTCCTCATTAATTATGCATTTACTACCACTACAACAGAAATGCTGATTTGCGAGGAACAATTTTGTCGCTGAAAATTGAGATTTCCTCGCCGTAGTGTTTTCGCGAGGAAAATATTTTTGTCACCAGTTCCTCGCGGTAGGGTGGTCAAGAAAAGTTTCCACGAGAAAAATACTATTTCCTCGCCAATCCCTTTTCGCGATGAATATATTTTTTTCTCGGTGTTATTCTTTAGCTACAATTTTTTTCCTCGCCTAAACTCATATTTTTTTCTCACTAAAAATTTCTGAAGGCCAGAAAATAGTCGTTAAATATATTTCCCGATAAAATAAATTTCATCGCTAAAGTATTATTTCCTCGCTAATGATATGTAAATAATTTAGAAATTATAAATAATAAAAAATTTTGAAAAAATATTCCTCGCCAAAGGTACTCAATGACGAGGAAATTTACATTTGTCGATATAGGTTATATGGTGTATTCCTCGCCAAAGATACTCAATGACGAGGATCTTTACATTTGTCGATATAGGTTATAAGGTTTATAGTGAGAAAATTTACTTTTGTCGTTGTAGGTTGTATTTGCTATAGCGAGGAAATTTACTTTTGTCGTTGTAAGTTGTATAGTCTATAGCGAGGAAATTTATCTTTTGTCGTTGTAGGTTATATAGTCTATAGCGAGAAATTTTACTTTTGTCGTTATATGTTGTATAGTCTATAGCGAGGAAATTTACTTTTGACGTTGTAGGTTGTATAGTCTATAGCGAGAAATTTTACTTTTGTCGTTATATGTTGTATAGTCTATAGCGAGGAAATTTACTTTTGACGTTGTAGGTTGTATAGTTTATAGCGAGAAATTTTACTTTTGTCGTTGTAGGTTGTATAGTCTATAGCGAGGAATCTTACTTTTGTCGTTCTAGGTTGTATAGTCTATAACGAGAAAATTTACTTTCATCGCAATAGATACTATATTCTGTAGCGAGTAAATTTACTTTTTGTCGTTGTAAGTTGTATAACCTATAGCGATGAAATTTATTTTCATCATCGTACATATTATAATCTTTAACGAGGAAATTTATTTTTATCGTCATAAGTAGTGTATTGTATAGCGATGAAATTTATTTTCGTCGTTATACATTCTATAGCCTATAGTGAGGAAATTCTTTTTCGTTACAATTGATTGCTTATTGCGAGGAAAATATTGACAATACATATGGTTTTTGTCACTGATTATTCTCTACCATATTACATGAAAATATTTAAAACTAATTGAAATAATCAAACCAATAATAAATCTCATAATAATAAAACCAAAGTAACAATCAAAGTGTTTCCTAACATAAGGAGTAACAAAAATAGTCTAAAACCAATAACAAAATCAAGATGATCTAAAAAAATTATTTCTCCATGTTTAAGTTCTCTAATAAAGATACTAACTTGACGGATGTTGCCTAGAAAAGTTAGCCATGAACTCCTCAAACTTTTTGGCTTGCTCCTCCAATCTTTGGATCACCTCATTTTGTGCATCAATCTTTTGTTGTTGAGTCCCTACAAGGTGTTGGGTCTCTTGAAGCTGTTCTTGCAACTCTTTGTTCTTTTCAGACATTTCATTTATCGACGAATGAGAGACTCTTGATGGTGGAGGTCTAGGGCCAAAACCACAACCCTTGATGTAGCCTGATTTGACTCCGAGGACTTTTGCACAAATTTCATCATCTGTCATTGTCCGAGTTCCATCAGGTTGAGTTGTCTCAGTTCGCATCTTAATCATTTCATCCTATAATAAAAAATATATACAATTAGATATGATATGCAATTTCTCAATTACAACCTGATCAATTTAATCATATTTAGGGAATTTATATTAATTTCACCTATGGTCATGGTCAACATATATACATTATAGAATTTTTTTCCATACGTATGCATCATTAACAACTTACTTACCCACTTTGCTTTTGCTCCCAAGTCCCAACCCTTTTTAGTGCTTTTGTACTCTGTTTCAAAGCGATCAATTGCACCTTGCATCTCTCCAGTCTGTGCTGCCTATTGCATTCAAACATATTCTTTTAACATCTACAAATATATATTGAAGCTATAAATTTATTAACAAAATTTATAAATATCTTACAATTTGCTCTTGGTGAGACATAAATGACTTTGACCCAGCTTTGTGGTGATGTGTCAGCTTTGACCTATTTATAGCATTCTTCTCTGAACGAATCTGAAAATTATTATGAAATATCCAACAGTTAGTTGTAATCTGAATAAAAATGAAAACTAAGATAACAAAAAAGTGAACTGTGTTGAAAAATAGTTAAAAAAAATAAACAATATTGTACCTGAAACTTTTCACTAGAAAAACGAGCACAGAGAAACTCCCATTCTTCCTGAGTCTTGACATCATCGTGTTTGTTTTCAATTGCTTCCTCGATTGTTGAAAATTTCTCAAAATGTTTCTTCAACTTATAACGAAAATTACAAAATACAGTCTGACATGTTGTAATTACATATCTCTCGACCCAAAGGAGAGACATGTCAATGTCAAACTTGTTCTGCATATAAATAATTTCATGTCAAACAAAACATTTAATTAAAGTAATCAATGTAAACTTACATTTTAGAAAAACAAACCATCACTCACCGTTATTCTTTTAACCAACTTATCCACGTCAATTTTCGGAATCTTCTTCCATTTTTCCACATTTAGTGGGGCATGGTTTCGAACTGTGAAACCAATTTCATTGGCCAACATTTCAGCATATGGGCCTGTAGGCCTACCATTTTGTTCAGTCAGAGTGACAGGTATTTTAGCATTCAATTGAGAAAGCACTTTATCTGCATTCACTCCTCTTGTCTTTCCCCGCACCTTTTTTGTTGGACCTTTAACATAATTCTTAATTAATGTACACAAATATATTTAGTTCTCAAAATATAACAATATATATATATAATATTGTATATACCTGTAGGAGGGTCTTGATTACTGGCTGACATCACATTATCATTTTGCTCTTCAGTTGTAACATTTATCAATAGCTGATCATTAGCAGTTTGATGCTGAAGACGTGAACTAATTCTGACTCCTGTCATTATACATATAATTTAGGTATATCCTTCTAATTTGCAATTCATGAAAGCAAAATTGCATTTCGCTCTCTTTTCCCTATACTTCTTAGTACATAAATAATTAAAGTGATAAAAATTGAATTCAAGAAGACTGCAAGACTACTTACCAGTAGTAGTTCGTTCTGTAGTAGTACCAATAGTAGAATTGAGTCCATCTTCTACATAATTTTTGCATGGCTGATCAGTAGTTTGCACACGATAGCGTTTACTCATTGCACTACCTGTTATTACACACACATGTTAAATTAATCAATATGAGTCAAATAAATAAGTTAAATCTAACTTTCTGTAAATATTGTTGTAGCAAAACAAAAATTAAAGAATTACCTGAAGTAGAACGAGATACATTTGGGCATGGCTGATCAGTAGTTTGCACACGAGAGCGTTTACTCGGTGCATTACCTGTTGTTATACATATATGTTAAATTAAATTATTAATCAATCAATCAACTAAATGAATTATAAACTTATAAAAAAAACAAAATACAATACGTACCAGTAGTAGGCTTTTGGATGTTAGACACATTGGAACGGCGCATCTTGTGACTACTATTATAAAAAATGCAAAATCAACAAATAACAAACTTCTCTGTCAAAAAAGAAGAAGAAAAAATCTATAACGATAGATAAGAAAGCAGTAGCCAAAGAGGCATTAATAAACCTCAAATAAATATAAATATAATAATTACCACTACAATTTGTCATTATAAATCTGAATCCCAAAACGTCACATATTATAATAAGGTTTAATCCATAAAAAAAATGAATAACAAAAAATTAATATTAAGCTATATTATAAACTAATCACTATCCTCATCGCTTGAAATGATTTCTTCTTCATCATCGTCTTCCATATCATATTCTTCTTCTTCAATATCATTGCTTATGAAATTATCGCTCCTACCATCGTTCATCCATTCATTGTTCACAATATTTGAAACAATAACCTCCGGCTCAATATCATCCAAATGCAATTCAGGAGTTTCAAGACCCTCTTCTCGAACAAACCACTGAATATCATTAAACTCATCTTGTTGGTAAACATCATTTGCCACAGGATCAACACCATCCTCATCTACCTCTTCATTGGCATCCTCAACCTCTGGAACATCCCACACATGTCTCAATTGCACCTTTTGTACGACTTTCCAGTGAGAACCCAACTTATAATCATCAAGATAAAATACTTGTTGTGCTTCCGTAGCAAGTATAAAAGGTTCATCATCATACCACGTAGTGTTTGTATTAATGCTAGTAAGATTATAATCATATCGTATCATTCTCCTCCTTTCGTCCCTACTTGATTCGTCGGTGTTGAACCATTTACACTTAAATAAGAAGACCTGATTTATATCTAAGTACATTAACTTCACAATACTTAGCAAAACACCATAATAATCATGACTTCCACCAGTGAAAACTCCGGAAACATATACCCCACTATTTTGTGTGGTTCGATGATCGTCAAGATCTTTTGTATGAAATCGAACTCCATCAACAATACAACCAGTGTATGTATGAACACGTAAATCCGGTTTACAAGCTAGAGAATAAAGCTTATCAGTTGCATCCACCAATCCACTTTCTCTCATGCTAGTTATCTATGAATGACATTAACAAAATTTAGCATATTTATAAAAATATAATACAAAGTTCCTATTTAAAATTGAGCATGGATAACTTACTCGTTTCTCAAACCAAGTAGGAAACTCTTCTTCTTGTCTTTTATACAGGTTGGCATTACTTGTTTGCCTCAATTCATCTTCATGTTCCCTACATGTGTAAATTAGACAATTAAATATCTAATTTGATTTTAAAAAATTAAACCTAATAAACACAAATGCACAAAAGACACTCACTTGAGATAAGGTTGCACCTCCTCACAATTGTATAGCACATACCAATGAGCTTTATCCACTTCCTTCCGGTCCAGTAATATATATTCTTTTCCACTAAATGGACGAACTTTTTGAGAGAACACTGATAAATCACCATCTACTTGGTCATGTTCTACATCAACATTCCGTTCTGCTTGATTGAAACGGGTTTCAATCTCACGAAAATACATAGAACAGAATGTAACTGCTTCATTAACAATATATGCTTCTGCAATTGAACCTTCAGGTCGAGCTTTATTTGTAACATACTTTTTATATGTTCCCAAATTCCTCTCAATAGGATACATCCACCGAAAGGTAACAGGACCTCCAAGCATAGCTTCACGAGGTAAATGGACTGCCAAGTGAACCATTACATCAAAAAAGGCCGGTGGAAAAATTCTCTCCAATTTGCAAAGTATCAGAACTATCTCTTTCTCCATTCTTTCCAAGTCTGATACTTTTAAAGTTTTCGCACATAATTGTTGGAAGAAAATGCACAGCTCAACAAGTGCAGTGCACACATCCTTGTCCAAATACGAACGAATACCAACAGGGAGGAGACGTTGAAGTAAAACATGGCAATCATGACTTTTTAGTCCATGTATCTTTCCATCGACAATGTTCACATTTCTACAGATGTTGGCAGCATACCCATCAGGATATTTGACAAATTTGAGAAACTTACAGAAAAGTCTACGATATTCCAATTTTAGCACATATCTAGCATGAGGCTTCTTCAATTTATTACCTTGACGTCTGAGATGCAATCCCTTCCTTATCTTCCTATCTGCCAAGTCTAAACGAGCCTTTTTTGTGTCTTTTGTTTTTCCATCAATATCCAACAAAGTTCCAATGACACTATCACATATATTTTTTTCAACATGCATCACATCAATATTATGTCTCAACCTAAGCTTTGACCAGTACTCTAACTCAAAAAGAATACTTTTTTTGGTCCAATTTAGCTCATGAGGCCCACGTTGCCGCTTTAGATCTGGATTGTCAGGATATTTACCAGGTTTAGCTTTGTAAACATGATCTAATTGCATTAATATGTCATCCCCAGAAAAAAATCTAGGAGGAGGACGATTTTCAGCTAAACCGTTAAAATCTTTACTCCTTCTCCACTCATGATCAAGAGGTAAAAATCTTCGATGACCCATGTAACATATTTTTCCTCTCAACCCCTCTGAAGTTATATCTTCGTTACAAACAGGACAAGCTTTGTACCCCTTAGTACTCCATCCAGATAAATTTCCATAAGCAGGAAAGTCATTTATAGTCCACAACACACATGCCCGCAGATTAAAATTTTTCCCAACAGAAACATCAAAAGTTTCAACCCCAACCTCCCATAATTCTTTCAATTCATCTATTAATGGACGAAGATATACATCAATATCTTTTCCAGGTGCTCGAGGACCAGGTATAAGCAATGACATCATAGAAAACATTCCTTTCATGCACTTCCAAGGTGGCAAATTATATGGCACTAGCATAACGGGCCACATACTATAACTAGTGCTCATGTTTCCAAATGGATTAAAACCATCTGTAGCAAGCCCCAACCTAACATTTCGACAATCTGCAGCAAAATCAGGATACTCCTCATCAAACTTTTTCCATTCTTCAGAATCAGCTGGATGCCGTAGAAAACCCTCTTCATTCTGTCTTTTTCGTTTATGCCATTTCATATCAGTCGCCGTATGTCTCGACATAAATAACCTCTTCAGTCTTGGTTTCAATGGAAAATAGCGCAATACTTTTTGTGGAACTTTCTTACGCTTTCCATCAGTAGACTTGTATCTCGGCTCGTTACACTCTGGACATTTATCAAGTTTCTCATTCTCTTTCCAAAACAATGCACAATCATTCTTGCATGCATGTATAGATTCATACCCCAAACCTAATTCTCGCAACATCTTTTTGGCTTCATAATGCGATGCTGGTATAGATGCACCTTCTGGATGCGAGTCTTTTAACATTTTGAGCAAAATATTGAAGCTTTTATTGCTCCAACGACCAAGTACCTTGACATGCATTAACTTTAAAATAAAAGACAATGCAGAGAACTTTGTACAACCCGGGTACAATTCTCGTTGGGCTTCATCAAACAAATAGTCATATTTGTTTGCATGAGTATTGTTGTCAATACTTGCCTCCTCATCATCCATCTCCATATTTGTAGGCCCTTGAACATCATTTAACATGTCAAACACCAAAGTATTGTCATCATCATCCTCGCTATCAGTTTCAATTTCCACATCCATTTGGTCGTTTGCCACATCACTATAATCTTCTCCATGCTCTGTCCATGTCGTATAATGTCGTGCAAACCCATTTACCAATATATGCCTACGTATCTCTTGTAAAGTAAGACGTGGCAATGCATTTTGACATTTAAAACAGGGGCAACGTGTCTTATTTTCATGATCCAAATGTTGTTCCGCAGCACTCAAAAATGTTTTCAAACCGTTGGTGAAATCAGGGTGGTGAAACCTATCTCGTAAGAACATCCAACTTCTGTCCATCCTAAAAAAATCTAAAATAATGTAAAGTATATTATCAAATAATGTAAAGTATATTATAATAAACTATAAGTACAATACTTTTTTTTTTCATTCTTTTAAAAGTTATTAGATTACCACGAACAATAATTATATATACACATGTTATTTTCAATTTCAATATGCCACATATCGACCATATAAAGTAAATTTCATCCGGTCACCATCTACGTTAACCTATGCGCATGCCGGGAATGCATCTAGGGTTCATGTACAACAGTACTAAAAATCATATTTTATTTCGGCATGATAAGTCTCACCTGGAGATGACAAAAACCAACTTGGCGACCCTTCTGCTCTCAACAATTCAAAAACAAATGTAAATGTGTTCCTTTCCTGCAGTCATCAAAAATGTTTAAGATAGCAATCCACTGCTTTGCATAGCACTGTATACAATTGCAAAATGAAACAAGAATCGAACTTCATATAGACAAAGTAGTACCTGAATTAGATTTTAAAATGAGAGAACAGAACATAAAGTTGGAAAAAAAAATATGTGAACAAAAATTCATGAATGAATCTACTGTATGAAAATATGTACAATTGCAAAATGAAACAAGAGTAGAACTTCATATAGACAAAGGATAGAAAATATGTGAACAAAAATTGATGGATGAATCTGCTGTGTTGGACTTGGAAATGGAAATTTAGTACAAGAAAAATAAAATTATAAAAGCTAAAGGTCCGTGAGTGGAAATTTCAATTCAGTTAAGTAATTAACGTACTACTTTCCAACATTAAAATTATTCAATCCCTGCAACTCAAACATTCAGCAATGTATAAAGCGAGTATAAAGCGAGTGCAGTGATGCTAAACTCAGTTGACCTATAGGAGATATTTATACAATTTTTTTTCAGTCAATTTTTGTGAAGCCAATACCAAAACTTATGAAGATTTATCAGAGTGGCGGTTATAGATAACTTGCTTCCACAAAATGTATTTGAGACTCATTGTTATAACATGGTTCATATAAAAATTCCTCAAAATGCTGATGTAGAGAAGAATTCTGCATTTAGTCATGCATTTATATGAAGGGGGTCAGTGCTAGAAATTCCTTAAAATGCTGATCAAATGGCACTAGTGATGTGGTTATTAATCAGGGACACATGATCTGGATCTACAACAAGCAATAATTCTTTGGGGTTTGGCGTTTGACAACATTTTGATGGTGAATGCCTTAAATACCATACTAATGGATAATCTATCTGATCAAATTAAAGGTTGCAAATAATTTTGTTTAGGCTTCATTGTACTGGGCAGCCTCTATGCTTTGGAAGTTCTAAATTGACTCTTTATCTGAAAATGGGAGTTTGATGGTTAATCATACTAGCAAATTTTATCCAGAAAACTTCCTTCTGGGCCTTCATCTATCAACAACCGAATTACATATCAATAGTATATGTTAAGAGTCAATTGCAATTTTCAACCCAATTATTATACCCTCTGTGTTGAACTTGGGATTACAGAATCCACCACGAAAAGAATCAAATCAACTAATTATATGCAAGTTGAAGTGAATTTGGGAATTCGAAACATAAACGGATAGAAGAAGAAGAAGAATGGCTTACAAATTTGGCAGCACACACCCAATTAACTTCCCAATTCAATTCGATCCTAATTCGATCGAACTTGTGTTCTGTTTTTGAAAATAGGATCTCACTTAATCAAACTATACAATAATTGAGTACAAGGAGGAAGAAAAATGAGAGATATCTTACCTATAGATATGAGAGCTTCAATTCAAAGATGAGAGATGCAGAGAGGGAGGCTCAAAGACGGACTACTGCACCGTCAGAGATAGAGAAGTAAAGAGTTTTCCTTCTCCTTAGGTTTTATCGCTTTGTTTTTCCTTTTTATAATAGCGCTTTGTTTTCTTTTTTTTCCCCTCTCCCCGCCTTCGGTAAATGAAACCAAAACATCCCGCTTTTTTTTTTTTTTTTTCAATATGTCATTTATAAAAATAAAAATGGGTTTATAAAAATAAAAATGGGTTTAGGGTATCTTTATTGCAATTATCTTAACGTGTTTTGCTATATTCTCAATAAGAAGATATCTTGTTTAGAGGAGATATCCTGTTAAGATGGAGATATCTCGTTAAGGCTTTTTTTTTTTTTTTTTTTCAATATTTCATTTATAAAAATAAAAATGGGTTTATAAAAATAAAAATGGGTTTAGGGTATCTTTATTGCAATTATCTTAACGTGTTTTGCTATATTCTCAATAAGAAGATATCTTGTTTAGAGGAGATATCCTGTTAAGATAGAGATATCTCGTTAAGATGGAGATATCTTGTTAACGTGTTTTGCTATATTCTCAATAAGAAGATATCTTGTTTAGAGGAGATATCCTGTTAAGATGGAGATATCTCGTTAAGATGGAGATATTATCTTAACGTCTTTTGCTATATTCTCAATAAGAAGATATCTTGTTTAGAGGAGATATCCTGTTAAGATAGAGATATCTCGTTAAGATGGAGATATCTTGTTAACGTGTTTTGCTATATTCTCAATAAGAAGATATCTTGTTTAGAGGAGATATCCTGTTAAGATGGAGATATCTCGTTAAGATGGAGATATTATCTTAACGTCTTTTGCTATATTCTCAATAAGAAGATATCTTGTTTAGAGGAGATATCCTGTTAAGATGCAGATATCTTGTTAAGGCGGAAATATTTAATCGAGGTGGAAATATTCGCTCGAGGCTAAAAAATCTAGTCGAGGTGAAAATATCTTAGTTGAGGTGGGAATATCTAATCAAGGTGGAAATATTCAGTCAAGGGGTGAATATCTAATGAAGGAGGAAATAATTTGTAGAGGAGGATCTCGATAGAATGAAACTCTTTAAGAAGGATTTGAGTGACGAGAGATTTGCTCAAGGAAAAATCCGAATGAGGTACAATCTCTTTGAGATACAATCTGTTTGAGGCATAATCCCTTCAAACAATAATTCTCTCGAGTGGATTGGAATGAGGCAGAATCAGTTAGCAGTTGTAAAAAAATCCAGCCAATTTGGTTCTCGTTTCAAATTCGATCAACTAGGTCAAACTTTGTTGCTCTTATAAACCTATATTAATATATCATACACTCCAAAGAGCAACCCCTATCAATTCAAACAAAATGGAAAAACTGACCGTTGGATGGGATTATTACAATAAATTATGAGTGTGGTAAAAAATTTAGCCAATTTCATCATATTTTCGAATCCGATCGAATTGATCAACCGTCGTCACTTGTATGTCTTCTTGGTTGACCGATGTCTTGACGACTGCGAAACGTGCTTATTTTTTCACATCACGTCTGTAAATATCCCATCGATGGATGTGAGTGTACATAAGATAAAATTTTCAATTTTAATTACAAAGACGTTAGCCTATATCAATTTGCCTCCTAAAGTTGTATGACTTGTATATTGCATTTAAATGTGTGTGTGTGTGTGTGTGTGTGTGTATAACTATATAGACACACACACACACACACACATATATATATGTATATGTATATGTATATGTATATGTATATGTGTGTATTTGAAATCGGAGACCTCCAAACAAGTGTGTGTGTGTGTGTGTGTATAAATGTATATGTTAGAAGTCATGTACAACAATTGCATTGCTACTTTGCTAGATCAATTAACAAGACCGTTGCACAATTTTTCAGGGAGTCCTCAAATCCTTGAGGAGACCTTCCTGATTTTTTTCCATTCTCTATTTTTTTTTTCTGTCTTAAGTGACCCAAATGTACAGATCCTATCCAGAGCGGAGCTCCGCTTTGAAATTAACGTGTGAAGTTCGAGTTTTGGGTCACTTTTCGGTCTCATATCCACATCTCAACCGTTCAGTTTTTAGGTACCAGTGTATAGATCATCTCTGCAAATTTTCAGCCAAAATGATGATCGTTAAGGCATTGATAACTGCCTTAAAGCTAGTACGATTCAGGGTAGACAGATTCAGTCTGTCCATTGGTTTAAGCGAGTTAGATACCTTAACGATCATCAATTTGGCTGAAAATTTTCAGAGACGATCTATACACTAGTACCTAAAAACTGAACGGTCGAGATGTGGATATGCGACCGAAAAGTGACTGAAAACTCGAACTTCACACGTTAATTTCAGAGCGGAGCTCCGCTCTGGATTGGATCTGTATGTATATATATATATATATATATATATATATTTTCTTCATTACTTTGAAAAGAGGATCAAAGAATTTCACTCTTACCCTTATGGTGACTCGAAGCCATAACCTAGATCTTAAGTAGTGGGTGCTCTAACCACTGAGATATATATATTTGAAATCAGTGGCCTCCAAACAAGTGTGTGTGTGTGTGTGTGTGTGTGTGTGTGTGTGTGTGTGTGTGTGTGTGTGTGTGTGTGTGTGTGTGTGTGTGTGTGTGTGTGTGTGTGTGTGTCTGTTAGAAGCTATGTATAACGATAGATTGCTACTTCAATTAGCAAGACCGTTGCACAATTTTTCAGTCTTCGAATCCCCGAGGAGATCTTGATTTTTTTTCATTCTCTATTTTTTTTTCTTTTCTGTCTCAATTGACTTATTCTATGTTTTTTTTTTTGGTAATTTTTTCATTCATAAATCTTAATATAAAATGGTACCCTTTTTTTTTTAATTACTTTTACTGTTTTTTTCGTCTTTTTTTTGGCTTTTTCTTATCTGCTTTTTTCATAAGTTTCTACGATTAAATCAATCATACCAATATTATCTTTTGGATAAGAAAAAAAGTATTTGCTATTGATCAAGAGATAAATCAATCGTACTAACATTATCTTTTTAAAGTAGTGTAAAATTATTGCTGACTCGAAATGTTCTAGAAATAAATCATCATTTCTAACTCGAAACAATCTAGAAATAAACCATCAGTACTAACTCCAAACAATCAAGAAATCTTGTTTGGTTAACATAAAAGAAGCTACACTATTGGTGTTAAGCTGGAAATTTTGCAATCAATTCTTGCATTCTTTTGGCATCCTCCTTCAGTTCTTCAAATATTTTGGCATGCTCCTTCAGTTCTTCAGATCTTACAATCTCATCTTCATGGGATATGAAATACTTCGACCAAGCATTGTGGTGATATGTCAAATGCAACTTCTTGTCAGCATTCTGTGTATTGATCTAAAAAGTATAACAAATTAAATGATTATTTTTGGATACTTCTCTTCAGTCTCTCTTATTAATCAAAACTAAGAAAAATATAAGAACAAATTGGTGTACAATCTAAAAACCAATCAAGTTGCCATTAGAAATAATTGCTAACTAAGATACCTGTAGCTCTTCTCTAGAAAAACGAATACAAAGAAAATCCCATTCTGCTTGAGTTTTAACTGCTTCAGGCTTGTTTTCTCGTGCTTCGTCCACTGTTGAGTATTTCTCAAAATACTTCTTTAGCCTATAACGGAATTTACAAAATGCCGCCATACACATCTTGTTTACGTATCTCTTGACCCAAGGAAGAGACATGTTAATGTCGAACTTACTCTGCATATGTATTAGTAAATTCATGTCAAACACAATATTTTAATAGTATAAGAAATGTAAAATTTATAAGAAATAAGAAATAAGAAATTGTCACTTACGGTTATTCTTTCAATCATCTTAGTCACACAAGCTGGTTCAATGTCATTCCATTTTTCCACATTCATAGGTGCAAAGTTCCTAACTATTAAGCTAATATCATTCACGAACAATTTTGCAGATGGACCTGTGGGCCTTTCATTATGTTGTATCAAAGTGACCGGTATTTTAACATTAAGCTGAGAATGCAGCTTCTCAGAATTCAACCGTCTTGTCTTTCGCCGCACTTCTCTTTCTAGACCTTTAACACAAGTTTTAATTAGTCGATCACATAACTAGCTTGTTCTGTAATTGACAAATATAATACTATGCGTACCTATAGTAGACCTTTGAATATTCACTGACGTTATAATATCATTTAACTCATCAGTTGTAGCAATGGTCAACGGCTTGTGAAGAGTTTGATAATGAAGACACATTATCACACCTGTTGTTATAAGTGCTAAATAAGTACACAACAAAATATTGTCATTATTGGTTGTATTATTTTTTAGATAAATCTATAAATTAAAGCACTGAACCAAGCACATGCATAAAGTGCTAACAGAGGACTTGAACCTATTAAACCGACCAAACATATATTACAAAAATTAGGGAACCTATCAAACCTTGTAATGAACCAAGCATATATATAAGCTTAATACCTTATAATAAAAAAAGTTAGGAAATTGTACAGAGGACTTTAAATATATAAATGAATATTGAAATAAAAATAAATGAATGAATCAATAGCAATTGCTAAACATCATACAGGCATGATGCCAACAAACATAAAATACAAGTATGTATCTCAATAGCAATCCAGATTATCATGACAAAATTTCTCAATCATATATGGATCATGAATATTAATATGAGAATCTCTACGATTTTTTTTTAAATAATCTTTATAAACAAACTACATATGAAACTTAACCCATAGATTCTTGGAGATAACATATTTAATCTAACTACAGTCTCTTCATGAAACTACAAAGAAAGGTTAGCCTCCTTTATAAAAGTTCATGAAAATTTGGCTGAATATAAAGGAACTAACTAGCTAGATAGCTAGTATTGCATAATCAATATTCAACTAAGCAAAAAAGGTACCGTGACTTCTTTGTTTAATGAAACCATGATATGCATGCAATCAATATACATCAATTGGATCCATACCCAGACTCGAACTTCCACAACGAATCAATGTTATACTAGGAGAGAGATATTGTGTAATGGATATGATATAAAGGAAAACTTCAATTGACATTGAGAAACAGAAAAGCCAAAAGCAAAATAATATCAAATTTGAATTTAACAAAACAAACTGTGATTGAATAGAAGAAAAAGAGAACAATAGGATGTAAGATGTTTACCCACAGAGGAGAGTTCTAGAGAGAGCTGCTGTGAGAGAAACCTTATGTTAGTTAGGGTTTGGCCGTCATCTATTTATAATATTGTTTTTTTTTTTTTTTTTGTGCCAAGCCAAAAAAGAATATGGTAGGTTTTTTTTTAGTACAGCCAATTCCCCCCCTTAATTATAATTTTTTTCCCACCAAAATCTACAACAACAAAATCATTATTTCCTCCCTAATGGTTTCTTTTTGACGAGGAAATAGTTCCTCGTAAAAGACAGATTTTTTGCGAGGAAACTATACTTTTGTCGCCATTGAATTTGGAGGGATTTACATAATTTTCCGCCAAACAAATAATGACAAAATCGTTATTTCCTCCCTAATTATTTCTTTTGACGAGGAAATAGTTCCTTGTAAAAGACGGACTGTTAGCGAGGAAACCACACTTTTGTCGCCCTTGAATTTGGCGGGTTTTACATAATTTTCCGCCAAACAAATAACGATGAAATCGTTATTTCCTCCCTAATTGCTTCTTTTGACGAGGAAATACTTCCTCGTAAAATACAGACTTTTAGCGAGGAAACCATACTTTTGTCGCTCTTGAATTTGGCGGGTTTTAGTTAATTTTCCGCCAAACAAATAACGATAAAATCATTATTTCCTCCCTAATTACTTCTTTTGACGAGGAAATAGTTCCTCGTAAAATACGGACTTTTAGCAAGGAAAACATACTTTTGTCACCCTTGAATTTGGCGGGTTTTACATAATTTTCCTCCAAACAAATAACGACGAAATCGTTATTTCCTCCCTAATTGCTTCTTTTGACAAGGAAATAGTTCATCGTAAAAGACGGACTTTTAGCGAGGAAACCATACTTTTGTCACCCTTGAATTTGGAGGGTTTTACATAATTTTCTGCCAAACAAATAACGACGAAATCGTTATTTCCTCCCTAATTGCTTCTTTTGACGAGGAAATAGTTCCTAGTAAAAGATGAACTTTTAGCGAGGAAACCATACTTTTGTCGCCCTTGAATTTGGCGGGTTTTACATAATTTTCCGCCAAACAAATAACGACGAAATCGTTATTTCCTCGTTGAATATTGTTTTCGCGATGAAAACATTCCTCACCCAAGTTTCATATTTCCTCGCCAATAACATGATGATTTAGAAGACCAAATTATGGTCACCTTTAGTGATGAACTAAAATATTCGTCGTAGAAAGTGAGGAAAATATGTTTCTCGCAGAAAACCTAATGACATTTAGTGAGGAATCGAAATATTCCTCGTAAAAAGTGACCTTTACTGAGGAAAATAAATTCCTCGCAAAAAACTTAGTCGCTAAAAAGCCTTTCTGTTGTAGTGTACTTACCTACTGTTATTCTGTCAACATAAATATATTGACTAACTTAGGCATCGGAGAAGAGAAGACCACCCAGTGCGGTCTCCCTTTGATGCCCTCTGTATTTTATTTGACAGCTAGCGGAAGTATTGATTACATCACGAGTAGCGGTCCACTTACCGGACTAGCGTTAACCAAGATTTAGCTACCGCTGAATCTTAGACATTGACAGTAATACATAGAGATAAGTCTATGTACAATGATGTTTCTTGTTTCTCTTGATATTACAGTGAAAACATATGTAATATGTCATTTTGACTAAGCTGAATGATTACGACACTATGCCAAAAAGGCCTTCAGACGACACACTTCAGACGACATAAGTTTTTTTTTATGTCGTCTGAGTTTTTCAGACGACATAATTTTTTTTTCTGTTGTCTGAATATACACTAAAACCATACTGGTTTAATTTGGAAAAATGGTGAACATTCAGACGACACATTTGTGTAGTTGTAGAAGGTGGTGATTTCCTATCTCAAATTTGGATAAATGTTAAGCATTCAGACAACACATTTGTGTAGTTGTAGAGGGTGGTGATTTCCTATCTCAAATTTGGAGGGATATCCAAAAATTGATTGAGTCTTTTCCCTCTCAAATAGCCTAGCCCTAGTTGACTAAAAAATATGGTGACATTCAGATAACATTTAAATGTTGTCTAAGTGTGGAGCTTGTTTTAAAATTTTTCAAGGTATTTTGACCTGTGCTTTTGGACATAGAGACCTCAAAGCCATTCTCTCCTTCTCATTCAGCTCGACCACGACTACATACTCAAACACCACCCCGCGCGCTCTGTCCTCCTCACTCAGCTCTCTCTGCTCGATCTAGAACCCGCGAAACCATGGAAGACTCAAAACACCAGCCTCTCTCCTTCTCACCGAGCTCTCTCATATCTCGATTCTCACTCTCTCCTTCATCCTCTCACCCTCTCGATTCTCACTCTCTCCTTCATCCTCTCACCCTCTCGATTCTTCTTCTTAGTCTCTCCTTCTTCTTAGTCTCTACTTCATCTTTCATGTCCGGATTAATGGAGCTCTCCAGTAAGAGCTGTTTTCAATTCGGATATTGGTAAGCAATTTAGGGTTTCAATCATTTTGTAGTTTAGGGTTTCGACTGGGTTCAATCTTCAATCAATTTTAAGGTTTTATCTACAAATTTTGGGTTAGTTATTATCCAAAACTTTGATTTTATGGTTCTATCTTCGATCGATTTTAGGGTTTTATCTGTAGTTCCAGGTTCTGCAATTCATTTGGGAATCTTCTTGTTTCTAGGTGCAAAGATTCAAGATTTGATTTTGATAATGCCAATCGCCTTTTGAATGATTTTTGGTAATTGGGTCTAAATTTAAGTGAGCTAATTGATTCATTGATTGCAAATTCACAGGTTTTGTTCCAATGGAGAAGGATCAGAAGCTAGCATCTGAAGACACCAAGGTGGATATGTTCGAGGACGGTGACGAGTTTGAAGAGCTCAACATCAATCTAGGTAATTTGGGGCCATGTTATTGTTTCTAATCAGATTAAGCTCTAATATTGCTATGTTGCTCTTGTCAAAATTATATTGTTGGTCTAAAATCAATCAGGTTATGTTCTGTTTTGTGTCGTGTTTGATGCAGTATGAGTTTCTATTAGATATTGTAATCTCTGTAAATCTATAAGTCGAAGTTCTATTTGGAGCCATTCAGATATGATTTTATGACTTGCATTGCAGGATAAAAAGGTGTAAGGTAGAGAATCTGGATAGCTTAGAGGAAACTAATGTGTCAACTTCACAAGGACTCTCAGAAGAAAAGTCTAGTAACATTTTGATCTCTTTTGGGTTGTGTTGTGTTTTACTTTTTAACCCCAAACACTAGAAGAGGACTTTTTGATTCTGTATGATGTGTTCTGAACTGTTTAGATGACACATACCTGTTTACTACATACAGCCTAAGATAAGCTTTAGTAAGGGAGCTTTTTGTTTAAAGACTTACTTCAGTGCTCCTATTCACTCATTTAAGGACACTGTGTATACTAGGCTCTCACTAAGCTAATTACCTTAACTAGGTAGAGACGAGTTTTTACATTGTAGTTTTAGCCTTATTCTCATGTTCATAAATCATAATACCCCTAACTTTCCTCTCTCCTATAGATTGTAGGGTTCACCAGGCAGCCCTCCTTTTTAGCTCTGATTAATGAAGAGCGGTTTGGGGGTAAAAGAGAAGTAAGATACCTGTGAGTGACCGGTAGAAAGTTTGGTAGTTTGGACCACTTTTGTCTCCTGCCAAGCACTCTGCTAACTTAAGTGTGTTCCATTTGCATACTTCTTCACTTGCACTATGATCTGATGATTAATTCGATTTTAAGATCATTTATGCATATCAACCATGGTACTAAATACGTGGAACAAACCTGGTAGCTGATATGCGGTCATTCTTTTATTCCTCTCTCTGCTTTTTTTTTTTTTGGAAGGATTTAGACCTTGTAACTTCTCTTGCTTTCAGGATTGTTGTAACTTGTAATGGAAGATAAAAATAGAATAGTCCTTGTAATGTGTTATAGTTTAGCCTCTTTGGTGACTGTTTGCATGCAATATGATTCTTTGCTTCCATTGGGGTATAGTTCAGTTATTCTGTTTTTTTTCTTCCCTTGAAAATGATTCAATGATGTGGCAGATAGAAGGGGATATTTTGGCTGTAAAGAAAGCACTTGTTGCTGTCTCCGGCCGTCTTCAAGATTGTCCACCAGTTGACAAGACAAGGATGACTGGAAGTAGGCCTATTGAGACAGTTCCTCGTGAAACTTTACCTGATATTCGTGTAGATCACCTTTCACAGAGGAACTCAGTGATTTCCAATTTGCCGAGCAGCTCCGTGAGTTATGCTTCAGGAGTTTGTCTGCCATCAATAGAGGCTGAAAGGATCTCAACACTGGATACAAGAACACTCCAGCAGGAAGTTACTTTTAAGATTCTTTGCGCCAATGATAGGGTTGGGGGTGTCATTGGAAAAGGGGGTGCCATTGTCAAGGCTCTTCAGAATGAGACTGGTGCTACTATAAGTGTTGGAGGATCTGTGGCCGAGTGTGATGAAAGATTAATTACTGTTACTGCATAAGAGGTTTGTCATTTTGCAACTTGTCATCATTTTCTGTTCTCATTTCTGTATGTGCTAAACTGCTCATGGACTGTCATATCTGTTAGTAATATGTTTTATATTGGTTTCATCTTACCTAGAATCCTGAGTCCCGCTACTCTCCAGCACAAAAAGGTCTTGTTCTTGTCTTCTCAAGGTCTGTAGAGGCAGGCATTGAAAAGAGGCAAGACTCGAGCTCCAAGGGGTCACCTCTTATTGCACGCCTTGTTGTCCCGACAAGCCAAGTTGGTTGTTTGCTCGGAAAAGGGGGTGTAATAGTTTCATAGATTCGGAAGGTAACTGGTACCGGTATACCGATAATAGGTGGTGTCCAGGTCCCGAAGTGTGCCGTAGAGAATGACGAAGTTGTACAGGTGAATTTGCATTAGCTTTTATCTAGTTCCATTGAGTGCATTTTGTAATATTTGGTGGCCTGAAGTTGTTAAAATGAACCTGCAAGCTTTTCATACGTTTAGTTATAATCTGTTTTACAGGTGTCAAGAAATTTTTCAAGTGTGCAAGATGCTTTGTACAATATTACTGGTAGGTTACGAGATAACCTTTTCTCCAACACAGTAAATAATTCTGGAAGGAGGAATAGTTCAGCCGTGCTAACAGATACCAATCCTTATGGAAGACTCAGGGATCCTGGTCCTACTGGATTTCAGCCTTCTTCATCAGTTGGTGTTACTCATGGTCTCGGTCGACATACTACTCTAACTCAAAGTATGGATCATCTTGGACTTTCCCATAATTTAGATCATCCTTCTTCACCAAGGCCATGGGCATCACAGGTATGGTACTAATAATACCCTTGTGCATGCATGTGGTTTACTTGTTTTCTTTTCATTTGATTTGTGGATTGGGTTGCAGATGGTTGCTCCAAGGGGAATCTCAGATACTAGCAGGGGTTTGACTTCTCTTAAAAGTGGCTCGGATCTTGGTAGGTTAGTAATGTCGCACAATGCATAGAAAATTATTATATAGAGCTTATCTATAAATAGAGATGAACGTAGGTATCTGCTATCTCTGATTGAATTTGGGTTGGTGATACTACAAAATGAGTTGAACGATCCCAAAGCACTCGCAAGGCTAAACATACCCCCTCGAATGATCTCCCTTGAAATGTAATGTTCTTTATAGGTCCGGATTCTTACTTGACATTTGACAATGGCATGTCATATTTTAACCAATAAGAAAAGTTAAAGAAAACCTGCTGAAAACATTTACAAGACTTTGTTGGTTTGTTTCTCTATTATAAAGATTAGTGTTTTGACTATTTAACCTCATACACACACACACACACACACATATATATATATATATATTTCATGTTTTTCTGTCTGTCTTTACCTAAATGTACTTTACTTATGGTTACTAAAATATGCCTCACGTATCCTTAGGACATTGTAACATAACCGATTTGCATTAACCTCATACACACACACACACACACACATATATATATATATATATTTCATGTTTTTCTGTCTGTCTTTACCTAAATGTACTTTACTTATGGTTACTAAAATATGCCTCACGTATCCTTAGGACATTGTAACATAACCGATTTGAAGAGGTGCAAATCGGGGTCGAAATGAGTCCAATTGATGACCTACTTAATTCTTGATAATTGTGAGTATATAATTCTCGCCCCTTAGAAAGTTAGAATTATTGTCAATGATGAAGGTTGTTTTTTTTGGGTTTGGTAAAGAAAAGAATGAGCATAGATTCAACGGCTATAAAAGCGTGGGGTTTGCGGTATACCCGGCAGCGTTCCCTCCCTCTCTTTCTCTAACCGAATTTGCAGCATAAATGTCCCCGGCCACTCTAAATCCTCACCAACATTAATCTTCCTCTTCAGAGAGACATCTCTCAGCTCCCAAATTTCTAGGGTTTCTTCTCTGCACGCCTCCCAATGCGGACGCATACGTAATCTAGCTATCTACGTACACTGCAACGTACCTAGCTTATATATTCAATCAGGTTGGTCAAGGTTGCAACTTTATCTTCATTTTTTATCCAATATACCTGTTTGGAGGGAACAATTGCTACTATTAGGGAAAGATCCTCCTGTAATACATTAATGCATTTGTATGATAGCTAGCTTTGTTGAAGAAGGAGAATATTTTCCCATTCATATTTTATTTTTATCAATATCATTGAGTAATTTTCTGGAAGATGACATTTTGTGTATATTTATTTATTTATTTATTTATCTTTTGGATGAAAGGAGGTGCTAGATTTTCTCCATAATCTACTATGATTATATACTCGGGTGGGATTTCCTCATGATAGCATGATAGCCCTTGTTTAGCATGAGTCGATAGCATCAGATCATGAGATATGAGCGGTTTGATTTCAACTAAACATTTTTAAAGCTGTTAAATCACCTCATGATAGCAGGGTCAGCTAAATTTATGGATATGAAGTGAAAGATATAGGGACTATGTAGTGTGTTCTTTGTGAATGAATATCATCTACTATGAGATTGAAAGATTGCGCATATACGAAAGAAACTTTTAACTTTCTTTTATGATATTTAGTTCTTTGCTATGAGTAAGACCAGCTAGTGAACTACTTCTGACACTTGCTGAATATAAGCACATGAGTACCCCAAATATGCTTGTCATGTTATATTGGTTCATTTCTGCAAGACTAACATCTTGATTGACGAGATAGACTGCTAGTCAGGTTCTCGGATTTTGGTGACTTAGGGGTGTTGATGTAACCTTACACATTGTAAAGGACTTCACTTGATCTATATTTTCTAGACATTATACTGTGGTGAGTTGCATGATATAATGCTGAAGGTGGACAGGTGACAAGTTTAAATTTTTTGGGGGCAATGACATATAGGGTCATTTTTGTTTTCTTATAAAATTTTGCTTATTTAGAAACTTTATTTTTTATTTTGTTTTGCTTTCTTGTTCTTTTAGAACTGAGATCAAGTCTCATGTTTCTACTTTTGGTTGCAGGCTTTATCAGTTTTGAAATTGCAGAAGGGCAATCAAATGCTTGAAGATTACCCCAGATCTTTCAGAGAAGCAGCTGCAGTTTTCCAGCATGCTCAAGTGTGAGTAATATGAGAATAGCTTACTTTAGTGATAAGGCTTCGAACTTTTGGTGTTTTTTTTTCATTACTGATTCCTGGCACCTTATTTGCATTCATACAGATATGACTCTGACAAGAAAATTGTCAAGCATATGAGACCCATACCACAAGAGCTTGTGGAGTCCCTTGATGGAGAACTTGATTTCCTTGGATCGTATTTTTTTGTTATTTATTTCTTGTTGTTGTCAGGTTAAATTTATACTTACCTATAAGGTTTGCCTATTTCATATCACATTTATTTTCCTTGACCATAAATTGAACTAGAGAAATCCCTTCATCAATAGGCATTGCAATTGTTGAAAGAAAATTGGACCCCATAAGTATGGAGGTCTTTGATCATTTCCCTAGTTCCATTTCTAGACATCGGTCAGATCCCATTAAGAGCCAAATTACTCATCACTTTCAGAGATCTGAGACTGCTACTGTATCTACACAAGTCAGTAGCTTTGTGACCTTTTCCTATAAAACCAGAAAACAAGATAGTACTACGCCTAACTTGGTCTTCTTTGCAGAAATTTTGTCTTCCTTCCTTTAATTGTTACCTTGAAAATTCATGGTACTAGAATGCTAAATATTTTCTTATCTTGTGGATTTATCTCATAGGAATTTAGGATGGAACTGATGAATTAAATACTTATCTACACAAGTATCGCACAGAGTTAGATCAACATCTTGGTGCTCTTGTGGGGAGGTAGTGGTTTTGCCCCTAATTATCATTTTCTTTTATTTTGTTATCAGTAACTTCACTTTTTTTTCTTTTCTTTTTTTTGCTTTAAATTTCTGAAGCCATGGCAATAAGACCAGCTACTGAACTACTTCTCACACTTGCTAAATATAAATACATGAGTACCCCAAGTATGCTTGGTCATGTTATATTAGTTCATTTTTGCAAGATTGGCATCTTAATTGACGAGAGAGTTGGCTAATGAGGTTCTCATATTTCGATGACTTTGAGGTGTTGATGTGTTGTAGTTTTGTTGTTGATTTTTTTCGGGGCTTGATGCTATAAAATGTTTTCTGTGGCAGATATATAAGGAAGCTGAGAAGTTTGCTTATTAGAATGGAGCAAAGGTGGCTGTTGTTTATGGTGGAACGCCAATGGGTCAGCAAGTTTGTGTCTCTGCAGGCTTACTGGCCATTCCGTTTTCTATGACCACTTCTATGATTCGGGTGATTCCATTCATGATCAGATTGTGAAACTGGTACAGCAGTACACCTAGCTAGTTCCTTTATTAACTTGTGTCTTGTAGAAATTTTTCATTCATTAAGCATTTGAACTTGTCTGCAGATTAGTAGATATGAGTTATTTTGAACTGATGTTCATGATTAGGTTTGTGTACATGAGACAATGGTGGATTAATGGAAATTGCAATGAATGATTTTGGATGTGGATTTTATGGTTTCATGAATGGACAATTTTAATTTCCAAAATGCATGCATACCAATTGTAACAGAGGACTACTAATATATGTTATCTCAAATTGCAAGATACAACAAAAGCACACTAATGTGTGGTTGCAGCTGCACAAAAGCAACACAAAAACCAATTAGAAGTCTATTGTCTTTTTGGCAGTGGGACGACAGAAAATTGTAGTCTAAATGGCAAAACAACAACATAAGTTAGATGGAATTGTTGGCTAAAGAGTATAACAACAACAAATAAGTGTGGTTGGACTTGATCATAGATAATATAAAACACGTACTATTAGTGGTCCTTTTTATATTCAGATCACAAATATTTGTCGTCTTAATAACCTCAAACGACAGTAAATTGTCATTGTAATGAGACTGACATAACAGAAATAATATGATATCTATTGTCTAAACCATTTCCCAACATCACATAAGTACAATTTCAAAACCTTTCACATAACACTTAAATGTCATATAAACCTCCCTTGAACGACACTTAATTGTCCTCTGATGCACTTTGCGACCACAGATAATTGTTGTTTAAAGTCAATTTGCACAACATTTAATTGTTGTTGTATGCTAGAAGACACAATAGTATTTACAAAAGTCTGTGGTTGTTTTGTTTATCAGACAATACAAAAATGTTGTTTGAATGCTTTTAAAGATACAGATCACAATGTTCCCAAAATGCAAAACTCATCAGACAACACAAGACTTTTATTTTTTTATGTCGTCTGAAAAATCAGACGACAGAACACTTCTGTCGTCTGATGCCCCCAAGAGACGACACCGTACTAGACGACATATTTTTGTTAGTTCAGACGACAGAACAGTTCTGTCGTCTGAAGGCCTTTTTGGCATAGTGCGATGAGATGATGATCTCTTTTTTTTTTTTTTAATGTGGTAGCTTCAGCCTTTCACAGAAGATGAGTTGGAAGAACCCGTATTGTTTGGATCAAAGGAATGGGTTTATTTATACCCTTCTATTCCTTTCGATCATGTTCCAAGAACAAAGCCATCGATCATCACCTTCCTTCGAGTTTTTTGGATTGCTTGGGTCATTAAATGGATTAAAGTTTGTTTCTTGATGCTTTTACACCTAATCTATTTGCTTTTCTTCTCAATCCTTTGGTTATTACCTAGATTAAGAGCCCAGGCATCTTATTGTACAGTGGTTCTTGCTGGGTTTCTTCCATCCTCTTCCCCTATGTTCTTTATCTTCAATTTAACCGTATTACATGCCGATGCTTTGCTGTTTTCTGATGTCCCATCTCTTGTTTATAGTTCTGCATATATGATCATATCCATGTAAGTTTGCAAAATCTCAAATGTTATGTTCTCTTCTTTACGAGGGATGTTTGCCAGGTGTGATCTGATCATCCTTCTTAGGTCGGCTCAGCGGTGGTATTTAATTATGAACATAATTTCCGCTTCTCATTCCATAGTTATCTTGATCCACTCTTCCGTCCATCCTTTTTCTGCACTCGTTTTAACTCTCACTTTCAAATTATGGTTTCACCAAATTCATCTCCCCCGGGGCCTCCTCCCACAACTAGATCGATTCCGCTTCCTTTTGGGGAAGGAACCAGTCGTTATCAGCCTGGCTTTCCTGAATAAGAGATTCCAACTCCTCCACCTGCCTATAGGGAACATGATTTCCTAGCCCCACAACCTCAACCTTTTTCTCCTGTTGCAGTTAATCGTGGCCACTACACCATTCCTTTTACAGCTTCTCCTCCAATTGTTGACCTACTAGATGATCCTTCAGAATCTAGGTCCGTCGATGAAGGAAAATGATGTCTTGTTGGTCAAGTGTTCGGTCAGCCGGTTTAGGCTAAGAGTATACGGGCTCGGTGCATGGCCAGCTAGAAAGGCCTTCTCGGTGGATTCCAAACTCATACGGCCCGGATTGGATCCGAATTACTTTTGATTTTGAAGAGGATCTGATTTATTTGAATAATAAACCATGGTTTGTGCAAGGTCAAATCCTAGAGCTGAAGAGATGGACTCCAGCCTTTTGTCCATTCTGATCCATGTTGTCCACACCCTCAGTTTGGGTTCGTTTTCCTTTACTGCCTCTTCACTGCTGGACAAAAGAAAAAGTCATCAAGTTGGCTAATGCTGTGGGGCGCTGCAGAATGGTTGACATGGAATCATTGAATCCAGAAACCTCTCTCTTTGCTAGAGCTTGTGTGGAACTTGATCTCACTAAAACACAGCCTAGAGCTCTTCGCCTCCATGCCGATCCTTTTTCCAATAATTGAAGCTTATTTATCATAATTAGGAGACTTTATTTGAAGCTTGTTTTTTTTTTTTGTGGTCGTTTTGACAGTCCTTTGGGTACCTGCCCATCTCGTGCTCCTCGAAGGAACTACCTCATGCTACCTAGGCTTCCAAATGAACCCAAGATTATTCCACATCAGGACTCAAATCGTGTCTCCTGTGCTCCCACTAATCTACCTGAGGAAAATCTATTTATTTTATATCCGCGGTCCTCTGCAGAGGATGCCAACATCACCGAATCGAAACTCTCTACCGTCCAGACCTGCCCCAACACTGAATCGAAATTCCCTAACTCGTCCCAACTCCGTGTTTACTCGCTCTGGTTCTCGACCCAATTTTCGACATCCTGGTGTAACCTACGTCGATGCAATGCCTACTATCTATGACACTTTGGATTCTGGGTTCGGAGACCACTCTGAAGCAGCCGAGCAACACCCTCTGCCATCTGTTATTCTTGATGACTCCCATGCCTATGCCATTGAGGTAGCTGCTGCGGCTCCAGATCATGAGCCAGAACATGAGCCGTTTGTCCATCCTTAAGTGAATCCCCAGGAGGGGATGCAAGATGATGATTTAGCTGCCAATGAAGAATTAGACCCGGAGCTTGATAATCATGAAGACGTGGAGGAAAAGATAAAAGTGGTTGAGGTGAGTTCTGATTCTTCAACCTCTACTTTTTCTATGGACTCTGCTAATTCGATAATCACATCAGACACAGTTGAGTCTATTTATAATCCATATGCTGCCTCTTATAATGATTTCTTAATTCCATATCAATCTATGAATCATGCTTCTGTTCATTCTGTTAAGGATGATAATGAGATCAATAATGGCAATATTGTGGCTCTGATTGATGACTCTAGACAAATGGGATCCTCTGCTCTGTCTCATAACAATAGAAAATGAGGACGAGAAGATATTGATAACTTTGGTGCAGAACCTTCTTCTGCAAATATGTCTGAATGAGCATCATGTGTTGGAATTGTCGTGGCTGTTCACGACAAGGTTTTATGTCGCAAGCTACCTTTTTGAGATCTTTGCTGGCTTTTGACATCTTTTGTCTATTAGATACTAGGTTAACTAATGATGCAGCAAAGAGTTTGGCTGATAAACTACCGTTTTGTAAATATGTCTCCATCCCTGTTGATGGGCAATCTGGTGGCTTGCTTTTGTTGTGGAATATTTCAGTATATAATGTGAATGTGTTGGTTCCTCACTCTCACTTTATTCATTGTCATATTATGCATATCCCATCTAGTTCCCAATGTCATCTTACATTTGTTTATATGTATCCCCAGCAGCATAAACAACTACAATTGTTGAATGAATTGTATGTGTTGCATACCAATGTCAATCATCCGTGGATCCTTCTTGGTGATTTTAATTGTATATTAAACTTGACTGAAAAATCTAATGGTGTTAGAAGAACTAATAAATATATGATACAATTTAGGGAGTTTCTTAATAAAGCTGGGTTAATTTCTCTTCCTTACACGGGTAATGCTTTCACACTTGGACCAATAAACAACATGATGATGATCGTATTTGTGAAAGGTTAGATCGAGCCTTAGCTAACAGTTCAACATTGTCCTTGTTTCTTCATATGACACTTAATAATTTGCCAGTTGCTGGATCCGATCATGGTCCCATATTGTTGTCTTTCAACTCCCCAATTACTAAGAAACGCCGAGCCTTCAGGTTAGAGGTTATGTGGCTTCACCATCCAGACTTTCGAAACATAGTTCGGACTGCTTGGAGGTCTCCATCTGTGGGGACTTCCACAGAGAATTTTTTGTCAAAAGTCAATGCTTTTCAAGCACTAGCTAGAACTTAGAATGCTTCTGCATTTGGTAATCTTTTTCAACGTATGAGACAGTGACATGAGCAGATTCAGCACATTCAAAGCTATCAACCAGGTACTTCTCCTGACCCTAATGGATTTCTTGAATTTTCCTTAATCTCTCAACTTGAATCGTTGTTTCGGGATGAAGAATTGTTTTGGGCTCAACGTGCTAAAACTAATTTGTTACAACTAGGTGACAAAAATACAAGATTTTTTCAAATGAAAGCTACTATCCGTAGGAAAAAGAATCAAATCTTACGCATTAGGGATGATCTCAATAATTGGACCAATGATCAAGATCATATTACTTCAATCCTTATCAATTCTTTTCAAAAACCTTTTACGTCTTCTAGTCCTCCTTGTTCTCATGTGTTAGCATCTTTTCTCTCATTTATCCAACCTTGCATTTCTGAGCATGATAATGCCTCGTTATTATCTCCGGTTTCGTTGGATGATTTTTTTAAGGCGGTTCATATTATTGGAGCTTTCAAAACCACGGGTCCGGATAGTCTGTCTGCTATTTTTTTTCCACACTTTTTGGCACCAAGTCAAGGGTCCTTTATTTCAGTTAGTCTCTTATTTCTTTTCTTCAAACATTGATTTGTTTCTCATAAATCGTACTAACCTTGTTCTTATCCCAAAGACTGAGCACCCAGAAACTGTGAACCACTATAGACCAATAAGTCTTTGTAATGTTGGGTATAAAGTAGGGCTGGGACTAGGAACCGTAAAACCGGAGGAACCGCACCTAAAGTCTCGGTTCGGTTCTACGACATATGTGTTTGTAATTTTCTCGGTTCGGTTCTTGGCATTGTTTACACGGTTCGGTTCCGGTGCTTGTTTTTAAAACCTCCTTTGAACCGAAATATAGATGTCAGTGTATAATTGGATAATAAGGCCGAGCTTATTTCTGTAAAATAGACCCTTTCTCATGTGATCAGGCACTACTTGTATACGATTAGAACCTTCCATCTTATCTCATAATCTCCTATCCATTCGATCAAAACCCTAAAAATTTATCTCTTCCCTCAAACTCTCACTCTTTCAATCTCCATCCTAGATCAGATCCGACTCTGACTCTCTGACTCTCTCACTCTCTCAGCTGGTCAGATCCAGACGAGCGAGACGAACCCAAACGAGCTAGAGTGCGAGACGAACCCAGAAACATCGCATCTGCGATTTGGTTAATGTAGCTCTGCCTGGGATTTGGTTGATGATCCGTCTTCGATTTGGGCCATGGCTCAATGTAAGCTCTCAATCCTCCTCTTCCTTCTTAATTCTTATTCACTTCTCTTCGTAGCTATTATTTCAGATTTTCAGTCTTATAGAAGTTATACCAGACTACTAGAGGCATATTTCATCAATTTGAACCGATCTCTTCTTCTTCTTCTTCATAACTACTGGTATGAGATTTCTCCAGATCTATTGCATGGATTTGTGTTCTAGATTTATCAGTTTGCTGTGTTTTTAGATTTGTTGTTTGCATTTAAACTATGCAGTTTGCTATGCTTTGCCATCTTGATGTGTTTTGACTTTTGATAATGACATAATGTCATGTTGGATTGTTGATTTGCAGAATGCTGTTGGAACTTGAAAGAATCAAGAATGGTAGAATGCATTGTGGCATTTCAGGAAACTGGACAGCTTTGCATCTTTAGTGCTGTTTTGCTATGTGTACAGGAATCGGTTAGAACTCGTAACCGAACTGAACTAAACGGTTCCGGTTCCAAATCGGTTCCGGCAAAAAAAAGTAACAAAACCGAACCGAAAACAAATTGTCGGTTTCGGTTTCAGTTCTAACAAAAAAATCTAAAAACAGAACCGATCCCAGCCCTAGTATAAAGTCATTACGAAGATCATGATAACCAGGCTTCGTCCTTTACTAATTAGGCATATCCGAACCAAGGTGCCTTTGCCCCCGATAAGTCTTTCCATGATAACATTCTTATTGAGCATGAATTATTTTCGTCTTTTAAGAAACGTGGTAGGATGGGGTCTATCTCAATTGGGATTATTTGTTTGCTTGTCTACAGGCCTTTGGTTTTATAATCAATGGATAAGTCTAATAAAAAATTGTCTCACTACTGTCTCTTTTTCAATCCTCCTTAATGGTTGCCCGCATGGATCGTTTAAACCTAATAGAGGGATTCGTCAGGGCGACCCTCTTTCACCCTACTTATTTATTCTTTCTATGGAGCCTTTTATCTGAAGTCTAAATGCCCTTGCTACTAAATCTAAATCATATGTTGGTCTTTTGACTTCTACCCATGGTTTTAAGGTTTCTAATCTTATGTTTGCGGATGATTGTCTTATTTTTGCTAAAGCTTCTCATTCTGCGGCAACAAATCTTTTACGTACCTTAACTCTTTTTTCTGAAGCTTCTGGCCAGCACATAAATTATCACAAGTCCACTGTTTATTTTTCCAACAGTATTTTGGCCTCGGTAAAAAGAGATATTGCATGATGTTTAGGTATTCAGCATAAATCTTCTATTGGTAGATATCTTGGATTTCAAAATATTATTTGCTGGAAAGATCCTCTAAATTTTAATGATCTTACTGTTAAGATCCAGAAGAAGTTAGTTGTTTGGAAAGCCAATACACTATCCCGTGCAGGTAAGTTGACCTTACTTAAATCTAATTTGTTAGGGATGTCAAATCATATTTTATCTTGTTTCAAGTGTCCGCATATTTTATCTAATTATAATAATCGGGAATTTCGTCAATTCTTTCGGAGTAGTTCCCATGGCAATGTAGGTTGGCATCAAGTCTGCCTCCCAAAATCCAATGGTGGTTTAGGTGTCAGATTACCCAGCCAGTTTAATAAACCCGCTTTAGCTAAGCTTGGGAGGAAAATCTTAACGCAACCTCATAATTGGTGGATTCAGTTAGTTACTAGAAAGTACTTAAAACATCATCATCTATTTACTGTCCAGAAAAAAGCATCTAACTTCCTGGCTTGGAAAGGTATTCTTGATGCACGAGACTTACTATTGAAAGGTGTTAGGTGGATTGTTGGGGATGGGCATTCTATATTATTTTGGTCTTTTAACTGGGTATTTCCTTTTCCAATTTTCATTTTGTTGCCAGAAGATCAACGATTTCTTTTAGATTGGAATCTTACTGTGGCACATTTTATTAACAGTCATACTTGGGATATTCATGCTCTTCAGACTGTTCTGCCTCCCGATATTGTCCAACATATTATAGCCATCCCAATTCCAATACGTCCTATGCTGGATACGTTTGTTTGGGACCCTTCTTCTTTTGTTGATTTCTCTATTAAGTCTGCTTCTTGGCTTTAGACCCAGAATGTTCCTAATCATTCACGATCTTCATTGTTATCAAAAATGTGGAAGCTCAACATTGCTCCTAAAGTTAAAATATTTTCCTGGAACTTAATTTGCACGGCCCTTAAGACCCGAGATAAGCTTTCACTAGGCCAATAACGTCAATATACAACACTTTTTACACAACGAATTTTTTTTTTTTCGTTGTGTGATGAAGGAAAGTGAATCATACAACATGTCTAAGAAACTTTCGTTGTATAAGGCTGTTAAAATTTAAAAGTTTTTAGCTAGAAACTCACTGCACAACACTTAGAAGAAATGTTTGTTGTGTGAATGGAAAAAAAATAAGCGGCATATTTCCCTCTTCCTTCTGCTCAAACTCCCTCAAGTATAGTATAACAGTCGACTTGTATCTGTTGTATGACTGTAGCTTGCAAAATGTCATACAACAGTTTTTTTACTTTGTGTTGTCCAAATGAGGAAGATATATTGGGAAGGTTTGGATGTGCCCCAAAATGGCATTCATTCCCCCAAAGCGAACAAATTTTGATTGAAATGTAGGTTACATATATGTATTCATACAACGTAATTACTTACTTGTGTTGTCTGAATGAAAAACTCCTATCTCTAGCGCCAAAAGTGATACTTTGATTGCACATAAGCGGGAATTTTCCCTCTTTGCTCCCTCAGCTCAAATTGAATATATAGATAATCAGACAACATAACTTGATTTATGTGTTGTCTGAGTCATGGACACAAAAAAAAAGAATCAATTGCTTGCCTTTGACAAATTAATTAGGCTAGCTAGCTACCGTACCATCTCTATTCTGAGTATTATCTCACTCCCACTTAAGGGCCTCAGGCTGTTTCAACACTCTGACAAAAACTCTCCCTTTTCTTCGAGCTAGCACCCAAACGGCCAAACTCTTCCTCTTCAAAATTTTCTTCAAGCCAAAAAGCCATCACCCACCCAATACTGACATCAGTCTATTTGAATCACTCACTACTAAAAGGAAAATCTTTGATTGGGAATCCGGGTCTTCAATTTGGATTAGTAGGTTAGGGTTCTTCAATTGGAAACCCGATTAAGTTACTCTCTCTTTCTCGCTCGTATTCTCCGGCGCGACGCCAACAATTTGTCTTCTTCACTATAACAATCGTCGTTTCTCAACTCCTCTCTCACCTTCTTCACCTTTGCAACTGCCATGGAGGAGAGAGAAAGCACGCAGATGATAAAGAATTTGAGGAGAGAGAAAACAGATCTGGGATTTCTCTCTCATCCATTGTTAACGATCTGGGTATAATAGAGCTCCTGGTAGCGGAACCTCTCTTTTCTATCACCAAGTTCTCCTCTTGCCCTCACTGGTAACCTCTCTTTGATTTCATCATTTTCAAATCTTTAAATCTGTGGGTTATTCTCTGTTTTAAAGAAGGTGATTGAAATTTTTGTTCTTGACATTCAGGTGCCTTTGGGGGTAGTAAAATAGTTAACAAAGTCTTTCTCCCTTGTGATTGTTTCAGATGCTTTGGATTGTTTCAGATGGTTTTGTTATTTTCCAGGTACCATCCTTTTATTTCTATAGCCTTTGAAGGAGTTGTAAAATCTTCATATGTTCTGTAGATAAGAACTTTTTCAAAAACTAATTAGGTGTACATGAGGTAGCTGCGCTATAGTAGTTGTCTTTGAGTTATGCATCAGATTAAAATGAATGTAAAGATGGTTAGCAATTTTTGTCCTTGCAGACACATGTACATACCCCAGCCAAAAGCATTTGATCCTATTTGGATTCTACATCTGTTGGCATTTTAATCCTTTACCGATGATACTAGACTAGAAGATTAATTCTGGTTCTGAATCTTTCTCACCATAATTAATTTAGAACTCTTAGAGCACCTTGTACACGTAGGATTAAGCTTATGATGTTCTCTTTCCTATAGGATAGATTATACTCTATTTTTTAGCTTACCGGTTTCTTATTGTATTCGACATTATTATACACATAAAAAGTATAGAATGTTGCTCGATCTTCTAATATGGAAATACGGATGTCTGATATCATTGCCATTACTGCGATGTTGAGGTTTCCCCGGTCAACAGAAAGCTAAAGTTTCTTAATTATCAAAATTTGGATGTCTTGTTAGTACATTTGTTGTCTCAGCAGCAAATAGTCATCCATAGAAGGGCTTTTTATTTTTATATTTGTGGTAGGTCAATATTAGTCTGTATCTAGCTTTTGACCGAGTGACATACATTCCACATTCTTGGCATCAAGATTGTTGGTGGTGATCATAGGCTCAGCGTAAGTAGTCTTCTTGTCTCACTTTCCTTCTAATGTGGTCTTCCTTTTGTACTACTTACTATATAAAGGGAAGTACTCTTGTCTTTGAAAGAAATATTTTAGAAGCATTTATAAGTTAGCTACAATCTGCTTGCACTCTTATAGTCTAATGTGAACCATAGCTGGCTATGATCACAAGAATATTTTAAAGTAATATCTTTAAAATTCAAATACTCCCATCTTATAAGTGTGTAAGTCCTTCACTATCACTTACATACTTTGGCTACAGACATTCAGAAAATTGCAGGAAAATTTGAGAAAGATTCTTGTGAGTTTGTTTCATAAGTATCCCAAGTTTTTCATGCATCCCTCTTTTGAGTATAAAGTAGATGATCAAATTCATATTGCAGGTCAAGATTGTTGAGCAGGAAGAGATCTTTGTGAAGCAGAGAGCTGAATGGGAAGCTAAAAACAGGGGTCACTGCAACAAGGATTAGGTTTATAACTCTTTTCCATTCTAACCTGCTATCTTTAAATTTGGAGCTTGATGCTAAAGTACGTAGCATTAATGATTGGCTAAGTATGGACTATGTTCACATTTTACGTTTCATTAATGCCTGAGCACAGGTCTGAAAATGCCACTATGTAACAAACACATTGCTAGCGGATTTGGCTATAATATATATGTTTTGGATTTGATACTTTTTGGGTATGAATGATGTATTTCATATCCTTGGTAGTAGAATGAGAGCGGTGGTATCTCAAATTCTCATATGAAGTGTCTAGATTAAAAGGTTGCCTTATTTTTTATTTGTGATTCTCCCATTTTATGTTATAATGCAGTACATGTGTGGATATTGGTTAGTTAACAACTCCTTGTGATTTCAAGGGAGCTTTTTCATGGCTGATGGATATATCATGAATTGGTGGAACATGGTTCATGTATCTAAATACTAGATAGTGTTACATATGAGAATCAAATAAGAATTGTTTCTGATCATTGATACTTTGTAAAAACTGAGGCTTCATTACTGATTTTCTTGTCAATTTGAAAGCACATTCAGGCTTAATTACTGATTTTATCTTAAGTGCATATGGGTTTGATGGCAGATTAAATAACAAGCTTAATTCACTTTTCTTAGTTATTGTTTGATACTATAGACGATGAGGTAAGTAAACTGCAAATAGTTTTGGATATTAGGTTGTGCCTTCTTTCATTGCTTGGATTATAATTGAAATGGTGAATAACTGAATCAATGTATTGTGTAGGTTGGTGCTGCGTTTTCCATTGTTTACATATTTGGAGCTCCGGTCATGTTTGTTGGGTGTGGGCAATGCTACACAGACCTCAAAAAGTTGAATGTGAAATCAATTGTGAAGACTCCTTCGGGTAGAATGCTTAGATTAGAATGCTTTTGTTCTTTTAATGTTGCTTTGGATGATTAGGAAGTGCTCCCTTTTTACATTTGAAGTTTATAGTACGAGTTCGATTAATCATTTGATGTTTGCAATCAATTTTGTGTCCAATTAATCACTGTTCATTAGGTAAAATTGAGCATTAATAATGCACAAAGTTCAGGAAATGAAAATGATTATACAACTGATTCTAAATGACAATCCAATGTTGTCTCAGTACACAAAATTTGGGTATCTATATAATGCCATCTTATATATCAGACAATGGTTTTTCAAAAACTATGTTTTCTGATTTACAATCACACAACTGTAAAAATTGAAAGACGTTGTTCAAAACTAAGTCACACAACAACCATACTCTACAACTGAAGTGTGATGACAAATCAGAAGACACTGAAATTCAAAAAAACGTTGTCTGAAAATGCTTTCCAACAACAGCTTGAAACAAATTTTGTTGTCTGATGCATGCACCAGCCGTGCGCAACATGGCTGCACGGCAGCTCTGCCTAGCATCTGCCGAGGGAAGGCACAACACTTATAACAAAAATATGTTGACTGTTCTTATGTCATACAACGGTGCAGCACCGTTGTGTCATTTTTCATCACACAACGCTCCGATACACAACGGAGATCGTCCAAATCACAAAACGATTTTGGTCTGTTGTCTGTTAGCTTTTTTGGCCTAGTGTTTCTATTTATAACCATAACATTTCTCCATTATGTCCTTTTTGTGATAGCTCTTTGGAATCCATGGATCACTTATTTATGCGCTGCTCTTTTACAGTTCAGGTTTGGTCTTTGGTACCTACTTTAAATCTTTTGTCTTGGAATTGATCCTTTTTAGATTGGCTGGACCATATTGGGAATAATTATTCTGCTGCTTAAGACCATTTTGCTTCAAGTCTTTACATTGCTTGGGCCATTTGGCATAGCAGAAATAAATTAATTTTTAAGAATCTCCATATTGTTCCTGCTTCGTGTGTGTTTCAGGCTTATGCTTTGAGCTCCAATTATTTGAAGGCCAATCCTAGGTTCTCTCACTCAAAGATTTCACAATACTTTCATATTAAGTGGCAACCCCCTAACACAGATCAAGTGAAGTTGAATTTTGACGATTCTGTCAAGAATGGTTTGGTAACTATTGAATTTGTTATTTGTAATGAGGACGGTATCCCGCTTTTTGCAGCCAATAGGCAGATTGGAAATGCATCAGTGCTTGTAGCGGAAGCCACAGCTCTTAGAGATGGTCTCCATACTGCCTTGCTTCAACATCATACTCATATCATTGTGGAAGGGGACACCAAGTTATTAATGGACTGTGTTCAAGGACACTATCAGATTCCTTGGTGAATTAAAACATTACTGTTTGGCTCCAAAACCAGTTGGCGTGCAAACAGTCTCTTTTGAGCGTATGCGCAGGCGTGCCAGCACCGCGGGATGCAGCCGTCGGGGGAGTCCCTTGACCTAACTTCTTCTTTAAGCGTTGTGGACGAGGAGAGCACCAACATCGCCACAAGGTTCTTCTCTAGCCTTCCGAGAAAGGACTTCTTGCCTTACGGATAAGGACTTTGGATGTGATCTCTTCGCGTCACCGAATCGATACTCAACGCTGTAAGCTGAGCAGAGCAAGCACTGGGAAGTTTGGAGAAAGCACGGATTCTGCTAAAGCGTGACTTTAGCTTCGCTGGGTTGCGTGGGCGTTACCCTTGCTTCGCTGGGTGGGAGAGTCTCGGTGGCAGTAGTACTGGCAGTCGGCTCTTGGAGAGACTAGGTCTGGAAGTACGGTCGCTAGGTTGATCTGGTGATGCTGACAGTTAGCTCTTGGAGAGACTAGGACTGGTGCGCGGTCACCGGGTTTCAATGAGGTTGAAGATTTGCTCCGGGGAGGCTTTGTAATCGCTAGGATTGATTGATTTTTGAGAGAGGTAGAGGTCTCTTGCTGTGTCGTCTTTAGCCTTTATATATAGGCTGCCCATAGATTCACTTTCCAAATATGAATGAAATACTATATTTTAGGCCACAGTTATTGGCCTTGAATCAAATCAAAACTCTTAATAGTTTTGATATCTATCATAGGCAATAATTAATATTATCCACCTCTGTCACCGCTAGAATATAGGCAAAGATTAATTGCCTTTTAGAGTCTCACACGTAATCTTCCTCTTAGCAACGTAATTGCCCCAAGGACTGATTCTTGGATATTGCCTTCGCGAGCACTACGTAGCTCGTGGCATGCAATCATGTATCCCTTGTTTGTTGCAATTAAAGATAATTGCATCCTTCCATATACTGACTATTTGCATGGGAAAACATTGATTGGCTGGTGGCCCACTTTAATTGCATATATATGTGTAGCCCCACGTAATGAGCCATGCATGGATAATTATACATGCATAACAAGATTACGTATATCATATAATAATCCTTGATGATTGCAAGCAAGGTGATTGCATTCTTCCTTCCTCTCCCACGTCCAACTACCATCAATTGCATGAGAAAGCTTAGCTGGGCCCACCTTGATACTTAATTGATCAACCAATGACCTTAATTGCATGGTAAGTATATATGGCCAACTCGATCTTTGCGAGCACCTTAATTTTCTTCGCGAGCAATCTTTAATTGTAATATATATATTTTCAGCTGCAAGTCCACGTCATTTATTCCTTAAGCAATAAGAACTCATGCTTGCACATCCACATCCTTCCCTCCTGCTCAATCTTGGTAATCAATCAAATCATCATATTTAATTATCAAATATTTGATAATTAATTTTAAATCAATGAATATCCAGATTCGCTTCAAAATTGCTTGGCCTCCAAATAGGCTTTATTTGGTCTCTAAACAATGTATTCCGAACTTGTCGCAAATAAATAGCTTGGTCACGAGTATTGGCCCGAATTTCTTCGAGTCCCCCTTATCGGGAAAAAATGTTATTTTGGGTTCAAAAAATTACTTCAGGATATTAAGGCGCTTACTCTACAGTTCCAATAAGTAATCTTCAAACATGTTTATCACGAGGCAAATTTTGTTGCGGATCGATTAGCATCGGCAGCACATAGTTCTCATAATCCTTCTGTTTGGTTTTTATGTTTGCACATTTTTGTGTTCCCAACGTTCCACTTAGATCAGCTGAAGGGGGTGTGGCTAGAGGTTTTGTTTTCTAGTTCCCGTTTGGTTTTTTCAATCATTAAAAAAAAAAATAAAAAATAAAAAAAAAAAATAAAATCCAGATTCAACGACTTATACTGCCTACGAGAGACATGCAGCGCCATACTCCCAAAGAGCAGTACGACTCCAACCTGAATACTTTGACTCATGAGAGGCAAGCATGACCCATCAAGGAAGTCCCAGAGCACCAAACCAAAAGTCCACAAGAAGATGAGATAGCCGAGCCCAATCTACCAAAGCAGTGAGCCCAATATGCCATGCATGCCATATCCAAATCAACAAACATAATCTGATCCACCTGCCGCGACGGCATCTACTCAGAACCAACGCCATAGCCTGCCGCACCAACCCACAGTAAGCCAGCTAGGCTACATTGTAATGGTGTCCGTGACTTGAGGCATTCTATCTATATATATATATATATATATATATATATATGTATATAAAAGCCAGCTAGGCTACATTGTAATGGTGTCCGTGACTTGATGAGGCATTCTATATATATACATATATATATATATAAAAGCCAGCTAGGCTACATTGTCATGGTGTCCGTGACTTGATGAGGCATTCTATATATATATATATATATATATATATATATATGAATTCCCTGCACGCCATGCAAAATCATCACGTCTTTGTTTACAAACGTCGGCTAATTTGATCTCATTTCATTATCGATCCTTCTGTGATCCGGAAACTGTAAAGAATTCGAATAGTCTCTAAACCACAATGTAAAGATCGACATGTTATGTAGTGTATGCATGCTTCCTTTTGATATCTAGTGTTCCACGTTGATCGAGTTTGAATGTCACTTCGTCTTTCCTCTTCAAATCATTCATATCATTATATGTATAATTTATGAACTCCTAACTAAAAAGGATTATAAATATGATGCACGAAAGACATAATTATATAGATGTATATATAATGGCAACCTAAAAGGCTAAAACGTTCTTCGATCGTTTCGATATCTGCAAGCTACTGAAATCAGTCAAGCAACAACTCTTGCCAATTTCAGCTAGTCACATCAGTGGTTTGACAATTTGTTGATGTGAATTAGCTTGCGAGTGCCAACTAGTTGTTTTAGTAAGACTATATATCTCATCGCATAAGTATCACACGTTATCAGTAAAGAAATTGAAAGGAGCATGTACATCATAACGTAAATAGATCTTAACTTGATTTGGACCTTGGAAGTTGGAACTGAATATCACGCAGAGTACAGAGTGCAGTACGTATTACTCGGTGCCTATATATCACAAGAAGTTCCCTCTTATTTAGGGCTTGTGTGTGTGTGTATATATATATATATGTATGTGTGTGTCTCTATATATATATATATATATATATAGTGTGTGTGTGTGTCTAGATAGGATCTGTATATCAGATTTTATCCAGAGCGGAGCTTCGCTTTGAAATTAATGTGTGAAGTTCGAGTTTTGAGTCATTTTTCGATCACATATTCACATCTCGATTGTTCAGTTTTTAGGTACTACTGTATAGATCATCTCTGCAAATTTTCAGCCAAATTAATGATCGTTAATGTATCTAACTCGCTTAAACCAATAGACTGACTGAATCTATCAACCTGAACCGTACTAGCTTTAACGCAGTTATCAATGCCTTACCGATCATCAATATGGCTGAAAATTTGCAAAGATGATTTATACACTAGTACCTAAAAACTGAACGGTCGAGATGTGGATATGCGACCAAAAAGTGACCAAAAACTCGAACTTCACATGTTAATTTCAAAATGGAGCTCTGCTCGTGCGTGTGTGTGTGTATATATCACAAGAAGTTCCCTCTTATTTAGGGCTTATATATATATATATATATATATATATATATATATATATATATATATATCTCCACATATGCCTCCACCTATATATCACAAGAAGTTCCCTCTTATTTAGGGCTTGTATATATATATATCCACATATGCCTCCAAATATATATGGTACCTTTACTCGTCTGCACCCCAGTAGATGACAATCGATCATATCTCTAAAGGAGATTATTCTTGCATTTTCAAATGAGTTCGGACAGCTTACACTCGTGCAGTCGTGCAGCATAGTTTCAGAATGACGCTGACAAGAAACACAATTATAGAGAACTGTAACTTGTTTAAGACTTAATATTTGAAGGGTACGGTTGGTATAAATTTCAAGGACAATTTTTAAATTTTGATTTAGAGAATGAATGATTTCAGTCAGTATATATGCTACACTATATCAAAGCAAGTTGAAAGAAGCATTTCACGTTTTCTAAAATCAGCATGACACAGATGTAGACTTGATATCTTGCTTAAGTACTAGATGATCCTTTGAATTGAGAATTGTTTAGATCAAAGAAGAAGAAAAAGAAGTTGGGAATTAGGCATATAAAATTAATGTTTGCTAAGTGCATACTCCCATCCCTATTAGTATTGTTCGGCAGGAACTGGATATTCCATTAAGAAGCCAAACGAAAACTACATGTATGTAATTAAGCAAGTACAACAAAAGGAGGAAGGCCCAAAGAGCACCAAGTACACCTACTCTTCGTAGCTAACTCCAAATTAGAAGGAGACAAAAGAATTTTAAAAATAGAGCTAGCACTAGGGCTGCCACTTGGTTTGGTAATTACCAAACTGACCGAATACCAACCGATATTTTAAGTTTGGTAAACTGACTGTTTGGTAACTGAGACCGATAAAACTGAAATTGAAAATTACCGAAAAAGTTGGTTTAGTTTTGGTAAATACCGAATATACCGATTATCTAAATATTCACTTTATATACTATGGTTTTCAATACACATACATGTATATTAAGAAATAAACATAAAATTTTTCATAATTGTATGAACATTACTACATATACTACATTAATAGTACATGTATTTTCAGTAACCTAGTCAAAGATGGTTAAATAACCTAGTTTTATTGAAAATGACTCAAACTTGATGTCATATATACAAAAGAAAGCTATAATTAGGAGATGAGTACAAAGTTTACGACTATAGAATTAAAGAACCTAGTTTTGTTCGTTCTAATTTTAATTACAAAGAATGTTTAGTTGTTCTAAAGTTGGTAATACCGAATTTGGTAGTTATGATTAAAAACCGAAAATTTTGGTCGGTAATTGGTAGCTCAATTTTGAAACCGAAAGCTTTGGTTTTGAAGTTGGTAATACATATAACCGATTCGAACCAGCCCTAGCCAGTACTGCACCTTAGATCAAAGTCAAGATTAAGATCAGATCACGATAAAGATCAAGTGACCAGGGGCAGAACAGTCATGAGGTTTTTTTTTTTGGAACTCCAAACCTTTTCCCTAACATCAAATTAATATATAAAATATTATAGAATTAATTAAATAATCTATTAGACAGTGAAGTAAATCCCTCTATCTCCACCCACATGAGAGTATACATGTATACAAAGAAAAACTCAATGCTAGTTCTAATTAGACCTCCAAATTTGATATTTTGACATCTTCTACTTATTAAATCTCCAATTCACTTTTTTGAATACTTAAAAAACCTACAAACAGTTCTTTAATTTTACCAAAACACCCTTGAACAATTAAATATGTATCTGTTTTAGGGAATCAGAAATTGAGAGATAATCGCTGTGTATACTCATTGATAATAGGGGCCTCTTTATATAGAGGATTACAATGCATAGAGATAGAATCATACAAGGAAAGATAATCTCTAGATTCTTCTAATTGAACCCTATTACCACTAGGTCAAGTAACCTAGAGTTTGGATTAAACACAAATAGAGATATCCTTAAACACTCCCCCTTGTGTTGTCCAAACGCGGTGCTTCTCTCGTTGCCTCGTTAAAAACCTTGCCGAGTAACAAAAACTCAGTGGGACAAAAATAATCTTGGTCGAAGAGGAAAAAGAGCATAACACACCCTTCACGTTTCGAGGTGAACATGTAGACATCTCCGCCTGATGTCTACGCCTCCCCCTAATGACTACGATCATAGGAGTTCGGATAATTTCCGCAAGCCAATTCTCGCCACATGTTTCTCGAACGTGGATTTGGCAATGACTTAGTAAACAAGTCTGCCTTACTGTCCTCATATTGAACCTAGTTCACTTTGATCTCGAGGAGAGTCTGTTGTTGCTGATTATGCTTGGTGTTATCGCTTTTGATGTAGTCTTGTCTCATTTGTTCAAAACAAGCAGCATTATCCTAAATGCTCGTAGACTCATCTGTGGTAGACTTCAAACCACAATTGTTCGAACCTGCATAATTATGGATCCAATCCATACACATTCACGAACCACTTCGTGAAGAGCAATGATCTCTGCATTGTTTGAAGATATAGCGATTAGGGTCTATTTTGTAGACCTCCAAGATGTCACGGTCTTTTCCCATGGTGAACACTTGACCGGATTGGGAATGACCTTTGTGTGGGTCAGAGAGATACCCAACATCAGCAAAACCTTCCAAAACACATGTCATTTTGGGATGGGGATAGTGGACGCAGGCCAGTGTTGGCGGCGTACCTGGTGTGTGATGGGTCCGAATCCATCATCTCTTTGTAGGGATAGAACAAGCCCATATCAATCATGTATCTCAAATATCGAAAGATATCTTTTACACCAATCCAATGACGTCGCATTGGCGCAGAGCTATATCTAGCTAACAAGTTCACAACATATGAGATGTCCGGTCTTGTGCATTGGGATAACTACAATAATGCGCCTATTGTACTAAGTAAGGCACTTCTGCCTCTAGCACATCTTCGTCATCATCCTTTCGACGAAGAGGATCCTTTTCAGGATCAAGACTATGGACGATCATGGGGGTGCTTGAAAGCTTGACCTTGTCAAAATGCCTAAGCATCTATCGACACAATGCTCAAGTTCTAAACCGAGACATAATCGTGTTCTCCCAAAATCCTTCATCTCAAACTCGGATTTCAAGTGTTCAGCGGTTTCCCTTAACTCTTTAAGAGCTTCTAATGAAGATCATGTCCAACATGAACCGCGATGGAATCCGAAACTTGTTATGGAAACGTGTGGGCATATCCCCTCCCAATCAAGTAGTCATTTTAGTGAGCGTTTCAACCTCTTTGTAAATGCGCTCCACGGTCTAGAGCCACTTGACTTGGGTAAATGAAGTTCACCATGAACCGTTATGTATATTCCGTATCTAGATCCCTATAGAGATACGTAGTGACCACATTTGTAAGCTACATGTTCAGTTATTCGGAAACTACCAAATTGACAAGGTAGTGGAGTGCAATGACATCCATTACGAGATAATATGTCTCATCGTAGTCGACTCCAGGGCATTTTGTGAGAAGCCTTGTGCCATAAGGCGAGATCACTATCTCTTTTTCTCACTACGCTTTCTAACGAAGACCTAGTCAACAGGTTTTATGTTAGGAGGTGTTGGCATCACTAGCTCGAAAACATTCCTCTTCGTTAGAGAATCCTTCTTAACCTGGATCGCATCTTTCCATTTAGGCCAAATCTCTCTACGTTGGCATTCATTCATCAACGGAGCGTGGTTCGATATCGTCAGACTCAACAAACTCATGTGCAATGAAATGCGCAACTACATCAATTATGATGGAGTTTCTATCCCACGTCTCATGTACACTAGTGTAAGTTTCGTAGAGCTCTATATTCTCAGGAATAGGTTTTGACGTTGAGGCGTCCCCCAACGATAACCATAACCTGGAAGATTCTCATAAGACGGATTTTGAGTCTTGATGATCAAAGGATTGAAATGTGCCAAAGTATCCTTCGAATTCACGGGCCTCCCACGCATCCTAGCTGGGGCCATGGCCTGTAACGCCAGAGTGCCACTCTCTTTGGCGTTGGCGCCATGCCTGCCTCCGTGTAGGGTGGCGCTACGTCCTCTCGTAGGAACGTCCTTCCTTGCAGGCATGTTTGCAGCATATTTGTATGATCTCGTCACTGTAATAGGGATCGAGATGAGACATAGTGGGGACAAGCCACGACAATTCCTGTCGTTCCTGCTGAACATCCGTGTTCTTATCTCACCCTAACGATGGGAAGAGTGTCTCATCAAAGTGACAATCCGCAAATCTAGCGGTAATGAGATCGCCTGGCAAGGGCATTAAGTGGCGGACGTAGTTGCCCATTTGTCTGTAAGGACCTATCATAGAGCGCTGTGGCGGCGCAATTGGCACATAAATGGCTCACTCAAATATGCGTAAATACGATACTTGTACCCAGTCACTAGCTGTAACGCAGAGGTACATTGAGTGGCGGTGGGTCGTAGACGAATTAGCATAGCTGCATGCGATATTGCATCACCTCAAGCGGATAGAAAGAGATTGGTGCGCATTACCCATGTCTGGACTATCATTGTAGTCGTTTCCGCAAGACCATTTGGGTGTACATGGGAATGTGATATCCAACAACAGTCCCATTGCAATATCCATCGAAAGTCCTTCGATGTAAACTCTCTAGCATAGTCAAATCCAATTGACTGAATAGGATGATCTGGGGAGTGAGCCCGTTGTCTTATGATATGTGTTAGGAGTGTAGCATAAACAGCATTACAAGTGGACAATGGCACGACACGTGACCAGCGTGTTTGCGCGTCAACCAACATCATGAGATATTTAAACGTCCGCAAGTTGGTTGAATCAGTCCATAGAATCCCCATGGATTTGATGTAAGAACAGAACGAGTATTTTCATATCTTTTGCATAGATTCCACTAGAGAGACACATAAACTTCTCTAAGATGCGCCTTTGTTCGCAATCGTTAGAGGTATTTGCAAAGAAACTCATCTCCGTTCTCTACATGCGTTTTCGCATGGAATCCGTTGGCTATTCATAGGGCAATTTGCCCTAAGAGCGTAGAGAGTTTCTGTGACAGTAATTAAGGTGCCATTTGGCAAGTGGAACTTGGGCTATTCCATGTACTTGAATTAATATTGATGGCCCAGCCATCGTAGTCACAAAGTAATATGCTCAGAATCAAAATTGAGTCATAATGAAAAGAACTCGAAATTTTATTCATAAGCCAATGGAGTACATCATTGTTTCTTTGATCAAAGAAAATCCAATCCAATAAACTAGTTAATGCAAAACAATGGTAGTCGTATAACTCCTTTCGGTATTTCCAATGTAAATGTGACCAGGTGAGTAGAGAGATGTCGGTGGAGCAAAGCTCGCTTAAGTACCACTTATCTCAAATCCTTCCTAGACATCACACTTACATTGAGTACGCCTACTTTGAAGAAAGACTAATATCATTGGCATCTACTACAAAAGTAATATGGCAACCGCCTACATCTCTTGGAAAATAAAAAGACTTAATCAAAATCGCCAGTTTCTGGGTCTTGATCCTTGTAGTCTTCCACCCTTCGATCGAGATCGCCATCTTGATCTTCTTGTTCCATGTAATTTGCTTCCCTTGCTTCACGATACGTCTTGTATGCGTTTGAAACATTCTGGGGTGCTGTACATGCTTTGGCCCAATGTTAAGTTGATCCACATCGAAAACAAACATCATTATGGTCAAGCTCCCTTGATCGAGGCGCCATTGGGTCGCGATTTGGACGACCTATGCTCTTGGTGGCATTACCACCATGGTCGGAGGCTCCGCCTCTCTCTCTCTTCACATGTTGACCTCCACGGTTCCGTGCACGCCTCTCTTGGCTATTTCCTTCCTCTTTAGGGCGAACATATGGACCAGAATGTCCAGAATTGTCCCTACTCTTAGGGTTTTGCTCCTTGCGTCCTCCATTGGGGGCGCAACTATAGTTAGACTCCGGAATAGGCTTAGTTCCCACGGGTCTAGCATTATAGTTCTTCACAAGAATATTGTCGTGCTTTTCAGCTACGTTCATGGCGCCAATGAGCTCATGAAACCTTGTGATACGTCTTGCATTTACATCAATCCGATAATTCTTTGAAATCATCAGTGCAGAGACGGGGAAGGTAGAGAGAGTCTTCTCAATCAACATCGTATCAGTTATGACTTGGCCACAAAACTCCATCAGAGACTTGATACGAAGAGCTTCCGAGTTATAATCAAGCACAGACTTGAAATCACAAAAACGGAGGCTATGCCATCACACTTCTAAATGAAGAAGCAGGGAGTCACGAACGTTGCCAAATCGCTGCTCAAGTTCTACCCATAGCTTTCTTGGGTCTTCCTCATTGAGGTATTCATTTTGGAGCGCGTCATTCATGTGCCTTGTCATGGGAATTATGGCTTTAACTTGTTTTGCTTCAAAAGCAGTAGCTTGCTCAATGGAGAGCATGTTCTGACTAGGCTCTTGGATGGCTTCCAGAAGTCCATCATCCTTAAGATGTTGGCGCACATCACGGACCCACCTATGGTATCCTGCGCCAGTTGTCTCTAGTGGAACAAAGTTCAGCTTGTTCAGGTAACTCATCCAGAAAAACAACACAAGATTAGGGTTAGTTTCGGAGCGAAAAAGGTTACCACGAAAAACTATTAAATTTCTGAGTGTAGTCGCTTCCAAGAAATTAGGGATTTTTTTTAGCGTAGTCGCTTCCAAGAAAATCAGATTCCAAGAGGGGTTTTGGATTAGATCGAAACAACGATGTATGTGGTCGATCATTTTCTTCTCAAAAAACTCTAAGTTTGGAGGACTCTACAAGCTCCAAGCTTGGAGTGAGCACGAACCCCCATAGTTCGGCTTTTGGTCTCCCCTATGAAGAAGAAAGGGGGTAGAAGAAGGGATGTTGGAAGTCCCCGAGAAAAGAAGAAGAAAATAAAAGAAAACTTAAAAAAAGGGGAAATTTTAGAAAAGATTTACCTTGAAAAATGGTCGGAAATTCTTGCCCGGAAAAAGTTACTGTAGATGGCCGGAAAAGTCGCAGGAAATTTTGGCCAGAAAAAGTCGCCGGAAAATGGCCTGAAGAAGTCACCGGAAAATGGCCGAAAAAGTGACCGAAAAGTCGCCGGAAAAGTAGCCTGCGGTCGTTGACCGGAGGGTTGACTGCAGGTGCTGACGTGGAGGCTGGTGTTGACTGGACGCTGACGCAAGCAGTGACGTAGCAGTGCTGATGTGGCACCTGAGGTGGGATGACGTTAGTGGGCCAGGTGCTGTTCCCCTTCTTTCTGGCACGTGGGCTTTTGGGCTTCTGTTACGACTGGGCTTCTGGGCTTCTTATTTCCTCTGGGCTTGTCACTGACTTGGGCTGACTGGAACAAAGAATAGGGCAGATCGGTGGTGGTTCAAGGATGCAGTGATATTGCTGGCCGGTTCGGGATTTTAATGGCTGGTTCCGAGAAGGATTTTTCCAGTTCCCGGAATCTGGGGTGGTGCTGCAACTTCTGACAGAGGATGGCTGTGAAAAGTGGACCGAAAGGATGTGAACCAGGCAGGGAACCAAAGGATTCTTCTTTGGGGCCGGTTCAGTCACTTCCAACGGCCGGTTCAGGTGGATTCCGGCCTGTTTTGGGGGTGGGCCAGCCGGTTCTGGGATTGAGGGCTTCAAGGTAGGCGGCGGTGGTTTCCGAGATTTGAAGGTTACGAATTTAGGGTTTCAGGGTTAGGGCTCGTGCTGATAACGTATTTTAGGGAATCAGAAATTGAGAAATAATCGCTGTGTATACTCATTGATAATAGGGGTCTCTTTATATAGAGGATTACAATGCATAGAGATAGAATCATACAAGGAAAGATAATCTCTAGATTCTTCTAATTGAACCATATTACCACTAGGTCAAATAACTTAGAGTTTGGATTAAACACAAATAGAGATATCCTTAAACAGTATCTTCAACAATTTTTTTTTTTTTTTCTATCTCTCTATCAATTTAACCACAAAGAATTTTGTGAGGAAGCTGTTGATATGCACATATCTCTTAAGCACAAGTATCGGAAGCACAAGACTCATATCGCCAAAACACAAGTGAGGTAAGCTCCTAGCCGAGGGTCCCGATACCCCTAGGGGCGATATCGGGAACCCCGAGCGTCCCACACCGAAAGAAACTGAACCAAGCTCCCACAAATCTGCTACATTAAAGTCATCTCCAACAACCCAAATAGTAACTGTTTTACTATCACTTTCCATTATCATTAACTTACATGATACTGACTTAGGCATCGGAGCGTTGAACGCCCGCAGACCCGGTCTTCCCTCTGACCTTCGTCTGTTTTGTAAATAAGCAAGACCGAGAGTGATAGTAGCAGTCTGATACATCTCGTGTTTAGCTGGATCAGACCCCTTGCGAGACAGCTGAAACATTTGGCGCTAGAAGGACTCCCCTTGCTCCTTGCTGGTAGAACAACACGTAGCCAATGGCTACCAGCACTCCCGATACTAGCGGCGGGGACGCACCCCAAGAGGCAGCAACCCATAAGGTCCGGCGTATGCTCGAGTTCCAGAGCAAAAAACACCAAGACACGCTCCGTCATGACCACTGATGCAACCACAACACTAGAAATAGGGATGCGCGACCTCATGGAGACAACTGCACAAGCCGAGGCGGAGCACACTGCTACCATGGTGGCTCGCCGAGAGGTCGAAAATATGACAAACCAGAATCACATCCTCCGAGAGGCACTCCAGCGGCGAGTTGCAAACAACGAGGCACTGGACAGGGCTTGTCAACAGGAAACCCTGATACCGACGATCGGTGGTGTCCCGACATCAGGAGCAGTCGTCACCACCGACCTAGGCACGGGCCTCACTGGCACTTTTGTGCCACCAACCATAACCTCTGGAAGCCCCATGGGCCCCACGCCGAGCAGCACCAGCACCGGACCACAAGTCATCTACTTGAATTCCCCTTACTTCCCAATCAACTTGGCACTTAAATTCCTCCCTACTCCCCAATCAACTTGGCACAAGGCCACCATCTCAGCCTATCCCCGATATATAGGGAACTTCAGGTGTAAACACTGCCACAGCCGCCTACGTACCTCTACCCTACCCTATTGCTCCAAATGAGCGAAGCCATCGCATCCTTACAAGCACCGGTTGAGAGCGCCGAAAGCATGACCGGGTGGTAACCGATCATGGCAGGCTTTCAAGGAAAGATAAGACCATTCATTGCCTGAATGCAGGCTGAGAAGCGCCCACCAGAGGCCAAGCTCTTCAAGATTGAGAAATATAATGACACCCGAGACCCTTACCACCACTTGGAAGTGTTCCAGTTCATCCTACATGGTACCCGATACACGGACGCAATGACATGTCACACGTTCGAGGAAACCCTAACGGACGAGGCCCTGCGATGGTTTCTTAATCTTCCCCCCAACTTCATCGATAGCTTCCAGGAGCTTGGGGACAAATTCCTCAACAGATTTATTATGTGCGACAGTGGCTATCGCACGACACCTGACCTATTTCGTCTCAAACAGCGGCCAAATGAGCGATTACTAGACTTCGTCCACTGCTAGCAAAAACAAGCTACACAATGTAGCTCCCTTGACCCGACCCTAGTGGCATCGGCATTCAAGCAAGCACTCCAGCCAGGATACTTCCTACTACAAATAAACACCAATCCCCCTGTGACATACGATGACCTCCTCGATGTCGCTACCGCTTTTGCACAGGCCGAGTACGATACCTTTGGCCGTGATGCTGATGCCAACGCCAACGAGCATCCAATCAGCGCCCTTCAAGTCAACAACCCCATCAGGACCACAGACAGTAGGTGCAACATTTCCACCAAGGACAAGCCTATTCTGCATGACAGATCCCAACGAGAGCGACAAGGCTACAACGACAAAAGGGATAAACAGTATGAGAAGAGCCCCGAGAAGCCAAAATACAACCCCTCCAGCAGTCAGTATCGCGATGCACCATATGGCACTACCCGACAACTGGACCAGAGATTTGAAGCACCCCGATACGAGATTTACACCACACTCACCGCTTCTCATGAGGATATCTGGAATAACCATAAGGACATCATCCCACGCCCACCAAAGCGCAAACCTGGCCAAGTAAAACAGCGAGATAACGGTAAATATTGTACATATCATGAGGAATCAGGCCACCCCACTAATATCTGCTAGGCACTGAAAAATGCTATCGAGCACCTCATCCAGAGCGTCCCGACATCAGGAGCAGTCGTCACCACCGACCTAGGCACGGGCCTCACTGGCACTTTTGTGCCACCAACCATAACCTCTGGAAGCCCCATGGGCCCCACGCCGAGCAGCACCAGCACCGGACCACAAGTCATCTACTTGAATTCCCCTTACTTCCCAATCAACTTGGCACTTAAATTCCTCCCTACTCCCCAATCAACTTGGCACAAGGCCACCATCTCAGCCTATCCCCTATATATAGGGAACTTCAGGTGTAAACACTGCCACAGCCGCCTACGTACCTCTACCCTACCCTATTGCTCCAAATGAGCGAAGCCATCGCATCCTTACAAGCACCGGTTGAGAGCGCCGAAAGCATGACCGGGTGGCAACCGATCACGGCAGGCTTTCAAGGAAAGATAAGACCATTCATTGCCTGAATGCAGGCTGAGAAGCGCCCACCAGAGGCCAAGCTCTTCAAGATTGAGAAATATAATGACACCCGAGACCCTTACCACCACTTGGAAGTGTTCCAGTTCATCCTACATGGTACCCGATACACGGACGCAATGACATGTCACACGTTCGAGGAAACCCTAACGGACGAGGCCCTGCGATGGTTTCTTAATCTTCCCCCAACTTCATCGATAGCTTCCAGGAGCTTGGGGACAAATTCCTCAACAGATTTATTATGTGCGACAGTGGCTATCGCACGACACCTGACCTATTTCGGCTCAAACAGCGGCCAAATGAGCGATTACTAGACTTCGTCCACTGCTAGCAAAAACAAGCTACACAATGTAGCTCCCTTGACCCGACCCTAGTGGCATCGGCATTCAAGCAAGCACTCCAGCCAGGATACTTCCTACTACAAATAAACACCAATCCCCCTGTGACATACGATGACCTCCTCGATGCCGCTACCGCTTTTGCACAGGTCGAGTACGATACCTTTGGCCGTGATGCCGATGCCAACGCCAACGAGCATCCAATCAGCGCCCTTCAAGTCAACAACCCCATCAGGACCACAGACAGTAGGTGCAACAATTCCACCAAGGACAAGCCTATTCTGCATGACAGATCCCAACGAGAGCGACAAGGCTACAACGACAAAAGGGATAAATAGTATGAGAAGAGCCCCGAGAAGCCAAAATACAACCCCTCCAGCAGTCAGTATCGCGATGCACCATATGGCACTACCCGACAACGGGACCAGAGATTTGAAGCACCCCGATACTAGATTTACACCACACTCACCGCTTCTCATGAGGATATCTGGAATAACCATAAGGACATCATCCCACGCCCACCAAAGCGCAAACCTGGCCAAGTAAAACAGCGAGATAACGGTAAATATTGTACATATCATGAGGAATCAGGCCACCCCACTAATATCTGCTAGGCACTGAAAAATGCTATCGAGCACCTCATCTAGAGCGTCCAGCTCTCGCAGTATCGCAGTCTCGCCATAGGCGCTAATGCCATTGAAGTCTACGGATAGATCCTAACGATACACGGAGGCGCCCCAAAGGCACCCGAAACTCATCATGCACAAAAGCGCTAATGCCCTCAGGGCCAGGAGATATTGGGACTCAGCCATGGCTACCACACCCCACAGGTAGAGTGGAACTCGATAGCCTTTAATCTCAACGAGGACACCATAAAGAACCACCATAACGACCCCTTCTTGATCACCATGGTCATAGACCATTATCAGTGCCATCGGGTCTTGGTCGATAGCGGCGCGACGGTCAGTGTCATGTTTGGCAGCTTCTACGAAGGCCTCAGCCGAGACAAGAAGAAACTGAGTCAAGATCACGAGCCCCTGATTAGTTTTGCAGAAGAAATGACACAACCCTTGGGATCCAACAACCTGCGAATCACACTGGGAGGAGGCAGCACTATCGCCACCATGACAACACATTTTATCGTTGTCGACTGCCCCTCCTCCTATAACGTCATCCTAGGACGAGACGCCATCTAGGGACTCTAATGCTTTGTGGCAGGACACATGCTAATGATGAAGATACCCATTCTGGGCGGCATCCTCACATTTCCAAGTGATCAAGAGCTCGCGAGACAATGCAACTCCTTGACTGTCGCAAGGGGACATGGTAGACGAGAGGTACTCCTAGCCTCAGACCTGCCCTTCCTCTCCGACAAGCCCGAACATCCACGGGAAGATCCCGAGTCCTCAGACGCCCATGATACACACAGTAAAAAGAAGGACAATAAGCATAAAATCAAGCACCCGAGGCCAGACGCCTTGGAAGACCTGATATCGGTCTCCTAATCCGATACACACCCGGAAAGAAAAGTCAAGATCGGGTCCAAAATAGATCCATAGTTCTAAACGGAGTTAATTGCCTTCCTCAAGACCCGACATGAGGTGTTTGCATGGTCGTATGCCGACATCCCTGAATATCGCCTGAATTACTGACCCACAAACTCACCATTTCACTAGATGTTCCCCCAATCCGACAGAAAAGAAGGGCCTTCACGGAAGAAAAATACAAAGCGATCTAGGCCGAAGTTAAGAAACTCCAAGACATCAAGTTTGTCAGGGAAGTCTCCTACACAACATGGCTCTCCAATGTTGTGATAGTAAAGAAATCGAATGGCAAATGGCGCATGTGTGTCGATTACACCAACTTGAACAAGGCTTGCGCAAAGGACAGTTTTCCCCTACCACGAATCGATCAGCTAGTTGACTCCACTGTAGGCCACAAGCTCCTTAGCTTTATGGACGCCTTCTCAGGTTATAACCAAATCGCCCTGGAACCTTCTGATCAAGAACACACATCTTTCACTACCGACAAAGGCTTATATTGTTACAAGGTAATGACATTCGGTCTCAAAAACGCTGGAGCCACATACCAGAGACTGGTTAACACCATGTTCGCAGATCATATCGGTAAAATAATGGAGGTATATGTGGACGACATGCTCATCAAGAGTGTCACCATTGAAGACCACATCAAGAACCTGGGAATTATCTTCGACATCCTACTTCAATATTGTATGCGACTCAACCCAGACAAGTGCGTGTTTGGCATACTTGGCAGCAAATTCTTAGGTTTCGTAGTCAGCGAGAGAGGCATCGAGGCAAACCCTGAGAAGGTTCAGGCAATCCTCGATATGGCATCACCAAAGACAAGGAATGGAATACAATCCCTTATGAGGAAGGTTGTCGTCCTCGCCCGGTTTATATCGCGCTTAACTGACAAATGCACTCCCTTCTTCAAGATCCTTAAAACTCACCACACTGAAGCAATCAATTGGGGGCCCGAGCACGATAAGGCTTTTCAGGGCCTGTGAGACTACCTAGCATCAGTACCTACCCTTTCCAAACCTATCCAAAGAGAAGTCTTGTACATCTACCTCACGGTATCGGTCACCGCGATCAGCGCTACCTTGGTTAGGCATGAGAACAGCGATGAACTGCTAGTCTACTACACGGCAAGGGGTTCAACGATGTCGAGTCCAGATACTTCGATATCGAGAAATTCGCCCTCGTACTCCTCACAGCTGCCCGACGATTACGACAGTATTTCCAAGCACACACTATACATGTCTTGACCAACCAGCCCCTGAAACAAGTCCTCCAGAAACCGGAATCCTCTGGTAGGCTAGTAAAGTGGTCCATCGAACTCGGCGAGTTCAACATTCACTATACGCCTCGCAAGGCTATCAAAGGGCAGGCTGCTGTAGATTTCATCGTACAGTTCATACCTAGAGAAGATGCCGAGTCCTCGAATTAGACAGTATCGAAACCCCATACCACTCCCACGTGGACTCTTCATGTCGACGGATCCTCCAACAGTAAGCTCAGTGGCGCCGGAGTAGTCTTGACTGTCCTAGAGGGAAACATATACGAGTATGCACTGCGATTCAAGTTCAAGGCCTCAAACAACGTAGCCGAGTACGAAGCGCTGATAGCTGGCATCCAGCTGGCCAAAGAATTAGGGGTCACGAGCTTGGCAATCTTTAGCGATTCCCAACTCGTAATCAACTAGGTCGGTGGCGATTACCAGGCCAAGGAGCCACATCTATCTCACTACCAATCCCTTGCCAAGGTCTTACTCCAGTGATGACTCACCAGCCACACAATCGCCTTGATCCCCTTGGCACAGAACAACAAAGCAGATGCTGTCGCCAGGCTAGAAACATCGCCCCCAAACACCAATATGGGAGGCCTTAAGCTAGAAACCCTGGATAAGCCAAGTATCGACAAGGCGTTCTCAAAAATATTCTTGACCAAGAGCGAACACCAACCTTCATGGATGGACCCATTCATCGACTACCTCTACAAGGGTATGGAGCCCCAGGACAAGACTATCCGAGAAGGCAAACTGTACAGGAAAGGAAGGTCCTTCCCCCTGTTGAAGTATATCTCCCTCGAGGAGGGGCAAAGAGTTCTGCTATCATTTCATAGCGGAGTCTGTGGCAATCACGCAGGCGCAAGAAATCTGGCATTCAAGGCTTTACGTACATGGTACTATTGGCCCATAATCGAGCAAGATGCAAAGCATATCGCTAATGCATGGCTCAAGTGCCATCAGTTTGCCAACTCCCCCATCGCACCTTTCGTCCCACTCTCGATCATCATAGCTCTTTGGGTATACTGCCAGTTGGGGGTAGACTTCATCGGCAAATTCCCAACTGCACCATGACAGCTAAAATTCGCCATTGTCGCAGTGGACTACAATACCAAGTGGGTCGAAGCCGAGGCTTTAGCCACAATCACAGTTTCCAAGGTTATCAACTTCCTGTGGAAGAACATCTATTGCCGATTCAGAATCCCTGAGACAATCATCACCGATAACGGTGCCCAGTTTGATAATGATACACTTAGGGACTTCGTCGACCAATACGGCACCCAGATCCTATACAGCTCCTAACCACACCCACAAACAAACGGCCATGTCGAACCTGTCAATAAGATAATCAAGCAAAACTTGAAGAAGAGGCTGGACGACGCCAAGGGCTTATGGGCAGAAAAACTGCCCGAGGTGCTATGGGCAATAAGAACGATCCCCACAGAAGCCAATGGCAAGTCTCCCTTCTGCTTAACATTCGGCACCGAGGGGGTGATTCCTGTCGAGCAGGAGGTTCATAGTGAAAGGGTTGCATGCTTCAACCCAGCCACTAACACCTCGACTTCGACCTCTTGGAAGGGCGCCGTGAGTGAGCCCTTCACCTCAATATCAACAAAAAACAGCGTATCACCCGCTACTATAACGCCAGGGTCATGCCTCGTCCTTTCCGTCGAGGACTGGGTGATGAAGGAGAAAAGGCCAACCCCAACAAGGCTCAAAGCCACCTAGGAAGGGCCATACGAAATCATTGAGGTTGTTGGACCTGCTACCTTCTACTTGAGGGGAGCAGACGGCATCACTCTCCCCCACCCATGGAATGCCCAATGCCCCTGCTACTATCCCAAGTAAAGCGAGACACCCGGGCTCCGCAGTCTCCACCCCGCTATCGCGTCTCTCTATGCTTGTAAGCACCGATACTATCTTCTTTTATCTTTTAGTTGAATGTATTTTGCACCTACCCTCATGCAGTATTGAATGACGATATTACCAATGAATGAAATGCTCTCGCAATGAATGAAACACTCCTACTCGCCATACTGAACTGCATTAAACGAATGCACCATCCGACCTTATAATCGGTCCAACATACTCCAATAGCTATCGCCACAGGCCTCATCAGTCACTACAATTATACGCAACAGGCACAGGCACGCTGTATAGTAATCCCAACTTATTGCCTACACATTCAATGATGTAAATGCGATATCACTCACGGCAAGTTCTGCTGATACAGTACAATGCTGTCCCTAGCGAACCCTTGCGCTGCCAGTCAGTCGTGATCAAATGAATGAATGTCTCCGAACAAATGTAATGTTACACGATATCTCGCCACGAATGAATGAATAATATATGATACACCGCTATTAATGAATGAATGAATGATACGCGACCGCCATGGATGAATGAAGGAATGATATGCGATACTCTGCCATCAATGAATGAATGAATGAATGATACACGACCGCCATGAATGAATGAATGATATGAGATACTCCACCATGAATGAATGATAGGCCATACATCGCCACGAATAAATGAATGTCAACGCTACGCAACCCATCGCGATTCATGAATACTCCTTACGAACTGCCACGATATGCGATACAATGTAACAACAGCCAACACCGATGAGATGCCACGCCAAATGAAATCGCCCAATGTCAAGGGTCCATTACTCGCTTTCGCCCGAAGTACCGGTACTACACTACAATGCCTTGCCATAAAATGCAGCGCCCACACTCGCACTCCACCACAATGATAAGCGATACATAATGAAAAGCATACAAGAATGAAAGGGGATTGCATAATAAACGACGATACATTCTCCAAAATGAAAGTTCACTATAATGGGCTTTGCGGCCAATAGCAATACACCAATTGATACTTCATACAAAGGCGATACATAACGGCAACATGTTACATATTAATACAAATGCGATACATACCATAGCGCACGGGTACGATACATATGCGACTATCCTCGCTTGTCGTCCAGCGTTTGGTGCAAGCTGGCTCCAACCAAGTCTGATTCTTTGGAAAATGAGGAGCTCCAGAAGAAGATCACTGAATTGGAGGATTGATAGGCTGGCCGGGCTCAGGTGGGAAAGACTAGGGGGGCAGTTGCCTCGCACCACTCTCTACCATATTGCCACCCGATCTCCATCGATGTAGCCTGCCGTACCTCTAGCGATCTTAGTCCTTGGGTTTCTCACTTAGACAGGCTTTCAGTTCCGCAGGAGCATAGATTGGTCAATCCCCAAACGGGTGGTGAAGCTGAAACCTGGTGAGATTAGGCTATAAAGCCCATAACCCAAGATGAGATTAAGCTATAAAGCCTAGAATTCTGGAAAAAGCAGACTAGCAGAAGGAAGGAAAGATTTCAGAAGTAGAAGCACAATGAAAAACAAAGAGAATGCCATGTTGAAAATGTGATGAAAACAACCCCCCTGCCTATTTATAGGGGAGTGTTACCACCACCAACCGTCCCCAAACAACCAATTGTCGCACCGCTTTAATGACCTGTAACAATGCCAAAGAAACCAATCGACAGAGCAATAAATATATTCAATGCACGGGGGACTATCGCCCAACAATGTCTATTCCCCATAAATTTTCAGGTCCCAATGCAAAACTAGCATACCAAAAAACAGAGCAATTAGTCAATGCCTCGAGAAAAACTAATGTATTTACACGACAAGCAAGCCTATTGCCAGCACACAAAAAAAAAAAACAAAACAAAACAATGCAGAAGCTAAGTCTTGCCCTCGGCACTGTGTGTCTGCTCCTTCCACTCTACATCTCGCTCTCCAACATTTTCACCTTGCACCTCACCTTCGGTATCCACACGATCGCCAGCTTGGCCTGACACATGCTCTGGTACAGCAGCCTACTCCCGGATCACAACCCTAGCACCTCGACCACCACTCGCAGCACTGGCCTACAATCTCGCAGCCTTCTTGGCCTGCATATCCCGAACCATCTTCTCCTGATCAATCTAACCAGCAGCGATACCATCTCGGATAAAGTGCAGGACCCCATCCGAGAAGGCTTTGTTTACCTTCTCTTGAAAATGGTCTGACCGGAGATAGAGGTCCACCGCCTTATCTGCTCAATCCCGCTTAGCCTTTTGAAGTTTGTCAAAATGTGTCTCGGCAGCAGTGCACAAGTGAATACAGTCCTCGGCAAAGCTACTAGCCCTAGTCTGCTGCTCAACTAACTCCCTCCTCATTCGCTCCATCTCCGCCTCCCTCTCGCCCGCCTCGAGCTCAACGTCTCGCAAACGGTGAATCTCCCTTTGCAGAGTACCAACCTGACTCTCCAATTCCACTACGCGATCGGGAAAAGGAGCCAAACTCTCTAGAGCAGCCGCGCGAAGCTCCAACTCCGCATTGCGATCCTGGACTTGGCCTTTCCAATCTTGCAGGTGATCTTCAGCCTTGCTAACCCGGGCCTAACCTGATCCATCGCCTTCAGGCCATCCTCCGCCCATTATATCTTCCCAGTCAGATCCAAGTTGGACTCTCTTAGTGGAGAAATAGCATCCTCGACCTCTTGACGACGAGCCCCCTCCACTACAAGTGATCGCTCCAACTCCATCTTCCTTGCGATCCCTTCATCAATCGCTCGCCTCATATCCTCGCACTCCACCTGGCCTTGATCCAATGCACTATGAAGCTCGCGTGCTCGCCTCCTCTAAGCATTCAACTCTTCCTGCAGTTGGGCTATCTCCCGATCAAAGTGGGCTACCAACTTGGCTGAGGCATGGTAATTCATGTTCACAGCCTGAACCACACACCAGGGTGTCAGCATACCTACGTGAAAGAAATGAACAAAACATACAAACTCATAGCAATACATACCCTCATCAACCTCTCATGAGCCTCCCGATATCCTAAGCGCGGATCTTCAACATTCACACGACTACGATCGTGATGACAGTTCCGCAAGTCGGCAACCATATGCAGGATGGCACCATCAGTAACTTCAATCTCGCCCAAGGTGTGTGCGAGAACCCCGCGAGCCCCTACTTATTGACCTCAGGCGCGATACATTCTTAGTCCGAGACCCCTTGCCCCCACGAGTATCGATACTCACACCAACTAGGGGACTCCCGAGCTGAAGCTGCGATACAGTCTTTTTCTTTGACCCAATCTCGTCTGTGCGGGCGTACGTATCCATTACTCTGATCTCATCTCCCTCGCCAACTCGACCATGGACCCCCACCTCAGTAACTTCGGCACCCCCAATCATGCCTTCTCCAGAATCTGGTTGCACCTCAAGAGCCTCAACCGTCAGACCCGTCTCGCCTACAGCTTGGCTGGTTACCTCCGCCTCTTCACTATCAACAGTAATGACCTCCAGCAAGATTGGACCGCCAGTGTCATGGCCAAAGACAGCATCCAGTTGTTCCAACACTGCATCCTGCACCAGACTAGCACGAGTGTTGGTATCACTTTGGTGCCGCTCTACTTCTTCCAGTAGCTCCTCGATGGAGATCTCCACCTCAACCACTGGCTCCGAAGGCCGAGCCACACCACCAAGCTCCACCCCTCCTGCCGAGACTCGGGGGGACTATCTCGCTACCTCCCCAGTCTCAAGGGACTGGTGCTCGCCAACGAGTACTTGAGGACACTCGCCCACTTCACCCATCTACCTTGGAGGCCCCTGGTGAATTTGAGCCGGTTCCTGAGCAACCTGAGACTCATGCCCCTCAGCACCATCCTCCTCCTCGGCTCGCTGATTAAGATACTCCAGCAAAGCATCAGGGAACCTCAGGTACATTTCATCGGGCAATAGCATGTTCACTCGATGATCGGTCACAAGTACCTTATCAGGAAGTTTGATGTCAACTAGCCTTGCCATCTCCGATTCTCGCAACAATCCCTGGATTAGGGTATCAGGATCAACTTTGGCGTACGGAGCATCACTCTTGCTAGGGGCCTCATTCGGCATATCCGCTGCAACATACATGCACAATGTTAGCGAGGCCACAACCCAACGTACGATCGAACACCATGAGCAAAAAAAAAAAAAAAAAAAAGAACCCTTCACCCTAACACCTCCCTAACTGAAACCTCACGTATATCAGGAGCCTACACAGGCAATAGAACCCCCTCGCTCCCTTGGGAAACTCACCCATCACCCTCTCCACACGTTTCCACTCCAGAGTGGTCAGGTCAATCTCCGGCCTCACTACGATACAAAGATATGCTATTAGCACATACACCAAAGGCAAAAGTCTACCAAAAATGCAATCACGATACTCACATATAGGTTGGAAACTGGTCGGAATCCGATGCACCATGTCCGGGTTCTGCCAAAGGCCTCCAACCAGGAAAGGCCTTCCCCGCCAGCTAGCATAAATGTTTGACGGTAGGTCCTCAATAACAGCACGGCCACGTGCCCTAAAATTTACACATCCGCTATCACCAGATTTCGTCGAGTATTGCATCTTGAACATAGAATTAAACTCGCCAATGCTGGGGCATAGCAGTTTGCTGAGCTTCCATAGCAGCAACACCCCCATCAACTGCCTTAGTGTATTTGGCGATAGCTACCCTAGCGATACATTCAGACACGACAGCAGATACTGCACCTCCTCCGGTATCGGGAACGTCAACCCACACTTGAGCTGATATTCGTAAAAATATGCCCACCCGACCTTAGGGTGGTTAAAATATTCACCATCGCTCAAAGGGCGCAACAAGACATTGCCCGAAATCCCCTAGGTTGTCCTCTGTAGATACCTCTACTAGCAAGCTACTTTGTTACATCACCAAGCATAAGTAACACCCTCTTTGGGGGGCCCACAAGCCATGGTGGGGCCCAACCAAGACATGCATCCCATAACCCAATGTCCAAGCTACACCATGGTAGTCGGAAGCTGCCAATACCTCGCTGGGAAGCCACCTTCCCGACCTTGCCAACATGCCTCCACAATATGGCTTTCTAGACTAGAATAGTGGGTTTAGCATCCCACATGGAAGAAAATGTAATGTGGAGGGGTTCCTTTACCTATAAAAGGGACCTCCACCCACTTAGATCACCATCCCATTACATCTCATGTAATCCCCTTGAACCGTAAGGCCCAACACACTAGTTAAGCTTTCAAGTGGACGTAGTTTCCCGCTAAGGCGGGAGACGAACCACTATACTTCTTGTGTGTGTCTCTCTCTCTTACTCTCTCTCTTTCTCTAAAGCTAACTGGAGACCCTCGCGGACTTTGACGTTAACATTGGCGCCGTATGTGGGAAGCCAACACAAGGGCTTCGTCACTTACCATTGAGTTAAGTCATCTTAACAGAGCTCAAAACTCTGAATTATATAATTGATATTCTTAGCAGCAACTTGTGCCATCTACCAAGTCAACGCCTGGTCAATGCTGGCAAGGCTGGTCTACCCCAACAAAGCGGCACATTGGCCTCTTACGACAACATCAACCCAGTGGTAAAACAAAACAAAAAAATCTACCGCCAGTGTGGCACCGCTAGACTTTTTCAGCGGACAAACGCCATCTTCAAGCCAGTCATGGCAACTCCAGCGGCACCGCTAGCCTTTTTCAGCGGACAAACGCCATCTTTGAGCCAGTCACGGTAGCTCGTCACAGCAGCTCCAGCGGCACCGCTAGCCTTTTTCAGCAGACAAACACCATCTTCGAGCCAGTCGCGGCAGCTTGCCACAGCAGCTCCATGGCACCGCTAGACTTTTTCAACGGAAAAACGCCATCTTCGAGCCAGTCACAACAGCTCCAGCGGCACCGTTAGCCTTTGTCAGCGGACAAATGCCATCTTCGAGCCAGTCACGGCAACTCGTCACAGCAGTTCCAGCGGCACCGCTAGCCTTTTTCAGCGGTCTTTGAGCTAGTCACTGCAACTCCAACGGCACCGCTAGACTTTTTCAGCGGACAAACGCCATCTTCGAGCCAGTCACTGCAGCTCTAGCGGCACCGCCAGTCTGTGTTAGTGGGCAACAGCCAAATTGCCATCCCCTTAGACCCACTCAGCAGCTCCAGTTACAGCAATCCTTGGCCTTCAGCGGCAAACCCGCTAGTTACCCAGCGGAACCTTCAGCGACAATCCTTAGCCTTCAGCGGAAAACCCGCTAGTAGCCCAACGACAGATTTCAGCGGCAATCCCAGAGGACCATTACTCCCAGCGGAGCTGCAATCCCAGCAGAGACTTCAATCCCAGCAGACCTTCACTTCATTGCACATATTTAATCAATATAATCATATGAGCAAAAGTACTAATCATTTACCTTATCTTATGTTGACGAGGCACAAGCACCGTTTTAATCAACGAGATCATTAACCCTCTACTAAGGAACTTTGTCGGAGCAATGGAGCGTCATGCTTGGACAACTCCAACATGATATGGGTACTTATATCAATTCCAACCCCAACTCACTCCAAATTGGCATAACATAAGTAACTATATCTTATCTTTTACGCTCTTTCAATTACAGCTATTGCTATATCAATGCCATGCTTTTACTACTTCTAAGCATGCCTACAATATATCACACTTGATAAGCATTTACATGTCTTCATGATCCTTAAGCATGCTTACAACAAATACAAAATGTTATTAGCAACTTTACTACAAGCACATGCTATACACATGTCATGCTTCTATTTAGTTGCAACTCAATTAAATAAACATGTAGCGCTTAGTTAAACAAACTATGCCACACTTTGTTGGTACAATTAGCAAGATTTACATGTACACTATGTAAATATTTTGTGTAAGCCTCTTGGCCACCATATCTTGTCAAACTTTCCCCATGGGAAATAGACCTAAACAGGTCTAGACTCCACGAGTCTATGGTCTATGACCAACTGCCAAGTGGTAAGGCAACGCCTCATAATGACGATGACCATCACGCTGCATTATAGTCAAGCTTTTCTCCTCTGGGAAAGAGTAAAGGGACTAGTTAACACAGCCCACAGCAGCCTTTGATCTGGCAGTTAACCCCGACGCTTGGATATCAAAGATTAGGTTCACTACCTAATGCCCACCTCCTTCGCGGCACCCCCGAGCTCCTCACTCCCGAGCTCTAAAGCTCCGCGCTCATGAGCTCTAACGCTTGCGCCTTCACGGTACCCCCGAGCTCCGCACTCACGAGCTCTAATGCTCATGCCTTCGCGGCACCCCAGAGCTCCATGTCCCCGAGCTCTGCGCTCACGCCTTCGCGGCACCCCCGAGCTTTCCTCTCACGAGCTTCCGCTCACGCCTTCACAGCACCCATGAGCTTCCTGCTCAAGCCTTCCCGGTATCCCTCGAGCTTCCCGCTCATGCCTTCCTAGCAACCCCCGAGCTTCCCGCTCATGCCTTCCCGGAAACCCCCAAGCTTTCACGCTCTTGCCTTCCGGCATTCCCAAGTTTTACACTCACATCCCCTCGACATAATGCACATTAATGGAACATTGAATTATTCTACCATTTGTCGTTTGCAACAAATCGAATTCTTTTCGCGTTCCACTAATACGAGCGAAAACTAAACAAACACAAGCATTCGCGTATTCATCGTTCACGAATTACAAACGCTTGCCTTCATGGCAGTCATGCAACTTACACCTCACGAGCGTAACCTTGTCAAACTTGACCCCGTTCGTTTTCTCGTGCGCATCACGCATTTATCATATGCAATATGTATATTCAGTCTTAGTATGCTCAAACAACCATATGCGTTCTTGAGCCCATACATCATAAACGATCATACTCGACAACATTCACATGTATACGTCAACTTGTATGATGCACCTCGTACATTCGTATATGCCAACGCATATCAATGCAACTCACAAACATTGCTCAATACAACAAGCATTCTCCATATGCGTGCTTTTGTCTTTGTCATGAAGGTTAACAAGTCCCTTCTTGCCTATGGAGTTCGAGAACTTATAGGGGCTCAGTGCCCCCCAGTTACTTATGCTTGATGACATCATGTTTATAACTCCCCAACCAAGAAGCTCCTCTTACTTGGGGACTTCGGGGACTTGTAGATACCTCTACTAGCAAGCTACTTTGTTACATCAGCAAGCATAAGTAACACCCTCTTTAGGGGGCCCACAAGCCATGGTGGGACCCAACCGAGACATGCATCCTGTAACGTCCCGAACCTAAATTTACCAGTTTACTAGTCATTTGGACAGTAAACGATAATTTGTTTTACTTTTACTCTTTTTCGGTAACTTTAGTGACCCTAAAAGTCGACTTTTTGTTCGGATCAGAATTTGAGAAAGTTTTCTTCACGGAAGTTGTAGATGACGTTAAACCAAGCACGTGCATATGTGGTACGTAAAAATCAGAGCTCGTATATGATTACACGCATTTATATGCGTGTAATTATATCTAAAACACTATAAATAAGCAAATCTCCATGTCAATTAATATGTAATTAATCTATTTTTATTTATTTTGTAGAAAATAAGCGGAATTGCGGAAACGGGAGAAAATGGAGTAAAATTGGAACAAATTGGAGTTTCCGAGAAAAGGACGAAATAATCAATGAGGGTCAACATAGTCAACGCCATCAAGGGAGTGGAATCCAATTGTCTCTGATAACATATACGGAAGTGTATTGAGAAGAGAGAAGAAGAAAGCAAAAAGAAGGAAGAAGAAAAGAAAAAAAGAAAAGACAAGAAAAAGAGGAAAGATAAGAAAAAATAATAATAATAATAATCAGCCTTTGCTGACGTCATGATGACATCAGCATCAGTTTTTTTATTTCCTCTCTTCCCTCCCTTCCCCACGTGCACTCTCCACCATTTCTCCTTCCTTTTCTTCCTATCACTTCTTGCCATGTGTCCCAATTCTTCTCCCTTCTCCTTCCAACCCTACACCACCGAGCTATCAATCATTCTACATATATATATACACACTAGCTCTCTCACCAACAGTAGCCGCAGCCACACCCAAAACAGAGGCAGCCCTTTGGGCTGCTCTCTTCCCCATCTTCTCCTCCATTTTTCCTCTTTTATTTAGTTTTATTTTAGGGATTTCAAGGAATTTCTCACACAAGCTTCAAGAGCTCAATCTCTACAAGATTCAAGAATTGGGTAATTGTGGGAGTTATAATTCAAAAGTAGTCATGTTGGCTTTCTAGCTAATTGTGGCTATCATTGTTTTCTCCTACACTTCTCTTTTCTTTTCTCTTTGAATTTTGTAGTTTTAATTTCTATAATTATGGGTTGTGAGTAATTTTCTTGTTGGGTTTTAGGGTTGTGTCCCTAACCCAAATTTTGTGTAAAAGATGTTTAATTTAATGTAATGATGCAATTTTCATATGATGGATGTTTATATCTATTTTTATTGGGTTAAAATGCATGTCTAGGAGCCTAGTCAACTCTAGGGTGTGTATTTTGAGCATGTCTAGGATAGAGTTAGAGGCTTGACCCCCTCTAATTCCTAAGCTAGAAACCTTCAATTTCGTATTCGAGGGGTTATAAGCATGGTGATTTACACCCGTTGCGTGATTGCGCGGGCGGGTCGCTTAGTAGTCTAATTCCTCGATCTCTACGCCTCTTGATGTGAATTAGTGACCCTTGAACCGGCTCTAATTCATGCCAAGTGAGTCCCTACGGCCCTTGAACCGGAGTATGAATACCATGAAAGGGAATTTCGGTCTTTGAGCCTTGAACCGCCTTGGATACGACTACCGCCAAAATAGGAAATATGCATCTATATTAGATTAGCTTCCGACACATGAGATTTGGGTGAATGAATCTCCCTAGCACCCAACATTTTCATTTTTATTGTTTACATTTCATTTTTATTTTTATTGCTTTACATTTCATTATTATTTGTTAAGTTAAAATCAAACCCCAAACATTAAACTCTTCCACTCATTTGTGCATATCCACCACTAGGCTCTTAGTTTTGATTAGGCTTTGGTGAAAACTAAAGCCGAGCATTGCTAAGGCTTGGTGCCTTAGATTAGTTTTATTTTATTTTTTTTGTTTTATTTCCTTTATTTGCTTAGTGACTTTAGTTCCGACCACCCAAGGATTGTGGGTTAGCCACTAATCCCCGTGGTACGATAAACTTTGGGCATAATATTTCCCTATCTTGACAATGATACGTACGCTTGCGTAAATATGTATCAAGTCAATGGCGCCGTTGCCGGGGATTAAAGTGTAATAGCTTTAATCCCTTGGTTTTTTGTTGTTAGGTCACTTGCATTATTTTCTTAATTTTAATTAATTTTTCTTTGTTTGTTTAGATTAAAAAAAAAAATCTCTTTATTTAGATTATTTCCTACTTGTGTGTTTGTTTGTTGAGACGTTGTGATTATTTCTATCGAAGTGACGGGCTTTGTATTACTTTGTAGTACATGTAAGACATGAGCATCGATAGCGATCGTCACTTGCCTTGACTTGTTTGCTTGCATTTCTTTGCTTTGTTATTTTATTTTCTTGTTTAATTGTTGTCTTACTTTCTCTTCTTAACCCCCTCTTATTCATTGAAAAAAAAAAAAAAAAGTGAAATTTGACTCTCATTGCCTATTTTGTGAATTTTTGAGTACTCATTACGTGGTCTCATTTTTGTTCTAAGGTGTATGAACGAAGCATCTTCTTCATATCAACCGATCACTCTTAGAAGCGGAAGGGTATTGAGTGAGGATACTAGAGGGAGACCAAGAAGGAGGATCCGAAGGCCATTAGTGACCGAGAGTGCTCCACCTCGAGTTCTTGATCAAGAGAGAGTACCTCTAAGACATTCACAAGGAGAAGTCAACATGGGAGATGCACAAAATCCTCCCCAAGGAAAGACTATGAGGGAGTACACTAGTCCCGCAATTGTTGATCACCCTTCTTGCATTGTACTCCCTCCATGTGAGCATCACTTTGAGATCAAGCCAACTACCTTAAGCATTCTACCCACATTTAATGGCATGACTTTGGAAAATCCTTATGACCACATTGCGGAGTTTGAGCAAGTGTGTACTACCGTTCAACCTAATGGTCTCACTTCTAATGGTTTGAAGCTTAGATTATTCCCTTTCACACTCAAGAACCATGCAAGAAAGTGGTTGAGCAAGTTGCCTCCTAGATCAATACGTACATGGGTTGAGATGCAAGAAACTTTCTTAGGAAAGTACTATCCTCCTTCAAGAACTTCCAATGTTAGAGATGAGCTAATTGGATTCCGACAACTCCCACAAGAAAGTTTCCATGAGTGTTGGGAGCGCTTTAAGGATCTTGATATGTCATGTCCTCACCATGGGTTAGAGAAGTGGTTTCTTGTGGACAAGTTCTATAGAGGATTGATGGCGGACCAAAGACAAAGAGTTGACACTTCTAGTGGTGGAACTATTGCAAGCAAGCTTCCCGATGCCGCTTGGGACACATATGAAGAGCTTTCACTTAATTCCCTTCATTGGGATGATCATGATGCAAGGAGACAACAAGCACCTAGCAAGGAGAACACATCGAGCCGTGGTGGAATCTATGAGGTTCAAGGAACATCATCCGGGCCTTCTATGCATGAGTTCAAGAGGCTAGAAAGCAAGATTGACCAATTTCTAAACCAAGTGAACCGGAATCCTCCTCAAGCTCAAGTCAAGATGGCAACTTCTACATCATGTTTGCTTTGTGAGAGTCTAGCACATTCCACTCAAGAGTGTCACTTATCATCCAAGTTTTCGGACTTTATTGAAGAACAAGTGAACCAAGTGGGTAATTTTGTGCCAAGGAACCAAAGAAATGATCCTTACTCTAACACTTATAACCCCGGTTGGAGGAATCATCCCAATTTTTCTTGGAGAGACCAAGGAGGTTCATCTAGTGCTTTCCAAGGTGGAAAGCAAAGCTTTAGAGGTGGCCAAGGTCAAGACTCATCAAATGTTGCTAATTATGGCAATGCACACCAAGGAAATAATCATTTTTCACAATATGGTCAACATGGACAGCAAGCATATGGGTCTAATTCTCAAGGCCAATCTACCTCAAGTCAAGGATTTCATGGTCAAAACACCCCTCCCGGGTTTACACAAGGTGTTGGCTATAGTGGTAGCAAGTTTCAAGGAAATCCTAACTCATTTCAAGGCTCCCACCAAGGCGAGAACTATAATTCCCCTCCTATTATTCAAGGCATCCCTATTCAAGCTCCAAATGAACCAAAAAAGCCTAATTTTGAAGACTTGATGGGAGAGTTTCTCAAGGTTCAAACTTCTACTAATGTGGAGACCAAGCAAAACATCTCTTCACTAGTTCAAGGGTATCAAACTCTACAACAAGGCATGGCTAGACTAGAGGTACAAGTGGGCCAAATGGCCACCAACATGAGTGAGAGACCAAAAGGAGCCTTACCTTCACAACCGGAGCCAAACCCAAGAGGAAAACTCCATGAATGCAATGCCATCACCACTCTACGTTCGGGAAAGGTATATGATAATCATGTTTACATGCCTACATCTTCTAGTTTCCATACAAATCCTTTATTTGATGACGATGTCGATTTGCATTCATATGGGGCCAAGAGGGAAGAAAATGTACCTCTTGGCCATTTATTGATGATCAATTGCATACACATCATGATTCTTTTTATCATAAGGAGGATGGGATCGGAAGGGAAGAAAATGTACCTTCCAGTAAATATGGAGTGGGTGATGTGAATTTGAATGCCAAAGGAAGAAATAAGGGGGTGGATAAGGTAGCCGGAGGGGAAGAAAATGTACCCTCCGGAGAATCTATTCTTGGTAAAAGTTATGGTTTCTTGTCCTTTGAGAACAATGCAAGAAAATATGGTTTGATTGATAGTGGCAAGGAAAGAGCTTTATTGAGAAAGAAGACTTCTAGGGATGAGGATGTCTCGGACCCTAAATTAGATGGTGAGGCCATGAAGGCTAGGGACCCATCTAAGGCCAATGACACCTCTAGGAAGATTCTTGATGACAGTAGACGCACTACTCATGAGTTTGAGCCATCTACTTCTAGAGAAAAAGAGGGGAGGAATAAGGAGGAAGATCTACATATGCATGGTAGCTCTAGGGATAGGAGTGGTCCGGTCTACTCATCACTAGGCGAGGCCTTGAGGGCTAAGAACCCTAGTGGGACCGTGACTACCCTTAGGGGCACTACCGGAAGTCTCACATTTGATCCACCTCTTGATTTGAATGCACCGGAGCCACCACTTCCATATCCTAATGCTGCAAGAAGAGATAACTCAAAGAGGGGTAAGAAGAAGAGTGGCTTGATGAGGGAGATACAAGAAATATTTAAGAAAGTGGATGTCAATATCCCATTGATGGATCTCATTCATCAAGTGCCGGTGTATGCTCAATTTCTCAAGAGCTTGTGCATGAATAAAAAGAAATTTAAAGCCGATGAGACATTTGAGTTGAAAGAGGAAGTAAGTGCAATTATCCAACGAAGACTACCACCAAAGATGCAAGATCCGGGGAGCTTTACCATAGGGTGTACCATAGGAGAGAAAGTGTTTGAAGGAGCTCTCATGGACTTAGGGGCGAGTGTCAATTTGATGCCCTTAGCTATATACCGGAAGCTACAAATTGGTGAGTTGAAGCCCACATCGATTAGATTGCAATTAGCGGATCGTAGCACAAGGCGTCCGGTGGGAGTTGTAGAGGATGTGTTAGTGAGAGTAAATAAATTTATTCTACCAGCCGACTTTGTAGTGTTGGATATGGGTGAAGACCCCTACCTTGACAATGAGTTACCTATCATTCTAGGCCGACCATTTATGGCAACGGCGGGTGTGAAGATCAATGTGTTGAAGGGTACCATTAGACTCAAGGTGTTGGGTGACAAAGTGAAGATCAAAGTATGCAATCCATTCTGTCCGCCGGACATTATGAAGGAGGTATTCTCTATTGATTTGGTGAAGGGTAATGAAGCCAAGAGTGAGCGGATCTTTGGACCTTTGAATCCTTCTAAGCCTACAATCCGTGCACAAGATCATTTCTCACCTATTTGGGGCTATGACCATGAGCCACCATTGAAGCATGATGATGTAGTTCCTACTTCTACTTTGGAGCCTACTATTAAGTTTGACAAGCAAACAACCCCTACTCTTGAGACTTATGAGCAACACAAGAAGAAAAGTTCACCATTGAGTGAAGCACAAGAGGAGTCCATCAAGAAATTAAGGGAGACTTGTGGAGTTGTGAAGAAGAAGGAAATTCCAAAGAGGTATGATTGCGCCTCCACCTCCAAGGTACAAGCTCGCTTCTTCAATTGCTAGATGTTTTGGAAATGATGGTGAGGCTAGCACAATTGTTGTGGGTGGTAAGAAGACATCCTTTGAGCCACCTTGAGGACGAAGAGTGAAGAAGACCAGCTTGGGGTCTTTAAAAACAAGCGCTTCTAGGGAGGCAACCCTAGGTAGTTTTGAAATTTACTTGTTCATTTTGCATCAATAAGGCTATTTAGCCATATTTTTGGGAGGATGGGAGGTGTTCGGAGTTGGAAGTGTGAAGAAAGAATGCATTCTGCAGTGGGCAGTTTTCTGTCCTGAAAATTCAGTTGAATTTGGGTGACTATAGCTTCCATTATACACGCTATTTTGAGCTGAAATTTTCTGGAACTATTCTTCTATATGTCTACTGTCTTTTGCCAAAATTTGAACCACTTTCAGTCACTAGAGCTCTATTTATTTAATGGTCAATGCATGGAGGTCAGAACAGAGACAGCTACTGTAGAGTGACTTTGAGAAGCTACACCCTCTACATAGCAAGCTATTTGGAGCTAAAATTTTTCAAAGATGTATCTTCACATGTCCTCTATATACAGAAGAAACAGTTTTTGATTTGAACCTTCTGAGCTTCAGACATAGTGTTCCAAGTAACAGAGGTCAGAAACAGGGCACAGCAGAAACTGTAGAACAGATCAGTGAGTTTGGAGGCCAACGATGTTTGACTCAGATATGATACTTCAGTGAAATTTTACCTTCACATATATTCATGGGTCTACTTTTGTATCCAATTGGTCTCACCCTCTTTGCACCTCTGGAGCTTCAGATATTACAGTTTTGGTGACTGAGGGTCAGCAGAAAACTTCATGACAGATTGGTAAGTTTGACCAGCTTTAATTTTCATTTCAATTGGAGATAGGTGGCTAACTTTATATGGATAGAAAGCTCTCTGAGTCTACTTTCCATTTCTAAAGGCCTCACTTGATTATCACTTTCTAAGTATTAGATATGGGCATTTGAAGACAGAAAGGTCATTGCTGGAAGTTTTCTGCACTCACTAGTTTGTGTTCACTCGGGGTGGTTGGACTTCTTGCACTTCAACTCTTCAATGGAGGCCATTGTAGGGCTGTTGTGAGGTGTGTTGGAGGTGATCAAGGCCATGTGCTTAATGAAGGACCTTGTCCTTATTCTTTGGTAGCCTATTTGTGACGCATTGCTCTTTGGACACTATATATTTTTCAATGGAGTCGATCTTTCTTGAGCACCTTGAGCTATTATGGAGCATACGTTAAGGAAGTCAAGGCCTTGTGCCTTGAAGTTGGTGTCTTATTTTAGTCTTCTCGGATGGTCGTGAGCAATGGAGGGTCAACAAAGGGGGTTTTCCGTAACCTTTCTCCGCATTTAGATTTTTATTTTCATGTTAATTTTTGTGCTTTCGCCCGGACTTCACTCTCATGCCTAAATCCAACACGGATTTAGCTTTCGAGCTCACTTTACAACATTGAGGACAATGTTGGTTTTAAGTGTGGGGGTGAGGGATCGGGCGCCTAAAAAAAAAAAATTAGATTAGCTTTATGTAATTATATTTTAGTGGTTAATGCCTTTTCCAACCCCAATGACGAGACATGGACTTAGCTTGTTGTGATTGTGGATAGATTGAGCATGATATAGGACTTTGAATTTGTTTTGTAATTGAGTGCATATGTGATCTATGCTTGACTATATGTCTGCACATAGCCTATGTTAGGTTCGTTCATCATAATTAGAGAAGCATATAGATTATTCAATTAACTTGCATGCCCTTATTTGTGAGTTTTTGTGCCTATATCTATAGTGTATGCATTGTTCATTCACTTATTCTTTCATGTGTGTACAATTTCATAACAATGCGTATCTAGAACTTGCTTGAGACCTCTTGAGGCTACTTTTAGCTTGCGACATGATAGAAAGGATGGAGGCATTAGGACTATATACCATCATGGCCAAAGAAGCATGTGCCCAAAGATATTTACCACTAGATTGCCACTTTGAGCCTATTTATAATTTAGCCTTTTTGTTCATTACCACCACAAATTCCTACCTAGCCTATACACTTTTATCCTACCATTCCATGGTAGTTGGTGAAGCGATTCGAGAGAATGACTTTATGTTTGAGTGCTTCAAAAGAAAAGAAAAGTCAAAAGTGTGAGGTTACAAAAGAATAAGTGTGGGGGTGAGTGATTTGTATAGAAAATAAAGTTCTCAAAAAAAAAAAAAAAAAAAGTTGTGTGAAGAAAGAAAAAAAGAAGAAGAGTTCGAACAAAAAAAAAAAAAAAAGAGAGAAAGAAAGAAAGGAAAAAAAAAAAAGTATTACGTAGTATAGTGTGGGTTGTACATTGGGATTAGAGTGAGTAACTTAGCATTCGAAAGCAAAAGTCATAAATCTCTACAAGAGAGAGTTGCTTCACCGATTTTCATGGACTTTGTCTTTCCCTATCCTTTATTTCTTATTGCCACTTGCCCTTAGCCCCATTACAACCAAATAAAAGACCTCTTAATCTTGAATGTTGTGGGTTACCTAGCGGAGATGAGATCGAAGAGCAAGCATATGGCGACGCGTGTTGTGAAATTGCTTTTGAGTGAAACACATATAGTCCCTAAACACTTGAGCGGTAATATTTAGTGAACCTATGTGAGTTTAGTGGGTTATATTGGGTCTTCTATATGCCTATTTGATTGTGGTTGATTGATTTGACACAAGGTTAACACATGCATATACTTGAGCATTTCTTACATGTGCATCTTAATTGCCTTACAAATTCATAATTCCTATGTTATGCTTTGTCGACCTCATGATCATTTACATAATTAGTTCTCCGAGGGTTATGGTTGGAAAGGCTAATACCACACTTTCTTTATGTTTGAGCATTTGTGTTTGAGTTAAAAGATTTTTGGCAATTAATTTACATTTAGTTTGCTTGGGGACAAGCAAAGTTCAAGTGTGGGGGTGTGATTATACGCATTTATATGCGTGTAATTATATCTAAAACACTATAAATAAGCAAATCTCCATGTCAATTAATATGTAATTAATCTATTTTTATTTATTTTGTAGAAAATAAGCGGAATTGCGGAAACGGGAGAAAATGGAGTAAAATTGGAACAAATTGGAGTTTCCGAGAAAAGGACGAAATAATCAATGAGGGTCAACATAGTCAACGCCATCAAGGGAGTGGAATCCAATTGTCTCTGATAACATATGCGGAAGTGTATTGAGAAGAGAGAAGAAGAAAGCAAAAAGAAGGAAGAAGAAAAGAAAAAAAGAAAAGACAAGAAAAAGAGGAAAGATAAGAAAAAATAATAATAATAATAATCAGCCTTTGCTGACGTCATGATGACATCAACATCAGTTTTTTTATTTCCTCTCTTCCCCTCCCTTCCCCACGTGCACTCTCCACCATTTCTCCTTCCTTTTCTTCCTATCACTTCTTGCCATGTGTCCCAATTCTTCTCCCTTCTCCTTCCAGCCCTACACCACCGAGCTATCAATCATTCTACATATATATATACAGGGCCGGTCTTGAGGTTTTTGATGCCCCGGGCAAAAAAAAATTTGGTGCCTAACTACCCATATATATATATATATATATATATATATATATATATATTCATATGTAAAACAGTACAACTTTAAACGATAAACATTCGAGCACAGAACAATAAAACAAGGATTGCGATGTAGCAATTGTAAAGACGTATGCATCAACATATCAACCTGCAACTTCTGACTTCCAATTAATGCATCTAAAGATGCTATGTTTGTAGAGAAAGAGAGCAAAAAATAAATAAATAAATAAAGAAAAAAAAAATTCCATTGTAGGGGAAAAAAAAAGTCGATCTTCTAGTGTTCAGTATAGATTGAACTTGTAACTAACTGACTAAGGATGTTGAAAGCTGCAGATTGAACATCAGCGGTGACAGTATAGTCGAGATTTTGAGATTACAGGCACAAAAATTTATAATAGTTGTTAGAATAATCAACAAATACCACAAAATGCCAGTAATAGAACTTATAATGTCCAAAATTTCAACGAATTTAAAAATTGAAGAACACCCACCATAAAAAATAATAATAATAATTTAAAGAACACCCAATTTAACTATACCTATTTTGATCGATCTCTATTGCAGCTTGAATCGATGGAATGCCAAAAATTGTGTCTGATCACCGTAGAAGAAGAGAAAAATATAGGAGAGAAAGATTGAGAGGAGGTGACAGATGATGAAAATAAATTGCTTGATTGAATAACCATTGAAACCCCAATATTTCAAGAGAAATTTGTTTGTTTTTAAAGTTTTAGAGAGAGTTAAGAGACTCTTGAAATTCATCTGCTATAATTGTGTGTACAATTCTCAAAGTGAGGAGAAGAGAAAACCATTTCGAAGTGAGGAGAGGAGAAGAGAAGACACTGCGTTTGGGAACAAAGCAATTTTTTTTTTTTTTGTTTACCGTCGACATATACTATATATAATTTTTTTTCATATATATATAACCTTATTTAAAAAAAAAAAAAAAAAACTGTGCCCCCTCTCACTTAGGCCCTGGGCCGTCGCCAAGCCCGCCCTTGGGCAAGGCCGGCCCTGTATATATACACACTAGCTCTCTCACCAACAGTAGCCGCAGCCACACCCAAAACAGAGGCAGCCCTTTGGGCTGCTCTCTTCCCCATCTTCTCCTCCATTTTTCCTCTTTTATTTAGTTTTATTTTAGAGATTTCAAGGAATTTCTCACACAAGCTTCAAGAGCTCAATCTCTACAAGATTCAAGAATTGGGTAATTGTGGGAGTTATAATTCAAAAGTAGTCATGTTGGCTTTCTAGCTAATTGTGGCTATCATTGTTTTCTCCTACACTTCTCTTTTCTTTTCTCTTTGAATTTTGTAGTTTTAATTTCTATAATTATGGGTTGTGAGTAATTTTCTTGTTGGGTTTTAGGGTTGTGTCCCTAACCCAAATTTTGTGTAAAAGATGTTTAATTTAATGTAATGATGCAATTTTCATATGATGGATGTTTATATCTATTTTTATTGGGTTAAAATGCATGTCTAGGGTTGTTTTCTCCTACACTTCTCTTTTCTTTTCTCTTTGAATTTTGTAGTTTTAATTTCTATAATTATGGGTTGTGAGTAATTTTCTTGTTGGGTTTTAGGGTTGTGTCCCTAACCCAAATTTTGTGTAAAAGATGTTTAATTTAATGTAATGATGCAATTTTCATATGATGGATGTTTATAAGGCTTGACCCCCTCTAATTCCTAAGCTAGAAACCTTCAATTTCGTATTCGAGGGGTTATAAGCATGGTGATTTACACCCGTTGCGTGATTGCGCGGGCGGGTCGCTTAGTAGTTTAATTCCTCGATCTCTACGCCTCTTGATGTGAATTAGTGACCCGTGAACCGGCTCTAATTCATGCCAAGTGAGTCCCTACGGCCCTTGAACCGGAGTATGAATACCATGAAAGGGAATTTCGGTCCTTGAGCCTTGAACCGCCTTGGATACGACTACCGCCAAAATAGGAAATATGCATCTATATTAGATTAGCTTCCGACACATGAGATTTGGGTGAATGAATCTCCCTAGCACCCAACATTTTCATTTTTATTGTTTACATTTCATTTTATTTTTATTGCTTTACATTTCATTATTATTTGTTAAGTTAAAATCAAACCCCAAACATTAAACTCTTCCACTCATTTGTGCATATCCACCACTAGGCTCTTAGTTTTGATTAGGCTTTGGTGAAAACTAAAGCCGAGCATTGCTAAGGCTTGGTGCCTTAGATTAGTTTTATTTTATTTTTTTTGTTTTATTTCCTTTATTTGCTTAGTGACTTTAGTTCCGACCACCCAAGGATTGTGGGTTAGCCACTAATCCCCGTGGTACGATAAACTTTGGGCATAATATTTCCCTATCTTGACAATGATACGTACGCTTGCGTAAATATGTATCAAGTCAGTATATGAAAGTTATAAGCGAAAAGGTGAATGTTACTGTTCATGGTAACTTTCTATATATATAGAAAGTTACTGTTTCCGGAAATCTACCTTCTCTCTCCTCTCCCCCGAACTCTCTTCTTTCCCTTTCGGGTCCTTCTTCCTCCCTTCGATTCCGCGCATTCCGGCCACCAACGGGAGTGCAGCCGGCCACCACAAGAGCTCCTCCCTCCCCTCTGCACCCTAGTAGCCTTAGGTTGTGGCGATTTGGCCGAGAAACCTTGAATTGAAGCAAAGTTCCTCATAGGTGCAGTTTGGCTTTTTCCGGCAAATCTTCCATTTCCGGCCTTTTCCGACCACCAAATTGGGACCGTAGGAGTGCCTTGAGCCGGCGAACGTTTCCCCTAAGGCCTCTTGCTCCGATTTGCATCGTGGAGGTCGAATCGATGAAGAACATCCTAGGGTCTGAAGCTTGATTTCTGGGTTTTCTTCATCGGCTTAATCCGAGCTCTTAAAGGTAAAATTGGAACTTGTTGCAGTTGAGAAATTTGTTGGGTTTGTTGTTTTGCAGCTACTGTCAATTTTTGGTGGCCATCGGAGGTGGTGGCCGCTGGCGCGTAGGTCCCACGCGCCGCCACTATGGGTGGCGCGTGGAGGCGTGTTGGGCGGTGTTTTAATTCCAGTTTTTAGCCCATTAAATCCTATAAATATTGTAGAGCTTGTATATGAAATTTGGTGAATTTTGGAGAAGCTTGGAATTAATTATGAATTTTTGAAGTTTAGGGTTTCGATTATCGAATTACGAGAATCCAGCGGTCAGATATCTTTCGATTCTGCCTTGGAACCTTTAAATAAACGAATTGGTATTAGTGGTATAATTTGGATTGCATCCGAGGAGAAGTGGAGATGTAATTATGAGGAATTGATTTAGGAATCGTATTAATTGGTTGAATAACTATTCACGGAATATAATTGTGTATAGGGCGATGTACTGAGCTATTGCTCGACGAAGGAACTCGTATGCGTGATCGCCTGAATAGTACTGTGAGTGGACTTTTGTTTTTAAATAATGATGCATGCATTTAATTCTTGAATTAGTGCTCTATTTAATTATCATATTATCTTCTGAGCATAGGATTGTTTAAAATTTTGATTTATCTCGTGGAATTACTTTCATTGACGATTTTCATAAAGTGATTATGAATTATTCCGGTTGTGATTTTCGGATATTAATTTTGTTATGCTCGGATTTGAAATTATGATTTATGTTGTTTTTCAATAAAGTATTTTCCAGGGTATTTTCCAAAATGGAATATTAGTTCATTATTGAACTTCCTTGCTTATTCATTATTGACCCGAGAATATTTTGGCGTGTGGGACACGCCGTTGATTTATTGATCTTTCCTATTTATTTATCGACTTTCGATTTTGGCATTGGGAATGCCTTGATGATGATTTTAGAATTGGTTTTGTTTCGGTTTACGGGGATTACGATTTATTATTATTTCTCGCCTTTTTGCTATTGATTTGGAGATACTTTTGGCGTGTGGGACACGTCGTTGGAAATTCTTTTATGAGAGATGGGGGAAGCCTTATGTATTTTGAATTTACTAGGTTTTCGGTTATGTTTCCTTGTGTCATACTGAGGGGTGATTTTATCATGCTAGCATTGATTTTTCCGCCTTTGTGGCGCAGGTTACTGTCTCTGTGACAGTAATTCTGTAGCCCGGTATCCTATCGCTACACTTAGTGGTGTAAGGGTATATTACGGGAGTAATGGGAGTACTTTAGCCTGGAAGGCTCATTCGTATGGCTATCATCTTCCCCTACTTATACTATTTTTGACTAGCGGGGACTACTCTGAGTTTTCTTAACCAGCGGGGCTAGTCTTATATTTTCGAGTATTGAAATTTCAATCTTTTACTCTGTTGTTGTGGCTAGTGGGGCTAGTCGGTTTTCTGGAGTTCAACGTTTTTCGGATGATTTTCTTAAGTGTTTTATAAATGTTGCATGCATCCGGATTTTATATATATCGAAAAATGTGGGAAAGTATGAAGTTTTATTTTGCTTTATTCATATTAAATTATTTATTTTTGTCCACTCACGCTAACATGTTTTTCAATTACTTTCCCCTGGGCCCTTCGGTTTCAAATGCCCAGTTTGCAGGCGAAATTAGTTGAGGTCGGGCGTACATTGGAGTTGAGGCATAGACAACAGAGTGGCTTCTGCGTTTTTATTTGATTTAGGTTTTCCTTGATCACCCTTGCTATTAGATTTGCTCTGATTACCTGAGGAAATTAATGTTATTTAAGTTGTGTTTTGTGTCATATGATTTTGGTTGATGTTGTTTGGGGGAGCAGGGTGGCTCCAGGAGAACAAGGATGGGTGATTTAGAAGTGTAAATTTTCTTTCTACAGGTTTTGGGTTGTCCACTTTAGGGGAAGTTCTGCCAAATTTTTGGCAAAATTTCTTCTAAGGTGGGCCCCGCAGGTCCACTTCGGATTTCAGGGTGAAATCCGGGGTGGGTCCTGTCAAGCTATGTGCCGTCGCCTGGACTCCTCGCTACTACGCCATTATTACATGTTCCAGTCTCCAGTACATCGGGCTTCCAACACACGAAAAATGAATGACATCACTACACGTGTCACCAGGGCACAACATATGCGCCACAAGACACATGACCCCTACCACCAATTCACAATGGTGACACAAGAAAAATTGCGAGAACGATCTCCCCACCCCAGCCAAGACTCCTCTTATGTGGGAACTTGGGGGACTAGGGGTAATGGCTGTTCGGAAGCCACATGGGGTGAACTTGCCTTACACTTCTGATACTTTTACTAAAGACAAACTGCCCATCCAAGAGAACTCTTGATCGGGGACTTGGAGGACTTGTTGGTATGCACATACCTCCTAGGCACAAGTATCGAAGCACAAGACTCGTATCGCCAATACACAAGTGAGGTAAGCTGCCAACCGAGGGTCTCGATACCCCTCGGGGTGATATCGGGAACCCCGAGCGTCCCACACCGAAAGAAACGGAACCAAACTTCCACAAATCTACTACATTAAAGTCATCCAACAACCCAAATAGGTAACTGTTTTACTATCACTTTCCATTATCATTATCTTACACGATACTGACTTAGGCATCAGAGCGTTGAAGGCCGGCACACCCGGTCTTCCCTCTGACCTTCGTCTGTTTTGCAGATAAGCGAGACAAAGAGTGATAGTAGCAGACCGATACATCCCGTGTATAGCTGGATTAGACCCATTGCGAGACAGCTGAAACAGAAGCTGACTACATTTTCAGTGTAGTTTCAGTGACAGAAACAGAAAGTGATTCTTGGAAGGGCCAAGCAAGTAGACAATTATAAAGTGTTAATCCAGATCATAGTTAGGCTTTTTTTTTTCTTTTCTTTTTTTCAATATGAATGGCTCAAGAAAAGACTTTAGTTCTCAAATAAATAATTTATATATCAATAAATCCAATTAAAATGAGTTGACTTTGGATCTTAATTAGTAATAACTATACATAATATTCAATGAATTTAGTTTACTGAAATTCCAAATTAGATTGTTTTGAATTTATTTTTGTTTTAAATGATGGGCTAAGTATAGAAATTATTATTTTTACTTAATTATTTTAGGTAAATTATAAAATTATATAGGCAATGTAAGGAAATTCCGGAAAAAATAATTAATTGAATGTTATATTTAGGGAGGTAAGAATAATATATGGGTGTGGCTATTGTCACCTTACCATTTTCTTAATTCACTCTACAAACATTTAAATTATTGAAAGACTATATTTTTTATTTTTTTATATTTTTAAAGAGGATCAAAAGATTTTACTTCTACCCCTATAGTGACTCGAACCCATGACCTCGATCTTAGGTAGTGACTGAAAGACCATATTACCCAAGTGCAAAATGACTAATAAGTACACTAATTTTTTTTAAATCCAAATATGTAAGAAAAATAAATATATAAGTAATGAATTAAATACAAAGACTACTTAATTTCTCATTGGATAACATTAATCTTTATCTTCTCCATCCAAATTTGAATTTATTACCATCTTTTTGTCTTTTTGTTGCTTCTTCATTGTTAATTCGTTATTCAATTCACAAACTCATTCTTTTTAACTTCATCAAAATCTTTGCAATATTCTTTGTGAGCACCAAAAGTAAAAATTTAAAACACAAAGAAAAAAAAATCAATCTCTTCTTCATTGATCATAGTTGTAAATTTGCTAATCTTTTTACATAGATTGAAATAGATAACGTTGAAATTGAAAGAAAAAATAAGAGTAAATCAGATTATGATTTTATTAGGAAATTTTAATAAATTTTAATCTTTTTTTGAGTATAAATTAAATGAGATATTTTCATTAAAAACATTTATTTTTTTAATTAGATATGTCATATAAGGATATTGTTGGAAAGGAAAATGGGTTAAATAAGTAAATTTAATAATTGAAATTAAAATGTATGGTGTAATGAGCAAGTATGGTGAACAAAGAAAATGATAGGGTGGCCGCACCCATAATATATATACCTTTTTTTTCCATCTTTCTCTATTTGTCCTTATTTGTCTTTTCATATGACTTGACAAAGTCTATTAATAATTGAAAAAAGTTGGAGGTCCAATTAGAACCACCCAAAAATCAATAGTAATAAGTATTATCTTTTTTTATCTGAATAGTAATCGGAATTAATCAAATATTGATTGATTGTTGCTTCAAATAAGTATTTTAATAAAAATAACATAAGTGAAAATAATTAATTTTTATTATCCCAGATAGGCTATTTAGGATTTTCTTTCGGCCGTATAGGCTAATAGTTTTTGTCTTTTTGAGGTACGCCATTGAGATGGTATTGTAGTTCCCTTTGGCTCTTATTTTTAGTCTCAATTGCGAAAGCAAACAAAATGTTTGATTTCAAATATGTAATTTTATCACAATTTTATTTTTATTGGTAAAACTATTATGATTTTTCTTGTTTATATTTTAGTCCTATTGATCAATGATTGATTAAATTTGTTGGTGTTTTACAAAATCAAAAATTGGGAGAGAATGATTTGTGCTTTCATTGATAATAGGGGCCTCTTTGGATTACAAGCAGAGAATATGAGTCGTACATGGAAACTGAATCGTATAATGAATAGGATATCTATAAGTCTAACCCTATTATAACTTGGACAAGTCACCAGAATTTGGGCCAGACACATTAATCAGATGTCCTTCAATACTCTCCCTTGTATCCCCCAAACGTGGTGCACCTCTCCTTGCCTAGTCAAAATACTTGTTGAGTAACAAAAATCCAGTGGGATAAAAATAACCTCAGTCGAAGGAGAAAAAGAGTACAACATACTATTCACGTTTCAAGACCATACATGTAGACATCTCCCCTTAATGTTTACATCTCCCCTTGATGACTACGGCCATGGGAGTTCGGATAACTTCCGCAAACGATGCTACCAACATGTTTCTCGAAAGTGGATTTAGACAGTTAGTTAGTAAACAAATTTGTCATATTGTCCTCAGATCGAACCTAGTTCACTTTGATCTTGAGGAGAGTTTGTTGTTGCTGATTATGCTCGGTGTTGTCGCCTTTGATGTAGCCTTGCTTCATTTGTTCAAAGTAAGCAGCATTATCTTCCTAAATGCTCGTAGGCTCATTTGTGGTAGACTTCAAACCACGATTTCTTCGAACATGAATAATTATGGATCCAATCCATATACATTCACGAACTACTTTGTGAAAAACAATAATCTTTGCATGGTTCGAAGATATAGAGACTATGATCTGTTTTGTACACCTCCAAGATATCATGGTCTTACCCATGGTGAACACATAACCAGTTTGTAAACGACCTTTGTGTCGGTCGAAGAGATACCCAGAATAAGCAAAACCTTCTAAAACATTAATGTCATTTTGGGATTGGGATAGAAGATGCAGGCCAATGTTGGTGGAGTTCCTGGTGTGTGATGGGTCCGAATCCATCATCTCTCTATAGAAATAGAACAAGCCCATATCAATGAAACATCTCAAGTGTCAAATGATATCTTTTATACCAATCTAGTAGCGTCACATTGGCGCATAGCTATATCTAGCTAACAAGTTCATTGCAAATGAAATGTTCGGTCTTGTGCATTGAGCTAAGTACAATAATGCAACTATTGCACTTAAATAGGGCACCTCTGCCTCTATAGCACATCTTCATCATCATCATTCGGACGAAGAGGATCCTTTTAGGATCAAGACTACAGATGATCATGCATGATTAAAGGCTTGACATTTTCGAAACACCTAAGCATCAACATGGTGCTCAAGTTCCAAACTGAGACAAAACTATGTTCTCCTAAGATCCTTCATCTCAAACTCGAATTTCAAGTGTTCAGAGGTTTTCCTTAACTCTTGAAGTACTTCTAATGAAGATCATGTACCAACATGAACCGCGAAAGAATCTGAAACTTGTTATAGAAATGCGCGGGCGTAGTTCATCATTGACATATCCCTTCCCAATCAAGTAGTTACTTAGTGAGCGTTTCAACCTCATTGCAAACACGCTCTGTAGTCTATAGCCACTTGACTTAGGTAAATGAAGTTCACCAGGAACCTTCATATATATTCAGTATCTAGATCTCCATAAAGATACGTAGTGACCACATTTGTAAGCTGCATATTTAGTTATTTGGAAACTACCAAACAGACAAGGTAGTGAAGTGCAATGACATCCAGTATGGGAGAATATGTGTCCTCGTAGTCGATTCTAGGGCGTTTGTGAGAAGCCTTGCGCCATAAAGCGAGATTACCATCACTTTTTCTCAGAATGCTTTCTAACGAATACCTAGTAGACAACAGGTTTTATGTTAGGAAGTCTCAGCATAACTGCCTCGTCAGTAGAGAATCTAACTCAGCTTGGAGTACATCTTTCCATTTAGACAAATTTTCTCTACGTTGGAATTCATCATCAGCGGAGCGTGGATTGATATCATCAAACTCAACAAACTCATGTACAATAAAATGCGCAAATACGTCTTCAATCATGATGGAGTTTCTATCCTACTTTTCATGTACACTAGTGTAATTTTCAGAGAGCTCTATGTTCTCATGAATAGGTTCTGATGTTGAGGCGTCCCCCAATTATAACCTTAATCCAAAACATTCTCATGAGATGGATTTTGAGTATCGATGATCAAATGATTAGATTGTGCCAAAGTGTCCTTTGAACCCTCGGGCCTCTCACACATCCTAGTTGGGGCCATGGCCTGTGACCCCAGAGTGCCACTCTATATGGCATTGGTGCCATGCCTACCTCTGTGTAGGGAGGCACTACATCCTCTCGTAGGGACATTCATCCTTGCAACTTGCAAGTATGTTTGCAGCAGATATGTGTGGACTCGTCACTTTAGCAGGGATCGAGATGAGACATAATGGGGACACACCATGATAATTCCTATCGTTTAGGTTGAATATTCGTGTTCTTATCTCCCTCTAACGACGGGAAGACTACCTCAGCAAAGTGACAATCCGCAAATCTAGCAGTAAAGAGATCGCCTAGCAAGGGTATTAAGTGGCAAACGGTTGTTGGAGTCTCAAATCCAACGTATTTGCCCATTCATCTATGATGGCCCATCATGGTGCCCTGTGGCAACGCAATTGGCACATAAATAGCTCACTTAAATATGAGTAAGTATGAGATACTAGTACCCAGTCACTAACTGTAACACATAGATAGATTGAGTGGCAGTGAATCACACATGAATCAGCATAGCTGCATTCGATATTGCATCACCTCAAACGGATATAGAGAGATTGGTGCGCACTACCAATGTCTGAGCTACCATCATAGTTGTTTTCACTAGATTATTTGGGTTACATGGGGGTCCAACATTAGTCCCAATGCAATAATCATCGAAAGTCTTCGATGTAAACTCTCTAGCATGTCAAGTCGAATTGACTGAATGAGATGATCCGAGAAGTGAGCCCGTAGCCATATGATTTGTGCTAGGATTGTAGTATAAGCAGTGTTACAACTTGGATAATGGCACAACAAGTGACCAGCGTGTTTGCGTGTCAACCAATGTCACAAAATATTTAAACATTTGCAAGTTGGTTGAATCGATCCACAGAATCCCCCTCGGATTCAACGTAAGAACTTAATGAGTATTTTTATATCCTTTGCGTAAAACGGTCTCAGTCCTAATTTCCCTAAGGAACAGACTTTGTAGAAACAAGGAGCCATAGAAGCAACCAATGAGGATTTTGGTTGGGCTAGAATATCTGAAATGCTATTAAAAGCAAAGTTTAGCAACTGCAGTATCACTTGGGGGGCCATCATCATGATGGACGCCATCCATGGTGTCATGGAAATGGACTGTGCCAGCCCTAGGTTGGTTGTGAACGGCGTCGGTGCCAGAGGCAGTGGTGGCGGTCACACATAGTCCAGGAATCAACCTTTGATTCTTGCTTTGTTTTGCTCGAAATAATGGATGTTCATGTGAATTTTTAGTAAAGGTATCATCTCATATCATTACTAGGATGACCTATCCTGTCGTGAAAAAGCCAATATGTGTCTAAATCTAATAGATCTTCTCTCATAACTTTATTGGATTTAGTAGCTTGAATAACGGTGACATAAAAACCACTAGCCAGACACATAAGTTTCTCTAAGATGCGCCTTTATTCACAATCATTAGAGATATTGCAAAGAAACTCTTTTTCATTCTCTATATGTGTTTCCACATAGAATCCATTAGCTCAAATAGCTCAATAGGGTTTGATTTACCCTAGGAGCGTAGAGAGTTTCTATAACAGTAATTAAGGTGCCATTTGGTAAGAGGAATTGGAGTCATTCCATGTCCTTGAACTAATCATGATGGCCTAACTATCGTAGTCACAAAGTAATATGCTCAGAATTTCAAATGGAACCATAATGAAAAGAACTCAAAATTTTATTCAAAAGCCAACGGTGTACATCGATCATTGTTTCTTTGACCAAAAGAAAATCTAATCTGAAACTAGCTAATGCAAAACAAAGGTAGTCGCTTAACTTCTTTCGGTTCTAAAATAAATATGACCAGTTGAGTAGAGAGATGTCGGTGGAGCAAACCTTGCTTAAGTTCCACTTATCTCAAAACCTTCCTAGACATCATAATCACTTTGGATGAGCCTAGTTGAAGAAAAACCAAACCAATGACATTTAGTACAAAATATATTGCAATTGCCTATTACATCTCTTGAAAAATAAAGACTTTATTTAAAATCGCCAGTCTCTTGATCTTGGCCTGATTTGAAATCTTCTACCCTTAGTTTGAGATCACCTTCTTGATCTTCTTGTTCTATATAGTGAGCTTCTCTTGCTTCACAATACGCTTTGTAGGCGGTGGCAATACTTTTATGAGCTCTAAAAATGTGTGCCAAATGACCAGATGCTCCACATTGAGAACATATATACATCTTTGTGCTCAAACTCTCTCGATTGAGGAGCTTTGAAAGTGTTATTAGGATGACTCTTAGTTTTGGTGGCGCCACCAACATGGCCAGAGGCGTTGCCTCCATCTCTCTTTCCACATTGACCTCTTCGGTTCCATGTCCACCTATTTTGGCGGTTACCTTTCTCATTAGAGCGAGAATATGGACCAGAACGTCCACAACTATCCCTAAATTTAGGGTTTCCCTCTTGGCACCCTCCCTTAGAGGCGCGACTATAATTAGACTTCGGAATAGGCTCTGTTCCCACGGGTCTCAAATTATAGTTCTTCACAAGGATGTTGTCACACTTTTCAATGACATTCATGGCTTCAATGATCTCATGAAACCTTGTGATCCAATCTGTTGTAACATCGATTCGATAGTTCTTAGCAACCACGAAAGCAGATATGGGGAAGGTAAAGAGAGTCCTCTCAATCAACATCGCATCTGTGATCTCTTTACCACAAAATTCCATTAAGGATTTAATGCAAAGTGCTTCCAAGTTGTAGTAAAAAACTGTCTTGAAATCACAGAAGTAGAGCTTATGCCATCTCACTTCTAAGTCAGGAAACAGGGAGTCACAGACGTTCTCAAAGCACTCTTCGAGTGAGACCCACAGCCATCTGGAATCTAGCTTCTTCATTCTAATACTCATATTAGAGCGAATCATTCATATGACGAGTCATTAGGTTGACGACTTTTGCCTTTTTGGCCTCCAAGACTGCTCTATTTGCTTCCAAAGCTTGAGCTTGCTCAACAGTAGGCTCAAGAATCGTTTACAGGATTCCTTGGGCCTTGAGATGCTGGCGGTCATCACAAACCCACTTGTGATATCCATAGCCAGTTGTCCCTAATAGAGAAAAGTCCAGTTGTTTAGGGTTACTCATCTTGAAAAAGAACAAGAAAATGGGTAGGTTTCAGAGCAAAAAGGCTACCACGAAAACAAAAGAAATTTCTGAGCTTAATCGCTCCCAAGAAATTCCATTCTAAGAGATCTTAGATTAGATCGAAACAATGATGTGTGTGGTCGATCATATATTCTCTACAAACTCTAAGTTTGGAGATCTCAACAAATTCTAAGTTTGGAGATAGCTCGAATCCCCATAGTTTGGCTTAAGTCTTCCCACAAAAGAGAAGTGGAAGGTAGAGAAGGGATGTTGGATGTCCCCGAGAAAAGAAAAGAAAGTAAATTACTTTAAAGCGGGAACTTTTATAAAAATTTACCTTGAAAGAGGGTCACCAGAAAATTGTCGGAAGATGGTTGGAAAAATCGTCGATGGATGGTGGTGGCCGGAACTTGCAGCAGGCAGGGGCGTGCACGGGGAACTAGGTGTGCGTGGACGAGGCTAGCAGGGGCTAGCGAGGCTAATTGAATGGGGCTGGGCGAGGCTGACAAGCGCGGGGTGAGGCGAGGCTATGCTGTCGAGGCAAAGCGAGGCTAACAGCGTTGGGGTGAGGCGAGGCTAACAGCGCTGGGGTGAGGCAAGGCTAGTGCTAGTGAGGCTAATGCAGATGAAAAGTGGCGCTGGCGAGGCTAACGTCGGCAGGCAAAAGCGCTGGCGAGGCTAACGTCGGCAGGCAAAAGCGCTATCTAGGCTAATTGGATCGGTTTGGGACTTCCGGTGGCCAGTTAGGGGGTTTTCTGGCAGGTTCTGGTGGTTCCACCGCTGGTTCTGGACTCCTGGGATCAAGGGCTACAAGGTGTGCGGCGGAGGCAACTAGGGTTTCAATGTTACGAATTTAGGGTTTCAGAGTTAGAGTTTTGTGCTAATAACCTGCTTTAGAAATTAAAAAATTGGGAGAGAATGATCTATGCTTTCATTAATAATAAGGGTCTCTTTATATAGAGGATTACAAGCAAAGAATATGAGTTTTACAAGAAAACGGAATCGTACATTAATGAATAGAATATCTTCCAAGATATCTGTAAAACTAACCCTATTATATCTTAGACAAGTCACTGAGTTTGAACCACCCAAACGCATAAATCAGATGTCCTTAATTAGTTGGTTAATTTTCAATTTTAGAGGGCGGAGTAGGTGTTTTTTTTTTTTCCTCTCTCATAGGGCCCGAGCGCCTCCCTCCCCAAAACAAAAAAGAGGCTTAGGTAGGTAGATGCTAGTTCCGCCCTGCAAGTGACAGGTTCTTAGTGTCGTCTACAGCAAGTCACAATGAGGTGGAATATGTACAGGAAGTATGGATCCAGCTGGACCAGGGCACTTCATTGTAGCTAATGGTTGAGATTGAGTTTGACTAAATGGTTCACAATGATCCCCTTAATTAATCCTTGGATTATTAAAGACCCTGCACCCTCACGGTCGTGTATGTCATATCCAGCAACGTACCATCAATATAATGGACCCTCTCAAATTCTTATATGTTATAATAAGGCTAGGTTTGAAATTCCACAGCTATATATAATTATATATCTGTATGTATGTATGTATAACCATTCGATTAGTTATTGTCGCCCAGGCTACTACTTATATATAGACTGGGTTTAGCCTGGCTAATCACTAAATACATTGCAGTTTAGCTCTCTATGAAAATATGCAACTGTTCTTAATTATTAATTACCTTTTATAGTTTCAGATCGAGCTAGCTCTTCACATGTACCAGTAGCTAGGACTTGTCTCTTGATATAAACTTTAATTAAGGTATTTAATTGTACATATCTTCTTCTTCTTCTTCCTCAAGCTCACCCATGCATGCTCTTATTCCATCTCTTCATATAGAGAATTTAAATTTATATGTCAATATTTCAATTAACTAGTTGCATAATTATATACAGGAAGAATGTGGAAGCTGAAGATTGCGGAGGGAGGACCCTGGCTAAGGACACTAAACAATCACGTGGGTCGACAACACTGGGAGTTCGATCCAGATGCCGGAACACCAGAAGAACGAGCCGAAGTAGAGAGAGTTCGTGAGGAGTTTACGAGAAACCGCTTTCGGATCAAACAAAGTGCTGATCTTTTGATGAGAATGCAGGTACCGATCTTTTATACATTATGCCACATATAAATCTTGTATCGAGCTCATTAATTAATAACTAATTAAATAATTAACTGCGCCCATGCGCTTGCAGCTTACTAAGGAAAACCCTAGTGGACCAATTCCTGCAGCAATTAAAGTGAAGGGAATAGAGGATATAACAGAGAAGACAGTGACAGCAACAATAAGAAGGTCTCTCGGCTTCTATTCCTCCCTCCAGGCCCATGATGGCCATTGGCCTGCTGAATCCGCCGGTCCCTTGTTCTTCATTCAACCTTTGGTTATAGCGTTGTACGTTACTGGAGCATTGTGTGCCGTTCTAGGACCTGAACACCAGAAGGAAATTATTCGTTACATCTACAATCATCAGAATGAAGATGGAGGTTGGGGACTACACATAGAAGGTCATAGCACGATGTTTGGGTCAGCGCTAAGCTACATTGCGTTGAGGCTGCTAGGAGAGGGTCCTGATGATGGGGAAGGCATGGCCGTGGCAAGAGCCAGGAAATGGATTCTTGATCATGGTGGTGCGGTTGGAATTCCATCTTGGGGAAAGTTTTGGCTTACGGTACGTACGTACACATGGCCTTAAATCTAATGCATCCTTGTTATAAACAATATTTCTATGCATGTTTGCAGACAATTAATTCATGTTAAATTCTATTAGTGTATTCTCAAAAAAAAAAAAAAATGATAAGTTGATATATTTGCCTCTCCCCTGATTTAAATTAATTAGGTACTTGGCGTATATGATTGGTCAGGGTGCAACCCTTTGCCCCCTGAGTTCTGGCTTCTACCAAATATGTCCCCTATTCATCCAGGTTGGTCTATATTAATTTTGCAAACTGTTTCATAAGATTCCAAAGCATGTATTTGGTAGACGTATTAACAATACTAAATGATATGTATATATATATCTCCCAACAGGGAAGATGTTATGCTATTGTCGGTTGGTGTACATGCCTATGTCATACTTATACGGGAAGAGGTTTGTTGGCCAAATCACCGGATTGGTTCGATCACTGAGACGAGAGCTCTACACTGAGCCATACTTTGACATTAACTGGACTAAAGCCAGAAACACTGTTGCAAAGGTTAGCTATCTAGCTAGTTCAGAACTAACTGCATGATGCATACCTAAAGTTCAGAACTAATTATAGCAATATATACAAACATATGTATACTTCAGGAAGATTTGTATTATCCACACCCCCTGGTGCAAGATATGCTGTGGGGATTTCTTCACCATGTTGCTGAACCAATTCTGGCTCGTTGGCCCTTTTCTATCCTGAGAAAGAAGGCCCTAGAAGTAGCAATCGAGCACGTACACTATGAAGACGAGAACAGCAGATATCTTTGCATTGGAAGTGTAGAAAAGGTACCGCGTGCAAAAATTAAAGAACGAAAATCAAACTTCATATAACAGCTTAGTTAATTTTAATGTAAATGAATCCTAGATACTTACTTGTGTTCATGGACGCGCAGGTGTTATGTTTAATTGCTTGTTGGGTCGAAGATCCAAATTCGGAAGCGTACAAGCTTCACCTGGCTAGAATACCAGATTACTTTTGGATCGCTGAAGATGGCTTGAAATTTCAGGTTACTCAGATTAATCATCTATATTGAAAATACATAGATATAGTTAAAAGAGAGGCCGCCTTCATTATTAAATAAAAACCATTAAATTTCAATCTTTAAAACCCCCAAGCTATTGTCTTTTTTTTTTTTTTAATCGAACTATCCATCACTTAACCAATGTATATCATATTCACTATTATGTACGTGGTGCACGTACTGCAGAGTTTCGGTAGTCAGATGTGGGACGCAGCCTTTGCAATTCAGGCAATACTCTCTTGTGACCTAAATGAAGAGTATGGGACAACACTTCGAAAAGCGCACGACTTTGTGAAGGCTTCACAGGTTATATCTACATCGATATCCCTTGAATCTTGATCAGATACATATATAGTACTCTCGTCTATGATATGTACAGTCGTGTGTGTGTGTGTATTATAGTATTTGATAATGATAAATTTGTTATTTTGAACTGAACCCAATCGAAACAAAGGTTCGAGAAAACCCTGGTGACAACTTCGCAGCCATGTACCGACACATATCTAAAGGCGCATGGACATTCTCAATACACGACCATGGTTGGCAAGTCTCCGACTGCACTTCAGAAGGACTAAAGGTTTCTAGTTAGCTAGTACTCCAACGACCCAAAATAAGTTGGGTCATCAAGATCGATATCGTGATTCTTTAATTAATTAATTTTTTCTGTATTAATCAATTTCAGGTTGCACTCTTGCTCTCGCAAATGCCAGAGAAACTAGTTGGGGAAGGAATGGAAAGAGAATGTTTTTATGATGCTGTGAATGTCATTCTTTCTTTACAAGTAAGAACCAATTATCTGAGCATTAGGTATATGTAGGTACTTGCTAGCTATAGTAACATATATTAGCCTCTTAGCATGCGCTCCGCGCTTGCTAATTTGTTTTCATAAAATAAAATAAAATATAAAAAAAATTTGAAATAAAAAAATGAAATTTTAAGAAAATAAAAGAGAAAAAAATTGAAGGCAGCATGATGGTTTCAAACGTGGGAGTTTTTTTCCTTATCTTTTGTCTATCATTTCTTGGGGAAATAACTGATTTGATTTATTTACGATTTTAGCCTTCTAATGTAATTTTAACAATTCAATTAACAAAAGGGCATAAACATAAAATTTTAATCATAGGAAGTAAGAATTTGCTTAATATAATAGATATGTGTGTGTGTTTTGTGTATATATTATTTTTGAACTACACGCATTCTTCCTCAAATTCATTAACTAATTTACCTTTTTAACAATATTAATTAATTTCAGAGCATCAGTGGCGGTTTCCCTGCTTGGGAGCCTCAAAGAGCATTTCGTTGGTTGGAGGTAATCAGTAATGCTTATTGTACTTTAGTATCAATCTAATTAGTCAATTTTTAAATATATGAACACATAATATTTCTCGTAAATACTTTTTTTCTTTTACAGAAATTCAACCCCACAGAGTTCTTTGAAGATACTCTTATTGAACGAGAGTACGTATGATCGATCACTAATTTCTTTGAAAGCTTCAATATATAACCGAGTGTTTCTTCATTAATTTCTAAGGCTCATTATATATGGAAACATGTAATTAATTATCTTAGGTACGTAGAATGCACTGCATCAGCAGTTCAAGGTCTAGCACTCTTTAGAAGATTGTATCCCAACCATCGAAGAAAGGAAATAGACAGTTGCATATCAAGGGCAATTCGTTACATTGAAGAAACACAGAACCCTGATGGTTCATGGTAATTTAGTTTTACGTTTTTCTGTTTTTCTATTTCCGAAACTACATTATAGCCCGTGTCAAAAAATATATACGTATATAATCGTATTTGCATCTTATAACTTTTTTTCTTTATATATAGATTAACTAATGACCAATATTTACTTGGTTTTTTTTCTGAGAAGATGAAAATTTTATTAATAACCAAATAGATTACGGGACCGTCAACATGAGTGACTTCTATGAGCCAAAAAGGCTCAACCCCTAACCAAATTTTACGCCCATACTCTCGAGCTACAATGAATAACAACCAAACATGTACCGATACAACCCAGCCACCAACATTAAGATGAACTGTTTTCACCCATTTGGACACCGCGTCCCAAAACAGCCAGACCACATGTAAGGGTGACTCACTATCACGTTGATAACTAAAAAGCACCGACAAAAGACCAGACCATGACACAGCAGAACGACCATGACACCATAACAATGGCATCAACACTCCACTAAAACACCCAAACCCTCGCTCAAGGGAGGAGGAACTTATTAATCTTAACCACGAACTAAAGAATAAAAGCCTAAAAAAACACAGAAATAAACTGCCACAGTCAACTTTCCTTCTCCACAAAATCGACTCAAGCTTCACAGAATCACCCACAGCAAAGTTGGGATTGAGGTTGGTAAACTCGACCCCAATTATCTGACATCTACGCCAAGGACAAAACCAACGTGGAGAAAAACTCCATCTCTGAAATCTCCTTCCACTCTAAACCCAGATGACAAAACTCTCCAACCCAGCACTGTTGATTTACTTGGTTCTGTTTCGTGTGCAACAATTTTAACCCTAAATGTATGTATTGGCTTCTTATTATTATTATTATTATTATTATTATTATTATTATTATTATTATTATTATTATTATTATTATTATTTTAAGATATAGTAGGTAAGCACACATTCGACTAACTTAAGTTGCATGACTAACAGGTACGGATGCTGGGGTATTTGCTACACATACGGTACCTGGTTTGGTGTAGGAGCACTAGCATCCTGTGGGAAGAAGTACCAGAATAGTCCCATATTGCGCAAAGCCTGTGCATTTTTGCTATCAAAGCAGCTACCCGATGGTGGATGGGGAGAGAGCTACCTTTCCAGTCAAAATAAGGTGATTAACTAATTAAGCCAAAAGATAACCCAAACAGTACTACTTAAGCATGCATAAGAACTAGCTCAAAATTATATATGTCGATGCATGTTTTCAGGTTTATACAAATCTAGAAGGCAACCGCGCTAATCTGGTACACACCGCATGGGCTTTATTGTCCCTCATCGATGCCGGGCAGGTCAACATATATAATAATTATCATTATACCACATATCTTAACCAACATATAAATTTAGACCCAAATTATATCTTAAATTTGGTGATCAAATTCAGGGTGATGTAGATCCAACCCCCATTCATCGTGGAATAAGGGTTTTGATCAATTCACAAATGGAGGATGGTGACTTCCCTCAACAGGTACTTAATTAATAATCATACGTACATACACGTACTTTCTCTTTTTCATGTCTCTAAACCCATTATCTTGTTTCTTATATATGTATTCATATGTTTACATACATACCTAATGAGCTCATTCTCGTATTACGTACTACAGGAAATTACTGGAGTATTCATGAGAAATTGTACACTAAACTACTCCTCATATCGTAATATCTTCCCGAAATGGGCTCTCGGGAAGTATCGCCGACGCATTCTGATGCTTAAATCTTGAAATTCCTGACATGCATGTCATAGGGAAATATGATCGTGATACTAAATTAAGCTGTTCATATGATTAATACGTATATATAGCAGTACTCCCACCAAATAATCTGAAAAACAATATGTCGATACCTCCACACTACTATACACTATATTACTTTTGAAAATAAGCATGACCACTCTTATGATATATATTTGCTTCTTTTGAAGCAAATATATTGCTAAGTCGATCAAGAAACTCTTCCTAAGTGTGTTTGCATCTGTGTTTGTACGATCTTCCTTGTTTATATAGATACCTAAATGCATATGAATGTAACTCCATTCATGGAATGTTTGTAGTTTGTAATGAAGGATATTTATATTGGATCCATTATTATATTCTTATACAAGTAACTCAATGGTATGTTTGTAAGTGGTAATTCGGTTCCAAACTAGCTCCAATAACTGTCATTTGAGTTCTTATAGTTATTTTACCATATGTTTTACTTAAGATCGAGGAAGTTAAATCAAATGGTTCACACTCCAAAGTGAAGTGTTCTTTCTACTAATAGGCCTATATTTTTCATAAGCCGAAATGAGGAAGGTGGATCTTCGCGACCTTCACCGAAAGATGGTTTTGGGTCGGGTGTTGGTGATGAGGTCGCGATCATCACCTTATTTGGAGGTGAGGTGAGCCCAACTACAACAGAAACATAGTGATGGGGGGGGGGGGGGGGGGGGGGGTTGTGGGGCTACCCGCTTTTAAGGGGAGGGAATACCAACGGGGGGGGGGGGGGGGGGTTGTGGGGCTACCCGCTTTTAAGGGGAGGGAATACCAACCAAAAAATTAAGGGTATCCAATTTCTTGTAATTCTTCTTCTTTTCGCTCTGCCTTCTCTCTAGAAACTAGTGAGAGAAAGTAGATCTGAAACCTTCCTCCCCTTCTCTCTTGCCGAGATCTAACTCCAACCGGATCCGGATCTCCGGCTTGAGAGTCGAGGGAGCACACTCTTGTCCATCCCGTCCATCCCGTTCACCCCTTCAATCACCTTCTGGTTCCTCTCTCTTCTCCACCTACTTCACCCATCTACCATTTCTCAACCTCTCCACACCTTTCTGCTCTTATTGGCTTTATGTTAATGAGAACAGCTCTCATCTTCACACCCTTCACCCCATCTGCAACCCTTACATTCTCCATCCCTACAACCCAAGTATGGCCTTTTGTCATCGATTTTCTACTCCTCTAGTCCAGATCTACCCTCGAAATTGTCCATGTCCTCTTTGGATGGCATTTGTTGCTAGTGCTTCCGGATTTGCTTCGTTTTCCACCACCTTTAAACGAACTTACACCCGTTGGTGTATTTTCACTCCCAAACAGCGAGTGGATGGATTTTCTCAATCACACTCTGCTAGGTTACTTGGTGTTTCTTGGGCATATGTGAGCCCTGTGTGTTGTGTCCCAACCGGTGTAGAAGGAAGCAAGATGGTGCTTTGGTGGCTAATACTCTTCAAGCTTGGACAGGGAGGTGGCAGCGGTGGTATCCTTGGGATGGAGCTGTTTTTCCCTTGGTGGCTATTAGCATGTGTACTAGGGTTTTTCATTTTCAAGTTTGGGCTTTCAAATTGTATTTGGGCCAAGCCTATTAGAGGCTTTAATTATGTTTTGCTGGGCCTGTGTGCCTTATTTGCTGGGCCTACGTGCCTCTATTTGCTAGGGTCTGTTGTACCTCTTTATTTGCTGGGATCTTTTGTACCTCTTGTATTATGGTGTATCATTTGACACATCTAATACAAACTTTATTTTCTTCGATAAAAAAAAAAAAAGAATACCAACCAATTAAACCCAAAACTGTTTCTTTCTTTAACCCACATTGGGGGGGGGGGGGAGCTTGTCTTGTCAACTCCACTAGTTCCACTGATGCGGGAAGAGTGAACACGATAGTAAGAGGCTCCGTCAAGCGTCGAAAGCCATATGAGATGAGCTAGAATCCACTAGCAATTACGGGCACAGCCGTAAGAAAAATAGAGAAACTTTTCTAATATTTGGGTTTTTATTGATAACTTGAATGCAAATTACAATTGAAGAGGTGCCTTATATAAGGCACATAGAATAAACCTAATACAACTAGAAAACAAAAAGAACAATTTATTATATATTAAAACTAGGAAACCTAATTAAATAAAAATCGGAAATAAAATCCTAGATATTAAAGAATATTACGCAAACATATATTTGGAATCCCAACCAAGATTTCACTCGAGAATCCCGATATATCCAAAAGAGTAATTTATGATTAATTCCATCATTAAGAAGCCTATTTGAATACCAATTTCCAATATTCAAATCATTCTTCTTAATGTAGAGACGCTTCTTTCTTTTCGAGATTCTTTGTTGAAATTGGCTGAAATCTTGTCCTACATCATCCACTCATATCTATCTACACTCTCTCTCTGAGTCTCGATGGAGGCAGCGCCTCAGCTCGTCTCCACTGGAATCGAATCCGTTCGCCGGAGCTCCAAGCATTCATTCCTGACCACAACCTCGAGTTCGAGTTTGAGTTCGAGTTCGCGTTCCGAAACGATTTAACCGGGTTAACTTCTTGCAGTTGCCACCGACCCCAAACCCACCAAGTCCGGCTCATCACCATCAAAACCCAAATCTCCATCGCCAGACTCTGTCAATGGCTCCTCCTCGAGGTCTCCGCCTATCAATGGAGTTTCCACAGTGAATTCCATAATTCATTAGCTTTTTACAACTAATCATGTGCTTCCTTCTTTAATTACTTGAATTGCTGTTTACCATGGTTAAAGTCTATTAATTTATTTCTTAATACATCTATAGGCGCATTTCTTTCACTCATACATGGTTGGCTTTAGAACCAAAATTATATTTAATTACTCATTTTGATGAAAAAGGGGTTCTCAGAACGCGCTGCACGCCCCTAGGGTTTCTCAAAGTTTTCTTGTGCTCGTCCGGCGGCACGTCCCTGCGGCGTTGTAGTCGGACGGGTGGCCTTCTGTCTCGTCGTCTCTCTTCAATGTGCGAGCATGTTTTCTGATAGGAGTTTGGTGGCACGAGGAAGAGCAGCTACTAGCGATCAGTGGTGGGGGTCTATTAGGTGGAGACGTTGGGTTGATCCGGTGGTGATGTAGGCTGATCGGGGCCGGATCTGCTTTCCGGCGCAGGGCGGTGGTGCTGCAACGAACAGGCTGGGCTCCTAGTTCCCTCGATTTGCTGGGTGGTCCTGGTATGCACCAGACGGCGGAAGATGGGTTGATGGGCGGAGGTCATGGTGGGTGGGGCGTCGTTGGCACAGTGAAGGGGGTTGTCCGTCAGAGGTGGTGGTCTCCAGATCAGGGTTAGCCAAGGTGTTGGTGTTGGTGGTTGACGTGTGGGCTTGTTTTTGTAGGGCTAGTCGGGTTTCGTGCCTGTGTGTGCACTCAGCGTGCCTTGTCTGCTCTAGGTAAGCAGCGAGTTCTTTACTTTGTTAAATGGTCGCTCCCGCCTAGTGGTAGGGTGAAGCTAAGTGTCGTCGGATCAATTCTCCGGCGGCAACATGATAGGAAAGCTGTGCTTATGGTAATTATGATATGTTGTAATCGAGTTACATGGTCAGCTTTAAAAAAAAAAATTGGCAGAGAATTGGAGATGTTTCAAAGGAAATCAAAAGGGTGCGAGCACAGATGGAAGAAAATGAAGACTTGGCAATACTCATGAAAGGACTTCGTGGACTGTACTTACATGAGCATTTGCCAAGCAAAACTAGCCATAATGAACCACGCTCATGCTACCACCAGCGGTACCAACAACTACCAAGGGTGTGACCTACGGAAGCACAACAAGACAAGCTATCACCTGAGCCCCGGCTCACCCCCATATCACCTTTCACGCGCCGCACCAAGATTACTTCATTGAACCATCAGAAGCTGGGAATTGAAGCATATCAGTCCCACATCGAAAACAAAGAATAGATCAGCCTCTTCTTCACCTATAAAAAGTCTACTCCTCTCTCCACATTAATTATGCATTTACTACTTACCTACTGTTATTCTGTCAACACAAATACATTGACTAACTTAAGCATCGAAGAGGAGAAGACCCCCTAACGCGGTATCCCTCTGACGCCCTTTGTATTTTAGGTGACAGATAGCGGAAACTCTGAGAAATTCATAAGTAGCGGTCTGCCCACGGGACCAGCGTTAACTAAGATTTGGGTTACCGCCAATCTTAGACATTAACATTGGCGCCATCTGTGGGAATCCTTGAGCAAAAGACCATCCCACCACAACAATTATCATGACTAACGGTAGCGGGGGAAACGCTGAAGAGTAGGTGGACCAATCCGCCAACCCCCATCCTACCAACCTCGCGGCTAACGTTAACCCAGCAGGTAACGTTAACCGTGCATTATTCAATACTCCGGTCAACCCTAGCATGGAACCCCAGGATACTCCCCAGGTCCCGCTGACTTAAACTGCAGCGGAGGCTCGACCAGGAGGCAGTCGCCCACTAGGCCAGGATCTCGTCGCCATGTATGAGCTGGCATTGGCAAACCACCACAAGGTAAACAGGGAGCGCAAACAAAAGCGCAGAGAAAAGGCCGAGGCCCAAAAGCAAGTGACCACGCTGATGTCAAGATTCGACGAACTGAAGAAGGCGCTGGAGGCAAACGATAACCCAGCGCAGAGTGAGTAATCGCAGAGTACCAGGCGTAGTCGACCCAACGCAGGATGATTGGTACCCGCATCAATCATACAAATGCAGGTACCGCTGAACCCATCAGAGCTACTGGGAATAGGTCCACCTCTCCAACCCCAACTAATGATAGAACAAGAGGCGGAATCACAGCCGTACACCAGCCGCTCTGTAGCTAGGGCTAGAACTCAAGGTAATCCACCTGCCCCCAGGCGAGAGCTGTCGCAGCGGAACCTCCAAGAGGGGACCGCTGGTGATGCAACCGTCCTGATCCTGAAAAGGATGCAGCAATTAGAGCAAAGGCTAATCCAGGCAGAGGCAGGCGCCCCAGCGCCAATACCAAATCCGCTCTTTGCATCCAGGCCAGGACCATTCACCGCCAGGGTCTTGTAGGCCGGCAGTCTCATCAGCACATGCAAAGACGCCAAAGACGCCACAATATAGCAGCATGACTGACCTTTTCGTCCATATGGACACCTTCAAGAAAGTCACTAACAACAAGGGATTTGATGACGCCACCCTCTGCCACTTGTTCAGCGAAACGTTAGATAGTGAGGCAATGAGTTGGTTCTTTGAGTGCCCACCGGGATCCATCAACTCATTCCATGCACTATCAAACGCTTTCCTATCACGGTTCATCTTGTTGGCCTTCGGACATCACAACACAACTCAGTTGTTCAACGTCAAGCGGGGCGCAGAGGAAACGTTAAAGGCATTTGTCACTAGGTGGCGAGTGGCGGCATCTCAGTGCCGCAATCTTGATAAAACAATGGCACTGGCAGCCTTCAAGCAAGGACTCCTAAAAGGATCATTTCTCTATCATCTCAATTACAATCATCCAAATGCTGCGTATGACCACGTCATGGGCAAAGCCGTCATCCATGCATAGGCAGAATTCATCACATACGGAGAAACCCCAACATCACCTCCAACGCCAGCAAAATCCACTCAGCCTTCCTCCAGCCATCAGGAGACATCTAACAAAACCTCTGCTACGCCGCCAACTGAAAAGAAGAGAGAGTGGCAACAAGGCAACTACCAGAGCAAGCGGCAAAAGGACCAGCATTATAACAAAGGTAACCGCTCATCCCACGGGGATAACCATAACAAACAGACGGAGTCCTCCCAGCGGTATGCAGTGTTTACAGTCCTCACAGCCTCATATGAAGAGATATACGACCAGTGCAAGGACCAAATTCCACCGCCACCCCTAAGAAAGTACCTAAGGGTGGGAAAACCAAGAAACACCTGCAAGTGGTGCAAATAGCACGAAGACAGTGGTCACAACACCAACAACTACAACGCTCTCAAAACAGCAATTGACACTTTGTATCGTGAAGGTAAGTTGGAACAGTTCAAGGTACATCAACCGCCACATGTAGTCGCCAACATCGAGCCCATGCGCCGCATCAACACCATCAGCGGCGGTGCTCCGATCACCAACATGTCTCACAGGGCAAGAAAGCATTATGCACGCGCTAACCACCCCAAAGAAATTTGCAACATCCGCTATGAGAGATCTCGCTAAACTCCCAAATTCTGGTTGGGAACCCATTACCTTCTCGGAGGAAGAAGAGCCCGGAGTACATCTACCCCACGACGATCCATTCTTGATCGACGCCATGCTCGATAAGTGGTCCGTAGGAAGGGTCCTTGTTGACATCGGATTCGCTGTCAATGTCATCTTCAATGACTGCTACAACCAACTCCAGTGGAATAGAAAGTTGCTCCAAGATCATGAGCCCTTGCTCAGCTTCCTCGGTGACATCACACAACCACTAGGTTCTGACTACATGCGCCTAGTCATCGACACTAGTCCATGCATACAGAGTTCGTCATCGTCGATTGCTTCAGTTCGTATAATGCCATCATTGGTTGACCAGCGCTCAACAAGCTAAAATGCATCATCGTTGGGTATATGCTTCTCTTGAAGTTTCCCACACCCAACGGCACAGGTTGTGTGAAAGGAAGTCAACAGCTGGCACAAGAGTATTATTCAACAACTGTGGCAAGGTCAACGCGCTGCCATAAGATCCTAATAGTGGGAAACCATGTTCCGTTGACGGATGCAATTGAAGATCCTAGGGACGATGAGGAAAAATATGTTAAAAAGGAACCTGTCAACCCAGAAACATCCTTACAGATTATCAGCATCTCTGACGAGCACCCTGAGCGGACGGTCTTCATCGGCGCTCAGTTAGCCCTAGAGATAGCGGCGGAACTCACTCAATTTCTGCGAGAAAACGTCGCTGTCTTCTCATGGTCCTACGCTGATATGTCGGGCATCTCCCCTGAAATCATCATGCACAAGTTGAGCATCAAACCGTCTTTCTATCCAGTCAAGCAGAGGCGAAGGGCATTTGACGAAGAAAGATATCGTGCAATTAGCGAAGAAGTTGCAAAGCTCCAGGGCATCAGATTCATCCGCCAAGTCAGTTATCCCCGGTGGATTTCCAACTTGGTCATGGTTAAAAAACCTAGCGGAAAATGGCGAATGTGTGTGGAATTCAAAGGTCTCAACAAGGCGTGCCCCAAAGATAGTTTCCTGCTACCCCGCATTGACCAACTGGTTGACTCCATAGCAGGACATGACTTACTCAGCATGATGGACGCCTTCTCAGGATATAATCAAATTAAGATGCACCCCAGTGACCAGGAGTGTACCACCTTCACAACCGACAAAGGCCTATACTGCTACAATGTCATGCCTTCAGATTGAAGAATGCTGGAGTAACATACCAGCGGTTGATGAACGCCATGTTTGCAGAACACCTCGACAAAATAATAGAGGTCTACGTCGATGACATGCTAGTCAAAAGCATCAAGGCCAGTGGACACGTCGCGAACCTCCTCATCAGATTCGCCATTCTCTTGGCCTACGGTATGCTCCTCAACCTCAAGAAGTGTTTCTTCACCGTCATCGCTAGCAAGTTCTTGGGATACATCGTCAGTGAACGAGGCATAGAGGCTAACCCTGACAAAGTGCAAGCCATCCTCAACATGAAGTCTCCGGTGTGGAAAGTGCACGTTCAGAGCCTTGAGGGCAAGCTAACCGCCCTTTCTCGGTTCATCTCTAGACTCACCAACAGATGTCTTGACAGGATCTGCCCCAAATTTCACCCTGAAATCCGAGGTGGCCTTGTGGGGCCCACCTTAGGGATAGCTCTACCAAAAATTCGGCAGAGTCACCCCTAAAATGGGCTACCCAAAAACCTGTAAAACACACAAAAACACTTCAAACAAACCAACCTTATACTCCTGGAGCCACGTACCCTGCTCCCAATTACTAACAACTCCACTTTCACAAAACACAAAACTCAACAATACTAATCCCAAAGGTTATCAAAGGAATACTACTATACACAGGGATATAAAAAGAAGAGTAAAGGATCAAGGGATCCTACACTGCGGAAGTAGTGACAACTATGCCACAAATGTCATGTACGCCCGACCTCCACTAATTCGGCTGCAAACTGGGTATTAGAAACTGAAAGGCCCAGGGGAAAGTAGACGAAAAACTTTAGCGTGAGTAGACAAAAATAAACAATTTAAAAGAAAAAGTATTTCATACTTTCCCACATTTATTCTCTTAAAAATCTGATGCATGCAACCATAAGAAAACACATTTAGCTTTAAATCCAAGAATTTCAAAATGATATATCGTAAAACCGAAATCTCGTTTCTCAAGAAGATAAGACTAGCCCCGCTAGTCAAGCACAATAAGATATGGGGAAGAAGTATCACCATACGAAAGAAGGGAGCCTCCCAGGCTCGGGTCGGAGTGTCCCACACTCTAGAGCATCCCATGCTCTGCTCGACTCACCCGTGAACATGATAGGAGCATAAAATGCGATAAATATAATGTGGAACCTCTACATTTTTCCTTAGCTATTTCCTTTAAAAAGTCAGTTTTAACTTTATTTTCTTTTTAGGTAGTTCGTGATGTGATTCAAGAGAAATAGGAGCTGAAAGAGAGCAATGAAGCCATGGATCATGAAGTAATGATGCGGAGGACTAAGTTTGATCAACCTTTTAGCCAGAAATTACAAGGGAAGTTCACAGAAATCGTTGTGCAAGACAGTTGCTACAAAGCAGAAAACTGCAGTTTCAGAATCAGCTTTCTGGGAACGGTATTGAGGAGCAGTTCTTACACCATTCCATATGCACCTTTACAGAAAGGGCCAGCGATACTTGAATACATGATTCTATACTTCAACAAGAGCCAAATAACTGGTCAAAATTATCAACGAGGCAGCAGGAAACCAAGCGCAAAGTAGGCTTCCCGATAAGGCAGAAACTGTCAGCTTTTCACGAAGCTTTTTGGGAGATCTTTTCCGGCGATTTTCTTGGATTTTTTCCAGAATTTTGTTGATCAATCTAGAATATATGATGTCATAGAGAACGTGGGAGTCAAGAACCATCCAGAAACTTGTCAAGACGAAGTCGTTCCTTGTCCAAGAAGGAAGCTTCAGAGTCAGAAATTGAATCCTAGTCAAAACAGGACGGTTTTGCAGAATTCTTCTTTGGACGGATTTTCAGGGCATTTTTAGAAGGTTATTTTTGCTGCAAATATGAAGGAGAGTCCTATAAGGATTCCTCAAGATTTTTAGAAGATTATTATGGCTTGGAAATCATTTAATTGTGCACCAATCAGAGTAATCCTCAAGCAACTAGGGGAGGTTTTCAAAGCAGAATTGGAAAAGAAATCTTGGGGGTGCTCCACATACACATAGGGCTTCTGCAAACGTTGAAAAATACCACCTTACAGCGCCATCTCCTGCCATAAACCCTAGCACACAAAATCTTGAAATTCAGAAGTCCTCCAAGAGCAAAAACCGTGCACACCATCATCCATCTTCATCAAGCCTTGCCGTGTACCATCTTGAGGGGGGTTCTTGCGTTCAAGGCTGCCTAAAAGTGAATTCGTGGCTCTCATCTTCTGCCCTTTACGGTTTTTATTTTCTTGTAATTCAAACTTATATGTTTCTAGTTGTGAATTTTGAGACAATGTGTGGCTAATCTACTTTTGTTAGGGGCGAGGTTTGAAGCCCCTAAGATATGTTTTTGACAATATTTTGATTCCTAGTTTTGTGATTGCTTTGTTGTGAAATTGTTTATTTGGTTTTGGTTTACAGATAACTCTTACCTGTTTATGTTCATGAACGCGTGCATAGAACATTATGAACTTGTAAGTGGGGCTAGAAATAGGTATTTTAATCTCCTAAACGGTTAATAATGCTTGTTTCAATGGTAGTAAAACCTATAGGACAATAGGTGAAACCAAATAAAAAGGATTGCATGCTAGGTAGGCGTTCCACACTAGTTTTGCATACTTGTTTCGATCAAACTTCCACATGTGATTAATGCTTAGAATAAATTGTTGATAGGATAGCGTTCTATACCTTGATTGTTTATTCTAAAGGCTTAGTAATGGTGCGTTCATCTTGCTTAAGTAATCTAGGGAAGTCATAAGAACTCACGCATGCTTCATGGTTTGTTCTTGATTGAAACCTTTTTCACGACTTAGTAATTGAAACTAGGATGATAAATTTGTCTCAAGCATATTTTGGTGGTGGATTTCCGAGTTCCTAACATCTTCATCCATATCTTTTCAAACCTTAAACTCAAAATCGTTTTTCTTTACTTTATTTTCTGTTTATTTTCATTAAAAACCCAAAAACCCCTAGTTTAGTGTGTTTCAGGATTGCAACGCCTCTACAATCCTCCTCTCTGTCCCTCCATCTTTTTCTCTTTTCTTTTTGTGTGTGACGTTTTCTTTAGTGTTAGTTTTGTTTTGTTTTGTTTTCTTTTGTGTGAATAATATTGTTACCCTCAGTCTCTGGCATCGAATGATCCTTGCTTATCCTTTACTACTGACGACTACATCATTGCAGGGTTAAATTGAGCGTCTATTTTGGGCGTATCAGAACACATAGTAAGCAGGGATGAGTACTAATAAGGCTCGACTACACCCACGTGAGGAGGAGAACTAAATGACGACCCATGTATGGCAGGTAAAAAACCATTCAAATCCAGTAAATCTATAAGGCTTCCCCATAAGTACAGCAAATAAAGAAAACATGGGTACGATTCCCAACCGTACCTGAAAATTCTCGTAAAAAGTCGCATAAATCAACAGCGTGTCTCACACGCTAAAAGAATAATTAGATCATCATTCAGGCATTCCCAATGCCAAAACCGAAAGTCGAATAAATAAATAAGAAATAACTTCATCGAAATCCCATTTCGAAAATCTTTCCAAAAATCTCAAATCAATGAATAGAAAGATACTTAATTCCGGAAATCACCTCAGAAAATTACTTCAACGAAATTTAACATAAATCACAGACTCAAAATCGAGCATAACAACTTCAATTCGAAAATCCAATTGACATCGTAATAAAATATTTAAATCCATTTAATATGCTCGATAAATTAAAACAATAATTTAATTCACTAATTCATTTCCCAAATCAAATCAAGACAAATCAACAATAATTTCCTGAATCAAATCAAGACAAATCAACAATAATTTCCCGAAGGCAAAATATAATATCATGGATTAAATAAATAAATAATTAATTCAGGAAAAACATTTGCATGCATCCTTATTTAAAAACAAAGGTCCACTCACAGTACTATTGGGCGACCACGCAAACGAGTTCCTTCATTTAACCGTAGCTCGCGACATCGTCCTGTACACAATTATATTTCCGTAAACGGCAATCCGATAAAATAAATACGAACCTAAACGAAACCCGAAAAATCCCTATCTCCATTACTTCTCAAATTCCACCCAAATCTCTCCCACAACACCAATTCCTCAATTAACATATTCCACAACGAAAACAAGGGAAATCCGACGGTCGGATTTCCCACAATTCAATCTCAAAACTCCGAACTTCGGAAAATCACAAACAATTCCAAACTCCTCCAAAATTCACCAAACTTCACATACAAGCTCTACAACATTTCTACAATTTAATGGGCTAAAAACTGAAATTAAAACACTGCCCTACACGCCTCCACGCGCCACCAACAGTGGCAGCGCGTGGGCCCCACGTGCCGGCGGCCACCACCTCCAATGGCCACCAAATTTTGGCAGCACCACCTACTCAACAGACCCAACATTTTTTTACAACTACAACAAGTTCCAATTTTACCTTGAAGGGCTCCAATTTGGCCGGTGAAATTTTTCCAGAAAAACCCAAGAACCCTAGAATTTGAAATCGTCGATTCGACCTCCACACTGCAAATCGTGGCTCAAGGATAGGGGCGAAATGATCCTTGACAAAAACCGAACCTTCGATGCCAGTTTGGTGGCCGGTGACGGCCGGAATCGCCGGAAATCGATGGAAATCCCGATCTGCTACAGTGACCGTGCTCTTCTTCTCGTTGCTGCACCCTCCACAGTCCAGAATCAATCACCAAACTGCCAAGAAATGAAGAGAGGGAAGAGAGCTTTCCAACGACATCTTATACGTCAAAATCCGTCACCGGATGAAGAAGTTATGGCCGGAAGAAGGTGAAGAGGTCGGAGAGGATGACAGAATCGGGGAGAGAGAAGAGAGAGAGCTCGGTAAGTTTCCAAAAATGGAAACTTACCACAGTAACTCAGCTATTTATAGGAACTTACCATGAACAATAACTTTAGTATTTTGGCCATAACTTTCGCATACGAATTCCGATTTTTACTTACCATATATGCACGCACTCGGTTTAACGTCCTCTACAACTTTCATGAAGAACATTTTCTCAAATTTTGACCTAAACAAAAAGTCAGCTTTTAGGGCCACTAAAAGTATCGAAACAGAGTAAAAAGTGAAAGTAATTATCGTTTACCGTCCAAATGACCAGTAAACCGATAAATTTAGGTTCGGGACGTAACATGTCTCCCATTCTTCAAGGTTCTAAAGAGGATTCACAAAAAAGTAATTGACTGGACCCCAGAATGTGAGGCGGCGTTCCAGAGCTTGAAGGAGTACTTGGCGGCAGTTCCACTTCTCTCCATTCCTATACAGGGTGAGGTACTCTACATCTACTTAGCGGTATCTTCATCAATGGTTAGTTGCGCCATTGTACGACAAGACGGATAGGACGAGCTCCCAGTATTCTACACCGACAAAGGCATGAACAGGGCGGAAATAAAGTATACCCCCCTAGAGCAGTTCACTCTTGCATTAATTGTCGCCACTAGACATCTCCGCCAATACTTCCGAGCCCATACAATCCATGTCCTGCCAAACCAACCGCTGAGGCAGGTAATGCAGAACCATAAAGATTTCGAGCGCCTCAGCAAGTGGGCCATTGAGCTCAATGAATTCGACATTGAGTACAAGCCACGATCCGCTATGAAAGGCTAGGCGGTGGCCGACTTCATTCCTGAGCTCATGGAGCCACAGGATGCACCCACCCTAGAGCCAACGGAAGGCGACACAGTCATAGCAACCGCTGAGGAACCAGCACCCAAGCAACAATCAGACTGGAACCTCCATCTGGACCGCTCGAACTGCGCCAAGGCATGTGGCGCCAGCGTTATTTTGACAGGCCTAGGGGGAGTGAACGTGGAGTACGCGTTGAAGTTCAATTTCACAGCCTCCAATAACATGGTGAAGTATGAAGCGCTCATTGCAGGCTTACTCCTCGCCATCGACTCAGGTGCTGACAGCGTCAACATATTCAGCGACTCCCAGCTAGTCGTCAACCAAGTCAACGACAGTTTCCAAGTCAAAGAAAAACAGTTGGCAGCATACTTGGGATACGTCAAGACACTCCTGAGAAAATTCAAATTCCACACCATTACACAGATCCCCAGAGAAAAGAATGCCAAGGCCGATTCACTGGCAAGGTTAGTGTCACACCCTGAATTTTGAATAAAGGAGTTCAAATCCGAAACGTGAGAATAAACAATCACAAGAAGACACTTAGAAAATTTTTCAATTAAATTAAGTAACTAAACAAACTGAGCTCACAATGTCAATACCGACTCGTTCTTTAGAGTCACATATTACATTACAGATAGTTTACAAATCAAACTGAATGACAATTCAATAAGTAACCACACCTACCACAACTCATTACCAAGCGGAAAACTTAAAACTAAGAGCACCCTTCCACGTCCATGCCATCGAACGTACACCTCAGCTTTGATAACGATTAATCGATATTCAAACCTACACAAACCATAGAATAGTGCACCGGGATTGAACAAAACAAACCCGGTAAGCTTTTTAAGCCCGTATGAGTAAACTCAATTAAAGTGACTCACGTCACTCAAGCTTATAATTTCTCAACTCGAGAGTAAATTAAAGCAACAATATTTAATTCCACAAAATACATGCTTTCACCCTCTTAGTCTAACAAAGTCAATATGCAATTATCACAACAAAAACGTCGAATTCATATCAATCAATATCATGCTCAAAAATTTCAACCCAACTAAAACCCACATGCTCTATCTCTCAATTCATTTTATCTCTTTTCCCACAAACTCCAATTATACAATTAACTCCAAATATGTTAAACATTTTACGTCCCCTCAATCTAACAGATCACCATTCCCTTGCCTCAACGGCACAACCATGAAATCATACTCATTGTCTCATAATAACAACCAACTGCCAACCTTAGGGCATCACAACGCAGTTCACCTCACTCCAAATCCCACAACACCACTGTACTCACAACAATCATTAAGTAAAATCAATAATCCTTGCATAGAATTAGTTCAGGAGATCACATTCAAACAATCAACAAAATCATAGTAATCCCTGCATAGAAACTTAGTTCAGGAGATCACATTAAAACAAACAAAAAAAATCATAGTAATCCTTGCATATAGTTTAGTTCAGGAGATTACATTAAAACAAACAAAAGAAATCATAGTAATCCCTGCATATAGTTTAGTTCAGGAGATTACATTAAAATTAAACAAAAGAAGGCATAGTAATCCCTGCATATAATTTAGTTCAGGAGATCACGTAAGAAAACAAGTAAGTTAATAATAAAAATAAACTAACAATCAATACCATTCAACTACTCATAACACCAAATACCACATCAATAACCTCAATCACTCAACAATAATCCATAACATTTTCATAACAATCACTACATCAATTATCACCACTTTGGTACTACAATATAAATTATCACCACTTGGTACTACTGTATAAATTATCACCACTTTGGTACTACATATAAATGATCACCACTTTGGTCACCACTTTGGTACTACAATATAAATTATCACCACTTTGGTCACCACTTTGGTACTCACACAGATCACCACACAAGTCAACAACTCACACTAGAGTCGATGAACACCCATCAACACCAAAGTAAAGTCGATAGTCGATGATCACCCATCAACTTCGACTAAAGTAGATGATCACCCATCAACTTCCAATAAATCACTAAGCGAGAAAATCATATTAATCCAACTCACAACATAATATTGTTTTTCAACTCAAACCATCACCAAAACCATATATTTTCCTCAACATCACCTTGCACAACAATAGTAAGCTACACCCTCAATTTCACCAAGATATATATATATATATATATATATATATATATCACGTAAATATATATATACGTAGCCATCTACTCACGGATACCACTAATACCGACTATAGTTTTATAAATTATACTTCTCAAAAATCATTTTATATCAAAACATTGTTTTAACTTACCCAGGAACCATTGTCGATCAAGTTCATATATTTTAAAACAAATAATTTGTTCTAAAAAAAGTTTGAACAATTAAACAAGTACTTCTGAGAAATAAATAAATCCGTTCGTAAATGAATCATGTGAGATTTACTCACCTCAAAATCCTGCTGCGTCTTCACACAAACCAAGATAAGCACAAGATCAACCAAACTCTGCTCACACAATTCCGTCAATCACCTAATCACATCAAGGTCACACTCAATACAACACAAATCACACAATTCACAAAACACAATTATACAACGATCCAACAGTCGGATGGTCATCCGAGACCATCCAACAACCTCGGAACACTCCTATAATCAATAAAACAAAACTACAAGTCGATTGGACGACCGAATCCTCACGGATCGAAAACCGAAAAGAATCGAACACCCTAAAACCCTAAAAATCATAACATGCTCATACGATCTCCGAAAATTACAAACTATATATCGAAATGCTCGTATCGATGAGTAGATAGAACTGAGGAGCAGAAATTGCCCCAGAGGTGGCCGGAAGCCGCCGGAAACCACCACCACAGTGGCGGCACCGCCACCAAACCAAAGTCAAAATTTGACAAAACTTCCAACATGAAAGTTCTTCATCTTTACTCCAAATGAAACTTTCATAACTACAACATAATCAGATTATGAGCCAAAAAGTAGAATTTTACCTCGCAAGCCAAAGGATTCGAAAAACCCTAGTTTCTCAATCTTCCAAATTCGAGCTCCACAGGTTGAATCGTTGCAAGCCACCCTAAGAGAAAGCTTCTACGTCCTCTGGGCTTCAAAAGCCCCCAAGGATCACCGGCTATGGTGGCCGGAAACTTGATCTCCGATTTGAGCGATCTGCAGCTCCATCGTACCACTTCTCGGCCTTGTAGCGTCGTGCACGGTGCTTCCCACGACGAATCACCACCACAGACGTGTAGAGGGGACTGAGGAGAGCAGGATTCCCTTTGGACTCGAAGCAAAAGGTGGCTGGAGGAGGAAGAAAGACGCCGGCGAAAGTGAGGGGGCGACTCGGGCTCGGGGAGAGAGAAAGAGAGGCTGAGTTTCCAGAAATGGATATCTGGCTATTTTTGGCAACCTTCCAAAAATAGCTAGGGTTTTATCCTTTTATACCCAAAATGGAAATTTTTGCAAACGCGATAACTTCTTCATACGAACTCCGATTCTCTCGTTCCGCAGGCCACGAACTCGTATCGACGCGCTCTACAACTTTCGTGAAGGAAGTTTTCGGAGAAACCCAACGAATAAAAAGTCAACCCTTTGACCCCTCGAAAATAAAATGTTTCGAGTAATTATTCGTCCGAAACACTTCCGCTCCGCCTTCGAACCACAAAATCATCCCAACAATCAACTTAATAAATTTCAGAAAATCATCATAAATTAATAATGAATTTCCAGGGTATTACGTTAGCAACCGCTCAACCACACCAAAGTCCAACGGACACAAGAGTGGAGTGCTTTGACAGGTCAAGCATCACCAAAACCCTAGCGGAAATCTTCAACATTGAAGTAAATCCCAGCTGGATGGATGAAATAATCGAATACAAGTGGGACACTGCCAACCGACAAGGTCAAAGCAAGGTTACTCAAGCGGAGAGCAACCCGCTATAATATCTAGAATGGCAAACTTTACCGCTAAGGGTTCACCCATCCCAACCTCCAGTGTCTGACCCTAGAGGAGGGAAAGGTCGTTCTGGCAATGATACACGCCAGGGAATGTGGAAACCACAATGCGACAGGGCTACTTCTGGCCCATGCTTGGCGACGACACCAGAAAGGTTTCCAGGTCCTGCCACAAGTGTCAACAATATGCTGACCTCCCTCATGCCCCTGTAGAGCCCCTTTCGATAGTCATCGGACCATGGATTCACTCCACTTGGGGCCCAGACCTACTTGGCAAGTTCCCAACCACTAAAGGGCAATTCAAATATATCATTATTGCCATCGATTACAACAACAAGTGGATCGAAGCGGAACCGCTGACAGCAATAACCATAGCCAAGGTCAATCACTTTCTCTTGAAGAACATCTATTACGTCTACAGTGTCCCCCATACCATTATCACAGACAATGTAACACAGTTCAACAACAAGGAGCTCATATCTTTCACTGCTAACCTGGGCACCAAGATGAGCTTTGCATCTGTCGCTTACCCCCAAACCAATGGCCAGGTTGAAGAGGCAAACAAGATCATCAAAAAGTTGCTAAAAAAGAAACTCGATAACGCCAAGGGTTTGTGGGCAGAGAAGCTCCCTAAAGTTCTATGGGCCATCAGGACAAACCCCAACTTCCGCTAACGGTGAAACACCATTTTGCATGATGTTCGGAACTGAGGCCGTACTACCCATCGAGGTCACCCAATCTACCGCTAGGGTCGAGGGCTATTGCTCCGAGACCAACGGCGAAGGCATCAACCTCGACAAGGATCTCCTCGATGAGAAACGCCACAAGGCCTATTTGCACAAGTTGCAAAACAAACTGTGGGTATCGCGTTTCTACAATGCTAGAGTTAAGGCCCGGAACTTCCAACTGGGGGACTGGGTTATGAAGGAGGTCATTCCACCGCCAACGACACTCCGTCCCACTTGGGAAGGACCGTACAAAATAGTGGAAGTCGTTAGCCCCGGCACCTTCTACTTAATGGACAAGGATGGCGTCACAACTACCCACCTTTGGAATACCGAACACCTTCAGTATTATTACAAATAGTCATGCTGCTACCCAAGAGCATCTTGACGTAGCTAAATTTTTGTTCGATATTTAGCTAAGGGAAGCTAACCAAAGGGTACAACCCCTCTTTTGTAAACGCTGATCTATCAGCTATCAATGAAACGAGGAATTATTCAAATCATTGTTACCAAGTCTAGCACAAAAAGTTTACTGGTAACTCCAACAATGTCCAGCAGACCACATCCGCTACATAGGTGCACTTGGAACAATTTTAATTCGATCCTTTGATGTTTCATTGATTAACAAAAGCACAAGTCAAAACCCTAGCGGTATATCAACATTCAAACAACACAATCATGTCATCATCAACAATCCGATACTTGGGAAAAATTTCAGAGAAATAACGATACTACATATATGTAGGGTCGGGACTCCCCGCCCAAAAATATTGTCAGTTACATATGACAAAGCGCCTCAGCGACAAAAAAAAAAAAACAAAATGGAAGAACATCTGCGGGGCTAGGGCAGTCCTCCGAGATTGCTGGGAGCATCGCCAATATTTTCACCATCAGCCTGCGGCTGTGGGGAGCCAAGCGGCTTGTTTGATCGGAGCCATGGCCGGTAGGGCTCGGCGTCACCATAGTGCCATCCGCTCTAGTATGGGCCGCCAGGAACTCAGCACGAGAAACCTCAGACTGGTTGGGAAGTGGAGTCCGCTAAGAGTCATCCGTCGAATGCTCACCACTCTCGCCACTGCCTGAGTGAAGGTTCCTGCTGACCCGACGGCCCGGTCTTTCACCCAGTCGATAGCACCCTTTTTGTTCAGTTTAGGGTTTGTCCAACTTGGCGGCGGCACCGGTCTTCGCCGCCTCCGTCAGGGCATGCTTGAACGTTGGAGATTACGTATAGGCCTCCATGGCGACAGCCTCTACACGGCTACTCTCAGTCCCTAGTCGGGCAACCTCGCCTTCCAGCATTTTCAGCTCGATGGTCTTAGCGGCAACCTCCCGCTGAAGATTCTCGACACGCCGACCCTTGGAGTTCACTTGCTCTTGCAGCAGAGCCATATCGCGCTCCAACTGCGCCACCATCTCAGTCCGCTCCACATGCCTGTTGATAGCTACCGTTAATTTTCCCTACACATCCACCAAGTCACAGTCGACCTTCCCTAGAACCCGCTCAGTGTTCGCTAGCTTTTTGGGCACCTCCTCCAACTCCTTCCGGAGACTTTCAGCTTCCTCCCTCACTTGCTGCTTGGTGGGAGACGACTTCGATGCTGCCAGAAACAGCTTGTGGATCCCAACAAACAGATACCAAAGGCCGAGCTGAACGGAGACTGTTGAAGGGTCGTCAAGCGCACCGTCCCATCCATCCCGCCGAACCCTAGCCACTTGCAAAGATGGAACAGAAACTCCCGCTCAGCATCGGTCACGAATTCCGCATATGCAGCAAACGAGAACAGTCCGCTTGGCGGCATTTCCCCGGCGACAGCCACCATCGCAGGCTGCGAGGACTGTCTAGCCTTCTTTTGTTGGTGGGCCCCGATGGTCTTCGCATCATCGGCCTCATCTCCCTCATCGGCGTCGTTCAGCAGCCGCTTCCTCAGGCCTGTGGCACCAACGGAGGTAGGCCTCGAAGGTCCCTATAGTTCCAACCCCGCAATGGTAGCAGGCTCCCTCGTCGGCACCATCTTCTCCTTTTGGGGCCCTCGCCGCTCAACATGCACTCTCTCCTTTCCCATCTCCGGAGCAGTACCAGACTTACTCCTGCAAGAGGCTCGACGCGAGGCTCCGCCTGCACCGTGGGCTGGCCGGCGACACCAAGATGGGAGTGATGAGGCATTGGAATCACCACCTCAGTCTCTGACTGGCTCACCACCAGGGTCTGTGGATAGACGACGGTTTTCTGAGCGGTCAACCCAGCTGCATACATGCCCTCCAGGAAGTTCTGTAATTCCGCGCGGTCCATGGCCTTATCAAACGCGTTGCGGCTGGCTTTGTTACCCGGAACAGGATCTGAACAAGCAAACACAATGCAGGTTAGCGTGGCACAAGTTAGAAAAAAAAAAAAAAACAGGTTGGCGGAAGACACATACCAAGGGCGTGAGTCAATCCCAAATCAACCAACAACTCCCAACCGATTAACAGGCGGAGGTCGAGAAGGTTACGGTTCTGCTAACACCCTTTGATCCTTGCTACGCGGCATTGTTCCTCGTGTGTCAAATTAAAGCGTAAGCCTGCTACAGAGAAACATAGGCGATGTTAAAAAAAAAGGGCAAGGGCATAATATACAAACAAAACCGCCAAATTTGGTCAGCGAGGCCTGGCGACAACCTCGGATTGGTTGGAACTCCGACTTAATCCTAAATGTTGGTGCCCCTTCGTTAACCCCGCGTCATACTCCCATCCCGTGGTCGCAACACAGAAGGTAGCCTGCCAGGGGGACATGGAATCTTTCAGGTTCCCAATCAACTTAGGTGCCCCCTGGCGATGAGTGAGATTCACCTGTCCGCTGCACCCGTGGCGCCTCACGTAGACAAGTTCGTAGAAGTCAAGTACCTCCCCACGGTCCGCCCTTCGCAGCCAAACAGACGCTAGAGTAAGTTCAACGCCATCAACAACAGCCACATGTTGGGGCAAATCTGCCCAAATCCAAGGTCGAACTCGCAAACCAAAATTTGAATTCGACAGTAGTGGAAACGTGACTCCCTAGCAGAAGATGGCCTCGTGGATAGATATGACACCCTATCATCCCTCGTCGGCGAACGCAACTTCACTATGCCAGGAAGATGAAACACCTGGTTCAGCCGATTCACTACAGCCGCAGTCATCGGACCTCCCACTTCGTCAACTGGAGTACAGTCACGAAGGACCCAGCCTGACCCTATCTATTCCCCACCAGCCTCTCCCCCATCAGAGAAACTTCTAGCGGCGCTATTACTAGCTAACCTCTCCTAGCGCAGCTGGCGGGCGGTAGTTTCCTCCCTTGCCGTCGAACTCTCTGGACGCCCACCTTGAGCCATCGCTACGTCTCAGGGTATGGTTTGTAAGGGGTTGATGTCTAGCGGTTCTAGCAGTGAGGTTCCTGCAGGAGCAGAAGGAAGTAACTAGTCAAAAATCCTATCCGCAACGCTGAGCGACACCTGGAATCCTCACTGCTCGAGATCTCTACGACGCTAGCCATCACAAACCCTAAAACCCAAATCAGTCAGTTCCAATAAAATCTAAGCTAACCCTATATTAGATTTCCCCCAAGAACACCAAGAACAGTTGCCCAGAAAACCCAGAAACAACCAAGACAAGAAAATAACGTAAGTATGCCCAAAAAACCCAGATTCGACCATCCGACAAAACCACAACCTCCAATCTTCTGCCCAAATTGCCCAAACCAATCCCTAAACCATTCTAGACCCTCAGACATGCCATAGTGGTAGCAATTACTTTGCATAACAAAAACAAAAAACTGTCAACTGATAGAAACAAGGAACAAACAAGTAAAGAGAGGGCTTAGATCACCAACCTAAAATATGGGAACTCCTGCACGCTTGAGGATGGTTACCTTCACTTCGGCGAATCTCTTTCCTCAAACAGCAACACTCTCACTCGATTTGCAAACCGTACTCTTCAGCTCTCAGAAAACAAGGCTCAAAAGTGACTTAGGTTTGAAGTGCAGAAAATGTCAAAAACCTCTCAGTTTCCCTTTCTTTTATGTCAACATCAAACAGATTATGGCTGTCCGTTGAAAAACGACATCAAACCAACACCGTACACGTGCCCCACGTTGACATTCACTATCTAGATTAACTGAGGCGTCGCCTAGGTCATAAAGTCGATCATTACTCACATTAATGGCGAAGAGACGAGTGTGCTAAGGCAGCATACACCCGCACGCCAACCCAATGCATGATGGCCACGTGTCGGGAGCTGTTAGACGAAGCGTCTATCCAAAGTAACCTTCAAAAAGGGTAAGCATACCAATCGTCGAGATAGTCTCCTCTAAGCGCAACACTACTAGCGGAACTTCTCACTTTTTATCTGGCAAGCGAGACAGTTTCCTCTAAGCGCAACACCTCTAGCGGAACTTCTCACTTTTCATCTTGCAAGCGAGACAGTATCTGCTCAGCACAACACTGCTAGTGGAACTTCTCTCTCTGCATCTTCCAAACGAGTCTTCGCTCAGCGCAACACCTCTAGCAGAACTTCACACTTTTCATCTTGCAAGCGAGATAGACTCCACTAAGTGCAACACCGCTAGCAGAACTTCTTGCTTTTCATCTTGCAAGCGAGACAGTCTACGCTAAGCGCAACACCACTAGCGTAACTTCTCTAAGCTCAACACCGCTAGCGGAACTTCTCACGTTTCATCTTGCAAGTGAGACAGCTTCCGCTAAACGCAACATCGCTAGTGGAACTTCTCGTTTTTCATCTTGGAAGCGAGACAGTCTCCGCTAAGCGCAACACTGCTAGCGGAACTTCTCACTTTTCATCTTGCAAGTGAGATAGTATCCGCTCAGCGCAACACTGCTAGCGGAACTTCTCTCTCTACATCTTGCAAACGAGTCTTCGCTCAGCGTAACACTGCTAGCAGATTCCCATATCGCAAGCATAAAGGTCCCCGCGACACTTCTCACTGCTTACTCAGCGGAGAGATTTCCTCCAACGGCGGTTCTGAGGCAACGCCTCAAACGGATAATGACCACCACGCGGCGTTGTAGTCAAGCTATGCTGCTCGGGGACAAAGGGACATGTCAATAGTCTTCGACGGCCTTGATCAGGCACGTTGACCCCTGCCACTCGGGTATCAAAGATTGGGCTCGCTACCCAACACCCTCTGCTCAGCACAGATCCCCCTCATCAAATAATATGTCGGCCAAACGGAAGCCTATCTTAGCCAGGGAGTGTGGGACTCCCTAGGGGGCGTAGAAGGGGCCCACCCGAAAAGGTATCAAGCTTTTGCTCAGAAAAAATCCATGGTTGACAATGCACTGACGCTAATTATGCTTTTGCAAGTCTAGCGAAACTATAGAAGTAATGCTTCGAACCTCTAGGAAACTCCCCAACCAAGAATGCCCTCCTTGACTGGGGACTTGGGGGACTTGTACTTACATGAGCATTTGCTAAGCATAATTATCTCTAATGAGCCACGCTCATGCTACCACCAGTGGTACAAACAACCACCAAGGGTGTGACTTACGGAAGCACAGCAAGACAAGCTATCACCTGAGCCTAGCTCACCTCCAAATCACCGCTCACGTGCCACGCCAAGATCACTTTATTGAACCATCAAAAGCTGGGAACTGAAGCATATCAGTCCCACATCGAAAACAAAGAAGAGGTCAGCCTCTTCTTCACTTATAAAAGGTCTACTCCTCTCTCCTCATTAATTACGCATTTACTACTTACCTGCTGTTATTCGGTCAACACAAATACATTGACTAACTTAGGCATCAGAGAGGAGAAGACCGCCCAACGCGGTATCCCTCTGACGCCCTTTGTATTTTACCTTACAGATAGCGGAAACTCTGAGAATATCATAAGTAGCGGTCCGCCCATGGGACCAGCATTAACCGAGATTTGGGCTACCGCCTAATCTTAGACATTAACACGGACAAAATTTGAAGGATTCACAGTTTGCTGAGGATGATGTTTAGCTTCATCTTGTTGAGGTATCTACCATTTCTTTTCCCTTCATTCCATTCCTTTGATGAATAATACTCAAGTTTCAAACTGAGACAAAACTGTGTTCTCCTAAGATCCTTCATCTCAAACTCAGATTTCAACTGTTCAGAGGTTTCCTTAACTCTTTAAAGACTTCCAATGAAGATTATGTCACCAACATGAACTGCGATAGAATCCGAAACTTGTTATCGAAACTCCCGGGCCTAGTTTACCAATGACATATCCCTTTCCAATCAAGTAGTCACTTAGTGAGCGTTTCAACCTCATTACAAACACACTCTGTGGATAAATGAAGTTCACCAGGAACCTTCATGTATATTCTGTATCTAGATCTCCATTAAGATACGTAGTGACCACATTTGTATGCCACATGTTCATTTATTCAAAAACTACCAAACTGACAAAGTAGTGGAGTGCAATGACATCCATTACGGGAGATCGAATATGTGTCCTCATAGTCAATTCTAGGGCGTTTGTGAGAAGCCTTGCTCCACAAGGTGAGATTACCATCTTTTTCTAATCACACTTTCTAACGAAGACCTATTAGACAACAAGTTTTATGTTTGTGTGTGGGAGGGGGGGTCAGCATCACTGGCTCGAAAAACCTTCCTCTTTATTAGAGAATCCAACTCAGACTCGATCACATATTTCCATTTAGGCCAATTTTCTCTACTTTGGAATTCATTCTTTAGCGGACCATGGTTCGATATCAACGGACTCAACAAACTCATGCACAATGAAATGCGCGAATACATCATCAATCATGATGGAGTTCATATCCCACGTCTCATGTACACTAGTGTAATTTTCATAGAGCTCTATATTCTCATAAATAAGTTCTGTTGTTAAGGCATCCCCTAACGATAACCTTAATCCGGAACATTCTCATGAGATGATGTTACACCCCACATCTGATATACCTTTTTACTGAGTTACGTGAAATTCGTTATGATTACCGTTCGCAGTTATAATTTTAACGTTTAGGGGGTGGTTAAAAATTGACTTTTTATGAGTTATTAATTTGAGAAAACTTCCTTCATGAAAGTTGTAGAGAACGTTAAACCGAGCGCGTGCATAGGTGGTACGTAAAAATCGGAGTTCGTATGTGAAAGTTATAGCTTAAAATGTGAAAGTTACTGTTCATGGTAACAAAAATATAAATATGGAAAGTTACCACTGTGGGTTTCCATTTTCGGAAACCCGGTAACTCTCCCTCTCTCTTTTCCCCCGACTCCTTCCCCTTTCGGCCCGAACTGATTCACCTTCGATTTCTCCCTCCTCCGGCCGACCCACGACGGAATCCGGCTATCCCCGAGCTCGCCTCCTCCCCCTTGACACGTTGGCGGTGGTATTTTGCGAAGATTTGGCCGGAGAAGCTTGATTTCGCGCCGGGAAGGTAAGGGGTGCAGTTTGCTATTTTTGCCGGTTTCCGGCGATTCCGGCCTTTTCCGGTCACTAGACCGGCGTCGAAGGTCGGGTTTTTGCTGGAGATTATTTTCCCTAAGGTCTTGCTTCTCAATTTGCAGTGTAGAGGTCGAATCGATGGAACCCGATCCTAGGGTTCTTGAATTTTTCTGGAAAATCTTCACTGGCTTAATTGCAGCTCTTCCAGGTAAAATTGGCACTTGTTGTAGTTGAGAAAGAGATTAGGCATGTTGAGTAGGTGGTGCTGCCAAAATTTGGTGGCTATTGATGGTGGTTGGCCGGGGGCGTGGGCCCCACGCGCGGCCACTGTGGGTGGCGCGTGGAGGCGTGTGGAGCTGCAATTTATTCTCTGTTTTGGCTCCATAAATCCCTTAACGATTGTAGTAGTATATACATGAAGTTTGGTGGAGATTGGAGGGATTACAAATTGTGTATAAACGAATAATTAACGATTTACGTGAATTCGATCGCCAAAATTCGTTCGAATTCACTTTAGAATTTATATATCGATGAATGGATATTGATGGAATTTCGAAGATGGATTTATTGTGAATTAAGGAGTTGGATTTGAAGGGGGGGACGTTATGAATTTCAATTTCTAATTATCATAAAGTTAATTGTCGTTCTATAAATGTATTTTTACGAGTGCTATTCGTACAGGACGAGAGGAATCTTCGTACGAGGAAAATACCGAGCGACGTCAGGATTGAGCATATATAGTGAGTGGACTTTTATTTTTCAAAGAATGATGCATGCATTTATTTAAACAGTTCCGAAGTTATAAATTATTTATCAATTTACTTTCTTGAGCATACGGTTATTTTCGGAAACGGTTTTGGTTAATTGATTTACTTGGAGATTTTATGGCGTGCGGGGTCACGTCATTGGATTACGCTTATCTTCTTTTATTTATTTATTTCCGATGTGATTCTCGGATTTATACTATTTATATTATACTTATATTCGGCAATTTGAGATTCGATGAAGTTAATCTTTATACTTATTTATATCCTATTTATTTTTGATGATGAGATTATCTTGGCGTGTGGGACACGTCATGGGAAATTCTTTTACGAAATATGGGGAAGCCTTATGTATTTGTGGTTTTACTTGGTTTTCGGATTTCTTATGCCATACTTTGGGTGACTTATCATTGCTAGCATTGATCTTCCGCCTTTGTGGCGAGGTGATGGGATCACCAAAGCCCTCCGCCTTTGTGGCGCTGGTTACTGTCTTTGTGACAGTAATTCTAAAGCCCAGTATCCTATCGCTACACATAGTGGCGTAAGGGTATATTGCGGGAGTAATGGGAGTACTTTAGTCTGGGAGGCTATCACCCAAGCCTGGGTGGCTCACTCGTATGGCTATCGTCTTCCCCTACTCATTATACTATTTTCGACTAGCGGGGCTAGTCCGATTTGTTTTAGCCAGCGGGGCTGGTTCTATTTCTTTGAGTATCGGAGTTTCCACCTTTTCTTTTATTCGTATGTGACTAGCGGGGCTAGTCGGCCTTCAAGAGCGAAACTCCTCTTATTTTATTTTTGTTAATCATTGCATGCATCGGGAGTTTTGATTGATATAAATGTGGAAAAGTACAAAATCCCTTTTTCCTTTCAATTATTTATTTTTGTCCACTCACGCTAACGTTTTTTATATACTTTTCCCTGGGCCCTTCGGTTTCAAATGCCCAGATTGCAGTATTGCTGCTCGGTGTACGAGTGTGAGCCATAGTGACCGTACCTGCTTCCGCCATCACATTCTGTAGGTTACCTGTTTAACCTACTGCACTCCTTGTCTATTTATATATATTCCTAGAATGCTCTGATTATATGGGATATGTGACCCAAACTTGTATGAATTATATTTGAGGTCTACGACCTAACTTTGGTGATTGTAGTAACTTTTAACTTTTGGAGATTGTGTATGATGTTATTAGCTTTGAGATAGGATTGGTTGAATTTGGGAGCAGGGTTGCTCCAGGAGTTATGGTTGGATTATTTGAAGTGAATTTTGGTTTTCCGCAGGATTTTGGGTTATCCATTTTTAAGGGAGGTTATGCCGAAATTTTTGGTAAATCTCCTTTAAAGGTGGGTCCCGCAGGGCCATTTCGGATTCCAGGGTGGAATTCGGGGCGGGTCTTGTCAGATGAATTTTGAGTATTGATGATCAAAGGATTAGATTGTGCCAAAGTATCCTTTGAACCCACGGGCCTCCCACTCATCCTAGCTGGGGCCATGGCATATGAAGCCAGAGTGCCACTATATATGGCGTTGGTGCCATGCCTACCTCCATAGAGGGTGGCGCTACATCTTCTCGCAGGAATGTCCATCATAGCAGACATGTTTGCAGCAGATATATGTGATCACATCTCTTTAGCGGGAATCTAGATGAGACATAGTGGGGACAGACCACGATAATTTCTGTCGTTCCTGTTGAACATTCGTGTTCTTATCTTCCCCTAATGACGAGAAGACTGTCTCATCAAGGTGACAATCTGAAAATCTAGTGGTAAAGAGATCACCTAGTAAGGGTATTAAGTGGGAGACAGTTGTTGGAGTCTCAAATCCAATGTATTGGTCCATTCATCTGTGAGGACCCATCATGGTGTGCTGGGGTGGGGCAATTGGCACATAAATGGCACACTCAAATATGCGTAAGTACGAGATACTAGTACCTAGTCACTACTAGTAACACAAAAATATATTGAGTTACGGTGGGTCGTAAATGAATCAGCATAGCTGCATGCATGCGATAATACATCACCCCAAGCGGATATAGAGAGATTGGTGCGCATTACCAATGACTGGGCTACCATCGTAGTCATTTATGCGAGACCATTTGGGTGTGTTCGTGGGAATATGATGTCCAACATCAGTCCCAATGCAATAATCATCGAAAGTCTTCTATGAAAACTCTCTAGCATTGTCAAGTCGAATTGACTGAATAAGATGATTCGGGAAGTGAGCATGTCGCCATATGATCTGTGCTAAGAGTGTAGTATAAGCAGCATTACAAGTGGACAATGACACAACAAGTGACTAGCGTGTTTGCACATCAACCAACATCATGAAATATTTAAACGTCCGCAAGTTGGTTAATCGGTCCACATAATCCCCCCGAATTCAATGTAAGAACAGAATGAGTATTTTCGCATCCTTTGCGTAGGATGGTCTCAGTCCTAATTTCCCAAAGGAGCAGGCTTTGTAGAACTAGTGAGAGGCCTTAGAAGCAACCAATGAGGATTTTGGTTGGGCCAGAGCGTCTGAAACGTTGTTGGAAGCAAAGTTTGGTGATTGCAGCATCACCTGTGGCGCCATCACCATGATGGACGCCATCCGTGGCATCATGGATATGGATGGCTAGCGATGAATAGTGATAGCGCCCGAGTTAGCGATGGCTGTCACACTTAGCCCAGGAATCGACCTTTCATTCTTGCTTCATTTCACTCGAAATAATGGATGTCCATGCCATATGAAGTCTTTAGTAAACGGATCATCATATCATGACTAGGATGACCTATCCTATCGTGACAAAGCCAATATGTGTCTAAATCCAAGAGATCTTTTCTCATAACTTTATTAGATTTTGTACTTGCATAAGCATTTGCAAGCATAATTAGCTATAATAAGCCACGCTCATGATACAACCAGCGGTACCAGCTACCGCCAACTGTGTGACCTACAGAAACACAGCCAAACAGGCTACCACCTGAGCCCCGGCTCACCCCCAGATCACCGCTGACGCGCCACCAAGTTAGCATCAGAAGCTCCAGAAGCTGGGAACTGAAGCATATTAGTCCCACATCAAAAATAAGGAAAAGGTCAGCCTCTTCCCCACCTATAAAAGGTTCTCTCCTCTCTCCTCATTAATTACGTATTTACTACTTACCTACTGTTATTTTGTCAACATAAATACATTGACTAACTTAGGCATCAGAGAAGAGAAGACCGCTTAGTGTGGTCTTCTTCTGACGCAGCTTTGTATTTTACTTGACAGGAAGCGGAAGCTCTGAGAATGTTGCAAGTAGCGGTCCGCCCATCGGATCAGCGTTAACCAAATACTTGGGCTACCGACCAAATCCAAAGCATTAACATTGGCACTGTCTGTGGGAACCCTTGAACAAAAGGCCATCCCACCACAACAATCACCATGACTAACGGTAGCTGGGGAAACATTGAGGAGCAAGCGGATCAATCTACCAACCTCCATCCCACCAACCCCGCGGCTAATGATAACCTGGTGGTTAACGTTAACCGAGCACTATTCAACACTCTGATCAACCCTAGTGTGGAACCCCAAGGCTCATCCCAGGTCCCGCTAACCCAGACTGCAGCGGAGGCACGACCAAGCAGCAGTCGCCCACAAGGTCGGGATCTCGCGGCTATGTATGAGCTGGCAGTGGCGGACCTCCACAAGGAGAATAGAGAGTGCGAACAAGAGTGCAGAGAGAAGGCTGAGGCCCAAAAGAAGGTGGCCATGCTGATGTCAAAATTTGACAAGTTGAAAAGCGCGCTAGAGGCAAATGCTAACCCAGCACGGAGTGAGCAATCGTGAAGCACTAGACGTAGTCGACCCATTACCGACGGAATGATACCCGTACCAATCATACAAATGCAAGTACCACCGAACCCACCAGAACTATTGGGAATGGGCCTACCTCCCCTGCCCCACCTAATGATGGAACAGGAAGCGGAGTCACAGCCGCACACCAACCGCTCGGCGGTTAGGGCCAGGACCGAGGGCAATCCACCTATCCCCAAGCAGAAGCTGGTTCAATGGAATCTCCAGGCAGGGCCCGCTGGTCACCCAACCGCCCTAATCCTAGAGAGAATGCAGCAATTGAAGTAGAGGCTAATCCGGGCAGAGACAGGCGCCCCAGCGCCAATCCCAAATCCACTCTTTGCGTCCAGACCAGGGCCATTCACTGCCAGGATCTTGCAAGCAGTCAGACCAGCATACGCAAAGACGCCAAAGATGTCACACTACAGTGGTATACAGTGGTATGACTGACCATTTCGTGTACATGGACACCTTCAAGAAGGTCACTAACAACAAGGGATTTGATGACGCCACCCGCTGCCACTTGTTTAGCGAAACATTGGATAGTGAGGCAATGAGTTGGTTCTTTGAGTGCCCACCGGCATCCATCGACTCATTCCAGGCATTATCAAATACTTTCCTCTCTCGATTCATCCTCCTAGCCGCTGGACATCACAACACAAGTCAGTTACTCAACGTCAAACATGGCGCCGAGGAGGCGTTGAAGGCATTTGTCACCAAATGGCGAGCGGCAGTATCTCAGTGCCGCGATCTTGACAAAACAATGGCGTTGGCAGCCTTCAAGCAGGGACTCCTCAAGGGGCCATTTCTCTACCACCTCAATTACAATCACCCAAATGCCATGTATGACCACGTCATGGGCGAGGCAGTCATCCATGCACTGGTAGATTTCATCACATATGGAGAAACCCCACCATCACTACCAACACCGGCAAAGTCCGCTCAGCCCTCATCGAGCCAGCAGGAAACCGCTTACAAAATCTCTGTCACGCCGCCAACTGATAAGAAGAGAGAGTGGTAACAGGGCAACTACCAGAGCAAGCGGCAGAAGGACCAACATTACAACAAGGGCAACCGCTCGTCTCATAGGGATAACCACAACAAACCGACGGAGTCCTCTTAACGGTATGCAGTGTTTACAGTCCTCATAGCCTCGTATGAGGATATATACGACCAATGCAAGAATCAGATTCCGCCACCACCCCAAGAAAGTACCCAAGAGTGGAAAAACCAAGGAATACCGGCAAGTGGTGCAAATACCACGAGGACAGCGGTCACAACACCAACAGTTGCAATGCTCTCAAAACAACTATTGAGACTTTGTACCGTGATGGCAAGATGGAGCGATTCAAGGTACACCAACCACCACCAATGGTCGCCAATATTGAGCCCATGGGCCTCATCAACACCATCGATGACGGTGCTCTGATCACCAACATGTCTCATAGGGCAAGAAAGCGCTATGCACTCGCTAACCACCCCAAAGCAGTTTGCAACATCTGCTAAACTCCCAAGGTCTGGTTGGGAACCCATTACCTTATCAGAGGAGGAGGAGCATGGAGTGCATCTCCCCCATGACGATCCATTCTTGATCGACGCCATACTCGATAAATGGTCAGTGGGAAGGGTCCTTGTTGACAGCGGATCCGCTGTCAATGTCATACTTAATGGTTGCTATAACCAACTCCAGGGGAAAAAAAATTGCTCCAGGATCACGAACTCCTGCTCAGCTTCTCTGGCTATGTCACACAGCCGCTAGGTTCTAATTACATGCGCCTGGTAATCGGCACCAGCCCATGTACGGCGGAAGTTCACACGGAGTTCATCGTTGTCGACTGCTTCAGTTCGTAGAACGCCATCATTAGGCGACCGGCACTCAACAAACTTAAGTGCATCATCGCCGGCTACATGCTCCTCATGAAGTTCCCCACACCCAATGACGCAGGTTGTGTGAGTCGAAGCCAAAAGCAGGCATGGGAGTGCTATTCAACTATTGTGGCATGATCGACGAGCCGCCATGAAATCCTAACAGTAGGAAACCATGCACCGGCACCAAAAATTTTTGAGGACCCTCAGGATGATGAGAAGAAATATGTCCAAAAGGAGCCTGTCAACCCAAAAACATCTTTGAGGGCTATCAGCATCTCCGACGAGTACCATGAGCAGACGGTCCGCATCGTCGCTCAGCTGGCCTCGGAAGTAGCGACGGAACTCACACAATTCCTACGTGACAACGCCGCCGTCTTTGCATGGTCCTACGCTGATATGTCCGACATCTCCCCTGAGATCATCACACACAAGTTGAGCATCAAACCATCCTTCTACCCTGTGAAGCAGCGGCAGAGGGCCTTCGATGAGGAAAGATACTGCGCTATCGGGGAAGAGGTCGCCAAGCTCCAGAACATTGGGTTCATCCGCCAAGTTAATTATCCTCGGTGGATTTCAAACCTGGTCATGGTCAAGAAACCTAGCAGAGAATGGAGGATGTGCGTCGACTACAAGGCCCTTAACAAGGCATGCCCAAAGGATAGCTTCCTGCTACCCCGCATTGATCAACTGGTCGATGCAACCGCTAGCCATGAACTGTTCAGCATGATGGACGCCTTCTCCAGCTATAATCAAATCAAGATGCACCCCGGTGACCAAGAGTGTACCGCCTTCACCACCGACAAGGGCCTATACAGTTACAATGTCATGCCCTTCGGGTTGAAGAACGCCAGTGCAACCTATCAACGGCTGATGAACGCCATGTTCGCCGAGCATCTCTGCAAAATCATTGAGGTCTACGTGGACGACATGTTGGTCAAAATCATCAAGGCCAACGGACACATGGAAAACCTCAAAATCATATTCGCCATTCTCTAGGCCTATGGCATGCGCCTCAACCCAGAAAAATGTTTCTTTGGCGTCACTGCCAGCAAGTTCCTGGGCTACATCGTCAGTGAACGGGGCATTGAGGCCAACCCTGACAAGGTGCAGGCCATCCTCAACATGAAGGCTCCTGAATGGAAGGTGCATGTTTAGAGCCTACAGGGAAAGTTGACTGCCCTTTCTCGGTTTATATCCAGACTCACCGACAAATACCTCTCAATTTTCAAGCTATTGAAAAGAACCCACAAGAAGGTAATCGACTGGACCCCCGATTGTGAGGCGGCATTCCAGGGCCTGAAAGAATACCCGGCAGCAGTCCTACTCCTTTCCATTCCTATTCAGGGTGAAGTACTATACATATACTTGGCGGTATCACCAACAGCGGTAAGATGCGCCATTGTAAGACTAGAGAACCACGTGGAGCTCCCAGTCTTTTACGCCTGCAGAGGCATGAATGGGGCGGAAACAAGGTATTCCCCCTTTAGAGCAACTCGCTCTCGCACTCATCGTCTCTGCCAGGCAGCTCCGCCAATACTTCCAAGCCCACACAATTCATGTCCTAACAAATCAACCGCTAAAGTAAGTAATGCAAAATCCTGACATTCTAGCCGCCTCAGCAAGTGGGCCATCGAGCTCAGCGAGTTCAACATTGACTACAAGCCAAGGACTGCCATGAAAGGCCAGGCAATAGTAGATTTCATCGCTGAGCTCACCGAGTGGCAGGATGAACCTAACTCAAGGGCAGAGGCCAACACAGAAATGATAACCGCTGAGGAACCATCCCCCCAGCAGCAACCAGACTGGAACCTCCACGTAGACGACTCCGCTTGCAACAAGGCTTGCAGCACCGGAGTCATCTTGACAGGACCAGGAAGGTTAAACGTGGAATACATGCTAAAGTTCAATTTCAAAGCCTCAAACAACATGATGGAGTATGAAGCGCTTATTGTCGGCTTACTCCTCGCCATTGATTCAAGGACCGACAGTGTCAACATATTCAGCGACTCCTAGCTTGTCATTAACTAGGTCAACAACTGCTTTCAGGCCAAAGACCAATAATTGGTGGCATACCTGGGGTACGTCAAGACACTAAAAAAATTCAAATTTCACACCATCACACAGATCCCAAGGGAAAAGAACGCCAAGGCTGACTCACTAGAAAGATTGGCAACCGCCCAACCACACCAAAGTCCAGCGGACACAAGGGTGGAGTGTCTTGATAGGCCAAGCATCACCAAAACCCTGGCGGAGATTTTCAACATTGAAGTCAATCCCAGCTGGATGATTGAAATCATTGAGTACAAGCGCAATGGCACACTGCCAGCGGATAAGGTCGAAGCGCGGCAACTCAAGCGGAGGGCAGTCCGCTACAACATCCAGAATGGCAAGCTTTACTGCCTAGAATTCACCCATCCCAACCTTCAGTGTTTGACCCCAGAAGAAGGGAAGGTTGTCCTTGCCAAGATACATGCTGGGGAATGCGAAAACCACTCCGGCACCAAATCTCTGGCCAATCGCACAATGCGACAAGGATACTTCTGGCCCACACTCGGAGACGATGCTCGAAAGGTTTCTAGGTCTTGCCATAAGTGTCAACAATATGCTGATCTTCCCCACGCCCCAGCGGAACCCCTCTCCATCATCATTGGTCCATGGATTCACTCCACCTGGGGCCTGGACCTACTTGGTAAATTCCCAACCTCCAAGGGCCAGTTCAAATATATCATTGTCGCCATCGAATACAACAGTAAATGGATAGAGGCGGAACCGCTGACGGCAATAACTACAGCCAAGATAACTCACTTCCTCTAGAAGAACATCTACTACCACTATGGCGTTCCCCACACAATTATCACAGATAACGGCACACAGTTCAACAACAAGGAACTCATATCTTTCACCACCAACCTGGGCACCAAGGTGAACTTTGCATCTGTCGCCCATCCCTAAACTAATGACCAGGTCGAAGCAGCAAACAAGATAATCAAGAAGCTGCTAAAAAAGAAACTCGACGACACCAAGGGTTTATGGGCAGAAAAACTCCCGGAAGTTCTGTGGGCCATTCAGACTACCCCAACTTCCGCCACTGCTGAAACACCATTCTGTATGATGTTCGGAACTGAGGCAATCCTACCCATTGAGGTCACCCAACCAACCGCCAGGGTCGAGGGCTACTGCTCCGAGGCCAACGACGAAGGCGTCAACCTCGACAAGGACCTCTTCGAGGAAAAACGCCATAAGGCCCATCTGCAGACTTGCAAAACAAACAAAGGGTATCACATTTTTACAATGCCAAGGTCAAAGCCCAGAACCTCCAACTGGGGGACTGGGTAATTAAGGAAGTCATTCCGACACCAACGGCACTCCGCCCAACTTGGGAAGGACCATACAAAATTGTGGAAGTCGTTAGCCCCAGCACCGTCTACTTAATGGACAAGGATGGCGTCACAACGACCCACCCTTGGAATACCGAACACCTTCGGTACTATTACAATTAGTCATGCCGCTACCCAAGAGCATCTTGACTTAGCTAAATTTTTGTTCAATATTTAGCTAAGGGAAGCTACCCAACTGGTACAACCCCGCTTTTGTAAACGCTGATCAATCAGCTATCAATGAAATGAGAAATTATTCAAACCATTGTCGCCAAGTCCATGCACAAGCATTAACTGGCAACGCCAACAATATTCGGCGGACCACGTCCGCTGCATCGTGCACTTGGAACAATTTTAATTCCTTTAATGTTTCATTCATCAACAAAAGCTCAAGTCAAAACTCTAGCGGAACAAACGCATTCATAACAATAGTAATTCCACCAGCAATCACATTTGCAAAAGGTTCAAACAAAAATACTTCAAATTAAGGGTCGGGACTCCCCACCCAAAGATATTGTCAAGTACATATACAAAAGGCCTCAGCGGCACCCAAAAAAAAAAAACCACAGGCCTCAGCGATATTACAAAGGTGTAGCAGCCTTCACGGGTTCTCCGGAGCAGCAGCGACAATCTCACCCTCCGGCGGCGGCTGTTGCTCAGCGAGGAGGCTAGTCTGGTCGGACCCACGAGTAGTAGGGTTCGGCGTCACCATTGTACCATCCGCTCGGGTGTGTGCGGCCATGAAGTCAGCACGAGAGATCTCGGACTGAGTAGGAGGTGGAGTCCGCTGAAAATCATCCACCAAGCGCGCGCCACTCTCTTCGCTACCCGAGCGGGCACCCTCAGGTTGAGCAGGAACTGCACTACTCCCAAGATCCCGCTGGACTGACGATTTGGCGGATTGGGACGCTTTCACCCAGTCAATGGCGCCCCGCTGGTTCAACATGTCCAGATTGGCGGTGGCACCAGCCCTCGCCGCCTTCATCAGTGCCGCTTGTACTCCTCAGACTGCTTAAATGTGCCCACGGCGGCGGTTTCAGCACGGCTCTTCTCAGCTCCCAACCGCTTAAGCTCGCCCTCCAACCTCGTCACCTCTGAGCCCCTGGCGGTGGACTCTCGCTGCACGATTTCAACTCTCTTCTCCTTAGCCGCTAGTTGATCCTTCAGCAGGGCTACATCCTGTTCCTGCTTGGAGACTTGCTCATTCCGCTAGACGTCCCGCGCAACTGTGACAAATAGCTTACCACGAGCATCTAGGGCATCGCACTCTGCCTTGGTCAGGTGCTGCTCGACATCCGCCAACTTGTCCTTGGCATTCTGCAGTTCCTCCTGGAGACCCTTGATCTTCTCCCTCAGCTGGCGTTCGACCCGAGGTAGGCCTGACGCGGCAAGGAACAGCTCATACAGCCCGACGGACATGTGTCCAAGCGCTGAGCTAAACTCCAATTGCTGGACGGCCGTCGAGCAGATGGTCCCGTTTAAACCACCAAAGCCAAGCCTCTCGCAGAGGTGGAAGAGGAACTCCCGCTCCGAGTCTGTTAGAAACTAGGCATAGGCCTCAAATGAATCAAGCCCGCCCGGCAACACCTCTCCAGCAACAGCCACGGTCACCTGCGGCGCCTCTTTCCTCGCCTTCTTAGGATAGCGAGCCTTGACGACCTCCACTTTTTCTTCTTCTTCTTCCACATTGGTGTCATTCTGTCGCCGCTTTGTTTGGAGCACCTCTCAGGTGGTAGCAGCAGTGATGGGCCTCGATCTTTTATGCTGCTCCAGCCCCACAATGGCCACTGGCGCCTTCGTGGGCGCCGCCTTCTCCTGTTGCGGCCCACAACGAGTGGCGGGCGCTTTCTCTTTCTGTTGAACAGGGGCAGCAGGGCCCTTACTCAGGCAGACCGCCCCGCCATCACCACCGGCTGATGCTTGGACCAAGGGCAAGCCATCAGCACCAAGATGCGAGTGGTATGGCATCGGCAGCACCACCAGAGCCTCTAACAGACTCACCGCCAATGTATGAGGATCGACGGTGGTCTGCTGTGCGGCAAGCCCGGCGGCATACATACCCTCCAGGAAATCCTGCATCTCCGCTCTATCCATGGCCTTGTCAAATGAGTCACGATTGGATTTGTTTCCCAATGGAGAATCTAGGCAAACCACTAAGTTAGCAAAAAAAAAAAAAATTTACCACTTATTGGCAGACGACACTTACCAACGGAATGTGTCAACCTCAGGTCGACCAGCAACTTCCAGCCTGTAAGCAACCGTAGGTCAAGCAGATTGCGATTCTGCCAACACCCCCTAATCCGTGCCACGCGACACTGCTCTTCTCGGGTCAGGTTAAAGCATAGGCCCGCTGCACGAGAAGAAAACATGTCAGAAAATGACCAAGGCACACCATAGACAAGTATTGCTAAAATCCGACAACCTCTAAGGGGTTGAAACTCTGACTTAATCCTATGCGTCGGCGGACCCTCGTTCGCCCTCACATCGTATTCCCACCTCTCCGTTGCAACACAATAGGTGCCTCGCTAGGCGGACATGGAATCCTTCAAATTCTGGATCAGCTTGGGCGCCCCCTGGCGGCGAGTTAGATTAACTTGACCGCTGCACCCCTGCCGCCTCACGTACACCAGCTCGTAGATGTACAGCACCTCCGCCACTGTCGGACCCTCGCATCTGGACAACCGCCACAGGGAATTCAGCGCCATAAGCAACGGCCACATGTTGGGGAAAATCTGCCCAAAAGCGAGGTTGAACTCGCACACCAGGATCTGAAGGTTGGGCAGCAGCAGAAAGGTAACACCTTGGTGGAAGATAGCCTCATGTACGGCGGCGTACCCAGCCTGCAAAATGGATGCCCTCTCCTCCCTCGCAGGCACCCGCAGCTTCACTACGCCAGGAAGATGGAACACCCGCTTAATTCGGTTCACAGCGGCCACAATCATCGACCCGTCGGCCTCATCTACTTGGGTACCGTCACTAAGGAACCAGGCTGACTCGATTTCCTCCAGGCCAGCCTCCTCCCCACCTGCGGAACCGCTAGCGGCGCTATTACTCGCTAGCCTCTCCTTATGCCTTTTGCGTGCGGCAGCATCCTCACGCGCCCTAGAAATCTCTGGACAACTGGCATGACCCATAGCAACGTCTGCGAGTATGGTCTGTAGCGGTTCGAGGTCTAGCGGATCGGACAGTGAGGTTCCTGCAGGGGCAAACGGATGCAACGAGTCAATAAACACTCTATCCGCCACGCTTAGCGACACATCAGACCTGGAATCCTCACTGCTCGAGATCTCTATGATGCTAGCCATCACAAACCCTAAAACCCAGGTAAGTTAGTTCCAAGCCGATCTACACTAACCCTGTAGCAATTTTTTTCTTTTCAATCAAGAACACCAAGAACATTTACCCATAAAGCACCAAAACAAGAACACAGTTCATGTATACCCAAAACATAGATCCGACCATCTAGTTAGCAGATGAATCCCAAAACCCCATCAAACACATACACCCCCCCCCCTCCAAGAACCCATTCTAGACCCTCAAACACAACAGGGACTACTAGAACTCTACAAATAGTAAACACAGAAACTGACCCAAAAAAAAAATCCTAATAAAACAGGGATGGGTTGACGATACCAACCTCAAAGATGGAGATTCTGGTACGCTCGAGGACACTTGTCTTCGATGCAAGAGGTCTTCGTCCTCTGGAGATAGAAAACTTCATGAAATCACATAATCTTCTTCTCGGATAACAGGGGGTAGCTTGAAGACGACGATATCAGTTCAAAGTGAAAAGTGTTGAACCACTCGGTTTCCCCCTCTTTTATGTCAACATCAAACAAATCTCCACCGTCTGCTGAAAAACTACATTACACGACAACCGTACACATGGCACATGATCGCACTTACTCTCTGGATTAACCAAGGCGTCACCTCGGTTACAAAATCAATAATCACTCACATTAATGACGAGGAGACGGGCATACTGTAGAGACGTTATTCCACACGCTAACCCACTACATGTCGACCACGTGTCGACTGCCGTCAGACGAAGCGTCCAGCAAAAGTAACCATCGAAAAGACAGTCTCCGCTAAGCGCAACTCCTCTAGCAGGACTTCTCCCTTTTCACCTTGGAAGCGAGAATCTCCGCTAAAACTCCGCTAGCGGAACTTCCCCCTTTTCACCTTGCAAGTGAGACAGTCTCCGCTAAGTGCAACTCCGCTAGCGGAACTTATCCCTTTTCACCTTGCAAGCGAGACAGTCTCCGCTAAGCGCAACTCCGCTAGCAGAACTTCTCCCTTTTCACCTTGCAAGTGAGACAGTTTCCGCTAAGCGCAACACCACTAGCGGAACTTCTCCTTGTCGTCCATCAGGTAGAATACTCTCCGCTGACCTCAACACCACTCGTCGAGTTCACAGAGACCCCCGTGACACTTCTAAACATCTCTATGTCCGCTAACGGCATTTCCCGAGGCAACGCCTTACTCTGACAATGACGGCCATGAGGCGTTGCAATCAAACTATGTCCCTCCAGGACAAGTAAGGGAACATGTCAACAGTCTTCAACAGTCTTCGACAGCCCTGCTCAGGCACGTTCTTGACACTAGGGTACCAAAGATTGGGCTCGTTAACCAACACCCTCTGCTCAGTGCAGCTCCCCTTAACAAACAATTTACCGACCAAACGGAGGTCTATCTTAGTCGAGGAGTGGGGGACTCCCTGGGGGGTTTAGCAGAGGCTCACCCAAAAGGGTACAAAGCGTTTGCTCAGTAAGTCCATGGTTGACAACGCACTGACACTAATTGTTGATGTTTAAAGTTCAGCGGTAGCTAAACCTCTACTAACGCTGGTCCGATTGAGCGGACCGCTACCAATGATACTCAAGGTCCCTGCTACCTGTCAAGTAAAATACAGAGGGCGTCTAAGGGAGACCGCGCTGGTCTGTCTTCTCTTCTCCGATGCCTAAGTTAGTCAATGTATTTATGTTGACAAAGTAACAGTAGGTAGGTATTGAATGCGTAATCAATTTCAGAGAGAGGAGAGAACCTTTTATAGGTGAGGAGGGAACTGATCTTCTCCATGTTTTCGATGTGGGACTGATGTGCTTCAGTCCTCAGCTTCTGAAGCTACTGATGCCAACTTGGCATGGCGCGTGGCAGCGCGTCAGCAGTGATCTGGAGGAGAAACGGGGCTAGGGCGATAGCCTATTTGGCTGTGTTTTTGTAGGTCTCTCCTTTGGCGGGAGTTGGTATCGCTAGTGGTAGCATGAGCGTGGCTCATTATAGCTAATTATGCTTGTGAATGCCTATGTAAGTACAAGTCCCCCAAGTCCCCAGTCAAGGAGGGTAATCTTGGTTGGGGAGTTGCCTAGTGGTTCAAAGCGTTGCTTCCGCCAGTCTTGCAAAGCATAATTAGCGTCAGTGCGTTGTCAACCATGGACTTACTGAGAAAACGCTTTATACCCCCCCAGGTGGGCCCCTGCTAGGCCCCCTAGGGAGTCCCCCACTCCCCGGCTAAGATAGACCTCCGTTTGGTCAGCGTATTGTTTGTTGAGGGGAGCTGCGTTGAGCAGAAGGTGTTGGGTAGCGAACCCAATCTTTGATACCTAATTAGCGGGGGTCAACATGCCTGATCAGGGTCGTCCAAGACTGTTGACCTATCCCCCTACTTGTCCCGGAGGATCATGTTTTGACTGTAACACCGTCTCCGGAGGATCATGTTTCTCCTCCAAGAGGTCCTTGTCGAGGTTGATGCTGTCTCCGTTGGTCTTAGGGCAGTAGCCTTCGACCCTGGCAGTGGGTTGGGTTACCTCGATTGGTAGGACGGCCTCAGTTTCGAACATCATGCAGAATGGTGTTTCACCAGTGGCGGAAGTTGGGGTAGTTCTGATGGCCCACAGAACCTCCGAAATCTTCTCCGCCCATAAACCCTTGGAGTCGTTGAGTTTCTATTTTAGCAGCTTCTTAATTATCTTGTTTGCTGCTTAGACCTAGCTGTTGGTCTGGAGGTAAGCGACAGATACAAAACTCATCTTGGTGCCCAAGTTAGCAGTGAAAGAAATGAGTTCCTTGTTATTGAACTGTGTGCCATTGTCTGTGATGATTGTGTAGGGGACACCATAGCGGTAGTAGATGTTCTTCCAGAGGAAGTGAGTTACTTTGGCGGTTGTTATTGCCGTTAGTGGTTCTGCCTCAATCCACTTGCTATTATAGTCGATGGCGACAATGATGTACTTGAATTGTCCTTTGGCGGTTTGAAATTTTCCCATTAAGTCCAGTCCCCACATTGAGTGAATCCATGGGCCAATGATGATCGACAGTGGTTCCGCCGGGGCATGTGGGAGATCAGCATATTGTTGACATTTGTGGCAAGATCTTGATATCCTACTGGCGTCGTCGCCGAGTGTGGGCCAAAAGTAGCCTTGTCGCATTGTAAGATTGGCTAAGGACCTGGCGCCTGAGTGGTTGCCACATTCTCCGCTGTGTATCATTACCAGCACGACCTTTCCCTCTTCTGGGGTTAGGCACCGGAGGTTGGGGTGGGTGAACCCTTGGCGGTAGAGCTTGCCATTTTGGATGTTGTAGCGGGTTGCTCTCCGCTTGAGCTGTCGTGCTTCGACCTTGTCCTTTGGCAATGTTCCGTTGTGCTTGTATTCGATGATCTCGTTCATCCAACTGGGATAGACCTTTATGTTGAAGATTTCTGCTAGGGTTTTTGTGATGCTAGGTCTGTCAAGCGTCTCCACCTTTGTGTCCGCTGGACTCTGGTGTGGCTGAGCGGTTGCTAGTCTTGCCAGTGAATCAACCTTGGCGTTCTTTTCCCTGGGGATCTGTGTGATGGTGTGAAATTTGAATTTTTTTAGGAACGTCTTGACGTATCCCAAGTATGCCTCCAACTGTTGGTCCTTGGCCTGAAAACTGTCATTGACCTGGTTAACGACAAGCTGAGAGTCACTGAATATATTGACGCTATCAGCTCTTGAGTCTATGGCGAGGAATAAGCCGGAAATGAGGGCTTCATACTCCGCCATGTTGTTTGAGGCTTTGAAATTGAACTTTAACACGTATTCCACGTCTAGTCCGCCTGGTCCTGTCAGGATAACCCCGGCGCCGCTGGCCTTGGCTCAAGCGGAGCCGTCCACATGCAGGTTCCAGTCTGATTTTTGGGGGGCTGGTTCTTCGGCGGTCATCAATGTTGTGCTGGGCTCTGCCTCTATGTTGGGTTCATCCTGGTACTCAGTGAGCTCAGCAATGAAGTCCGCCACCGCCTGGCCCTTCATGGCGGTTCTTGGTTTGTAATCGATGTCGAACTCGCTGAGCTCGATGGCCCATTTGCTGAGACGCCCCGAGTGTTCAGGGTTCTACATTACCTACCACAGCGGTTGATTCGTTAAGACATGAATTGTGTGGGCCTGAAAGTACTGGCGGAGGCACCTAGACGCGACGATGAGTGCAAGAGCGAGCTGTTCCAGGGGGTGGATATCTTATTTCGACCCCGTTCATGCCTCTACTGGCGTAGAATACGGGGACCTCATCCTGGCCTTCTCTCCTGACAATGGCGCAGCTTACCGCTGTCTGTGGTACTATTAGGTATATGTATAGTATCTCCCCCTGTACAAGAATGGAGAGGAGTGGTACTATCGCCAAGTACTCCTTTAAGCTTTGGAATGCTGCCTCACAGTCCGAGTTCCAGTCGATGACCTTCTTGTGGGTTGACTTTAGGACTTTGAAAAATGGGAGACATCTGTCAATGAGTCTGGAGATAAACCGAGAGAGAGCGATTAGTTTGCCCTAGAGACTCTGAACATGTTTCTTCCATTCTAGAGCCTTCATGTTGAGGATGGCTTGTACCTTGTCAGGGTTGGCCTCTATGCCCAGCTCACTGACTATGTAACCTAGAAATTTGCTGGCGGTGACGCCGAAGAAACATTTTTCTAGGTTGAGGCGCATACCGTAGGCCAAGAGAATGGTGAATATAATTCTGAGGTTTGCGACGTGTCCGCTGGCCTTTATGCTTTTTACCAACATATCATCCACGTAGACCTCGATGATTTTGCCAAATGTTCAGCAAACATTGCATTCATCAGCCGCTGGTAAGTTGCCCCGGCATTCTTCAAACCGAACGGCATGACATTGTAGCGGTATAGACCTTTGTCAGTGGTGAAGGAGGTGCACTCTTGGTCATTAGGGTGCATCTTGATCTGATTGTAGCCGGAGAAGGCATCCATCATGCTGAGTAGCTCGTGGCCAGCGGTTGTATCGACCAGTTAGTCTATGCGGGGTAGTGGGAAACTGTCCTTGGGGCATGCCTTATTGAGGCCTTTGAAGTCGACACACATTCGCCACTTTCCGCTAGGTTTTTTGACCATGACCAAGTTTGAAATCCACTGCGGGTAATTTACCTGGTGGATGAATCCAATGCTCTGGAGCTTGGCAACCTCCTCTCCTATAGCACGGTATCTTTCTTCATCAAAGGCCCTCCGTCGCTGCCTGGTAGGGTAGGCGGATGGTTTGATACTTAATTTGTGAGTGATGATCTCGGGGGAGATGCCTGGCATGTCAGCGTAGGACCATGCAAAGACAGCGGCATTGTCACGTAGAAACTGGGTGAGTTCAGCCGCTACCTCTGGGTCGAGATGAGCGCCGATGCGGACTGTTCGCTCAGGGTGCTCGTCAGAGATGCTGATAACCCTTAAGGATGTCTCCGGGTTGACAGGCCCCTTTTTGACATACTTCTTCTCGTCATCGCTGGGGTCTTCGAAAATATCTGGTGCCGCTGCATGATTTCCCAATGTTAAGATTTCATGGCGGCGTGCTGATCGTGCCACGGTTGTGGAATAGCACTCTAGTGCCAGTTGTTGGCTTCCCCTCACACAGCCTGTTCCGTTGGGAGTGGGGAACTTCATGAGGAGCATGTACCCGGCGATGATGCACTTGAGTTTGTTAAGTGCCGGTCGACCGATGATGGCATTGTATGAGTTGAAACAGTCCACAATGATGAATTCCGTGTGGATCTCCACCGTTCGTGGACTGGCGCCGATAACCAGTCACATAGAGTCAGAGTCCAATGGCTGTGTGAAGTCACCGGAGAAGCTAAGCAATGGCTCATGATCCTGCAGTAGTTTTCTGTTCCGCCGGAGTTTGTCGTAACACCTGCATTTACAGCGGACCCGCTGTCGACAAGGATCCTTCCTACTGACCATTTATCGAGTATAGTGTCGATCAAGAATGGATCGTCATGGAACAGATGTACTCCGCGCTCCTCCTCCTCTAAGAAGGTAATGGGCTCCCAACCAAATTTGGGGAGCTTAGCGGACCTCTCATAGAGGATATTGCACACCTCCTTGGGGTGGTTGGCACGTGCATAGCGCTTCTTTACCCTGTGAGACATATTGGTGATTGGAGCACCACCGTTGATGGTGTTGATGCGGCCCAAGGGCTCAATGTTAGCGATCACAGGTGGTGGTTGTACCTTGAATTGCTCCATTTTACCGTCTCGGTATAAGGTTTCAATGGCTGTTTTGAGGGAGTTGCAATTGTTGGTGTTGTGGCCGCTGTCCTCGTGATATTTGCACCATTTACCGGTATTTCTGGGCTTTCCTACCCGTGGGTATTTTCTTGGGGGTGATGGCGGAATCTGGTCTTTGCACTGATTGTATATTTCCTCGTATGAGGCCTTGAGAACAGTGAACACTGCGTACCGTTGGGATGACTCCGTTGGTTTATTATGGTTATCTCCCAGGAATGAGCGGTTGCCCTTGGTGTAATGTTGATCCTTCTGCCGCTTGCTATGGTTGCTGCTCTATTGCCACTCTCTCTTCTTATCAGTTGGCGGAGCAGTAGAGGTTTTGCTAGCGGTTTCCTGATGGATGGAGGAGGGTTGGGTGGACTTTACAGGTGTTGGCAGTGATGGTGGGGTGTCTCCGTATGTAATGGATTATGCCTGTGCATGGATGACAGCCTCGCTCATGACATGGTCGTAAGCGGCACTTGGATGGTTGTAATTGTGAGCCCCCAAAAATTTTGTTTAATTTTTAGAATGTAATTTTTCGCCAATAAGATTTTCGCAAGGTGATTTAAGTGAAGAAATCGATTTTGGAAATTGTTTTGGTGTCAAGACCACCTATTGGGCCAACAATTTAAGTTTGGGCCAATGTTCTTTCATTTGGGCCTAAGACGAAGTCAAGAATTGATCTAGGAAGTTTCCGACAAAAAATGAATAAAGGAAAAGTTACGAGCTCTGTAAACCCCTGTACTTTTTCTTGTTATTTTAATTTGTCGCAAAACGTATGAAATTACGTATTCGTAAGGTACGAATGTATTCGAGATTAGATTAAGATTTTGAGGCCATTAAAAGGATTAAGAAATTAGAGAAAATCCAATTTGGGTGTAGGAAACTATTTTTAAAGTATCGAGGCTTAGGACAAGCCCGGAAAAATTTCCCGAATGGATTCGGTGAAGTGTCGGAGAAATAAGGATGTTTGAAGATGTATTTTAGAATTGGGCTTGAGGAAATTAAAAGGAAAATGAAAATGGAGCAGCCCAAGCCCATTGGCCCAACAGGAGGGGCAACTTAGACATTTCACAATTAAATTTGGGGAGAGATATAAAAGGAAAACCTTCTCTCAAAACCCTAGCCTCTTCCTCATTTTCTCCCTTTCCTCTCTCTCTACCTCTCGCCGGAAATCGCCGCCGCACCGCCGTCGCCGGAATCCCAATCCTCACCAAAATTTCCAGATTTTCTTCTCTTCATCCCCTCTTTCCATTTCTCCAACCAAAATCAAGAAATTTGGCCATCCAACCCTCCAAAAACCTTAGAACCCGAAGCTAAATTGGGGCTTTTTGTGATTTCTTCTTTCCAAGTTCAAATCAAGGTATTATCCATCCTAATCTAACCTCTATTCCTTCGATCTATACATCTTTCTTATCAAATTCGAGTTTTTGATTTCCATTTTTGATTTTTGGTGCATGAACCCGATTTTCCCTAAATCAAGAGGCTAGGCTATGGGTTTGGCAAGGATTTGTGGTAAGGATCTATCCATGCAACCTTGTTTCGAGATTTTTGGTTGTGGTATTGATGTTGGACAAATTTGTAGGTGAAGAAGGCCAATGAGGAGGATTAGGCCATGAGTTTTGAAGAAGAAAGGGTAAGGAATGGGTTTTGGACAAACCCTAGAATTTTTGGAATTTATTTGGTTGATTTTGATTTTGTTGAGATATTGTTGTTGTTGGAAAAATTGTGAAAATTAGATATTTGAAGAGAGTTTAATTAGTAGGATTTTATTGGTCTAATTTTCAAAGGATTGGAAATTGGTGTTGAAGATTTTGGTGATTGTTGTTGTGTTATTTTGGCCAAAAGAAAAAGAAAAGGAAGAAAAAAAAGAAATGGCTTTATTTTTGGAAGAAAATAAAGAAAATGAAGAAAAGAGTAAAAGTTAAATTAAGTGAGTTTTACCTTAGTAAATTGGTAAAAAAAAAGTGAAGAAGGTGAAAGTAAAGGTAAATTCGGTAAAAAGGAGGTAAAAGGTAAAAGTGTAAGTGTGGAGGTGAAATTCATGGTAAAAGTGAAAAGGTGAAAAAGGAGAAGTAAAAGTGAAAGTAAAACTTTATTTATAATTAATTACTTATTTATTTTTAATAAATAAGAGATAATGGTAAATAAAGGAATACTTGGTCAAAAGTCAGAAGTCAAAGTCAAAAGTCAACTCCAAGAGTTGACCATGGTTGACCGACCTCGTAAAACGTGAGAATCTACTCAACTTTGGTCGCTCGGATTGGCGAAAGTTTTGCGGAGCGATAAGGACATTTTCCTTTTTAAGAAAGAAGTTAGTTTCCCAAATTGGTAAAGGTTGAAAGAAATAATTAATGGCCTCATTGAAATAAAAAGGAATTAGTGTACGCGGTTACTTATGGTTGATCATGATGTTTACCTGGATAATTACTTACAAATTAAGTAATGGTTTAGGAAACACGATTGTTAAGGAAGCTTAAGCGGAAAGCGTCAAAGTGTGGAATACGCCTGCATTTCCAAGTAGGGTGAGCTGTCCCTTCCTTGTTAGAGGCTTTTCTATATGTGGACTGTCGTAGTATAATAATATGTTGCCTACAAGAACGTTTTTGGTTGTCCATTAGTCGATGCCTCGTGATACATGTGTTTTCAGAACTGATAATTGCTAATTGCGAAAACCGAGGCTAGACTTGCATGTTGAGATATTGTACCCTTGTATGTTTATACTTGTGACCTGAAAGTGAATGGGACCTAGACGCGTAGATTCCTAGGGATCCCACGGTGTCGATAACCGTGAACCTCTGGAGGGGGCTGTGCTCCTATGTTTGTCAAGGAAAGATTAGTATAGACAGTGAACCAGTCATAGGAGACTCAGGGCCAGGAATTGGACACTTTCGCTACTTGTAGTCAGAAGTACTACAGAGTAGTTGGCCGGTTCTCAAATTCAGGACGAACCAGGTTGGTCACAGATTTGTTTTATATTAGCCGGCAGGTAAGTATCTCGGAGCTCCAAATTGTGTGAAGCATGCTGCATATGCTTTATAAAAGAAATAAATGTTTGTGGTTGCCTCTAATTAAAAGTATTTTTCGAGAAACGTGCACAATATTATGTAGTAAATATTTTCAAGTATATTATTTTCAAACCTAGCATGGTTGGGTCGGCCCCTATTGGGCATGCGAGGACGAAAGCTCACCCCTACTATAGTGTGCAGGTTTCGAGCATGTGGTCGGGAAGCGTACAGGGGAGGCACATGGCCCGGCTTGACGCATTTCTCTTTAGTTTTATCAAAAGGAAGGTTTTGGTCCCTTATCGGATTTTGAAGTAACTTGGTTATTTATTTCCTCACTAATTTATTTGTTTATTTGTTTTCTATTCGCTCATTTACAAAATTTCGAGAGACCCGTAACCCTGGGGCGCGTCTCTCATACTTGTTTTCGTTATTTTCCAAATTGGACTCCTATTGTAAGCCCAAATCTTTTAGCTCACTTTAAAATTCCGCTTGCGAAAATATGTTGTTCGGTTGCTAGAATGTTTTGTGACTTTTGTCCAAGAAAGTGTTTTGTAAACCAACAACCTAAACTCAAAAGGCCTTGCAGTTTCGGGTTGATGAGCTATCGAGATGTCATTCGTGACATGTCGATTCCTCATTGGCTCGGGGTCGCGGCGCTGTGGGACCCCTCTCTCGGGTCACCACAGTAATTGAGGTGATAGAGAAATGGCCCCTTGAGGAGTCCCTGCTTGAAAGCTGCCAGCGCCATTGTCTTATCAAGATCGCGGCACTGGACATTGCCGCTCTCCACCTGGTGATAAACGCCTTCAATGTCTCCTCCGCTCCCTGCTTGAGGTTGAATAGCTGAGATGTATTGTGGTGTCCGGCGGCCAACAGGATAAACCAAGAAAGGAAGGCATTTGATAGTGTATTGAACGAGTCGATGGACCCTGGCGGACATTCAAAGAACCAACTCATTGCCTCACTATCCAGCGTTTCGATGAACAAGTGGCAGAGGGTAGCGTCATCAAAGCCCTTGTTATTGGTGACCTTTTTGAAGGTACGGTCATGCCACCGTAATGTGACATCTTTGGTGTTTTTGCGTGTGTCGGGCGGATGGCATGCAGGATCCTGGCGGTGAGTGGTTGATTTGAGTGTTTTTCATTTGCCTATCGCGTAACAATCAACACGGTCATCAAAGATGGGAAGTATTTACGTCCCGGTTTATCGTACCTTGGGGATTACGAGCTAGCTAAGAATCTTTTGGTTCTAAGTCACGAAAATCACTTGCACAAACAAATAAAAATAGAAAAAATGCTAAACAAGGCACCGAGCCTCATTCAAGCATGACTTTGCATCACACAAAGTCACATAGACGGCCTTGCACCAAGCAAGGCCTAGATAGGGCCATGAAACACACAAAAGTGCTTGTAATGCTCACGCCCACATGGATTTACAAATGAATGGTAGTGGGAAAGTCACAATGTTTTTGGATTTTCATAAATGATAATTGAACTAACTAACTACAACATAAAAATAAGATAGATAGAAGGATGGGATGCATCGCATCAAGGGTCACCATGGAATTCAAGGTTCTCCACACAAATCTAAAATCATATGGAATGAAGATGATTAATTCAAATGATACTTCAAATGTTTTGTCGGATTTCCATTTAGCATTAAGAGGTCGAAAAGAAAGCTAAATTGATTGTCATAAAATAGTAGTCAAACCAAGCAAAAACAAGAAGAAGAAAGAATACTTAGTTTTTGGCTACCCTATACTAGTCTCAAACCTTAAGCCTTGTTAGGGCCATAAGTGCTCAAAACTAAATGCTTTAGGTTTCGAGAATCAATTGTAACACACTAGCAACCATCACCACAAATAATAAGGTTGAAAAGAGTACTTGTGATAACAATTACCCTACCCAACAATTCCGAATACTATTCCAAAAATCAAGGCTAGGGTAATAATACTCAAAATTGGGTGACTTGAGAACCACAATCTAAGAAATCCAAATGGAAATAGAGATATGCAATGAGCAAATTAATTCCACCATACTCATGCCATAATCTAAATTGAAATATAAATTCCCCAATTTAATATTCCAATTCCAACACACCAAACATAGATTAAGGAGGGGAAAACCTAAACCATACATCTAGAGTGAAGAAATTAAAGCAAGAGTACACAAATCATATGAATAAACATCAATTTTATTAATTCCTCAACAAAACCATATAAAACTAAACTTGGGTTTCAAAACTCTAAAACCATGAGAGGTCACACACAAGTATATATCAATACACATCAAACAACGCCATAAGCAAGAAATAAGAGAGGGAAAGAGAGGAGAAATCCATGAAAGTCAAGGCAAAGCTTGTCACTAGCTATTGCCATAACTTCATGGCTTCTCTTGCTACCCTTATGAAGCCATGGTGTAGAGATGGTGGCCTAGATACCGAAAATGTGTGTGCCTCCTCCTTGTGCAAGCCTACATGTGAAGAATGGGGGATGAAGAAGAGAAGAAGAGGTGAGAAGGAAGAGAAGTCCCAAATTCAGCCAAAAGGCCTAGGGTGAAGAAAAATGGGTCTTAAGCTTATGCAATGTGTGTGCAAAGGTGTTTAAATACCCCATTGGGTTCAAGGGTCAAGATTGGACTTGTACCCTAAATCCAAGGGCTAAAAAATAAGTAGAAACATGGTAAAATGGAAAGACTAAAACAACCTACTAAAAAAGTAGAGAATTAGAAGTTTAGAAAACATTTTAGAAAATATAAAGAAAACCGGAGGGCAAAAGTGTAAGTGAGTGTGTGCCTAGTGTAAACACAAATAAATATCTTCATCTACATGTGTGATGTGTGTGAGGTGTGGTTCACTATTTATTATTGTCATTACATCAATTCTGAATTTGAAATTTAAATACAAAGATGTAATACAAATAGGCTTGGGTATTCACTTGTGTGCTTCATTGGTCTTGGGCCTTGAAGTTCTTGCTATTGGACCAAGTTGTTGGTTGACCCGATGGTCAACTAGTTGACTTTTTGTCTTCGGAGTTGACTTTTTGCTTGAATTCGCTACTTCTTTCGTCTTTTTCCTCTCTTGACCATAATTTCCTACAAATGAAGAAAACTAAGTAATACTACAAAATAATGCTTGAGTATTCGCTAATTTCAAGGTAATTAGGGCTAGAAACACACGTAAATCGCGTGTGAATCAGTGGTCCTGGTCTGGACGCAAAGAGTGGATTTGTTATTGGCGCTGGGGCGCCTACCTCGGCCCGGATTAGCCTTTGCACTAATTGTTGCATCCGCTCCAATATTATGGAGGTTGTGTCTCCATCGGGTCACTTCTGGATGTTCCGTTGAACCAGCACTTGCCTAGGGACAGGCATATTACCCTCGGTTCTGGCCCTGATTGTCGAGTAGCTGGTATGCGGTTGTGACTCCGCCTCCTGTTCCAACATTAGTCGGGGTTTAGGAGGTAGTCCCATTCCCCGCAGCTCTAGTGGGTTCAACGGTACTTGCATCTGTATGATTGGTCCGTGTACCAATCCGCCGGTGATGGGCTGACTGCGCCTAGTGCTCCGCGACTGCTCGCTTTGCGCTAGGTTAGCGTTCTCTTCCAGCGCCTTCTTCAGCTGGTCAAATTATGACATCAGCGTGGCCACTTGCTTTTGGGCCTCGGCCTTTTCTCCGCGCTCCTGCTCGCGCTCTCTATTTGCCTTGTGAAGGTTCGCTAGTGCCAGCTCATACATAGCGGTGAGGTCCTGCACCGGGGGGCGGCTGATGCTCGGCTGAGCCTCCGCTGTAGTTTGAGTTGGCGGGGTCTGGTAACTGGCCTGGGGTTCCCCGCTGAGGTTGACCGGTGTGTTGAATAATGCACGGTTAACGTTAACCGTTGGATTAACGTTGATCGTGGGGTTGGTGGGGTGGGGATTGGTTGGTTGATCCGCCTCCTCCTCAGCGTTTCCCCCACTACCGTTAGTCATGGTGGATGTGGTGGGATGGCCTTTTGGTCAAGGATTCCTACAGACGGCGCCAATGTTGATATTTAAAGTTCAGCGGTAGCTAAACCTTTATTAACGCTGGTTCGATTGAGCGGACCGCTGCCAATGATACTCAGGGTTCCTGCTACCTGTCAAGTAAAATACAAAGGGCGTCAAAGGGAGATCGCGCTGGGCGGTCTTCTCTTCTCCAATGCCTAAGTTAGTCAATGTATTTATGTTGACAAAGTAACAGTAGGTAGGTATTGAATGCGTAATCAATAAGGAGAAATGAGAGAACCTTTTATAGGTGAGGAGGGAACTGATCTTCTCCATGTTTTCGATGTGGGACTGATGTCCTTCAGTCCCCAGCTTCTGAAGCTATTGATGCCAACTTGGCATGGTGCGTGGCGGTGCGTCAACAGCGATCTGGAGGCGAGCCGGGGCTCTGGCGATAGCCTATTTGGCTGTGTTTCTGTAGGTCACTCCTTTGGCGGGAGTTGGTACCGCTAGTGGTAGCATGAGCGTGGCTCATTATAGCTAATTATGCTTGTGAATGCCAATGTAAGTACACTAATTATGCTCTTGCAAGTCTAGCGGAACTAACGCTTTGAACCGCTAGGCAACTCCCCAACCAAGATTGCCCTCCTTGACTGGGGACTTGGGGGACTTGTACTTGCATAAGCATTTGCAATCATAATTAGCTATAATGAGCCACGCTCATGATACAGCTAGCGGTACCAGCTACTGCCAATTGTGTGACCTACGGAAACACAGACAAACAAGCTACCGCTTGAGCCCCAGCTCACCCCTAGATCACCGTTGATGCGCCACCACGCTCCGCGTCAAGTTAGCATCAGAAGCTCCAGAAGCTGGGAACTGAAGCATATCAGTCCCACATCGAAAACAAGGAAGAGGTCAACCTCTTTCCACCTATAAAAGGTTCTCTCATCTCTCCTCATTAATTACGCATTTACTACTTACCTATTGTTATTCTGTCAACATTAATACATTGACTAACTTAGGCATCGGAGAAGAGAAGACCGCCTAGCGCAATCTGAGAACGTTGCAAGTAGCGGTCCGCCCATTGGATCAGCGTTAACCAAAGACTTGGGCTACCGCCCAAATCTAAAGCATTAACAGATTTAATAGCTCGAATAGTGGTGAGATAAAAACCACTAAGGAGACATATAAGTTTCTCTAAGATGCGCCTTTATTTGCAGTCATTAGAGGTATTAGAAAGAAAGTCTTTTTCATTCTCTATATGCGTTTCCGCATGGAATCTATTGGCTCGAATAGCTCAATAAGGTTCGATTTTCCATAGGAGAGTAGAGAGTTTCTATGATAGTAATCAAGGTGCCATCTAGCAAGAGGAATTTGGGTCATTTCATGTCCTTGAACTAATCCTGATGGCCCAACCATCGTAGTCACAAAGTAATATGCTCATAATTTCAAATTGAGTCATAATGAAAAGAACTCAAAATTTTATTCATAAGCCAACGGTGTACATAATTATTTCTTTAATCAAAAGAAAATCTAATCTGAAACTAGCTAATGCAAAACAAAGGTAATCATTTAACTTTTTTTGATAACTCAAAAATAAATATGACCAGGTGAGCAGAGAGATGTCAGTGGAGCAAAGCTCGCTTAAGTACCACTTATCTCAAAACCTTCCTATACATCATACTCACTTTGGATGAGCTTAGTTGAAGAAAAACCAAACCAATTAATAGCATTTAGTACAAAATATATGGCAATTGCCTATTACATCTCATGAAAAATAAAAACTTTATTCAAAATCGCCAATCTCTAGATCTTAATCTCCAATCTCTTGATCTTGGCTTGATTTGAAGTCTTCTACCCTTTGTTCGAGATCACCTTCTTAATATTCTTGTTCCATATAGTGAGCTTTTCTTGCATCACAGTACGCTTTGTAGGTGATGGCAATACTCTCACGAGATCTACAAACGTGTGCCCAATGTTTAGAACATACATATCTGTGCTCAGACTCCCTTGATTGAGGAGCTTTGAAAGTGTTATTAGGATGTCTCTTAGTGTTGGTGGCGCCACCAACATGACCAGAGGCTTTGCCTCCCTCTCTCTTTCCACGTTGATCTCTTCGGTTCCGTGTCCACCTATTGTGGCGGTTACCTTCCTCATTAGAGCGAGAATATGGACCAGAACATCCAGAATTGTCCTTAGATTTAGGGTTTCACTCTTAGCGCCCTCCCTTAGGGGCGCGACTATAATTGAACTCCGGAATAGACTATGTTCCCATGGGTCAAGAATTATAGTTCTTCACAAGGATGTTGTCATGCTTTTCAGCTTAGAGCGAGAATATGGACCAGAACATCCAGAATTGTCCCTAGATTTAGGGCTTCACTCTTGGTGCCCTCCTTTAGGGGCGCAACTATAATTGAATTTTGGAATAGACTCTATTCCCACGAGTCTCGAATTATAGCTCTTTATAAGGATGTTGTCATTCTTTTCAGCGACATTCATGGCTCCAATGAGCTCATGAAAACTTGTGATCCATCCTGCAATAACATCGATTCGATAGTTCTTAGCAACCATGAAAGTAGAGATGGGGAAGGTAGAGAGAGTCCTCTGAATCAACATCACATATGTGATCTCCTTACCACAGAATTCCATTAAGGATTTAATGTGAAGTGGTTTCAAGTTGTAATCAAGAACTGTTTTGAAATCACAGAAGCGGAGAATACGCCATCTCACTTCTATGTTAGGAAGCAGGGAGTCACAGACGTTGCCAAAGTATTCTTAGAGTGAGACACACAACCATCTGGGATCCTCTTCATTCAGATACTCGTACTAGAGCGAATCATCCATATGACAAGTCATTAGGTTAACAGCTTTCGCCTTATTTGCCTCCAAGGCTGCTCTATTTGCTTCCAAAGCTTGAGCTTGCTTAACAGATAGCATGTCCTAGCACGTCCTAACTAGGCTCAAGAATCGTTTCCAGGATTTATTGGGCCTTGAGATGTTGGCGATCATCACGAACCCACTTGTGATATCCATAGCCAGTTGTCCCTAATGGAGCAAAGTCTAGTTTACTCAGGTTACTCATCCTGAAAAAGAACAAGAAAATGGGTTAGTTTCGGAGCAAAAAGGCTACCACGAAATTTCTTAGCATACTCGCTTAGAAGAAATTGGGAATTTCTTAGCTTAATTTCTCTGAAGAAATTCAATTCCAAGAGATGTTGGATTATATCGAAAAAATGATATGTGTGGTCAATTGTATATTCTCTACAACCTCTAAGTTTAGAGATCTCAACAAACTCTAAGTTTGGAGATATTCTCTACAAACTCAAAAATTTAAACCCAGACCTAACCTATTTATTAAATGGGTTAAGCGGGTTGGAAACGGGTAACTCGTTTAATAAATATGTTAGGTCTGGGTTTAAATTTTTGACACGATTAATAAATGGGTTGGGCTTGGGTTTGTCTCTTGTGACACGATATATACCTTGACCCGATACGACCCATTGACAGCCTACTTTCGGTTCTGGACTCCTAGGATCAAGAGCTTCAAGGTTTACGGCAGAGGCAACTAGGGTTTCAAGGTTATGAATTTAGTGTTTCAAGGTTAGGGTTTCGTGCTAATAACGTATTTTAGGAAATTAAAAATTGGGAGGGAATAATCGGTGCTTTCATTGATAATAGGAGCCTCTTCATATAGAGGATTACAAGCAGAGACTATGAGTCTTACAAGGAAACTGAATCGTACAATGAATAGGATATCTGTAAGACTAATCCAATTACAACTTGGACAAGTCACTAGAGTTTGGACTATACACATAAATCAGATGTCCTTAAACAGTTGGTTAATTTTCAATTTTAGAGTGTGGAGTAGGTGTTTTTTTTTTTTTCAATAGGGCTCGACGACCCCCCACGCAAAGGCTTGGATAGTTAGAGGCTAGTTCCACCTTACAAGTGATAGGTTCTTAGTGTCGTCTACAACAAGTCACAATGAGGTGGAATACATACAAAAAGTATGGATCGAGAGCAGGGGCGGATTCAGGGGGGTCGAGTCTAGGCAGCTGCCTAACCTCAAAACTTAAGATAAGCTATGGAAGTCTCTTTGATCTTAGGGTTCTGCAGAATTCTTTTATGAAGGAGAGGGCAAGAGGGTTGGGATAATACCATGCACGTCCTTTCTATTTCTTCTCTCCAATAAAGAAGCTACCTGATAGTTTGAAATTTTTAATTAGGGATAAGAGTCATAACTATATTTAAATACAATTAAGGGGAAATTACTGGTCACTCCCTCAACTTTTGGAGCGTCGACGGTTCAATCCCTCATATCATAATTTTAACAAGTAGCTCCTCAGACATTCCAATCTCACACAATGTGGTCCAAAATTACTATTTTACCCCTCGCTTCCTTTTTTTTTTTGTCCCTCCCCTATCTGTTCTTCATCTTAACCATTTACCCAGAAAATATATCCATACCAATATCATACCCAAGAAGCTTATTTCTTCCTCGTATCTATTCTCATACAAAATCAACTTATCTTGATTCTTTTCTGAATAAACCCAGATCATACCCATAACTTATAACCAAGTTTTTCGCTCAAGATCAAGCACAAACTCATACCCAGAAAACCAAGAACAATTTCTATTCTTCAATACACCCAGTACCCATACTATACAATCAATTATAGTAATTGAGTCTTCTGTTAACTCAATTATATAAACCTCAATTATATCATTTTGACTGTAATTATATGGTTTACGCCATCCAGAAGACAAGAATTTAAGATTCAAGATCAACTGGAAAATGGAAATAGCTGAAATTTGAAACCTTGAAATCAACCCATTTCAACAATTCAAGGCTACGGTCTAGTGGGTTAATACTATTCCAAGAAGTAAGAACCAACAGTCCAACAACTCAACTAGTTACAAGTCATAAGATCAAATCGAGTAATCGACAAATCATCAAATATTCAAATGGAAATCGACTAAAGACTGGAGGAGGAGAGGACTAAGGAGCCGACCAGCCCGACCGAGCAGTCGCCACTCGCCGAGAAGCAGAAGAAAACGGAGACTCAGAGAAGGAGAGAGAGATTAGGGGCGATACCTGGAGGGTGGAGGCGGAGACGCCGAGACAGGTTGATGGAGCAGTCGGGAGTGCCGGAGTGCTCCAAGGACTAAAGCAGGAAATCGAGGAATGGAGGATTGCAGTTAGGGCTGCTCGGCGGAGGAGAAAAACTAGCCCAGAAAAAAAAATTCGATGGCACCAATGCAAAGCCCTAAATCCAGAGGTTTTTGCAGCAATTAGTGAAGAACATCATGTACCTCAAAATGAATCCTGCCAATTAAATCTCTTAGATTGACAAAATCAGTCACACCCATCGATCAATTTGGTCTTAATTCAATATTTGAATATCGCCGGTGAGGAAAACAAGAACATACCAACCTGATTGGTCATGTTGGGCAATCAACCCACTGCCACAACTTAAGATAGAGAGAGAGAGAGAGAGAGAGAGAGAGAGAGAGAGAGAGATTTCATCTGCAGCACCAGCCCTTCCGACAACTAGGACCAGTGACCCCGAGATCTTGAGAAGCTGGTATCATCGACACCGACGAGCCAGACGCCGGAGACCAAGAAGGCCAGATCGGCAGCTCCTGTTTCGACGACCCGGGGTGCACACAATCTTCGTCTTCGGCTTCTAATCCATTAATCACCTCTCTCTCACGATTTGTTTATGTCTGGGTAAATGGTTAAGATGAAGAACAGATTGGGGAGAGAAGAGGAGGGGTAAAATAGTAATTTTGGACCGTATTGTGTAAGATTGGAATGTCCGAGGAGCTACTTATTAAAATTATGATACGAGGGACTGAACTGTCGACGCCCCAAAAGTTGAGGAAGTGACCAGTAATTTCCCCATTAACTACAATTAAATATAAATAACACTAGAAACTTTTCACACCCTATGGTTGTGGAGGAGTGGGTGGTCACCCGTCTAGAAGTGGGTAGTTAGAATTTAAGAAAATAATAAATTTTCTTATTAATTATTTATTTAAGTTTTGACTTTTTTATGCCTAACAATTAGAAATATAGATAAAGTTATTTAATATTTTAGGGGTATAAGGGTAAAAGACTTCAGTTATGGTGAGCAATCGCTCTTCTCTTAAATATAGTATAGATAATACTTGTCAAATATATAACATAGCACACGTGGCATTAGCATCACTATTCTACACTAGGTTTAAAGAATTGTGTATTTCTTTCAATATTTTTTGTTATACTTTTTTATTTTTAAGATAACATAACATATATACTTTTATAAACTACATACTATACTTCTCTCTTCGCCCATTGATAATTTTTCTTTTTGTTTTTCATAATTTTGCTTTTGTAATTGATGTCTATTTGTGCTTCAATTTTCATGCATATAATTGTTACATATTTAAGAGTTTATAACTCCAATTAAAATATAAGAAAATTTTCTTTGAAAACCAATAGAAAAGAAATTAATTTATTAATAATCTTAGTTTATCTGAGAAAAATTTCTGAATCCGCCACTGATCCAGGAGACTACTTTGTAACTAACGGTTAAGATTGAGTTTGACTAAATGGTTCACAATGATCCCCTTAATTAACCCTTAGATTATTAAAGACTCTGCTCCCTCGTGTATGTCATATACAGCAACGTACTAGCAATATAATGGACCCTCTCAAATTCCTATATGTTATAATAAGTTAAGTTTGAAATTCCACAGCTATATATAATTATATATCTGTATGTATGTATAACCATTCGATTAGTTATTGTCACCCAGGCTACTACTTATATATAGACTGGGTTAAGCCTGCTGCTAATCACTAAATACATTGCAGTCTAGCTCTCTATGAAAATATGCAACTGTTCTTAATTATTAATTACCTTTTATAGTTTCAGATCGAGCTAGCTCTTAACATGTACTGGTAGGACTTGTCTCTTGATAATTAAAGTTTAATTAAGGTATTTAATTTTACATATCTTCTTCTGCTTCTTCTTCTTCTTCCTCAAGCTCACCCATGCAAGTTCTTCCATTCTTCAAATACAAACTTTAAATTTATATATCAATATTTCAATTAACTTGTTGCATAATTATATACAGAAAGAATGTGGAAGCTGAAGATTGCGGAGGGAGGACCCTGGCTGAGGACACTAAACAATCACGTGGGTCGACAACACTGGGAGTTTGATCCAGATGCCGGAACACCAGAAGAACGAGCCGAAGTGGAGAGAGTTCGTGAGGAGTTTACGAGAAACCGCTTTCGGATCAAACAAAGTGCTGATCTTTTGATGAGAATGCAGGTATCGGTCTTTTATATATTATGCCACATATAAATCTTGTATCGAGCTCATTAATTAATAACTAATTAAATAATTAACTGCGCCCATGCGCATGCAGCTTACAAAGGAAAACCCTAGTGGACCAATTCCGGCTGCAATTAAAGTGAAGGGAATAGAGGATATAACAGAGAAGACAGTGACAGCAACAATAAGAAGGTCTCTCAGCTTCTATTCCTCCCTCCAGGCCCATGATGGCCATTGGCCAGCTGAATCTGCCGGTCCCTTGTTCTTCATTCAACCTTTGGTTATAGCGTTGTATGTTTCTGGAGCATTGTGTGCCGTTCTAGGACCTGAACACCAGAAGGAAATTATTCGTTACATCTACAATCATCAGAATGAAGATGGAGGTTGGGGACTACACATAGAAGGTCATAGCACGATGTTTGGGTCAGCGCTAAGCTACATTGCGTTGAGGCTGCTAGGAGAGGGTCCTGATGATGGGGAAGGCATGGCCGTGGCAAGAGCCAGGAAATGGATTCTTGATCATGGTGGTGCGGTTGGAATTCCATCTTGGGGAAAGTTTTGGCTTACGGTACGTACATGCATATGGCCTTACATCTAATGCATCCTTGTTATAAACAATATTTCTATGCATGTTTGCAGACAACTAATTCATGTTAAATTCTAGTAGTGCATTCTCATAAATAAAAAATAATAATAATAAAATAAATAAATTAATAATTAATAATTAAAAAAATTGATAAGTTTCCCCTTATTTAAATTAATTAGGTACTTGGCGTATATGAGTGGTCAGGGTGCAACCCTTTGCCCCCTGAGTTCTGGCTTCTACCAAATATGTCTCCTATTCATCCAGGTTGGTCTATATTAACTTTGCAAACTGTTTTATAAGATTCCAAAGCATGTATCTGGTAGACGTAATAACAATACTAAATGATATATATATATATATATATATATATATATATTCCAACAGGGAAGATGTTATGCTATTGTCGGTTGGTGTACATGCCTATGTCATACTTATATGGGAAGAAGTTTGTTGGCCAAATCACCGGATTGGTTCGATCACTAAGACAAGAACTCTACACTGAGCCTTACTCTGACATTAACTGGACTAAAGCCAGAAACACTGTTGCAAAGGTTAGCTATCTAGCTAGTTGAGAACTAACTGCATGTTGCATACCTAAAGTTCAGAACTAATTATAGCAATATATACAAACATATGTATATTTCAGGAAGATTTGTATTATCCACACCCCCTGGTGCAAGATATGCTGTGGGGATTTCTTCACCATGTTGCTGAACCAATTCTGGCTCGTTGGCCCTTTTCTATCCTGAGAGAGAAGGCCCTAGAAGTAGCAATCGAGCACGTACACTACGAAGACGAGAACAGCAGATATCTTTGCATTGGAAGTGTTGAAAAGGTACCGTGTGCAAAATTAAAGAACGAAAATCAAACTTCATATAACAGCTTAGTTAATTTTAATGTAGATGAAATTGATCCTAGCTAGCTACCTGGGTTCATGCACGCGCAGGTGTTATGTTTGATTGCTTGTTGGGTCGACGATCCAAATTCGGAAGCGTACAAGCTTCACCTGGCTAGAATACCAGATTACTTTTGGATCGCTGAAGATGGCTTGAAATTTCAGGTTACTCAGATCGATCATCTATATTGAAAATAGTAAATACATAGATATAATTAAAAGAGAGGCCGCCTTCATTATTAAAGAAAAACCAAAAAATTTCAGTCTTTAAAATCCCAAAGGTATATATTGTCCTTTTTGTTTAAGGAAAACTAAAATTGGGAGAGAATTGAGTCGTACATTCATTGATAATAGGGGTCTCTTTATATAGAGGATTACAAGACATCGAATTAGAGTTGTACAAGGAAAGATAATCGTACAATTAATCGGATATATATGAATATCTCCGATAATATCTCTAATTTAAAACTCGATCTATTACAACTAGGTCAAGTAACTTAGAGTTTGGGCCAGACACATATTCTGGATTTACTTAAACACTCCCCTTTGTGTCGCCCAAACGTGGTGCTCCTCTTGTTGCCTCATTAAAAACCTTGCCGAATAACAAAAACCCAGTGGGACAAAAATAATATCCGTTGAAGGGGAATAAGAGCACAATACACCATTCACGTTTCGAGACCATACATGTAGACATCTCCTCCTAATGTCTGCATCTCTCACTACCAGAAAAAAGGTCTTTTACGGCCCACAATGCGGGCTGTAAATGACATTTTACAGCCCACAAATGCAGGCCGTATATGACAATTACTATTTACTACTCACATAAAATGCGCCTTAAATTAATGAGTCACAATGTGTGCAGTAAATGAGTCAAAAGTGCGCTGTAAAAGAGCAGTACATTTACAGCACACATACAATGCGCGCTGTAAATGAGTTTCAATGTGTGTCATAAATGAATCAAATGTGCGCCGTAAAAGAGGGTTACATTTACAGCACACATTTCATGCACGCCGTAAATGATGTTTAAGAAATTATAAAAAATAAAAATAAAAAAAATCTAAAAGATCACTATTTCCATATTTTTATTAGTAAATAAACATCATTTATATTATATATTTATTGTACATCAAATAAAATTTGCTTACAAGGAAAGAAAAATCGATAGCAAGCGAAACCAAACCTACACTACTACTTTACATTCATTTCTCTCATCCACTCTACAAGACAAGCAACTACTACACCAGTTGAAAGGCTTATTTGAACCATCTTCTTGTGTCTGAGTTGCTTTACAATTTTTTGTGATTACCTGCAATACAAAATCAACATTCAATGTGGTATTCACATTGACACGCAAGTGTTCATCACACAGCAAAATCATCCTAACAAGAGAACATCCTTGATACATAAAAAGCTACTAGCTTAGATAACCTGTGCCTTAATATAAAAATCATCCAAACTACTGCATTATACAAATCCCAGTCAACTACTGAGCTATACAAATCACAAATGTATCATCAAGCTTCAAGTATCAATGAAATAATGAGAGAAGGGAAATTCACAACATATCTTAACAAGTACTACTATGAAATTGATCACCAGTTCCTATAACAAGAAGGAATCCCCCATAGACATTGAAGATAAGTTTACCAGCATTGCTCAAAAAAGAATCAACTTTAAGTTAAAAACTTTAAAGAAGATGATAGGATATGTCCTTCTGTATATATCAGCTCACATGAAACCTAGAATCTCAGTTTATGAACATTTTGCATGACTAACCTTATGTCCTACTTTCTTCCTCCATTTAGCAATGTTACCTTGACTCTACCAAGTAAACTGGTACATTAGTTGTTAATGTTGGTGACCGAGAGGGTTTAATTAACGTTAGAGAGAGAGAGAGAGAGAGGACACAAGAAGTATAGTGGTTCGTCTCCCGCCTTCGTGGAGGACTACGTCCACTTGAATGTTTAACTATGTGTGTTGGGCCTTGCGGCCCAAAGGGGATTACATGAGTGTGTAATGGGATGTTGAGTAAGTGGGAAGGAGTCTCCTTTTATAAGTGAGGGAGGCTCCTTCCTTTACATGTTTTCCAATGTGGGATGCTAAAACCACTATTCTAATGTAGAAAGGACTATTATGGAGGCAACTTGGCAAGGCCGGGAAGGTGGTTTCCCGATGAGGTGTTGGCCGCTTCCGACTACCGTGGCATAGCTTGGACATCGGGCTACGGGATGCATGTCTCGGTTAGGCCCCACTATGGCTTGTGGGCCCTCCCAAGAGGGTGTTACTTATGCTTGGTGACATAGAAAATAGCCTTATTAGTAGAGGTATCTACAAGTCCCCGAAGTCCCCAAGTAAGAGGAGCTTCTTGGTTGGGGAGTTATAATCATGAAGTCATCAAGCATAAGCAACCAGGAGGCACGGAGCCCTTACACGTCCCCAAACTCCGTAAGCAAGAAGGGACTCTTTAACCTGCATAGCAAAGACAAAAGCGCACATATGTAGAATGCTTGTTGTGTTGGGCAACGTATGTGAGTTGCATTGATATGCATTGGCATATACAAATGTATGACGTGCATGATACATGTTGATGTATATATGTGAATGGCGCCGAGTGCGATCGATTATGACGTATAAATTCGAGAACACATATGGTTGTGTGACTATATCATGAGTAAGCATATGAATTGCATATGATGCGCGTGGTGCTCACAAGAGAACGAATGTGGTCGAGTTGACAAGGTTACGCTCGGTGTAAGTTTCATGAGTGCCATGAAGGCAAGCGTTTGTAATTTCGTGAAAGATGAATACGTGAACGCTTGTGTTTGTTTGGTTTTCACTCGTATTAATGGAAAGCGAAAAGAATTCGATTTGTTGCAAACGACAAATGGTAGAAGAATTCAATGTTCCATTAATGTGTATTATGTTGAGGGGATGCGAGTGTAAAACTTGGGGATGCCGGAAGGCAAGAGCGTGAAAGCTTGGGGGTACGGGGAAGGCGTGAACGGAAAGCTCGGGGTTGCCTAGAAGGCGTGAGCTAGAAGCTTGAGGTTGCCGGGAAGTCTTGAGCGGGTAGCTCAGGGGTTGCCGGGAAGGCGTGAGCGGAAAACTCGAGGTTGCCTGGAAAGTGTGAGCTGGAAGCTCAGGGGTGCTGGGAAGGTGTGAGGGGGAAGCTCGGCGTTGCCAGGAAGGCGTGAGCAGGAAGCTTAGAGGTGCCAGGAAGGCATGAGCGGGAAGCTCGGGGTTGCCTCGAAAGAGTGAGCGGAAGGAAGCTCGGGGTTGCCTCGAAAGAGTGAGCGGAAACTCGGGGTTGCCGGGAAGGCGTGAGCGGAAGCTCGTGAGTGGGAAGCTCAGGGTTGCAACGAAGGCGTGAGCGGAAGCTCGAGGGTACCGCGAAGGCGTTAGAGGAAGCTCGGGGTTGCAGTGAAGGAGTGAGCGGAAGCTCGGGGGTGCCGCGAAGGCGTGAGCGTTAGAGCTCGCGTGTGAGGAGCTCAGAGGTGCCTCAAAGGCTGTGGGCATTAGGTAGTGAACATAATCTTTGATACCCAAGCATCGAGGTTAACCACCGGATCAATGGCTGCAGTGGGCTGTGTTAACCAATCCCTTTACTCTTTCCCAGAGGAGAAAAGCTTGACTGTAATGTCGCGTAGCGGTCATTGTCATTATGAGGTGTTGCCTTACCACTTAGCAGTTGGTCGTAGACCATAGACTCATGGAGTCTAGACCCGTTTAGGTCTATTTCCCACGGGGAGAGTTTGACAGAGTATGGTGCCCGGAGGCTAGACCATATGTTTACATATAGAGTATATGTAAAGTTTGTAATTGTATGAACAATGACAAGTAGGTATAGCAAGTAATAATATGTGGATTTTATGGCCATGTGACATGCATAATAGATAGTGGCAAGTGTGATGGGTGTCCATATAAAATTTTGAGAGTAGCTTCCGATGAAAGCTATGAAGCATTGTGAACCTAGAGCTTAACTGTTAATGTTTAAGATTGAGCGGTGGCCCAAGTCTTGATTAACGCTGGTCCGATGGGCGGACTGCTACTTGCAACGTTCTCAGAGATTCCGCTACTTGTCAAGTAAAATACAAAGCGGCGTCAGAGGGAGACAGTGTTGGGCGGTCTTCTCTTCTCCAATGCCCAAATTAGTCAATGTATTTATATTGACAAAATACCAATAGGTAAGTAGTGAATGCGTAATTAATGAGGAGAGAGGAGAGAACCTCTTATAGGTGGGGAAGAGGCTAATCTCTTCCGTGTTTTCGATGTGGGACTGATATGCTTCAGTTCCCAGCTTCTGGAACTTCTGGAGCTTCTGATGCTATCTTGACGCTGCGCATCAGCGGTGATCTGGGGGTGAGCCGGGGCTCAGGCGGTAGCCTGCTTGGCTGTGCTTCCGTAGGTCACTCCACTGGTGGGAGTTGGTACCGCTAGCTGTAGCATGAGCGTGGCTCATTATAGCTAATTATGCTTAGCAAATGCTCATGTAAGTACATTAACTAAAGCATGTTGGATATGTTTGAGCGAGTTAGGTTGTGTTCGAGAAAGTTGAGTGTAGTTTAGCGGAGAGGCGCTGTGCGAGCATGCGGGGCGTGGCCCAAGCAAGTCGTGGCCATGCTCGATACCCAAGCGAGTCGTAACCATTGCAAGTGTTTATCCGAGCATGCTTAATTAAGTCATAAGTGTCACAAGCTTCTAGATATGACATAAGTTGTTTGAGTGTCACATGTTTATTTAATTTTGCAATTAAATAGAAGCATGGCATGTGTAACATGTACTTGTAGCGAAGTTGCTAATAACATTTTTGTATGTTGTAAACATGCCTAAGGATCATGAAGACATGTAAATACATATCAAGTGTGATATATTGTAGGCATGCTTAGAAGTAGTAAAAGCATGGCATTGGCATGGCACTAGCTCAAACTGAAAGAGCGTAAAGGAGGATATAGTTACTTATCTTATGCCGATTTGGAGTGGTTTCGATTTGGAATTGATACAAGTACCTGAATCATGTTGGAGTTGTCCAAGCATGACTCTCCATTGCTTTTGGCGAGTGAACCATAATAGATGACCAATGCTTCATTGACCGAAGAAGTGTTTGGTATGTCTCCTTAACAAGATAATTTTGTAATAATGCTAAGTGCTTGTAAAATGTATTTACTAGATAGCAATGGCAGTGAATTGCAATGGTGTAATGTTATTTATATTAAAGGTAAATTAATATATTTTGATTGGCCTAATTGATGAGAAAGATGGAACATGGCTAGCGGTGGCGGAGACCTGGTGATCAGCTGAGACTTGGTGCTGGTGCTAGTGGAGACTCGAAGTTCGGCGGAGACCTGGAGCTCGGCAGAGGCTCGGAGTTTGACGGAGACTCAGAGCTCTGTGGTAACAACAAACTTGGAGGTCGGCGGAGGCTCGAAGTTCAGCGGAGAGGGTGGCCAGCGGAGAGGATGATCGAAGATGGAATGGGTATCTAGAGTAATTTCTAGTGCCGGTTAAAATTTGCTGGTTTGCGTCCGTCGAGCGCTATATTGCAGCTGAGACTTGGTGGAATTGCCGGAGGTGTAGCAAGGTTTGGCGGAAGGCTCGCTGGTGCCCTGGGGCTTGGGCCTGTAGCCTCGTTACCGGGAGAGGGTCGCTAGGCTTGCTAGAGGGAGATGGTGGCTGGCTGTTGCTAGTGAAGCTGATTACCGCTGACAGAGCTAGCGGCGCTAGTGCTAAAGCGCTGGCAGCAATCATGCGGGGGCTCGGCGGAGGAGGCCTGATGCTTGGAGCTCCGCAGAGGCGCTAATGATGAGTGAAGCTTATGCTAAAGTGTCGATGGTAGATTTTTGGGTGTCACAAGTAAGTTGGCACCAATTTTTTTTTTTTTTTGGCTTTGACCACAGGTGCTAGGTGTTGACTAGCCATGCTTGGCGTTGACTAGCTTGGACTTGGTAGATAGCACAAGTTGCCGCTAATAGAGCTTGAGTAGCAGTGATCAAAATTGGGCACAAGTTGCTGCCAAGAATATTAATTATATAACTCAAAGTAAAAAATTGTTTTACGCTCCGTTAAGATGACTTAACTCAATGGTAAGTAACAAAGCCTTTGTGTTGGCTTCCCACAGACGGCGCCAATGTTAATGCTGGTGATCGAGGGAGTCTAATTAACGTTAAAGAAAGAGAGAGAGAGAGAAGACACAAGAAGTATAGTGGTTCTACATCCACTTGAATGTTTAACTATGTGTGTTGGGACTTGCGGCCCAAAGGGGATTACATGAGTGTGTAATGGGATGTTGAGTAAGTGGGAAGGAGTCTCCTTTTATAGGGGACGGAGGCTCCTTCCTTTACATGCTTTCCAATGTGGGATGCTAAAATCACTATTCTAGTGTAGAAAAGCCTATTATGGAGGCAACTTGGCAAGGCCGGGAAAGTGGCTTCCCGGCGAGGTGTTGGCCGCTTCCGACTACCGTGGCGTAGCTTGGACATCGAGCTATGGGATGCATGTCTCGGTTGGGTCCCATCATGGCTTGTAGGCCCCCCCAAGAGGGTGTTACTTATGCTTGGTGACATAGAAAATAGCCTTGCTAGTAGAGGTATCTACATCAATAATAAACGTGAGAGAGACATTAGAATCTCAGTTTATGAGCGTTTTGCATGACTAACCTTATGTCCTACTTTCTTACTCCATTTAGCAATGTTACCTTTGTTGAGAATGTGAAAAAATATAACTCCCACATTGGAAAAATATAACTTTGCTTATGGGTTTATAAGGGTTTGGGCCACTCCATCCATTGCCAATTAGTTTTGAATGCGAACCCTAGATTACTTTATCATGGTATTAGAGTCACGTTACCCACGTGTTTGGTTTCAGCGATGGCCACACGTGCTCACCGTCACCCAATATAACTTGTCCACGTGTATGGCTTGAGAAATCGCCACACATGCGGGGGCGTATTGAGAATGTGATAAAATATAACTCCTACATTGGAAAAATATAACTTTGCTTATGAGTTTATAAGGGTTTGGGTAACTTCATCCATTACCAATTGGTTTTAGATGCGAACCCCAGATTACTTTATCAACCTTGACTCTACCAAGTAAACTGGTACGTCAATAATAAACGTGAGAGAGACATTAAACTGCTAATTAAGATGTTAAGTAAAACTATTCCCTGTTGAGGCTTATCATTGTAGGAGACAAAGAAGGCATATCAGGGACAGCATACAAAGGATCTGAAATAACAATCAACATGGTCAAAATGGTAAGCCAGAGCCTTAAGTTTATAATAAAAAAGATATGTAAAATGTCAGCATACACAAACACAAAGGATAAAAGTACTATATATGGAAGCAAGCTGTAACCCAACCCAACTAGACCTAGCTTGAATAAGTGTTACTTGGGTACGAGAAACACAGTGAAAAATAGCATATGTTTAGACTAATCAGGAAGGATCTATGATGCCATTGTGGATTCCAGGATTTAAAGTTTTAATTAATGATGCTAACAGGCGACCCCGACACTCCCAATATGGTAGTGGAGACAACGATAATCAAAATAACCCTCTTCTGGTTGGAAAAGGATAAACCACTATTCCTTAAATAAAAACTAAATGCAGTATGAACAATAATCATGGTAACAAAGTAACCAGAACTGAATTTCAGTAAGTGAAAAGTCAACAACTACATACCTTAATACTGTAGTATCACCTCCCACAGTCAAGTTAAAACCCATTACCATATCATGAACAGTGAACACACATTGCACTAAACTCCCACATAACAATTCTCAATACACAATGCCAAACGATGTTCTCTTAGCTCAAAGAACCAAGCTAGACAAAACTATAGCCACTCTAACGCACACCCGCCAAAACCCAACACCCCAAATCTCAAAATTCTCATCATCCCAAGCTCAATTTAATCAAATATCCACTAACCCAGAACACTAAAATCAGTGACGAAATCAAAGACCCTTCCTTTAAAGTTGATCAAATGAGCAAATGGAATCGAGAACCATACCAAGTAAGTGATCTGGTGAACGAGGAGAGAAGGCGTGCTAGGAAAAGAGAAGGGACGTGTGAGATCATAGGGTGTCGAAGCCATGAGAGCACCATGTTTATTTTTCTCTATACACAAAAAGAAAAAGAAAGGCTCTTTCTTTCTTTCTTTCTTTTTGCTCTTTATATTTTTTTGGCTCAATCAAACGCATAAACAGAAAGGGTGCATATGTGAAATTTGTGATTGAATGAAGTCTGTGTATTTCATCAAACCACTGAACGCAAAAGAGAAGGAACTCACCCGCTAGGAGTCAAGCTTGATAGACGGCCCGAGAGCACCGTCAGCGGACAGAAGTTGCTGAATCCTGGATGGCAAGCTTAATCTTACAGTAGTCATATCTCCATCGCAACTTTCTCTACTGCAAAAACTACTTCAACCCCTAAAACCCAAACAAATACCACAAAATCAAACCAAAAACTGAACCACAGAGATAGGGAATCGACGATGAGATAAAACCCGAAATCCCTAAAACCAACCAAGTTTGAAGCTTTTGATTGAAAAAGTAGATCAGCTAAATGCAAACAGCGATAGATACAGAGAAAGAGGGAGAAAGAGAGAGTGGCCAGAGTACCTGAGAGAGGACCGAGAGAGAGGCAATGGATGCATACACATCCTGCGGTGGAAGCCTCGAAAGGTCGCGTAGAGCAGAGAGAGAGGGATTTGAAAAAGAAAGAGAAACCCCCGAAAGTGAAAGAGAGACGACGAATATAAGGGGTTTGTGTAGATCTGGCTCTCTTCTTCTTCGCTTTAGTGGTTCTTCCTTAGATCTGAAAGGAATTTTAAAAAATCAGAAACAAGCCCTAATTGAATTTGGAAGAGACATATTCACTCACCTAATGACCGGAATATTGGCTCCAGCCTTTATATCGATGGGATGGGATCGAGCGAGGATGAAGAGAAGAAGAGGAAACAAGATGAGAGATGAATGAGAGATCTGGGCTGTTAGCTTTTATCTTTTCGAATGTCAAATAAAAGGTTTGGTGGGAAATTTGAAATTAGCTAAACTGACTTAGCGGGATTCTTGAATGTTTGCTAGTCATTTACAGCGCACAGTAGAGCAAGTCGTTAATGACTTTAGAAACACCATTTACGGCACACATGAAAGCGCGCTGTAAAAGACCGAAATGAAGTCTTTTACGACACACAAAAAAAGCATGTCGTAAATAAAACATGACATTTACGACGCGCATGCAAAGCACGCCGTAAAAGATTAGAAAGTGAAGTCTTTTAAGGCACACAAAAAAACACGCCGTTAGTGACACTCTTTTAAGGCGCATTAATTTATGCACGCCGTAATTTGCACGTCGTAAAAGACAAGTTTTCTGGTAGTGTCCCCCTGATGACCACGGTCATGGGAGTTTGGATAACTTCCGCAAACGATGCTAACAACATGTTTCTCGAAAGTGGAATTTAGGCAATGACTTAGTGAGCAAGTCTGCCACATTGTCCTCATATTGAACCTAGTTCACTTTGATCTTGAGGAAAGTCTGTTGTTGCTAATTATCCTTGATGTTGTCGCTTTTGATGTAGCCTTGCTTCATTTGTTCAAAACAAGCAGCATTATCCTAAATGCTTGTAGGCTCATCTGTGGTAGACTTCAAACCACAATTGTTGGAACATACGTAATTATGGATCCAATCCATATACATTCAAGAACCACTTCGTGAAAAGCAATAATATCTGCATTGTCCGAAGATATAGCGACTAGGGTCTGTTCTGTAGACCTCCAAGATATCACGGTCCTTACCCATGGTAAACACTTAACCAGTTTGGGAAGACCTTTTTGTGGGTTAGAGAGATACCCAACATCAACAAAACCTTCCAAAACACATGTTGTTTTGGGATGGGGATAGAGGACGCAGGCCAATTTTGGCGGCGTTCCTGGTGTGTGATGGGTCCAAATCCATCATCTCTTTGTAGAGATAGAACAAACTCATATCAATCGTACATCTCAAATACCGAAAGATATCTTTTACATCAATCCAATGGCGTCGCAAAGATGTACCTTAGCTAACAAGTTCAGTGCATATGAGATATCTGGTCTTATACATTGAGCTAAGTACAATAATGCACCTATTGTACTTAAGCATGACACTTTTGTCTTTAGCACGTCTTCATCATCATCCTTTGGACGAATAGGATCCTTTTCAGGATCAAAACTACGGACGATCATGGGGGTGCTTGAAGGTTTGACCTTGTCAAAATGCCTAAGCATCTATCAACACGATGCTCAAGTTCCAAACTGAGCTATAATCATTTTCTCCCAAAATCCTTCATCTCAAAACCGGATTTCAAGTGTTCAGTGGTTTCCTTTAACTCTTTAAGGGCTTCCAATGAAGATTATATCCAACATGAACCGCGATGGAATCCGAAACTTGTTATGAAAACGCGCAGTCATATCCCTTTCCAATCAAGTAGTCACTTTAGTGAGAGTTTCAACCTTATTGTAAACGCGCTCCGTGGTCTAGACCACTTGCCTTGGATAAATGAAGTTCACTATGAATCTTCATGTACATTCCGTAGCTAGATCCCCATAGAGATACGTAGTGACCACATTTGTAAGCTGCATGTTCAGTTATTTAAAACCTACCAAACTGACAGGGTAGTAGAGTGCAGTGACATCCATTACAAGAGAATATGTCTCATCGTAGTCAATTCCAGGGCGTTTTGTGAGAAGCCTTGCGCCATAAGGCGAGATTACCATCTCTTTTTCTCAACACGCTTTCTAACGAAGGCCCATTAATTAATAGGTTTTATGTTAGGAGGTGTTTGCATCATTGACTCAAAAAACTTCTTCTTCGTTAGAGAATCCAACTTAACCTAGATCGCATCTTTCCATTTAGGCCAAATTTCTCCACATTGGCATTCATTCATCAACGGAGCATGGTTCGATATCATCGGACTCAACAAACTCATACGCAACGAAATGTGCGATTACATCATCAATTATGATAGAGTTTCTATCCCACGTCTCATGTACGCTAGTGTAATTTTCAAAGAACTCTATATTCTCAAGAATAGGTTCTGACGTTGAGGCGTCCCCCAACGATAACCATAATCCGGAAGATTCATATGAGACGGATTTTGAGTCTTGATGATCAAAGGATTGGAATGTGCCAAAATATCATTCGAACCCATGGGCCTCCCATGCATCCCAACTGAGGCCATGGCCTATAACGCCAGAGTGTCACTCTCTTTAGCATTGGCACTATGCCTACCTCCGTGTAGGGTGGCGCTATGTCCTCTCATAGGGACGTCCTTCCTTGCAGGCATATTTGTAGCAGATGTATGATTTTGTCACTTTAACAAGGATCGAGATGAGACATAGTGGGGACAGACCACGACAATTCCTGTCGTTCCTGCTGAACATTCGTGTTCTTATCTCCCCCTAACGACGAGAAGCCTGTCTCATCAAAGTGACAATCTGCAAGACATGCGGTAAAGAGATCACCTAGCAAGGGCCTTAAGTGGCGGACAATTGTTGGAATCTCAAATCCAACATAGTTGCCCATTCGTCTGTAAGGACCCATCATAGTACGTTGTGGCGGCCAATTGGCACATAAATGACACACTCAAATATGCGTAAGTACACTACTGGTACCCAGTCACTAGCTGTAACGCATAGGTAGATTGAGTGGTGGTGGGTCATAGACTAATTAGCATAGTTGCATGCAATATTGCATCACCCCAAGCGGATATAAGGAGATTGATGCACATTACCAATGTCCAGATTACCATCGTAGTTGTTTCTATGAGACCATTTAGGTGTGTACATGGGAATATGTTGTCCAATATTAGTCTCATTGCAATAACCATTGAAAGTCTTTGATGTAAACTCTCTAGGATTGTCAAGTCCAATTGATTGAATAGGATGATCCGGGGAGTGAGCCCGTTGTCATTTGATATATGCTAGGGGTGTAGCATAAGCAGCATTACAAGTGGACAATGGCACAACACGTGACCAATATGTTTGCTTGTCATCCAATATCATGAGAAATTTAAACGTCCGCAAGTTGGTTGAACTAGTCCACAGAATCCCCACGGACTCTATGTAAGATAGAATGAGTATTTTCATATCCTTTTCATAGGATGGTCTCAGTCCTAACTTCCCTAAGGAACAAACTTTGTAAAATGAACGAGAGGCTTTAGAAGCAACTAATGAGGATTTTGGTTGGGCCTGAGCGTCTGAAACATTATTTGAAGCAAAGTTGGTAATTGTACCATCACCTAGGGCGCCATCACCATGATGGACGCCATCCATGGCATCATGGATAGGGATTGTGCCAGCCCTGGGCTGGTGGTGGACAGCGGTGGCGCCAGAAGCAGCGGCGACGATCACACGTAGTCCAGGAATCAATTTTTGATTCATGCATCGTTTCGCTCGAGAGAAAGGATGTCCATGTGAAGTCTTTAGTAGATGGATCATCGTATCATGACTGAGATGACCTATCCTATCGTGACAAAGCCAATATGTGTCTAAATCCAAGAGATCTTCTCTCATAACTTTATTGGATTTAATAGCTCGAATAGTGACATAAAGTCCACTAGAGAGACACATAAACTTCTTTAAGATGCGCCCTTGTTCGCAATCTTTAAAGGTATTGCAAAGGAACTTATTTTCATTCTCTACATGCTTTTTCACATGGAATCCGTTGGCTATTCATAGGTGTGATTTGTCCTAAGAGTGTAGAGAGTTTCTGTGACAGTAATCAAGGTGCCATTTGGCAAGGGGAACTTGGGCTATTCCATGTCCTCGAATTAATACTGATGGCCCAGCTATCGTAGTCACAAATTAATATGTTCAGAATAAAAATGGAGTCATAATGAAAAGAACTCGAAATTTTATTCATAAGCCAACATAGTACATCATTGTCTCTTAACCATTAGGAGAATCTAATCCAAATGCTAGCTAATGCAAAACAAAGGTAGTCGTTTGACTTCTTTCAATAACTCCAAAATAAATATGATCAGGTGAGTAGAGAGATGTCGGTGGAGTAAAGCTCGCTTAAGTACCACTTATCTCAAAACCCTCCTAGACATCATACTCATTTTGGATGAGCCTATGTGAAGAAAAACTAAACCAATGGCATTTACTACAAAATATATGGCAATTGCCTATTACATCTCTTGGAAAAATAAAGACATAAACAGAGTTGGCGATCTATTGATACCAGCCAGATTTGTAGTCTTCAACCCTTCACTCTAGATCATCTTCTTAATCTTCTTGTTCCACATAGTGAGCTTCTCTTGCTTCACAATATGCTTTGTAGGCGGTGACAATTTCTTCACAAGCTCTACAAATGTGTGCCCAATGACCGGATACTCCACATCGAGTACATACATCTCTTTGCTCATACTCCATTGATTGAGGTGCTTTGAAAGCGTCATTTAGATGGCTTTTAGTGTTGGTGGCGCCACCAACATGGCCACAGGCGTTGCCTCTCTCTCTCTTTCCATGTTGACCTCTTCGCTTCCGTGTTCGCCTATTTTAGCGGTTACCTTCACAAGTAGAGCGATTATATGGACCAGAACGTCCAAGAGTATCCGTAAGATTAGGGTTTCGCTCTTGGCTCCCTCTCTTAGGGGCGTGACTATAATTAGATTCTGGAATATGCTCTGTTTCCACGGATCTTGAATTATAGTTCTTCAGAAAGATGTTGGCATGATTTTCAGCAACATTCATAGCTCCAATTAGTCATGATCGAAACCTTGTGATCTGTCCTACAGTAACATTGATTTGATAGTTCTTAGCAACCATCAATGCAGAGACTGGGAAGATAGAGAGAGTCTCTCAATCAACATCGCATCTGTGATCTCTTTACCACAGAAATTCATTAAGGATTTAATGCGAAGTGCTTCTAAGTTGTAGTCAAGAACTATTTGCTTCCAAAACTTGAGCTTACTCAACAGTTAGCACGTCCTGGCTAGGCTGGAGAATCGTATCTAGGATTCCATCAGCCTTGAGATGCTGGCGGACATCACGAACCCACCTGTGATATCCAGAGCTAGCTATTCCCAATGGAGCAAAGTCCAATTTATTCAAGTTACTCATCTTGAAAGAGAACAAGAAAAATGGTTAGTTTTGGAGCGGAAAAAGCTACCACGAAAACATATAAAATTTCTGAGCGTAATCGCTTCCAAGAAATTCAATTCCAAGAGGTATTGGATTAGATCAAAACAATGACGTAAGTGGTCGATCATAAATTCTCTACAAACTCTAAGTTTGGAGATTTCAACAAGCTCTAAGCTTGGAGTGAGCACGAACCCCCACAGTTCTACTTAATTAGGTCTACCCTATGATGAAGAAAAGGGGGTAGAAGAAGGGAGTTTGCAAGTCCTCGAGAAAAAGAAGAGAAAAGGAACAAAAACTCTAAAAACGGGAACTTTAAAACATACCTTTAATTAGGGTTTCTGGTGTGGCTAGAGGTGTGGCATGGTGTGGCGTGCTGTGGCAAGGTGTGGCGCACTGTGGCTCACTGTGGTGAGCAGTGGCAGGGATGTGGATCGCAGTGGCAAGGTGTGGCAGCACTATGGCTCTCTGTGGCAAGGTGTGGCAAGGCTATGGCACGCTATTACAGGGTGTTCTAGGGTTTTAGGATTTTTGGTTTTTGGGATTTTAGCATTAGAGCTTCGTGCTGATGACATGTTTAAGGAAAACTGAAATTGGAAGAGAATTGAGTCGTACTTTCATTGATAATAGGGGCCTCTTTATATAGAGGATTACAAGACATAGAATCAGAATTGTACAAGGAAAGATAATCGTACAATTAATCGGATATCTATGAATATCTCTAATTTAAAACCCTATTACAACTAGGTCAAGTAACTTAGAGTTTGGGTCAGACACATATTCTGGATTTACTTGAACACTTTTTTTTTTTTAATCGAACGATCCATCACTTAACCAATGTATCATATTCACTATTATGTACGTGCTACACGTACTTCAGAGTTTTGGTAGTCAAATGTGGGACGCAGCCTTTGCAATCCAAGCAATACTCTCTTGTGACCTAAATGAAGAAAATGGGACAACACTTCGAAAAGCGCACGACTTTGTGAAGGCTTCACAGGTTATATCTACATCGATATCCCTTGAATCTTGATCAGATACATATATATATATATATACATATACATATATATATATATATATATATATATATATACAGAGAGAGAGAGAGAGAGAGACAGAGAGAGGAATTTGTTCAGGAAGGGAGGTCCATTCCTTAGCTAAGGAACATTTTCCATATTTTGACAATTTTTTTATCACATATTAACCGTTCAGTTTTTAGGTTCTAATCTATAGATTACTTCTGCAAATTTTCAGCCAATTTGATGATCGTTAATTAATGTATCGAACTCGATTAAATCAATGAACAAACCGAATCTGTCCAACCTGAACCATTGGTGTTTATAATGGTAAATTGCAGTTTTGGATGCTTTAACGATCATCAATTTGGACGAAATTTTGCAAAATTGATCTATACATTAGGACCTAAAAACTGAACGGTTAACATGTGAATATGTGATCGAAAAGTGGTTAAAATATGGAAATCCGTTCCTTTACTAAGGAACGGACCTCCGGTCCGTTAGTAGTCGTGTGTGTGTTACATACACACACAATATTTGATACTGATATTTGTTATTTTGAACTGAACCCAATCAAAACAAAGGTTCGAGAAAACCCTGGTGACAACTTCGCAGCCATGTACCGACACATATCTAAAGGCGCATGGACATTCTCAATACAGGACCATGGTTGGCAAGTCTCCGACTGCACTTCAGAAGGACTAAAGGTTTCTAGTTAGCTGGTGCTCCAACGACCCAAAATAAGTTGGGTCATCAAGATCGATATCGAGATTCTTTAATTATTTTTTATTTTTTCTGTATTAATCACAGGTTGCACTCTTGCTCTCGCAAATGCCAGAGAAACTAGTTGGGGAAGGAATGGAAAAAGAATGTTTTTATGATGCTGTGAATGTTATTCTTTCTTTACAAGTAAGAACCAATTATCTGAGCATTAGGTATGGTACTTGCTAGCTATAGTAATATATATATATATATATATATATATATATATATATATTATGTGTGTGTGTGTGTTTTTTAACTACACGCATTCTTCCTCAATTTCATTAACTAATTTACCTTTTTAACAATATTAATTAATTTCAGAGCATCAGTGGCGGTTTCCCTGCTTGGGAGCCTCAAAGAGCATTTCGATGGTTGGAGGTAATCAGTAATGCTTATTGTACTTTAATAGTTTAATATCGATCTAATTAGTCAATTTTTAGATATATGAACACATAATATTTGATACATTCGTAAATACTTTTTTTCTTTTACAGATATTCAACCCCACAGAGTTCTTTGAAGATACTCTTATTGAACGAGAGTACGTATGATCGATCACTAATTTCTTTGAAAGCTTCAATATATATCCGAGTGTTTCTTCATTAATTTCTAAGGCTCATTGTATATGGAAACATGTAATTAATTATCTTAGGTACGTAGAATGCACTGCATCAGCAGTTCAAGGTCTAGCACTCTTTAGAAGATTGTATCCCAACCATCGAAGAAAGGAAATAGACAGTTGCATATCAAGAGCAATTCGTTACATTGAAGAAACACAAAACCCTGATGGTTCATGGTAATTTAGTTTTAGGTTTTTCTTTTTTTCTATTTCCGAAACTACGTTACAGCCCATGTCAAAAAATATATACGTATATAATCGTATGCCATCCATATTTACCTTGTTACTTTTTTTTTAAATCTATATATAACTAATGACCAATATTTACTTAGTTCTGTTTCGTGTGCAACAATTTTAACCCTAGACGTATGCATTGGCTTCTTGTTTTTTTTTTTTTTTTTTTTTTTTTCTTTTTGAACTTATAGATATGGTAGGTAAGCACACATTCGACTAACTCAAGTTGCATGACTAACAGGTACGGATGCTGGGGTATTTGCTACACATATGGTACCTGGTTTGGTGTAGGAGCACTAGCATCCTGTGGGAAGAAGTACCAGAATAGTCCCATATTGCGCAAAGCCTGTGCATTTTTGCTATCAAAGCAGCTACCCGATGGTGGATGGGGAGAGAGCTACCTTTCCAGTCAAAATAAGGTGATTAACTAATTAAGCCAAAAGATAACCCAAACAGTACTAGCTACTTAAGCATGCACAAGAACTAGCTCAAAATTATAGATGTCGATGCATGTTTTCAGGTTTATACAAATCTAGAAGGCAACCGCGCTAATCTGGTACACACTGCATGGGCTTTATTGTCCCTCATCGATGCCGGGCAGGTCAGCATATATAATAATTATCATTATACCACATTCCAGACATCTTAACCAACATAAATTTAGACCCAAATTAAATCTTAAATTTGGTGATCAAATTCAGGGTGAAGTAGATCCAACCCCCATTCATCGTGGAATAAGGGTTTTGATCAATTCACAAATGGAGGACGGTGACTTCCCTCAACAGGTACTTAATTAATAATCATACGTACATATACGTACTTTCTCTTTTTCATGTCTCTAAACCCATTATCTTGTTTCTTATATGTATTCATATGTTTACATACATACCTAATGAGCTCATTCTCGTATTACGTACTACAGGAAATTACTGGAGTATTCATGAGAAATTGTACACTAAACTACTCCTCATATCGTAATATCTTCCCGAAATGGGCTCTCGGGGAGTACCGCCGACGCATTCTGATGCTTACGTCTTGAAATTCCTGATATGCATGTCACAGGGAAATATGATCGTGATACTAAATTAAGCTGTTCATATGATTAATAGGTATATATAGCAGTACTCCCACCAAATAATCTGAAAAACAATGTCGACACCTCCACAATACTATACATTATATTACTTTTGAAAATAAGCATGACCACTCTTATGATATATATTTGCCTTAAAAGAAGCAAATATATTGCTAAGTCGATCAAGAAACTCTTCCTAAGTGTGTTTGCATCTGTGTTTGTACGGTCTTCCTTGTTTTTATAGATACCTAAATGCATATGAATGTAACTCCATTCATGGAATGTTTGTAGTTTGTAATGACGGATATTTATATTGGAAAATCCATTATTATTATATTCTTATACAAGTAACTAAGGCTGCACACGGATTGGGTTGGATCGGTTTTGACTCCAAACCATCTTTATGCCAAAGTGAGCGGTTTAGGCATTTTGGAAAACCGGTCAAAAAAAAAAAAACTCAATCCGACCCAATTAAAGATGGTTTGGTTTGGTCGATTAGGCGGTTTTCAATATTATAACATGCTCCTTTCAAAAAAAATATTAACATGCTATTTATGAAAAAATTCATAGTAAAAATTCAATCTCAAGAATTGAAATTGTGTTAAATTATCTAAATTTAAAATTCAATAATTAAAATTCAAAACATATAGTCCAAACTAAAACCTAAATTTGATTTAAAGTGATTCACTTATTTAACGACTTAGCCATCAATACTAGCTTAGTATGATAGTAGGGTTTAGGTCAAAGAATGAGAGATTGAGAGATCAGAGATATGATATGAAAGGATCAAAAAAATTGTAGCAATTATATACTAAGGTTTTAGGCCTTTGAGCCTTGAATTCAATATAATAGTATATCATTTGAGAATAAAGTTATAACTGGAGATTTAAAACTTACTTAGAACAAACCAGACAAATGAATATATATTTATTATGTGTATATATAAAAAAAAAAAATTCTCTTATGTTTCAAACACACCGGTTGGTTCGGGTTCCGCGGTTTAAGTACAAAAGAAACCAAATCAACCCAGTTCATAAATGGTTTGGTTCGGTATTGAACCAATTTTCAATTTTTTAAATTTAAAAACCTTAACCAAACCATATTTATCGGTCGATTTTGGCCGGTTTAGCCGGTTTGTACCATGTTTTGCACACCCTTACAAGTAACTCAATGGTATGTTTGTAAGTGGTAATTAATTCGGTTCCAAACTATCTCCAATAACTGTCATTTGAGTTCTTATAGTTATTTTACCATATGTTTTACTTAAGATCGAGGAAGTTAAATCAAATGGTTCACACTCAAAAGTGAAGTGTTCTTTCTGCTAATAGGCCTATATTTTTCTTAAGCCGAAATGAGGAAGGTGGGACCGTGGGATCCTTAATTTATGGTTTTCGCAACCTTCACCGAAAGATGGTTTTGGGTCGGGTGTTGCTGATGAGGTCGCGACCTTCACCTTATTTTGAGGTGAGCCCAACTGGAACAGAAACATAGTGATGGGCTATTAGTTGTACCCGCTTTAATATTGGGGGGCGGGAATACCAACCAATTACAGGGGGAGTACTGCTTATGTTCTTTCTCTTGCTCCGCATCACGCCACGTGTTCCTCCGACCGCCAATTGTCCTTGGCCAAACCCAAATAAAGCTGTTTGTTTCTTTAACCCGCATGGAGGGAGGAAGAGAGAGAGAGAGAGAGAGAGAGAGCTTGTCTTGTCAACTCCACTAGTTCCACTCATATCTATCTACACTTTCTCTCTGAGTCTCGATGGAGGCAGCGCCTCAGCTCGTCTCCACTGGAATCGAATCCCTTCGCCGGAGCTCCAAGCATTCATTCCCGACCACAACCTCTAGTAGAGTTCGAGTTCGCGTTCCGAACCGATTGAACCGGGTTCTTGCGGTTGCCACCGACCCCAAACCCACCAAGTCCGGCTCATCACCATCAAAGCCACCCAAATCTCCATCGCCAGACTCTGTCAATGGCTCCTCCTCGAGGCCTCCGCCTATCAATGGAGTTTCCACGGTGAATTCCATAGTTCATCGATCAGCTTTTTTACAACTAATCATGTGCTTCCTTCTTTAATTACTTGAATTGCTGTTTACTATGGTTAAAGTCTATTAATTTATTTCTTAATACATCTTGAGGCCCATTTCTTTCACTCATACATGGTTGGCTTTTTAAAAAATAAAAATAAAATGGCAGAGAATTGGAGATGTTTCAAAGGAAATCAAAAGGGTGCGAGCACAGATGGAAGAAAACGAAGACTTGGCAATACTCATGAAAGGTCTTCGCGGACAAAATTTGAAGGATTCACAGTTTGCTGAGGATGATGTTCAGCTTCGTCTTGTTGAGGTATCTACCATTTCTTTTCCCTGCATTCCATTCCATTCCATTGATGAATAATATTCAATTTTCTTTACTACATAATCCTGTCAACGGATTCCTTCTTTACTTTCTAGGCAATAGCTAGATAGATGGTAGTCATTTTTATTTGGTCTTTGATAAGTAATGATCTTACAATTTACAAGTTCTATGGCCATGTATTCACAGTTTTCCTCTTAGATGTGGGTGAGTTTGGGACTACATGAATGCAACATACTGGTGAACTGGATTTCTAAACCGGTTCTGAATGTTGACATTTTAAATCTTAAACGGTGTTAGTGAGCATCATCGAAGATAGCATCGCTTTGATAAATGAAACAATAATAACATGCAATTTGTTAATAGCTACATCCTTCCAGTAGAAATCGAGCAATGGCAGCTTAATATGAAAATATATATCTCACTCTGGTGCTCCCTAATGCACTCTCCAACTAGAGCCATAAATTACCAAAGATTTGTACCTGATAACTTGGTCTCTTGTACTGATATAAGTTTGTGTTGAACAATCTAATTTTTTGCATTCATAGGTAGATGAAAGCAGTGAATTTTTGCCTGTGGTATATGATCCTGCTAGCATCTCTGCTTATTGGGGAAAACGGCCTCGTGCTGTTGTGACACGTGTAATTCAATTACTCTCTGTAACTGGGGGTTTCCTTTCACGTCTTGCAGGGGATTTTATAAACAAGAAAATCAAAGAGGTAAGTTTCTGTGTTCCTTCAGAACATGACTGTTGGGGTTGAAAGGTTGAAATGCCTTTTGTATGCTCAATTTTTACATGCTCTCATCATTGTTGCTGTAATAATATTGACATAGCGATTTTCTTAATCAGAATGAAGTTGCTAGGGCCATTGAAATAAGGGAAATTGTGACCTCTTTGGGTCCCGCATATATCAAACTTGGGCAAGCATTGAGCATTCGACCAGATATACTATCACCCGCTGCAATGACTGAGCTGCAAAAGCTTTGTGATAAGGTAATTTATTGATTATTATCAGAAGAAGAAAAAATCTCTGTCATTGGCTCCTATACATTTTTAATTTCAAGTTCTTTGTTACCTATTTTAATAAGTTTTCATTTTTTTCTCAAAAGCATATATGTGTATATACCATATACAGATATCTATTTGAGTTGGCATTTTTATGTGACAAATTTGCCTTGCAATACCTGTATAAGCTCTTTCAAAAAAGTGGGAGAGCAATAGGGAGAGAGAAGTTGTTATATTGTTCATTTAAGTGATATCTTGCAAATATATCACTCATATATCATATACCGATTGAAAGCTGTTAGAAGATCCACCACGTAATTTTAAGCTACTCTGATTAAATCCATCTCCCTGAACTTCCGACGGCACTTTTCAGAAAGTTTTTAGTTTACTTCTCTTAAAGTACTTGAGGTTCAAGATATCGTACTTGTAGGGAAGAACATCTTTGATATGGTTTTGCTAACCTCCCTCACAATCTTGAGTTAACGTCTTGCTCTTTTATGTTATAGAAACAGCTCCTAGATTTGTATGTGAACATACATGTTGACTGTTGGTAGTCATGTCATCATATGTATAGCTAATGTTATCTTTACCATAGCTGATATTTATTTGATCATATCTGAAGGTTCCTTCATTTCCGGATGATATAGCTATGGCTCTCATTGAGGAGGAGCTTGGTCAGCCATGGCAAAACATCTACTCTGAGCTCTCTTCCTCTCCAATTGCTGCTGGTAACAATTTCTAAGAACCGTATAACTATTTAAATATAGCACTTTTATTTTTCCAGTCTTTTTCTCAACCAAATTCTAGCTTCTGAGGTTCTGTGCTCTTATAAAATTTATTCTCCCTGTCCAAAATCTATGCCAGCATCTCTTGGGCAAGTATATAAGGGCCGGCTAAAAGAAAATGGAGATCTTGTGGCTGTTAAAGTGCAGAGACCTTTTGTTCTTGAAACAGTAACTGTTGATTTGTTTATCATACGGAACTTGGGTTTGGTTCTCCGGAGGTTTCCACAGGTATCACTATGATCCACTTAAGGTCTTCTCTTCAGATTTCCAGCCTGCTTTCTAGCTTGTTACTATTGTCTTCGCCTTCTTACCTCGCTTCCATTTACTCTTGCCCTTCCTTTATCTTTCCAGATCTCTGTAGATGTGGTTGGATTAGTTGATGAATGGGCAGCTCGTTTTTTTGAAGAGTTGGATTATATTAATGAGGGTGAGAATGGACTACTCTTTGCTGAAATGATGAGAAAAGATCTTCCACAGGTGAGTCTGATTCCTACATCCGAAGGATTTCTGGTGGAATTTTGCCTATCAAGTTTGGTTTTAAATAGTTGATTTTGACTATAATTACAAGGAAGTTATATGCTCAAAGGTCCTATCAAGATTATGCAATATCTAGAGAAATTGCAATTACAGACACCACATATTTGTTCTAATTTCAAAATAAACTTCAGGTTTATCATTGACCATCAAGACTAGATAAGTAGTGCGGCTTTCTCCCAAGAAGGGTGGAATTGTAGTTTTTGTATATTTCAAGCAGCCTCCGTTACGGGTTAACATGCTGATGAACCCATTGAGATTTACATGCTGTATGTTCTTTGCATGAACTGATACTTGGAATGGAAATAGATAAAGGACTCCAAGGTCAGGAATTATACTGAAAGTAGGGTATGCATTGGGCAATCCTTTTGAAGTCATTTGTGCCAGGTCTAATTAGGTGTTTAGGCAGGTCTCAGCTAGCCTAGGAACCAGATGCTGGAAAGATTTTTTTTTTTTTTTTGCCCTCCCTATTCCAAGAAACATTGGTGTTGGAAGCATAATTTGGTTTTATGCCTGTATAACTACAATGGAAGTTATTTTCTTATGAAAACAATAGAGAAATTATAGGAAAAGAGATAAAGCCTTACATGTAAGACCCATACCGGTCTAATGGCAGTTGCCTGTTCGTGTCCTAGGGTGTAGCTGGCTGTAGAATCCTTTAATATGGTACAAATGCATATGATACTTTTTTGGTGATAGGATTAGACTAGAATTAACTTTGACCTTAGCACCTTCATATGCAGTCTCGTTCCTTCAAGGTCCTCATCCATCCTACGTAACATTAAAAAATTATAAATCATCTCCTGTTTTTTTGTTAATTTCTTCCGGTTCAATCATACGATTTTCCCAAGCAAAACACGTATCATTCTCTTGTAATTTGCTTAACTTGTAGTAGTATCTGAGCTAGAACATATGTATTACTCATCATGGATTCATGATTTTCAGGTGGTTGTACCAAAAACCTACCCAAAATATACATCAAGAAAGGTTCTTACTACATCATGGTTAGAAGGAGAGAAGCTATCGCAAAGTACTGAAAGTGATGTTGGAGAACTGGTCAATGTTGGAGTCATATGCTACCTGAAGCAGGTAAAGTAAAACAATAACAGACTTGGTATTTCTGGAGGCATACTTTACGTAGACTTTTCTTACCAAAAAAATTATCTCTTTTCTCCAATGTTTAATGTGCTCATGGAGTAGTTGCTTCTTTTTGGCTTCCTGGAATTTGGTGATACTTAGCGTACTTTTTTCACTTACTTGCAATAGCTACTTTAATTGTGTAAAATGGGCTCAAATTGGTATAAACAAACACCACATCATTATTGAGTGAACCAAATTTGGTGAGCTGGCTGGATGTGAAAGCCTAATGGTTGATCTGCTGGCAATTTCTGTTGCTCATTCTGCTGAGTTGAATAGATAATAGTGTAGAAATACCACTGGACTGTAACATGATAAATGATAATATTGGCAATGTGGTGCTCGTGTTCTCTTTTCTCCCTTGGTTGATAGTTGAACATCAGCACATGTAACTGCCAAGTCTTCTTTTTATCTCTTTCCTGTTAAATACAAAGGCTACTTAGCAGCCTTGTATTGATAGGTTTTTGTTTCTACCAGCTTAACAATATTAACCAAGTTTCGTAACTTATCTTTTATTACAGTTGCTTGACACTGGGTTATTTCATGCTGATCCTCATCCTGGGAATTTGATTCGCACTCCAGATGGCAAGCTTGCCATACTTGATTTTGGTAATATTCTTCTTCATTAAAGTATTTGCTGAAAGGTCATACTCTAGTTGGTTCTACACAGAAGCATCATTTACTCCCAGGATCTATTAAATAACTTGTTGATATTTTGGGAGAGGGTTTGCCTGGTGGCATCATGATGGGAATCTACTTCTGCAGAATTTGTGGGGTACTCAGTTTCATTAACTTTGTTGGATCAGAATGCTGCAAATTCTAATGGGCTAGATAGGTTCTTTTGTTGTGTGCGCTGTTTCTGGTATAGCAACCTAGCTGTTTCTGGGGCTTTTGTTGTATCTTTCGGTGGACTCCTTGTTCACTGTTTGTACTCTTTTCCAGTTCTTTTAACAAACTTATGTTTCTTCTCCACAAAAAAAAAAAAAAAAAAAAAAAATCTTTGCTTCTATATTCTTCCAAGTACTATGTTTAGCTTTTATAAATAAAAGAAGACAAGATCAAAGATACAAGTTATGATAAATGAGAATTCACTGCTTTTCTTCTATTTAGTGGAGTTTCTTCTCCTTTTATGTTCTCATGAGTCATTATGATATCCATTCTTATGTCAAAGTAGTTCAAACCCTATTACTGGCCAAATTAGCTCCAAACTTTGAAAGATGAACTATTTATCTAATTGTATGAGTAGATTGAAAGCATACTGAGTGTAATACTCAAGTCAGGATCAGTATCTTTTCTTGAAATTGAAGTGATGACTTAGCACCAAAACAGATATGAGACAAATTAAACCAAATTTTAAAATATGGAATCAGGATTAACCTTGGTGCATATATGTACCCTGAATGTAGTTTCAAGTTTATATGACCATAGAATTTGTGACAGTTATTAGGTATGCCTTTCATAGTAGAAATAGTTCACCAAATGTACTTGCAGTCTTTTATGCATAACTCTAAACTCTTAAAGACATTCTGTTCACTGCTTGACATGATCCTGCTCAACATTCAGTATATATATGCATTTATATACGGTGTCTCTCATTGTCAAGCACAGTTCATTAGTTCTAAATTTTTTTTTTTTTTTCTGTAATAGGTCTGGTCACCAAGTTAACTGATGATCAAAAGTATGGAATGATCGAGGCAATTGCTCACCTTATTCATCGTGATTATGGAGCCATAGTCAAAGACTTTGTCAAGCTTGGTTTTATTGACGAGGGGGTAAATCTAGAACCTATTTTGCCTGTTCTGGCCAAGGTTTTTGATCAGGCTCTTGAAGGTGGAGGAGCAAAAAATATCAACTTCCAAGACTTGGCAGCAGATTTGGCACAAATCACATTTGACTATCCATTTAAGATACCGCCTTATTTCGCTCTTATAATTAGAGCAATTGGGGTCCTGGAAGGCATAGCTTTAGTGGGAAATCCTGATTTTGCTATTGTGGATGAGGCCTATCCATATATTGCCCAGGTATTTGTACTCTCATTAATATGATTCTGTTTAGACATTAACTGTATTCCAAATCATTATCTTGGTCTAGTGCATTTAATGTTCCTTGCAATATGTCAATGTGTGCTTATGTATTAATGAAGTGTTCTTGAGAAAAATTTGTACTGAGAAACACGAAATGGTTATTTAACTTGGCTGCAACATATTTGTTATCTCTTCTGTGTTTTTTATTTTGTCGTAGGAATTGCTGCAGCTTGATGTGGTTCAACATTCTTATGTCTCTTAACAATTTTTTCACTGTTAGAGGCTACTGACAGATGAATCCCCACGGTTAAGGAATGCTTTACGTTACACAATTTATGGGAAATCTGGAGTTTTTGATGCGGAAAGATTTATTGATGTCATGCAAGCCTTTGAGAGTTTCATAACTGCTGCTAAAAGTGGAGGTGGAGAGGAAATGAATGGCGATATGGCTGAACTTGGACTTTTGCAAAGTCGAACAGAGTATACCCTTCCTGGATTTGCATCAAATGTGCAACCAGTTCAAACAAGGGCGGCTTTAGCATTTGTACTGTCTGATAAAGGAAACTTTTTCAGAGAATTTCTTCTGGATGAGGTAATTTTAGAAGCGACTTATAGTATCCTCTTTTTTAGCTTCACATCCTTCTGCAAAAGCTGTTTTTCCCTGGTTGAAATTGTTCATCTGGAAAGTACATAAGAAATTATTGGTGATAGTTCATGTAAACACCCATTTTTTTCGTCAGCAGATTGAGGTGGATATAGGCATTTCTTAATAGATCTATAATATTGAAATGTGTTGTCATATGTCACCTGATGGTTTGATCATTTTTATAAAAATTGAAATTAACTAGGAAAGAAAAGAACACCTCTACCTCGATTTTGTTCATCTTCCTGTCCTTAAAGATATTGGACTCTTGCTTCATGGTGTTTTCCTTAGTTAACAACTATCTTGTCTGATATAGGTCTCTCAGTATAACATATTTACTGAGCCCTGCCTGCAGTTTGCATTAGAATGTTTGTCAGCAATGAAATGTCTTTTAACTATTGTCTTTTACGTGTAAAACAGATTGTGAAAGGCATTGATGCAGTTACAAGAGAACAATTGGTTCGTGCAATGGCACTTCTTGGATTCGGGAATGCTCTTCCAGTTTTCAGCATGGCTCCTAGTTTTGGGCCTTTCAAGCCTGCAGGACTTCTACCAACAATAACTGAGGAGGATAGAGTTATATTGAACAATGTTCAAAGAGTAGTCGAGTTCCTGGCTGCAGGGAGTTCGATATCAAGAACATCCAATCAGGTACTTACACCCAACCCTTTTAATTAAAAACTTCATGGGAGACTTGGCATATGATATTCCTTGAAGATCTAATTTTAGTTTTATGCTGTACTTTCTGTGGTATCGGGACATGCGCAGGAATTAAATGTGTCTCAGGTTATCCAAGAGTTTCTTCCTGTTATGCCGAGTATCTCTTCCAAAGTGCTCCCTGAAGTGCTCAGCCGATTATCTTCACGGGTAATAGCACGTGTGATTAGAGATACAATTTTGTAATAAATTTGCCTAGCTTACCTGCCGGAACCTCATTTGTGCATAAAATATTTAGTATTATCAGATACAAGTCATATATGTCTAGTCTAACCTTGTCTTTAGGTGCAATTCTTATCCTCAACAGCTGCCAAGAACCAAAATTGTTGTATATAATATCCCTTGAGAAATGAACTAACAATTTGGCCTGAAAAGACCATGCTGTTGTTGCTTGTTTAAGCAACATTTCGCATTCTTTGAACTGTTGTTTAAGTACATGTTAATTGATGAGGGTTGAGTTGGCCACCTGAAATAGATTGTGGACGCTCAATTGCTGGCTGTGATATGGTTACATTGAAAAAGAGTCCAATCTATCCCAGAAGGTACTGCGATTTGGCTATGGCATGCAGCCAAATACTGATTATTGGATGTGTTGGCGTTCTTTCACCATGTCATGCTCATTTGTCTGTACTAGGTGGTTTGTTATGTTTTTCATTGTGCCAAAAAGTCTTCTTAACTGTTGCTCTACTGGTATACAAGTAGAGAATATGTTATATTCAGAAGTTGGAAGAATATACCAATGTAACACCCTTTTGGAATAATTGCATTTCATTTGAAATTAACATTGATCGACAGGTTTCACTTTCAATATGGACATTGGACTATAGACTAACGGTCATCGCCATATATGGGTGAGTGCGCGCCTAAATTGAACAGGCTGATCCTGCTTATTTCTTTGACTGTTACACTAGATGTTACCTCCAAAGAAACTCTTTTGGTGTCTTGCATTAGAAGAAGCATTAGACAATTTCTACAGGGTTGTATGAGAGTCCAGGCAAGCATGCTTATCTTAACCTTGGCATGTAGCTTTTGCATCAATGCAATGAAAAAGACTGTCCAAAGACAAAATTACTTCCTCTGTTTTATGAAGGCTCCAGATCTTACTAAACAAAAAGCAGACCTTCAAGTAAAACAACTAACGAAAATAAAAAATAAAAAAAATAAAACAGCAGCTAAATACAGGTCCTGTTTACCAACAGGTAGTCACTTAATTGTTAAAGCCAAGTTCAATATATGCAAGTGAAATGAATTAAGGAATCAAACTGGTGTAAACATCCACCATTGTAAGCAAGAATGACAGTATTTTTCTTAATCTTTCCCACCCCAACCCCACAATGCTTCAGTAGCTTTTCCCTTGACAAAGGATTATCCATTTCTATACCAAAGCCTTCTCTAGTACTAGTCTTTTTTTTCTCCTTACAGTATTCACGAGATCACAATGAATGAAATACTATTTGTCTATTTTGTATCTGCTTAGTTCCTTTAGTGACCTAAATCCTCTTTACATTCCCGTCTTGACCTCATTTGTGGTGACTTTTCCCTTTCTTTGATTTGTTCTTCTCCTGCATTTTCTTCTTCTTTGCTTCAACTGTAACCCACGTATAATCTGCTGGAATTGCAAATGGGTCCGGAATAGTTTCTATCCTACTGCTAGAACCAGTAGTGGACGAGCCAGGGCGATGGTAAGGAGCGCGTATCCACTGAAACCAAGATGAACTCGAGGATTGCATCCCTGCTGGGCTCTCTCTGCCTGCAGAAGTGGGGCTCGAAGGGGGTGTTGCAAATTCATCCAATGGGGCTAATTCTTCAAGTTTTGTAAAAGTGACAATTACTCTGATAGTGGGAATCACTGGGATAGCAACCTAGATGTAAACACATGGGAACCACTCAGAAACTGAACCAAAAACACAAGCTACTAATTAGACTGAATCAGTATATATCAAGGCTAATAACAAGAAGAAAGTGCTACCAATAATTACTGAGTACAATGAATCACTATAAGTACGGAAAGTTCCATGGTCATCCCCTATGCTTAAAAACTGCAACCAGATTGTTAAAACTGGCTTTTTTTCACTTCACATTAAAGACTACAATACATAAAGCGGATATATGACTTAATCAGCATCAATAATCAGACAATGGAGTATCATCCTTTAATATACCATTATGAAAGAGTTGATAAAGCACAGCACATTTTTTTTTTCACTTAATCTGATAGGTTAATAATACATATTGCAGGAATATAACGTCTCCTAGGGGTAGTTTTCTGATTATTACATAAATATTCTCTGCCTATCTTATCGTTAACATTCCTATTAATTTCCACCAAGTTGAAATGCTTCTTAAAAATCATTTTTTATATAACTATGGACTTTTTATATTTAATGAGTCAGTTTAACGCTATCAGTGAACTACACCTAGCAACAGGATAGATACAAGCACCGCTTGTAAACCTAAATCACTTTTATCAATTACAGCACTTCCTATTGTTGACCAAAATAATGAATTGCATACAACAACAGCCGAAATTCAATTGACTTTCTTTCTTAGTTTGGGGAATACCAAAAATGGCACTCAAAAGTTTTGAGGCACAAAATGGCAATTTCTTAGAAAGCTAGTAACATTTTCTGACATCCATGACAAGTTATTACAAAAGGCCATTTTTGTTCATGACTTTGTTCGTGTGCCATCTGTGGTAAATCCCCTTTTGGGTTTTACCAACATCAGACAACAGACATCCTCTATCGCAGAGACTGTTTGCTTGCACTAGTGTTCGTACTCATGCATATGCTTGATATACTGTGATCAACAACTGCTTCAGCACTCAACTTAATCCCTGGCGCATAATGATTATAATAGCATTCATTATCTTCTCAGGCAACCACCCACAAGGGAAAAGATCATGGAATCCACACCACAAAAGACAGCTCGATCTCATTTAAATTGGTCCAAAGAGAAACCAAAACCTCTATAAAGCAAAAACATGTGCACAAACAACCCAATGAGGCAACATGTAAGTGTGTAACAACAGAGATAACATTCTAGGAAAGGTGAAGATCAAGTCAGCATCTTGTTAAGAGGTATTTAAGTGTTTGTACATAAACGCTATGCCCTACAGCTATGTGACTCCTGATCTAGCTCTTATTGAGGTTAAATCTTCCTCTAGTTAAGCCATACCTTTATCTAGCTCTGAGGTACGATAATGTCACTGAAGCACTTTCTACAATTAGCATTTCAAAAAATCTTTCCAAAATGCTTAGGTCGACCAAACTAAGACATTGCCCTACAATTTCACCTCTTCCAGATCTCAGTTACAAATATACTCATGGTTAACTCACAGGATCTTATGATCGTGAGCTGAAGAGAACAGAGAAAAAAACAAAACAAAACTACACATCAATATTTGTGGATTTGTACAATTATACAAACTAATTATTTGAGTACCCACAAGTTGATTTAATGTTATCGACAGATATGTGCATATAGTTATAGATTGAGTTCAGTCCGGTAATGAGATCACACTAAAGCCGAACAACTTGAACATGGAAGTAAAAGAAATGAAAAAGAAGAAAACAAACCTAATGATTGTGATATGGTTTTTTTTGAAATGATGATTGTGATATGGTTTAAACAAGAATGATTGTTGTTCTCCCCATTAGGGTGAGATTGAAACTGAAAACCATTTGTTCTTCATTGTGTGGGGAATTAAATTGATGGGGAGGGTGTTTAGGAAAGCTAGAGTGAGGTGGGCCATTCCATCATCTTGTACTGCATTGTTTTTGTGGAAAACAAAAATTTGTTAGGGGAGGGGAAAAGGGTGAGGTTTTATGAAGATTTCTGGGTGTGATGGCTGTGTTTTGCAAAGTGTGGCTAAAAAAGTTATAGAATGATTTTATGACTGAAGGGAAGAGAAATCATGGGAATGTATACTCAGCATAGTGTAGCTGAAAAGTTATTGAAGCCCATTATGTTTGACTTCCAGTAAAAAAAAATTAACATTCTGTGGTGCCCATCATTTTAGCAAGTGGTACATCATCCCATTATATTTTACAGATGAACAAAAAAACACAATGCAAAAGCCCATGCCTTAGAACAATATAAAGGTGAGTCAAAGTCCACATCAAAGGCAAAATTGAATGTTAGAAACAAAGAGCCTCTAATGCAAGAGAAATCCATAGTCAAATCCAAGGGCTTATTAGCCTAGAACTAAGCAAAGAAGTTTAAAGAACCCAAAATCCTAGAATACAAGAATTACAATCGGTGTTCAATGACCAGAGGTCAATCACAATTTTAAATGGTAGTCCAGTTCATGCTTTTCTGTAAAGTTAAAACAAGGGGATCAGTTCTGTAAACCCCAATTGAATGGACCCTAAATCCTAATATTGGAGTAGAAATAGAGCTCAAAAGGTGGAAATCAGACATTCATGTGAAAAAACACATATTTTGAAGACCAGTATGCTAGCTGAGGAGTCGAGTTCAACTCATTTGCAGAAGTTTATATTTATTTTTTATAAGAAACAAAAAGTTATTGAAAAAAAAAAAAAAAACTATTGGAGAAGAAGTGCTCAAGAAGTCCACGAAAAAAAAACAGAGCTATTTTGAATAGCTAGGCTTTTACATCCAGTAAAAGAGAACTAAAAACTAGCTAACCCATTACAACACAATTGCATTCCAATCCAGCAAAATTAAGGAAACAGAACTTCAAACAGACTTCCAGTTGAATGAACCTGAATCCTAATATTGGAGAAGAACCAGAGCTCAAAAGGCGGAAATCAAACATTCATGTAAATATATATTTTTTATGTGCCAGTGCTCAAGAACCTACTATGCTAGCTGAAAATTCTAGATCAACTCATGCGCCATAGAATAGGCTTCCAGCAAAGCTCAAACTGTTTGCAAGGAACTTAGTTTTATCAACCCACTTTTGTCTACCTCTACCAGACAATCCCTCAATTATAAGTTTTAAAAAGTTTCATCTCTAATTCCTATTGTAAGGACAGAGGCAAAAGATTAAGAACCAACTTTTCCATTCCTGGTACTTTTTAAAAGGGCTAGCCGCTCGCTCAAATATGCAATTCTAGTGACACACTTGTGATTTGATGATATCAGTTCTTTAATCACATAACATTGTCCATCAATCCAATGCTCAAGTCTAACCAATTTAAAGGGGGAAAAAAAGTACTGATAGTACTAATAGAAACACTAATTATGATAATAACAATAATATGGTGAGCAACAGATTAAAATGCACGAAATCATCAATTTGAGGACTCAAATGAATATAACACTACAATAATCAACTAGTGCATGCCGTGGCAAGATCAAGTGGTAATAAGACAATCAGAATCTACTTTCTAATAAAATATGTAGATAACTAGAAGTGTTTGATATGACAAAGCTTTTCTGTGCAAGAACTACAGTATGAGTCCTACTTTCTTAAAAAGATTGGCATGTCTAAGTTGGTCAAAATATGATAACATGTGCCTCAGACTTGAAACCAGAACTCCTACAAAAAGTTATTCACTTAAAGAGAGAAGCAGGCCCGCACAGAAAAGTAAAAAGAAAAAACAATGCCTTTTAAACAAGTTATAGTAGATTGGAATGCAATTCATCTACAGAAATAAAGATAAAACCAAATCAGGTAACAAATGATAAAAAGTGGCGGCAGCATACCTTGACGGGAAATGTTCCCATTGGAAGTTTGGTAGTAAGCAGTTCCCTCAAACGACGGATGGCCTTAACCTTGTTTGCTAGAATATCAAGCAACGGCAACAGTTCCTCTGTTTGTAGTGGAAAGTTGGGGGAAAGCCAGAGAATAGGCCTTAGCCCTTTCTTATACTCATTCTCCTTGCTTGCATCCTTATGACGACTTCTGCTATCAGAACCCACCGAGGAAGATGCTTTTATATCCCTTCCTCTCCTGTGATCATCGCCCCTCACAACAGCGTCCACATTATTTCTTCCGGGTCTGCTTTGATTTCTGGATGGAGAATCTCCTAGCAGATCACTCACCTTCTCATCCACACAAAGAGAACTTCTTGGTGGGACAGTCTTTTTATGTCCTTCATTTTTGGTATCCCGTTTCCTCCATCCACCAAACCATCCTTTCTTTTCCTGCTTGGTCTCTCCATTTCTACAATTGCTTACATCCTCAATAGGAATTTCTCTCGACTCATAACAACTATGACGATGCTCAATAATTCCATCACCACTCTCATTGGTCGATTCGGATGAATCCAGTTTCAGTGCAACTTCAAGTTGCCTCCTCTCATCCTCTGTCAAAATATCATCAAGTTCCTCACTTTCTGTTTCATTTTCATTGCAAGATGAGAAAAACTCATCATCTGTCATAGCCCCAGGGACCCGCCTAGACTTGATACTCACAACCACATTATGCATATCATATACCTTAGCCTTCCATGATCCAACCGTTTCTGTTTTCTCCTGCCGCCTCCAAGTCAACTGAGGTAAGAGAACTGCCTGAGTCACATCAATGCCAGGCCTGAATATATTAGTCTGCGACATTGCAACCACCTCTTGCCGAACCTCTTCTTCAGTTGCTTGAGACCCAGCCCCATCCAAAGCATTCATCACCTCCCTATCCTTGTGTGAGATCATGCAAAGTGACCCAGGAGGCACCTTGCCATCGTCAGACCCATCACCAAGAAAAAGAACACTCTGATCAGAACGCTGAATCCTAAAACCATCGAAACCAGCCAATGTCATGTCTGCTCTCAAATTTGCCCCCCTTTTCCAGATCTTGTATGTGTCTGATGGAGCAATCCTCGAAATGAAAGGAATCACAGAACTCTCGAAGTGGAATGTAATTTCCATGTAGAAGTCTCTCATCCTCCGCATGGTTCCAATTAAACGAGGCAACCTTCTGCACCATTTTGCCCAAGCCAATGGCTGATAGTGCCTAACTATAATCATGGAAATTGCTTCTTCTCTACTGCAAATTGCTTCCTGGAGTGCACTCCACCCCTGCTCATTCTGCAAGCTCCAGTCTGCCCCGGCAACCATAAGCATTTCAGTGGCTGTCTGGTCCCCAAGTTTTACAGCCAAGTGAAGAGGGGTGTCACGGTTTGGGACATCCCGTCGATCAATGACGGCAGCAATGGCATCGGCCTTCTCTTCTTCAGCTAATGAAGCTGATTCAGTTTGAATCTCGGCAGGATTAGAAAGCCGCGGAAGAGCTGCAAGAATCCTCCTGAGACTGGCATAGTCCTTGGTGACTATGGCTTTGTGTGCAGGACTATGAGCATACTTGAGAACGTCAATTGCAGCCATGCCTCAGGAGAACTAATATCACAACCAACAACCAAATCAATACTGGAACTCAAACACAGCCCCAAAATGAATAAGAACCCAGAAAGCAATTGTTAATTCTGAGCAGTAAATTCAACAAAAGAAACAGACCCAGTTCAGAAATGATTAAGAAACCGACAAATTCGTTGTAATCATCCCCAGAAACGAATCAGACCCAATTCAAGTTGCAGGCAGATGGCACAAGAAAACAGCAAGAACGGAAATTTGCGTGTGGGCCCAACTGGAGGATCAAAAAGGTCGAGAAATCTCACCTTTCTTGTGCTTCTTCTTCTTCTTCTTGTTTGTGTGACCTGACCCCTCAAAGAAAGAGACCAAATTTGCACTATCTCCCCTGCAAGTTTAGAGAAAAAGGAACAAGATATGGTTGTGATCCCATCCAGATCAAACATGCATGTGGGTGGAAAGCGAGTGAAACAAAATGGCACTAACTTTTTTAGATTTTTTGTAACAAGAAGAATAAAAAGGGGGAGTAGGAATCTGGAATACGAGTAGATAAAAGAAATGAGGAAAGGAATAAACCCCACCAAGAACTTGAAAAAGGAATAATAAAAGGAGCGGCAGGCACACAAAGAACAAGTCTTTCTGCGAGAGTTTAAGGAGTTTACCTCACAAACTAGTAACAGCAAGACCTAAAAGGAAAGAGAGGAATGGGACAACTATGAGAATGGGATAATGGGAACAGGAGTAGGAGGGGGAGGAAGAAGAAGAAGAAGAGGAGAGCTGTGTCTGGGTCTGGGTCTGGGTCTGGAGAGGTGTCATTTTAATTGTCTAGTTTTCCAATTTGACCTCTTATTTTATGAAGACAAACAAGGATAAGACGTCGGGGCAAATTATAAAGAAAGGTCAGAGAAAGGCAGCATGTGACCAGAAAGAAGGGAGGGAACTTTCTCTCCCATTTCCTCCTTTTCCCTACTAACAAATGCGCTATATAAATCTAGAGCAATTTACCATTCTTTTATTTGTAACGGTTGAAATAGGGAGCCTACAAACCAAGATAACAATTTTGTCTACTTGGTAATTTAATTCCGGATTAAAAAAATCAGTTCTAGTTGGAATTCCAAATTTACTATTTGGATCTCTCTTACTTATTGGACTTCTAATTCATTTTTTTAAATACTTAAATTACTAAGTGCACCTCCTTAATTTTATCAAAATATCCTTAAACAATTAAATTTGTTATTCAACAATCTTTTGTTCTATTATTTTTTATATTTTATTATCTCTATTAATTCAACTAAGAAAAGAAGAAGCATAATAAATTGACCAAATTGCAGATTTGGACTGGTCAAGTAAGTCAAGTTTCAGGTATTAACGCTGCTCGTGAGTCTTCCGGGTATTAACGCTCGAACTCGAAGAAGAGCCTTTCCTAAAAGCGAGATTCTTTGATGTTGGTTTCCCCGGTTCTATGAATCAATCCATCATTTTGGAGTGTCGTAAGTCATGGAGAATTGAAGATATAAGCTTTGAAGAAAAAGTTAGGGGAAGCAGCAGAACAAACTGATGAGAAATTACAAGTATTTTTTGTTACTGTTGCATTCATCTATCCCTTCATAAAGTTGAAACAAATAAGGAGCAGTTTTGCTTACAAGTATAAAGGCCAAACTTATCTAATTTCATATTCAAAACATGGGACTTTAATAGAATACAATAACAATTTAAAATTTTCTACAAATGTATCATCTCGCATCCAAGCATAGGAGATTGAAGGGAGAACATACTTTGAAAGTATAAAGAAAAACGTTGTTAGTTTGTCGTGGCAGATAAGAAGAGTTTTTTATTTATTTATTTTTTTCTCTTTCTCTCTGTATCCTTATATGTCTTTTTATATGAGTTGACAAAGTCCAATAACTATTGAAAAATGATGGAGGTCCATATAGCAAATTTGGAGGTCCAAATTTGGAGACCAGATTGTCAATGGAGGACCTTGATTCTATGATAAGTCTCTAACTGTTTTTGATGGACTTGCAGATCCAACTAGGGTTCCAATCACCACCCTTCCGGTCTGGGTCAAAAATATAGGACTCCTACCAATTTTAATGACTGGGGAAACAGTGTATATGGTGGGGTGTATGCTAGAGAGGTCATCTTCCTCGACAAGACTAGGATCGGAAGAGATGTGCAGGCTAGGGTTAGAATCTGGCATGAAATCAGTGCGCTGGTGAGGCAATGGAGTTTGAATTCGTGTCGGGCGTATATGCAATACTTCAATTCAAATATGAGTGCTTCGTAGGTTATTGCAGGGAGTGTGGGATACTAGAGCATTCAGATCGTGGCTGTGGAGGTCCACCAGAAGTGGCGAAGGCTGTAATGGAGGATGCCGGGTTAACTTCTGCAAACCCTAACCCTAGAACTGCTAGGGTTTATTTGGAAATTTCTAGCTGTTAGTCACTAGAGGCGGCGGTGGTTCTCTGTTGATGTCTAGAGGATCAGATGGTGCAAATCCAATGATGTGGGAGAAGCTTATCTTCCCTTCGTCAGCAGTGAACCCATTCAAGACACCAGTATTGTTCTCAGTGCCTGTTTCTACGATGGCATTATGGAGCTGCTAGGAGGTCGTGATAAAGTTGTGTGTGATTCAAGTAGCTATCCGGTCCGGTTCCTTTCCTGATAGTGTAATGGTTTCTTGGTTAGTTAGTTTCGGTTGCTATCAAAGACATCTTTACGTAGCGTTCTAGCGTTTTTAGAAATAGCTCACTTTTGATGGCACTTCATATAGTGGGTTATTGTGTATTGTATGTCTTTTTATATCTTGACTGGATTGACACCCAAATTTAATTAAAAATAAAAATAAAATTTTATGTCAGTGTTTCGTTCGCTAATGCACATAATTGTGGTGCACACAGAATAAGACATCTTAAAAATAAATTAATGTTTTAAATTTCCATTTTGATGGAAATTTCCGTATTTCAAATTTATAAACAGTTCAGAAAAAATATTGAGTAATGATTAAAATATCGATACTAAATGCTAGTTTCAATCGAATTACAAATATCTAAGTTGATTCAAAGATTTTAACCCTTGAAACAAATAGTAATTTCTCCAATTATCTGCAAGCCACTAAAGATCAAGAGATACTTAATCAAACTCGATGCACTTGCCAAACTTCCCAAAAGAATGATGCTCCCAAAGAGACTAGAACGTAGAGCAGTGGTCGAAATTGACCAAGGAGGTCAAACCTTGTTGAGTCCTTATGTAGGGGTTTAATGGGATGGCGATTCTTTAAGGAAACCACGACGATTCTTTCAAGTCTTAATATTGAGTATTGAGGCTCATTATGCGGTGCCTAGCACCAAATCTATCTTCAAAGGCTTGTCTTCATTTTCTTGTGTTGGTGGCATCAGACTTGGGTTCGGCTTGGGCCATTTGCTCAACTTTTATATGTTTTGCCATGGTGGTTCCAAGTATTGCTGGGAATGGTGTGGCTTTGGAAATTCCTATATGGTTATAAGGGACACATTTTGGTAAAGAGTGATATTGGTTTGAGCATTGGTTGGGTGATGTTTTTGTTCGGACTAGAGGCTTCCTATATCTAGTGAAGGAACTAACTACTCAATGAAGTCGTGGTAGTGGCCATGGTCGATAGATTGCTTGGCAGGGTGGATTGCCGAAGGGTTTTTGTTTGTGTTCCTAGTGAATTTACATACCACGAGTCTCATCTTTCTCTCACCCAAGCAAAGTATGTCGTTTACTTGCTGAAACCTATAAACGTGTTGGAGGATAAATGGGTTTCCACACCCGCTGAATAAGCTGTTTTTGATAGTACTTCCTTAATTGATCCTACAAAATTTTGAGAAAATTTTGAGGTGTTGTTGGGCATTACAGTACTGAACGTAGACTTTTCAATATTTCTTATTCACTCAAGTGTGCAATCATGCAGTCTTCTGCTACTACATATTGGATAACAACAAAGTGTATTCTTTTTTTCTTTTCTTTTTTGGTTACAAAGGAGGCCAAGAAGGCCTAAACATGAGAAAAAGAAAGAAAACTAGCGCAGAGGGCTATCCCTAACTGTCCTAGCTCTGGAAAAATTACAAAGATCGTCTAGAAAAGCATTAGAAGCATGGGGAGGAGGACTAGAGTACAGAACAATGCCAAGATCATGGTTCAAGCTTCCCTTAGCAAGAGCATCTGTAGTGTAGTTGCATTCTCTGAAAATGTGTTTAACACTCACATCATCAAACATACTAAGGAAATGTTGACAACTATTTATAATAGCCCCCAAAGGATGAGAATCAGAGCAACCTTCAAGGATGCGTTTAATGAGAATGGCTGAATCAAATTCAACTTCAATTCTTCTGATGTTGAGATTATTGGCAAGTTTAAGCCCAGAAACCATACCTCTAGCTTCAGCATTGATAATTTGACCAATTCCAAGATTAATACTAAAACCAGAAATCCAATCACCATCATGATCTCTGATTAAACCACCAGCTCCGATAACCCAGATTGGTTAGACCTTGTTCCATCAACATTCAACTTCATAACACCATAACCACCACAAGTGGTCGAGTTGGTAAGAGCCTCCAGGTGTGGAACCCCTACACCCGGGTTCGAATCCCGCCGACGCTTATTGGAGTTAAATCCCAATATATTCTTGGTGGCCAGGGGGGAGGAAGCGTTCTGACAAGATCCCCCGAGCACGGATTAATCTCTGGGCCTAGGAAGCCTTTGAGGACACCGTGTGATTGACAAATAAAAAAAACTTCATAACACCATTAGGGGGCTTCAACCAAGATAACATATTAATACTAAAGTCACCCACATTAGAGAGTTGAGCTTGCGCAGCAACCCATTCATTTGCAGCATTAAGAATGATTTGAGGGGCATTAAGAGGCAGCTAAAAATCACTTTCAAAGACAAATTTGTTTCTCCATTTACATAAAAACCAACAAATGAAAACCAAAAAGCAACACCATTGGATATTTTGACCAAAAGGAGCCTTACAGTGAAGGTTGGCAAGGAACCATCCAGACCAGCGCAATTGAAACGTATTTTTGATAGAATGAGGCCAACATAAGCATTTCCAAATAGCAGAAGCTTTTGGGCAATCCCTAAATAGATGCAAAAGAGTCTCACAAACTAAAGGGCAAGCATAACATTTATCATTATTAGTAAATCTTCTTCTAGCTCTCTGGACATTAGTCAAGATTTTACCATGACCAATAGTCCATAAAAAGATTTTCAGCTTAGGAGGAATCTGCATACCCCAAATAAAACTCCATTGAAACTGATTTTGCTCCATAGGCTCAAGTAGGCTGCAATAAGCACTTTTGACATTAAAACAACCGTTAGAAGTATGTCCCCATATTTGAGCATCAGGTCCACATCCATCACCACCAGGGGAGATGCAAAGGATTTTTTGAATAATGTGAAAAGGGAGACAAAGAGATAACATATCCAGGTTCCATTCACAGTTGTCCCAAAAGGAGCACATAGTAGCATCAATATCAATATGAGAGTTTGGCAAAGCAACAATAATGGGAAGAGTCTCACTAACCCATAAATCAGTCCAAAATTTTATGGTTTTGCCATCACCAACACACCAAATTAGACCATTTCGGAGAAGCTCAGCTCCATGGCCAACACTTCTCCAAGTGCTGGAACTTCCAGGAGGGTATTTGTAATCACTATCAGTAAGGGAACACTGAGAGAGATATTTATCCTTGTAAATGGAATTCCAAAGACCATCATCGCCATTAAAAATCCGCCAACTTGCCTTGACAAGCATAGCCTGGTTCATGCATTCTATTTTCTTGATACCCAACACCCAAGCCACCAAGGTATTTGGGCAAGCAAACCAAATCCCAATTTACAAGATGCACCCTTTTCTGACTTTCATAATCACCCCATAAAAAGTCTCTATTAAGTTTATCCAATTTATGACAGAGATCAATGGGTAATTTGGCCGTTTGCATGGTATATATGGGAATTGAAGAAGTCACAGATTGAATAAGAGTTAACCTGCCAGCCATGTTAAGAGTCTTGCATTTCCAACTAGCTAGTCTTGCTTGAACCTTATCTAAAATATTAGCAAAAGTATTTTTAGTTACTCGAGAGTGGATAATAGGCATTCCCAGATACTTCCCAAGATCATTAGTGAGAGGGGAACCACAAATAGAATTGATGGATTGAGCAAGCTCTCTGCTAGTATTAGGGGAGCAAAAGACGAGAGATTTTTCTAAGCTAACAGATTGACCAGACAAAGAACAGAAGATATCTAAGCATTTCTTCAACACAATAGCTTGGTGACAAGATGCTTCAGCAAAAAGTAAAAGATCATCAGCAAAAAAGAGATGCGAGATTTTAGGTCCAGATTGAGAAGCTCTTACAGGTCTCCACTGACCAATTTCAACTGTAGAATGGACAAGATGGGAAAGCTTTTCCATGCATAAGACAAAGATGTAAGGAGAGAGGGGATCCCCCTGTCTTATTCCTTTAGAAGCTTTAAACGATTGAGTTAACTCTCCATTAAAGTTGATCTGGAAACTTGTGGGTGAAATACAATGCATAATCAGTTTAACCATGGAAGGGGGCAATTGAGTTTCATAAAGCACCATCTCAACTTGTCATAGGCTTTAGATAGATCAACTTTCCAAGCTAGGAAGCCCTTCATACCTTTTCAATTTTTAAACTTCTGAAAAAGCTCTTGAGAGATCATCACGTTATCTGAAATATGTCGTCCAGGGACATAGCTGACTTGGTTTGGACATATTAGTTTCTGCATCAGGGGTCTAATTCTTGTAACAATGATCTTGGATATCAGTTTATATATTGCAGTGCAAAGACTAATGGGTCTAAATTCAGTCATATTTTTGGGGCTCAATCACAACCTTAGGAACAAGAGTGATAATGGTGTGGTTCAGGCCAGTTGGAATAACACCAGTAGTGAAAGCATGTCTTACCACAGAGAAGATTTCTTCACCATAAAGGGACCAATTTCATTGAAAGAAAACAACAGGAAAACCATCATATCCAGGTGCTTTTAAGCTACCAATAGCAAAGAGAGCAGTTTTGACTTCAAGAAGAGACACACTTATAGAAATAGGTAAACGAGCATTAGGATCCAAAGAAGGAAATATGAGGGGGATGGTGAACCTGATATCTTCATAGTGGCCTTCAGAAAAGAGATTGTCAAAGAAGCAAACAACAATTTTCTTCATTTCATCAGGATTAGAGCACCATATCCCATTGGAGTCCTGTAGTCTATCAGTTTTATTCCTCTTGCGTCTGACAATTGTAGTTAGATGGAAAAACTTTGTATTTCTGTCACCCTCTTTTAGCCATGTGTATTAAATCTTTGTTACTTAAAATACTTAAATTAATACACATGGTTTATTATACAAAGATGAGTTATTATCTCATCATTTTCAGATGTAGACTATATTGGGGATCCGGACAATTGACGCTTGAGAAATTCTTAGGTGGGGGTTTCCCCATCATGTGGCTTTAGGGACAACCAATCAGAAGAAACAAATTTTTCTCTTTTTTCCAAAACTGCCCCTACTTCCTAAAATGCAATACCCAAAACACCTCCCTGTTGGGCAATGATTGGTCCGCCCCACCACGTGGCTTTAGGGTTGCCCCACGCAAGATTCTCTCTTGACACTTTTATTTAGGTTCCAATCACTATTCAAATCACCCAAGACACGCTTTAATGTAATCTATGGTTTTCATTAACTTGCTTGTTGTTGAAATTCTATGACTCAGGTTTTTGTTTCTTGATCTTGGTGTGTTTCTCATTTATCCTAGCATTTGACGTGACAATATTTTTACTATTGTCTTGCTCTAATCTTTGAATTCCATCGTCATACTAAGTACATCAAAGTTGACTACCACTACATATGTGAGAAAGTAGTTGGCAAAACATACGTTGCATGCTTTGTTTCTTCTACACCCCCAATAACAAACCCTAATCCAAACAAGGTCTAGAGGTGCTGCTACGAGATCAGACCCCCGCGGCCCATTATAATCATCCAGCAGAACCATGGTGAGATGAAAGCACCATGGCCTCCGATCTTCACTCTGTGAATATTGCGCTTATTAAAAAAGGTGAACAAAAATCGATCATCCCGTTCCTGCACGTCGACGGTGCTATTGAGCTGCCATATAGACCGAATTGCTCCTTAAAAGAAGTCGGCATACCATTATGGAAATATTGAGACGAGCGACCATGAAATGGTCCGGAGCGATTAAGGGGTTTTCTTTTGCTTGGAGATTGCCCAAATCCATCGGTTCCTTACCGTCTTTCAATGAGAGTTTAGAAGCTAATTAATTAACGCGCTGTCATTGAAGGTATAGCAACCATAGACCATAGAACTGTTTGCCACAAGATCCAAACCCTAACCCTAGCAAAGAGGTAGATACTCACTAGATAGAGAATAGATCATAGTATTCGTAATTACCTTGAGAAAAATGCTTAAACATTGGCCGGTTTAAAAAATGCTTAGACATTGAGTTTAGTTTTGGTTTTTGATGCTTAAAAGTAGTTTAAAAGTTAAAACCAACTGACTAGAGCTTTTGAGGGAGTAGTAGGTTCTACTGTTGTCCTTTAGAGCTCAGGGATGACCGTGTCTTTTAGAGTTTAAGGTTCATTTTAAAAATCACCTCTACATTTAAAAATGACCGCTCATCGCTAGCTAGAACTAGAAATTGTAGAGATGGTGGAGTGACTGACTAGCCAAAATCACTACCAAATAAACAATACATGAAGAGCGTAACGCCCAATCAATAATAATTAAAGATGAAGAAGAAACGTCTATTAAAACCCAAAAGAAGAGCTATAAAGAGTATACAGCTCAAAGAGAGACCACAAATAATAAAAATTATAGATGAAGAAGAAAACAATTTGGAACTTAAAAGAAGTGCTTAAATCAGACAAAATCAATGAATTACTGTGTAAGTGTTAGTTTCTATAAGATTATCATTAAAAAAAAAGTCAGGGTTAAAGGTCGAATAGGCATAGTGACATAAAGACCTCAGTAAGAGATCGTGAGTTTAGCGGAACACGGAATTGTTATTATAATTCTCAGTTGTTTGTTGATGTAATAAGAAAATGAAAATAAAATAGAAAACTCATATAAGAGAAAAGGGTTGGGCTGGATAGCTGGGCTGGTTGTTTAATACATAACGTAAACCCCCCACTAAATACGTTGAAAAGAGGGAGACCCGACGAGTAGGTGGACCCTAAATCGACCCGACCCGTTTCCTTCCGGCCAAGGGACACAGAGGAAGAGAGAGAGATTGTGTTGTTTGAGTTTGAGATCATCGTCTCGTTCCTCAATTCAACTTCTGGGCTCCTCTTCTCTTCGCTGTTCAACAACAACGAAATCATCAGGTTCTGTTTGTTTTGAATTCAATTCCGTCTGATTCGTTGCGAATTTTTCTCATCCATTCTGGGTCTGTCTCATGTGATTCCTCCTTTTCTCTTCTTTATTTCTTGTTTTTATATGCATATATATTCATTCTAGTTCTTGGGTGATTGTTCCCTCATTCAAGATTCAAACTTTTATGTTTTCATGTTCAATGTAAAAATTTCACCTTTGCTGTTTAATTTTTATTATTTTCTGTAATTCTATATGTTGCTATATAGTTTGTGATGATTCAATACCATTTGTATTTGTTGGGGTTTTATTTTTATTTTTTATTTTTATTTTTTTTTATAATATTTTTGGATCAAAATGCATGAATTTACAGGATCAGCTCCTCTCCATTTGCAGTACCAAGTGGAATGGGCCAGTTAAATCTGAGGGAGAGGGAGGGGTTCTATCTCCTTTACCGAACCAGATTCAACAATGGGCCCTTCCCTTTGCCTGTCAAATGAAGATGAGCCTTATCAAACTTGACAAGTTTCTCAGCATTATATGGACTATAAGTCCATTGCATTTTGATCTTCCCTTCTTCACTTATGCTATAACATGTGTGACTTCACTTACCATCTAGTTTAGAATTAGCCTTTCGTGCAATGTCTTTCATTTATGTTCCATTGTTCGCTTTTATCTCATAGTGTACTTATATATAGAGACAGGAATCCACACAGTGTTGCCAAAAGCTCGACAGAACAATGGCATTTTCCCACACGCAGTAGTAGTTAAACATAAGTTACATTTGATTCTTGTTCCAGTCAGAGCTTAGATCTTATTTTTCTTATATAAAGAAGTATATCTACGAAATAGCTTTCGCCAACATTTTCATTTCTGCATACTTCTGAGTTTTCTATAGAATCTAAGAACAAGCATCCTCATAAAGGACCTTCATTCCGACTAGAATGTGCTTACTAATTTGGGTGATTTCTAATTTACTGGCTACATGTTACTGGCTGGTGTGATTGATCTATTTTTTTATTTAGCTTTAAACTCAATTGGTGCAGATTATGGAGGACATGGACATCGATGATGTGGTTATACCTGACACGCCACCTACCAGACATGGTGTTTGCAGGGAATCTGTTGGTAAAGCCTGTAGTTCACCATTAGCTCACAAGTTGAATAATTCAGACTTTGTTGATGAGAAATCTGGGAATGGGCCAAGGGTCAAGGAGAGATTCTTCTTTGAAAATGGTCAAAATAAAAGAATTGTTATTCGCCCTCCGAGAAATCCTAGCAATCTTGCAATTAAGAATGGCTCCTCAGGAACCAATTCATCTGCTTCCCAGAATGCTCACCTCTTTAGAAGACCAGCAGTGGGCAGAAACTCTAGTTGTGAGACCAAACATTCATCTGGGACCGGAAGCTTGGACAAAGGAAAGTCTATAAGCATTAAAGTGTCGTCTAAATCTTCTGCTTTTCCAGAAAACATGGAAGTTCTTGATTTAACTGAACAGAATGGTCACTCCGAGTTACACAGAAAGGTTTTCCCACATGGAAAATTAGAAGATGTTGCTCAAGGCACAAAAAACTGGCAGATAATGTCAGTTGGCAGTTCTACAGATTGCTCTGCAAATTACTTGGAGAGATCCAGAAATGCCGACAAGGCTAAGGAAAAAATAGATGACAGTACATATAATGGTGTGGGTTTAGCTGTGCCCCTGGGAAAAAGGATTGATCTGCCTACTGAGCCTCAACATAAAACAGAGCATCAAAAGCCCATGGCTCTTCATTCTTTTACCCTGCCAAGAGTCAGTGGCCAGAAAAGGTTGGTAAGGAATGGTTGTATTTCCCCACATAACATAGCAACAAGGTCTAAACAATTAAATGTAGAAAATAATACAAGTTCCAAGAATATTGAACACAGTCATGCTGTCGACGCGGTTTCCAGTGGTTCACCATATGTCATAGGTACAAGTGATGTGGTCACTGAAGAGAATAAAAGGGAAAGAGCGAAAGGGAAAGGGGTAATGGTTCAACCTTCTACACCAAAGGAGAGTAATGAAAGAATTGTTCATACATCAAGCAGGTACATTTGTTCAAGATGTTCTGAAGTAAATCTTATACTTATGTGTTTAATGGGTAACTTAGGCTTACATTATTCAATTCCTGTCATTCTACTGTACATAGTTGGATTCCAATTTTCAAGTATTGTCTTTTGCCATCTTTTCCTCTGTACTGCATAGTTTGTTCTTGTTTTGATTACTCTTGTTTGAATGTTTATGGTAATGTTTTTGGCACTCCACTTCGCCATGTATTTTACCCTCTTGCACTCCCCTTAATGTAGTTATCAATCTGAAAGCTGATAGATAAAATGTTTATGGGCCAATGTTCTTTATTAGTTTTCGAACTCCCCTTAATGTAATTATCAATCCAAGTGCCCGAAACACCGTTTTACATATCAGCTTTCAGCTGCTATCTCTTCAGTCATCAATATCTTTGAACCTGATGACATGATATGTTTTTGCCACAGTCTTCTGAATGATAATATTGAAGCTAATAGAACCAGACATGTTGGCAAAGATATATCTGGATGCTCTGAACGAATAGGTGGCTGGAGAAGTACGCGTAATCGTTCAAGGACATTAGATCCTCTTTTGTCTGATTCAACTGAGCATCTTCCCAGAATAATTAACAGTGCCGGAAACTTTGTAAATCAACATGGAAACAGAGTAGAGAGGGAGGATACTGGGAGGGAAGGAAACTTTGTAAACTTTGCAGACGATCTGAATTCAACTCAAACAGCTTCAACAGTTGTATCTGAGCCAGGCTGGATGGCTGGACAACGTCGTGAAGGAAGGAGAGTTAGTAAAAGGGAGAAGAAACGGGGATTGAATATGGGAAATCATGGTGAATGCTCTACGTTGGATAATGGTGACTCAGACATTATGTTTCTCGGTTCATCTGAGACATCTGAAAGTTCAAAATCATCCAGGATTCACAGACCTCAGTTTCAGGGAATGTTGAGGCCAATTATTGAAGTTGATGAGTTGTCACCTGCTGCAGGTCCCTCTGAACCCCAAGGTATCAATTCCATGAATGATGATTCAGAGGCTAGGGCAAGGCAACTAGAAGCCGATGAGATGTTGGCACGTGAACTGCAGGAACAATTGTATCATGAGGTTCCTGCTTTTGGTGGTGGCGAGGTTAGTGCTTTTTACTAGACTTTGTTTGTGGGTTGTGCAGGTGGAGACATTCTGAATCTTTTTCACTAAGTGTTCATATCTATTCACTTTGTAGCATTTTGATGAACATCTAGCTTGGGCACTGCAGCGGGAGGAGAATGCTTTTACTACGTCATCTAGTGGAAGGCACAATATGCCTCATAGTGTAAGTTCACCTTCATTTTCTAAAATCTGTTATAGTGTGATATGCTAGTTAGAATTAATGTGGTCCTTGTATCTAGTATTAGATATATTTTTTTTTTTTTTTGGATATATGGGGGCCAAAAGGCCCAAAGAACAAACACAAAGAAAACAGTCAGGAAGTAACAACTACATTCCTAGTTCTAATAGTTTCACACAAGTCATCAAGAGCAAGATTCACAACTTGTGGAGGAGGTTGCTGAAAGTACTGCACTCCAAACTCAGACCCCAATCTGGACTTGGAGAGAATATCAGCCACCATATTGATCTCTCTAAACACATGTGAGACTTCACACGAAGAGAGCTTATTCTGCAGAAACTTACACCTACTTATCACACTATGCAAAGGATGAAGATCATCCACCCCTTGATTTAGCATTTGAACTAAAATTTCAGAATCAGATTCAATGAGCACATAAACACACTTAAGGGAGCAGGTGAGCCTTAAACCCAGCAGGAGACCCCAAGCTTCTGCCTCAAGAACAGAACCACTCCCTAAGCAAGCAGAGAAACCAGATATCCAATTACCATCACAATCTCTAATAACCCCCCCAGCTCCAATACTTCCATTTTGAGTTCTAGCACCATCAACATTCAATTTCACCCATCCAGGAGGAGGCTTAGTCCATTTAATAGTCACAGCAACTTTTTCAGTGACACGAGTGTCACAGGTATGAGCACGACCCCATTCAGTCACAATATCCAAAATAACAGTAACAGGGTCAAAAGGGCACCGGAACTCACTATCAAAAATTCTCTTGCATCTCCATTTCCAAATAAACCAACATGTGAAAATAAAGATATTTACCCACATCAGACCACCATAACAACGAAGTTTGCAATGAGTGTTAGCATGCAACCAGCCATTCCAATCTAGGTTCCAAGTCCTAGCAATTGAGTCAGAGCACATAATCTTATTCCATATACGTTGAGCCATGGGGCAATCTCTAAGCAAATGTAGCAAAGTTTCTGGACAATTAGGACAACAAGAACAACTTGGATCAACAGTAAGATGTCTCTTAGCCCTTTCTACATTAGATAGCAGCTTACCATGACAAACCAACCAAAAGAAAGTCCGTAATTTGGGAGGAATAGATAATCGCCAAATATACTCCCAAGGAAATAAAGCAAAGTTTTCATGTTGAATTAAGCAGAGATAAGCAGATTTCACTGAAAATTTCCCATTGGAATTAGCTCCCCAAATCATTTTATCAACCCCGCCGCCATCAAAATTAACAGGAATTCTAACAATTTCATTGATGGTATTTTCATCAAGAACTGAACTTAAGAAGTTCATGTCCCATCCCACATCATTCCAGCAATCATTGACCTTAAGATGAACATCAATAGCAGAGGCATTTGAAATTTTCTGAATTAGGGGTCCTATTCCTAACCAATTGTCATACCAGAAATTAATGAGAGAACCATCACCAACCCTCCAACAAAGGCCTTGAGTAAGCAATTTAGCCCCATAAACTATTCCCCTCCAGGTACTAGAACAGCTAGAAGGACAAGAGTAATTAGACTGGAAAAGAGATTGAGATTTCACATACTTTTTGTTGAGAACATCGCACCAAAGCCCGTTATCTTTCTGAAACATTCTCCAACCAATCTTTGCTAACATAGCCTGATTCATATGAACAGCTTTCTTCAAACCCAAACCACCATTAGATTTAGGCCTGCAAACAAGGTCCCAATTTATCATATGAACTTTCTTTTTTTCATCACAGTCACCCCATAAAAAATCTCTAGACAGTTTATCCAGGGAATTGCACACAGAAATAGGGAGTTTAGCCGTTTGCATTGCATAAATAGGCATGGTAGATGATACAGCTTGAACCAAGGTGAGTCTCCCAGCAAAACTAAGAGCTTTACTCTTCCACCCTGTAAGTTTACTCTGAACTTTTTCAACAATAGGACGATACGTTTGCTTCGTCACATAAGAGTGAATAAGGGGCATCCCAAGATAATTACCCAAGTTGGTAGTAAGAACAGAACCACAAATTTTGCTAATTTTCCGAGTAAGCTTCTTGCGGGTATTAGGAGAGCAGAACAAAAGAGATTTATTGAAGCTTACCTCCTGCCCAGATAGGTTACAAAAGATATCCAAACACCTCTTCATAACTTTGGCTTGAGAACAACTTGCTTCAGAGAAAAGAATCAGATCATCTGCAAAAAATAGATGTGAAATGAGAGGTCCCGATCTAGAGGCTTTCACAGGTTTCCATTTCCCTACATTAACAGCTGAGCAAATTAGGTGAGACAACTTCTCCATACAAAGAACAAAGAGATAGGGGGAGAGAGGATCTCCCTGTCTTATTCCTCTACTAGCTTTAAAACAAGAAGAAAGTTCACCATTCACACAAACCTGGAAGCTGGTAGTAGTTACACAATTCATGATCAATTTGGTAAGCTTATCAGGAAATTGGGCTTCAACTAAAACTGATTCAATAAAACTCCAATGCAATCTGTCATAGGCCTTGGACAGATCAATTTTCCAGGCCATAAAACCTTTGGAGCCATGAGAGTGTTGAAACTTATAAAGGACTTCTTGAGCAATGATAATATTATCAGAAATTTGCCTCCCTGGAACAAAACTAACTTGATTGGGGCCTATGAGATTAGAAAGGTAGGGGCGAATCCTAGCCACCAAAACTTTGGATATAGTCTTATAAAGAGTACAACAAAGGCTAATCGGTCTAAACAACGACATATCTTGTGGGCTTATCACTTTAGGAACAAGAGTAATGAGGGTGTGATTGAGGCCGTCAGGAATTTTCCCATGAGTAAAGGCATCAGTCACCAAACTAACAATCTCAGCAGATAAAAGATTCCAATGCTTCTGGTAGAAAAGGGCAGGGAACCCGTCGACACCAGGAGCCTTTAGACCTCCAATACTAAATAAGGCACTTTGCACTTCCCCAACAGAAATTGATCTACTCATCCAATTGAGAACATCAATATCCAAACTAGGAAAAAGGTAAGGAATGACAAACCTGATGTCTTCAGAGGGATTATGAGTGAACAGAGCTTGAAAGAAAGCAGCAGCAATGTTTTTCATAGTAGGAAGATCAGTGCAAAGCTCACCAGATTGATTAAGCAACCCTTCAATTTTATTTCTTCGTCTTCTCACCATAGTGGAAAGGTGAAAGAACTTTGTATTTCTGTCTCCATTTTGAAGCCAAGTAACTCTGGATTTTTGTTGCCAGTACACAGCTTCTTGATCTCTAATTTGCTCATATTCCCTAATGAGATCTTCCTCCAGATTGACAAGAAAAGGATTATGCTTTTTACAAAGGCTCTTTTGAATACCAGTAATTCTAGCTAAGAGTTTTCTTTTCTTTCTAAAGATATTACCAACAACATTGGTATTCCACTCTTGAAGATCCGAAGCAAGCATATTCACTTTATTGATAATATCTCCATTATAACTCTGCCATTTTCTCTTAACAAGCTCAGGGTAAGTCTCCTGCTGGAACCACATAGCTTGGAAGCGAAACGGTTTATTAGTACCATGAGAATCAACATTAGAAGAGAACTGTAACAGTAAAGGGCAGTGATCTGATTTCATACGAGGAAGGTGTTGAATGAAAGCTTCAGGGAAAGCAAACCTCCATTCATCAGTACAAAAACCCCTATCCAACCTTTCTTTAACTCTTTTATCAGTCCAAGTGAAATCTGGCCCCTGAAAACCAACATCAATCAAACCAAAGCTATCAACCCAAGTTTTCATACCACCAAATTTACCAATCAAGGATCCTCCATTTTTGTCTGCACTACTATAAAGTTCATTGAAATCTCCAATAATCAACCAGGGTAATTGAATATTAGAAGAAAAAGTAGATAAGTAACTCCAAAGAGAATTCCTCACCGAATGAGTAGGACTAGCATATAAAGCAGTAAGGATCCATTCTTGTCTATTCACCACCACCTTAACAGTGACAGACTGAGAATTACTATCAACAAAAGAAACAGAAACTTTATTCTTATCATATAAGACCCAAATGCCACCAGAGAAACCCCTTGCTTCCTCAACCTCGGCATCAGGGAAACCATGTCTTTTAAGAAACCTTTTAACACGAGCATAGGGCACACGAGGTTCACATATAACAAGAATATCCATCTTATGTAAATTAATAAAATCAGAAATTGCTGATCGAAATTTCTTACCTCCAGCACCTCTCACATTCCAACATAGTAGTTTAAACATTGAGAAGGCAAAGAAATAAAGGGCAGACACCCAATTAAGCATCAGTCATACCTTCCCCAACTTGAGAAGGCAGACTATCATTATTAGTCAACATGCTAATATCAGCAAATGTTTGTTCAACAAAGTTCTCAGATGCCTCTGACTTAGACAAATATTTTCCGGAATCCACCAAAGTCTCCTCTGGGGGACAATGCCCAAAGATCGCTGAGATTCCATTACCAAGGACATTAGCATCCACATTTTCAAAAGAGAGCTTTTTGAAAACATGGGGCTGCTGTTTGGTAACGGATGAAATCAACCCTTTTGCCTTCCTCTGGTACTGCATAGCAGCTTTGGAACCACTACTACTCCCAATATTAGAGACATCTTTCATAGGAAGTCGAGAAGAACTTTTAGCATGCAATGCAGAAGAAGAATTCTCTTTCAACACAGATTTATGATTACCATGCCCAAAAGAAGATTGTTTACCCGGAGAATTGGTGTTCTTCAAAGTGGTAGTAGAGGTAGTAGTACTCTTGGTCTTAGCAGCCAATGTAGAATTCTTCTTCTTCTCTTGGAAACTCTGCCATAATTTCACAATAGGGGGGTTATTGTCAGTAGGAATGTCATTCATGGTCGGCTCAAGCTCCATAGAGTCAATACCACCCTCCTCTTGCAGAATAGCAAACCTAGAGCCATTTGTAGCATTCTTCTTAGATCCTCCATTTTCTCCAACTCTCTTTTTGTTTCTGTAACTCATTAACATCCAGGGTCCCATATCCTCCTTGATTATAGCATTCTGAGATTGGGGAGTCAAAGGTGACTTGTGGGAAGCATCCACCACCTGTTGGGCATCAATCATATTGTTTTCGGTGGAGTCATTGACGTCACCAATCACAGTAGCAATAGGAGCTTGGGGTTGAGCTGAATCACTGAGACTAGAATGAAGAGTGGGACATTTATCCTTAGAGTGACCAAAACAACCACATTCAAAACAGATTAGTGAGATTCCCTCATAAACCACATTATAAGCAACAGATTCAACTTCAACAAATGGACGTAGAGGTTTGTTTAGGTCCACTTCAATGCAAACACGAGCAAATTTCCCTCTTGACTGGCCAAGAGTAAGCTGATCAACCTTAACAACATCACCGAGAATTTTACCAATTTTGGCCACAGTATAATCCTTAAAGTATTTGACAGGCAACCCAAATATTCGAACCCACAGAGCCATTTTACCAATGAATTCAGTCATGGGGTCAAAATCAGGCCTCCATTTTCTAACAATTAGGGTCTGCCCGGCCAAAATCCAAGGTCCACCACAGAGAGCAGTGTTCATATCTTCTTCCAAGTTGAATTTGACAATGAAAAAATCATTGGGGAGGTCAATGAGATGCCAACCCCCCTTGACCTGCCACTTCCTTTTCAGACCTCTCAACATAAACTCAAAAGAATTGGTAGAGTTTGGCCTTCCCATAAGCTTAACAATCACAGCACATCTCCAATCATAGTCCAATTTATTATGCACTTTTTCAGAGAATGAAACATTTTGACCATGCTTACCATGAGAATAGATGCAGTCCTCATCCGTGAATTCAAACTCCTCCGTCATGGTTTTTCGATATCGATCCACCGAATTCTTAAGCGTACTTGCATAGCTCAACGGGGGTTGCTGGGTAGGAGCAGACTGAACACTAGAATCAAGATCCTCCATCTGAAGAGCTTCCAAATCAGAAGTGATATCACCACCATTCTTCACACGTTTTCGTTGCATCACCGTTGAAACACAATCTCCGCCGCTTCCCGGTGGAAGGGCGGAGAAGACAAACGCCGGCGTAGCCACCAGTCCCCTTAGACAACCCAACGATTGCCAAGAAGAAGGGATCAGCGGAGGCCAATCGGAATCGGAAATTGGGAACAAACTAGGTTACGGGAGAAAAAGAAGCAGGCGCGTGAGGCGCGTTCTTTTTCAAGTTATTTCGTTTTTAGATTGTTGGTGAAAGTAGTATTAGATATTTTATTACTCAGATGTAATCATTGTACTGCTCTGTCTGTCTGAGTGGCCCAGGCCTTTGTTCCTATAATCTGAAAAGGGAAATGGGTTTAGCTTTATATTAGAAGGTTATTTTAAGAATAGGGTTTATCTTTTGTGTTGTCTTGGAGTACCTCAGTTGGAACAACTTGTATGGAAACTGTGATTGCGTGCAAAGCTATTTTGAGATGTGTGTCTGGAATGTCGTCTATGGAGGTCCTCATGATTAAAGTTAAATACATGATTTATTAGTGTGCCCTGGTGCAAATTATCTGTAAGCATGCCAGCATTCAGAAATTTGGTCAATGGGCAACTTTTGTTCTTTTCCAGTATGAAATTTAGTGAATGGTCAATTGGGAGATAAAAGTAAGACATAAAAAAGAAAAATGTGAGGCTAAAGGTTTATTGAAAACATTTTCATATGAGTGCATGTGCTATATAGTTACTTCTTTTCTTTGTTTCTTTTTGAAACGCAAGTTAAATGATAGTAGATGAGGATTATTATTCCAATACAAATGATTTTGTCCCTTTGTTTGTGGATATTAATTTTTCTATATAATGACTGCATCAATTATGTTGTTTGTAGCAATATTCTGTGTTATTATTTTGTGTTTTATGTTATGTAGAGAGGCTCCACAATATTGCATTCTCATAGACAGCCCCCGTCACAATCGTCTCAAAATCCTTCAACAAGGAGAGGAGCCCAGGCTCGAGTTCCCAGCCATTCTACAATGGCACAGTTAAGGAGTCGCCTTCGCAATCAGGCTCCTAGAGTATCAAATAGAAGAAGGAATCTGCGAGTTCCTTTTCCTTCGGACATGGATCTAGACATGGTACTTATTTGCATCCTTTCTATTTTCTAGGACCTGTTTGAAACGCTTTATTTTCCATCTTTTATTTAGTTTCTAATTAAGAAAGCAGGAAGAGAGGAAGATAAAAAAGAAGGAAAATTCTCTGTCATGGAAGATGTTTCTTTATCAATCCTCTCTCTATCTCTTCTTCTTTCAATGGATGGTGTTTCAGAAAATAAAGAATCAATAAATGTTGAGAATGAAAACTAAGTTCAATTTGAATGGTTTTTAGTTTTATCTATTTTCCATCTTTTCCTCACGTCTTTCGTCTCTCTGTACTTTCTCATCTCTGGCTCTTCTCTTTTGTTTTAGTTTAACAAGATACAAGACATTATTAAACACATCCTTTTTATTATGGACTTCTTGCTTGGGGTGATTTTATGATCAAATATACCTTGAAGAGATGATAAGCTATCACCTGGTGTGTGATGAAGATAGTTATCTTGATTGTAGGGTGGGTCACATGAAGATAACGTGCCGTATTAAATATTGTTTTATAATAATTACATATCATGTGTATAAAACGTTATCTAGGAGATCATCTTGTAGCTTCAGTCAGACTCTCTTTCCTTTCTCCTTCCATAGCCATCGTAAGCACCACCGTGCCTTCTCTTTCTTGCTACAGCCACCCACCTCTCCCTTTTCTTCTCTTCCATCCCCCACCTCACCATCATCTGCTCCTTTCTTGTTCTTCTCTGTTTCCTATCACCATATGCACTCACTCACTCACCATCATCCTTTCGCTATTGCAAGCACCACCGCGCCTGCTCTTTCTCCCTACAGCCACCCACCTCTCCCTTTTCTTCTCCTCCAGCCCCCACCTCACCATCATCTGCCCCCTTTCTCGTTCTTCTCTGTTTCCTATCGCCATTCACTCTCTCTCGGGACCAAGTTGCTCTTGAGCGTGGGTATATTATCTCGGCTTATTCAAAATTTGGTATGAATTATCTTTTAAGATTGCTGGTCCATTTGAGAATTATAGTTTCATTTTATTTCCTGTCTCCAAACAAGGAGTAAAAGCTCAAGAAATATATGATAGTGCAATAGTCTATTGGCAATACTACTAAAATTGATGGCGAGATATAGTTGGTTCTTTAATAAAAAAGTTCTCTTTGTCAAGTTACTCTTAGTTTTGCTTGTTTTCTGTTATAAATTGAACTCTCTGTTATCTTATGCAGAGACTTAATATACTTGAAGCTTTAGAGACTGCTGTTGGGGATGTTGGAGATGTGGGATTGAATAATCACATGTTTCGACTTCAGCGGGATTTCAATGCGTAAGATTCTAGTCTTTGTTTTCTATTTGTCTAGTGTATCTGTAAGGAACAAAAATGGGTGCTGGTTATATTCATCAGTTTCATACAGGCATTGAGAGCTTTGACATGATTAATCTTTGTGACTTTGGTTGCACCCAAAGCATTTTTTGTGTTCATTTGTTTTTTAAATATCTCCATTCAAATTTCAATACCTTGTACCCCTGTTTTCTTGCAGTGATGATTATGAGATGTTATTGGCACTTGATGAAAACAATCATCAACTTGGCGGTGCAACAGCTAATCAAATTAATAATTTGCCTCAATCTACAGTACAGGTAGGTGCAGTAGAACATAAGCAAATACAGAAAAATGATCTTAATAAATGCTCATTTGTTGTAGTGGTTGTGCACCACATTTGCAGTTTTACCTGCTCTGATATATTGTTTGTGGTTCCTTTGTTGCATAGACTGATGCCTCTGAAGAAGCTTGTGCAATCTGTCTTGAAACTCCAACACTTGGAGAAACAGTTCGTCATCTTCCTTGCTTGCACAGATTTCACAAAGATGTAGGGACTTGCACTCTTCTTTAGGTAGCTTTTTTCTTGGAAATGAAGCCATTAAATATCTCACTATTTTCTGTTTTTTTGGTTCTTTCTTCTGTCTCTCTCTCTCTCTCTTTGCCCTCCCTCTATTCTCAGTGTATCGATCCATGGCTCAACAGAAAAACTTCGTGCCCAGTTTGCAAGTGTTCGATCAGTTAGCTTGTGCTGTGATTCAGTGCTCAGGCCATCTTGTGATTACAGAATATCTTACTACTGCACGCAGTAGTCTTTTGAGATGAGGTATATTCATATATGTTCTGCCTCAGGATGTTGATAGTAGGGAATAAGAGTTTGATGAAGTTGTAGTATTATAGAATAGATTAACACCGGAGAAATCATTAAAAGTGGAAATATTTAAGGTATCTAAGCTATTATCTAACAAATCAACTAACACTGGCCAAGCCTCATTACAATAAATGTCTCTGTGAAGAGCTCAAACACTAGCAAAGCTATACTAACGAGGATGGTAGACCTCAACATCTTGGCTTCGCTGTGTTATATAGGAACACACCTGATAGGTGTGGGAGTGGGTAAGTTAGAGTCAACTTTTGGTTGTTTTTGTTTTTGTATTTTTGGCTTTCGGGTTGACATTTTTTAATAGGGGTCACCACTGTGAAAAGTTTCACTTATGGTTGGCAATGGTGTTCTCTTTAGTAATAATATAGGTCATATCTGACATAGAAGAGTTTGCCCAATTCCTTGAAATACACACGTCAAAACATTTGATAGAAGCACCCAGCAATGCATCATGTATTTTGACATTTTGTTGACAGGATCACGTATTAGGGCTTGCAGTCATTATAATCTGATCTGTTTTGTAATTGAATTGTTGCCATTCACTTTTGCCCCAATTAAGTTAAATCTCTAGCTTCATTATACGACCCAGGAGTTTACAAATTGTGATGCAAGGCTATAAATTCCACGTGAGATAATGAGATATTACTCTTTCAAGACCATTTTATCTAATCAAGTACCTTGACATGTATTGAAGATCCATGAGGAGTGTGCTCTGCACTATGTTAAAATGACATATTCAAGTAGCGCCTGATTTTTATCTTCCAACTTTGTTGTGTTCCTCAGCAAGCCATCTAGCTTTTCAGTTCTAACCTTGGCTTTATAGGGTACAATGGAAGCTCCGGACATCTCTTTTGCCATTGGTAACAACTGATCCGCGTGCTGAGGTGACTCGAGAATGCCGACGAGCTTTGAATGTGAAACTCCTGATTAGATAGTAAATCTGTAACTTCTAGTTATTGATTTTTGGCAATGTGAGCTGAGATGGCTCGTTGTAATTCTAGCTGAGATAGTTTCGTGTATTTTCTGCATCATGCAATGTCGTATTTATGACATTAAATTGCAAGGTTATACTGGTAATTGATCTCACATGGAATAAGGTTCAAGTGTCTTTCAGGGAAAAAGTGGCTTGTCATTAGAGAGCCTGGTAGATGAGGATTGTTGTGTTGCTATGAGTAGCAACAAAAGAGAGGCCAAAATTGTCTTTACTTTCATCCAAAATATAACACAACCAGAGGTTATAGAGTCTATTATGAGTATTAGTTGAGCAACGCGCCATGGACTGAAAGGTAGCTCGATTTCTTTATATCATACAAACTGGAAATCAGAAACGTGCATCCGTCCCAACTTCGGTTGCGCATGTGCTAATGCTCACACCGAGTCATTTTTAATGGTCAACTGTAGTTCCACTCTGTCGTCGACAAACATGAACTTCTTCAGTTGTATACTACAGTTTGCTCAAGGCTCTACATAAATATGTAGCCACATACATGCCTCCAATCTTCACGCTTTTGTTGAATTGGCTTATTTCTTCTTTTGTAATCACTAAATATCAATATATCTAAACCAGTGACAACGTAAAGAAGGTTGCCTGTTTTCTATTACGAACGGACGTGTAACAGTGGGAGCTCAAACAAATTGTTAGGACGGTAGTACTAGCATGCCTTACACGGACATTCAATGAAGATTAAGGACAGTCAATCCTGTCCAGATCATTTCAAAGAAAAGATATGAGAATGGGCAAGGCCTTGATTTACTATAAAATAGTATACAAACTACTTACGAAAATAGATCTGAGTAAACCACAAACTACAGTTTCTAACACTGCTTCACTAGTGTCGACCCAATATTTATTAAGATGAGGTCCTATAATGAAACCTTTAGCTTGAGAAAAAAGAATGCCAGAGTGGGAAGTCCGGGAGAACAAACCGACTACATTTCTAGTGCATCCCAATAAACAAGGTCAGAATGACCAATGTGATTACAGTACCCAACGAAAAAACTAAGCAACTTTATTCCAGGGCTTTACTATGATTTTTACTCTCCACCAAGCATTATTGATAGGCATAGCTCTCGTCGCTAACAAATGTCTTCTACCGAGCATCCTTGGATAAAAAATTGAGGGATTCAACCTTGCGAGCATTACAGAGTTCATCAGTGCGGTCCCCCCTTTCAAAAACTGCGGCTGCACCCATCCCTGTGCCTGTATTTGCAATATAAGATCCATAATTAACATTTGCAACGGGTTGAGTGATATCACTGTTTACATACACAAGAGAGGGAGAGAGCGAACCTATGCACATTGAGATCACTCCATAGCGGCAGTCTTTTCCCCGACGCTTCATCTCGTGCAAAAGAGTGGCAACACAACGGGCACCTATAATGATCAATCAGGTCTTCAGACAAACCATTTACTAAAATTCTAGTGATTATATCTGTTAACAAATCTAACCGCAAAAGTGCAAATGTCGAGACAAAAAATATAACTCAGACAATTCAGTCCCTAAACATGCTAAAGCAAGCCAGTGTACAAATCTAAAACAGTCCACAACAAGTAACCTAGACGATCAACAATGAATAGGCACATACAACCTACGAAACATTACAGCATGCAGCAAGCTTATTCATTCATGAAAACGCAAACGCCCGTAAACAAAATGGATGCATTGCCAAACTACATTGAAAATTGCTCAAAATATTTAACAACTGAAAGATCTAGTTACCTATAATACTTGAAAAAACTAAACATCGTGCAGAATTGTCCCTGCTAAATAGAATATTATGCACGTACCTGTTGCACCAAGTGGATGGCCAATGGCCATTGCACCTCCATTAACATTGATTTTTTCTGGATCAAGTCCTAGCTTGTTACGGCAATACACAAATTGGGAAGCAAAAGCCTACACAGTTGCATTCTCACTGTCAATTTACACTCGCAGGGCATGAAAGCAGAAGTAGATGTTCAGTCATAATTTAATAAATACCTCATTTATCTCAAAAAGGTCAATATCATCAAGCTCTAAACCAGCTGCCTTGACTGCAACTGGAATTGCAGCAGCTGGGCCAACACCCATGATGGCAGGATCCACACCAACAGCAACAAAACTCCTGCCCAACCAAGAGCCAAAAACAGTGAAACACCAGATGTTAACATCACCATAAATGTGAAAATATCACTCTCTTCAGCAACTACTATACTGAATTATAAATTCCATAAATTTAGAGGAAGCATAAATCCCATGTCAATAAGAAGACTTTGAGATGGCAAGATCCTTGGAGAAAAGAAGGTTCTGCTACGAAGCAGATAGACCCGGAAATATAAGGTAATAAACTCTGTGCCATGTTGATTTATCAGAGAAAAAATGTGGCTTCATATACCCTGGTTCAAAGCTATGGAAAAGAAATAATAACAGATGCTTATAGAAGTAAAGAAATGAAAAGTTATTGGATATTGAAGACCAAATAATATACTTCTGGGTATGCATGTTGAAAAACTAATTGTAGGTTGCACAACAAAGACTGCCCCCTCCCTCCCAAACAAATCAACTCGCCCCTGTGAATTAGAAGCATGGCATCATGGAGCAGCATACCTGAATACACCAAGAATTGGAATTCCTTTTTGGTCGGCAACACTTCTCTTCATCAAGAGAACAGCTCCAGCACCATCACTAACTTGACTAGAATTACCTGAAAGGCATGCCCCCAATGACGATATAGAACGGATTTTACAGTGCAAATCCTATATTTTACTTAACTAGGAGAAGAATACCAGCAGTGGTGGTCCCATCTTTCTTAAACACAGGCTTCAGCTTTGCTAGGTCCGACAATGTTGTGTTTCGAATCCCATCATCAACAGAGATTGTAACAGGTTTTTCATCACCAGATTTTGGATCAACAATCTATTTGAATTCAGTGAAATCAGTATCACAATAAATACACATATTTCGTTGCACAGATGCTATTCAAACATTATCATCAGAGTGGCACATTACCTTGGTTGCCACAGGGATAATTTCATCTTTAAATCTACCAGCAGCAGTAGCAGCAGCTGCCTTTCTATGAGAGTCAACCTAACAATATTATGTAATAAAAACAATCAGTAAAGAAAAGCAAACCAGGCTATAACAGCACAGTAGCAGAGTAATCAACTTACTGCAGCCTGATCTTGCTCCTGCCTTGAAACACCAAAACGATGAGCAACATTTTCCGAGGTGACCCCCATAGGAAGAAGGCAATTCTGGGCTTGTTCAAAGATCTTTACCTGAACATAATGCAAATTCTAGTTAGAATGCTAGAATCTTATCAAAGAAATCAGTTGGGAGAGAGTGTCCACATGTTTACATAGGAGAAAGAGAGAGTACTTTAGGATTAACATCCCCTTCCCATGCCATTGGGTTTACAGTCATGGATTCCAACCCAGCTCCAATACCTATATGAAATAATCCAAAAAAAAAGAAAACTATATTAAACCTATGATACTCATCAGAGTAACCTGAGACAATGAAAATAGTCAGACACACTCACCAATGTCATAAAACCCTGCTCTTATAGAAGCAGCTACATCAGCAACTGCTTGAAGCCCAGACGAACATTGTCTGTTCACAGTTCTAACCGGCACAGTTTCTGCAAACGACAGTCATCCTCCTTGTATGAGTGCCAAAGCAATGAGATATTTAAGAATCATGAAGCTGAGAGTAGATAAGAGCACATACCAGGGAAGCCAGCATAGAAAGCAGCCATCCTGCATTCGCTAGCTCTTTGAGATCCGGGAGCCAACACGGTACCGACAACAATATCCCCGACTTCCTTTGGATTCAGATTGGTTTTCTCAATCACTGCCTGCAGCAAAGCAATCACGGTAACATACAAATGTCATTTCATTAATCGAGACAGAAAATAAGACAAGCTGCTGAGCTCAGACAGCAGAAGTAAAAAAAGCGAGGGAGTAACCTTGAGAACAGGTGCAAGGAGATCATCGGCATGAGTATCTTTGAAGCCGCCGCGTTTGGCCTTGCAGAGTGGAGTGCGATAAGCTCTGGCACAGCAAAAAAAGGGATGGTTTTGAATATTGAAAAACTTAGATGATGGAATAATTGAAAAAATGAGGAGCAGCATTAAAAAGGAACTTACGCTACAATAACGACATCATCCCCAAACACGTTTGTCCTTGCATAGGCAGCACTATCCCCAGCGGCACATGCCGACGCCTGATCATACCAATACCACGAAAATCTTGGTTAAGCAATTGATGAATTGACACAAAGCCAAAACCTCCATACATATATCGCAATAATAATAATAATAAAAAAAAAACTGCGTTGTTTCAGAGATCGAACAAGCTACAAATCAACAATATAAGGTAGGTAGCTGAATTAATAGAAGAAGGAAAGGTCGATCAGATGAGTGCATGATAACAGTGAAATGGAATCAGAGAAGAAGAGGCTTACGGAGAGAGAAGAGTCGTCGGTAGAAGAAGAAGGTCGGAGGTGGTCAAGGAGAACCTTCTGCCTGTTGATCGCTTTCTCCATATTCTGAGTAATCAATCAGAAACTGAAACTCAATTTGGGAAGGAAGGGACTGTAGGACAAGGAAAGTAAATAGTGCGCCTCTGGTTTATATATCTGGAGACTCGAGAGAGAGAGATTAGGCGGTTGGTTAGATCTGTTTGTCTAAAACAACACTCTACAACAGTTCTAATTTTTAACACCCATGGATTATGGATATATCTCATTTCCTTTTTCTTTTCTTTTTTTCTTTTTCTTTTTCTTTTTAAATATGCAGTATTTTTCTTCATTTATTGGCCGTGTCTGCACCTAGTTTTTGTTAGAGTCTGATTTGTGATCAGCTACGTACTGACAATTTGATGATGTAAAGGCAGGCGTCACCTACGAGCTTTTTCTTTCACTCTTGTATTCCACGCGTGCTTTCACTTTCTTGGGATATTTCTATCTTCTATTGTTTTCTACATCGCTTTCCCAAATTAATTTTATTAAGTGGGTTTTCTCTTTTCCTTTTTTTTTTTTTTTTGGGTGTGAATTAGTAAGAAAAAGTAACATTTGACATGCCTGGAAAATTTAAATTTCATAAATGTTACGCCTCTAAAACACTCAAAAACACGATAAAGTTTCAGGTTATTTTCATATCAGTGTGTATCACATACATGTCCAGACTTTATATTTTGACATTGGTGTTTGTAACTTATCCCGAGCCACAAAAACATGGGAGACACGCGCGTTGCAGGGACGTGTACGCAATGTAAAAAAGATATTTGGGATGCGTGCCATTATGGGGAAATAGAAGAAGAGGATAGATATGACAGATAATATCCTTCTTGGAAAATGTGATAATCAGACTCGTATTCTTTGGCGTATTTCCCCCAAACATAATGCTACAATTACTTCTAATTATTTACTTGTGCTGCAGTGATTATAGGTGATTTACCAAAATTGACCTCCAAAACTTTTCCTCTACAAGAAATCAAATAAATACTTATTAGTCACACTTTCTTGGTTTTTACTTATTAGTCACACTTTGTGCACCTGTTATGTTTGTATCATTTCCCAAACAATTAGGACGAAGTTTAATCCGGAAAAAATATATAAAAAGCCATGACTAACCTGATGCAAATTTGGCAGAAGCATTACTAAGAATCAGTTGAAGAAGCAAAGGGGATAAATTTTCAGAGAATTCCAAAGTGAGATGCTGATTTACAGTCATCCAAAGTATTCTCTTCCATTACATCTTAACCTAAGGATCCATTACATAAACCATATATAGGGCCATAGGGGGGACTTATCTAGTACCTAGAGAAAAGTAATATAGCTATACAACCAAATTCAAAATACAAAACCTCTTCCCATCCTAAAATGCATAGCAAAAGAGGACGGGTATTGCCTACCATGGTAAACAACCGAAACAGATGAATCGAATTACCAAGACTTAAAATGCAGCATGACACCATGTAAACCATCCAGGGGCATTCCGAGGCAACTTAATCTGAAACACACTTGAAACCACCGCAAGCAGACAAAAATATGACGAGGCCTAAGGCAACAACAATCCCCACAACAATCAACTTCATCTTCATATTCTGAAACCACATCTTCCTTCTCATTTTTGTTCCTTGTTGCTTGAAATCTTGGGCCTACAACACAGCATTAAAGCACCAGATCAACATTAGAAAACCATGAAATGTGGCACACGGGTAATCGTTTGTTATAGAAGGCTAAAATGAGAGAGGGGGGGGAAGGCCCCTGCATTCAGAGTACTAATGGAGCTTATTGAACTAACCTGAGAGCGGAGATTATCAGTTTTATCCACCAACAGCTCAATCTTCTCACCACGGTCAAGAACCTGCATTATCGATGAATCTCCATAACTAAAATACCTGATGAATCATTGCTATATACAGAAAACTAAGCCACAGAAAACGATCAATATAGAGATGTAAGCCATAGTGGTATAAAGAAAATTAGTCAAAGATAACACACAGAGCTCAAAAGCCATTTTGGAAAGCCTAGTACTAATCAGACAGAAGCATGCATATCAGGTTGTAACTTAATCAGTCATCAACTTCCAAATTACTAAAACAACCGTTCTAAATTTGAAATAGGATAAACAGCAGCAGCTCTTTCTACCTTCTCAATATTTTCCATCATAACACCCTTGACCTCAGTAACCTGAGCCTTCACTTTTGCAAGCTTGTTGATCTCTTCAGGATGATCCACACAGTACTTCATGTGCTCCTTCAGCTTTGGTCTAAAACATACACATCAAAGTTAAGCATATTAATAAAAAACTGATTGTTGCACCATAATCTTTATCACAAAAGTGAGTGCTTAAAACTAAATACCCAAATTCTCTGTTCAGTCCATTGGCTGTTGCAGTCCCAGCTTTTCCACCAGCATATCTTTTGTTGAAATCATCCTTGATTCTCTCTAGATAGGCAATGGGAATTTGCCTACCTGCAGATTCAGCTGCAACTACACAGTAGGCTGTAGAGTACAAAATAGAGAATTTGAACATGTCCCTATAAGGTGTATGGGGTTATCAACTAAATAAAAGGTTTGAAAATAAACTAATCAAGAGAAAGCTTGTAAATCGCGTCCATCAAATCAAATGCCCAAATTACTTATCTAACATGGAATACCATTATATATTTGTTACTAATAAAAAACCATCCTCGTCAAATCAACCACAAAAGAATGCACAATAATGGACTATTCATCTATTATTACTGCAAAAACATCTTTGACAAAATGTGTCCTGTAATCCCAAACAATTATACCAGTTATGGAATGCATACCATGCAGCCTAGAACAGATAAAATATACGATAAGAAAGATTTAGTACTTTCAAATCTATTGCCAAATATGACTAAAATGAGCCGTATAGGGTACTTCAATTATTAACTATTTCAATGGTTGGTTTTGCAGCAGTTCACCGATACCTAGAAAACTACATTCCAGAACACAAGGGTCAAAACCGGTAGATTCACATTCTAGAATTCTAATCCTGAACATCATTGAATTTCTGCATGTTTCTCCTTTGTATGCTCGATTACTCATTATCGGAGGAATGTAAAAGGGCAAAATAAACCAAACTTCTCAGAAACATTCTTTTTTGGGTTTGAGAAATACAAACTAAAGACAGTCAGTACCAATATCTTGATACTCAAGCCATATAGCACGAGAAGATGTCAAAGTTGAACACCGGTGACCATCCAATACATTGCACTCACTAAAGTTTATACAACACACTTTTTTTTTTCCCCAAGAAATGAGGAACGCAGAGTAAAAAGGTATTCAGCCAAATAGAATACCAGCAATCCTTAAATACAGAGTTATAAACAGATATTTACAGAGGACGTTCTCCTTTTTCTATGAAAATAGATGATACAATGCAGGGTTCATCTCGCAATGTGGTACAAACTGAAACCATTTGGTCATCTTATGACATTCAGATCAACAGGCATCCAAATGGAGATCACTTAGCGTTCAAGAAAATATGCAAACAGAATGTCTGTGATAAACACTAATTAAGATGATCATGATAGGAGAAGACAAGGCAAACGCAGAAAGAGGCAACAAGGGGAATGACATATATGCGGCCCTTCCTTTTCTTAAAAGCAACAATAACAAAAGTACATTCGAATTCTTCAAATTCTTTCTCGCGCAGTTCCCCTGATCGAAAACAAATGCAAAAACAGCATAGTAGATGCACAAACCTTCTTCTTTCTATAGCATGACAGCTTCGGATCACCAAAGCATCTTAAAATCACAAAATGATATGATCCAATACAACAATCTGGTTCTACCACACACACACACACACACAAAAGCAACAGAATCACCGTAATAGAATCATGAATACATATAAACAACGCGTGGATCAAGTTCGAGAAAGGATCAAATCGACGCAGATCAGAAGGATGAATTCGTAATCGAAGAGAAATGGATAAATTGGAAGAGAAGAAAGGTAAAAAGAAAGAAAATGGTGGAGGGGGGGGGGACTCACTGAAGCCGTTTTCGACGAGGTAATTGAAGGTGTGGCCATCGCAATTGTAGGTGAACTTGTTGTTGGAGGCAGGAAGCTTCTGGAGGCATTGAGAGGCGATGCTGGTGAAATTTCCGGTGAACTCTGTGTACTCGGCAAGAATCACAGTGCCTCGAGCCACGAAGCTATAGATCAGAGATTGCTGCCCCATATCTCAAATTATCGAATCGACGCCTAATACTCACACTCCAATTAATTATCAAAAAACAGGCCTCTTTCTTGCTTTCTTTTCTTGTACGGAGATTCAGAGGTGCAGAGAGAGAGTCGATGGGATCGAAGAAGGAGAAAATGCTTATTTTACGGTCACACAAAACAGCTTTATACCCACTCCCCCAACGTTTTCTCTCTTTTATTTTCTTTTTCCGTTATTTTTCTCACTTCTCTCGCCTCTTTTTGACTGAATAATAAAATTTATATTAAACCACAGCGCGGGTCTTTTGAATTTCGAGTTTCGTACTGCTCGACTGCGGGTGTGTCTGTTTTTGTCTTTTTGACCAGAAATTTTTTTTTTCAAAAAAAAAATGACAAAGAAAATGAGAGGAGGCGGAGAGCCGTGGAGGTAGTGGTTGTGGAGTGATGCGTCCGCAACAAATGTTGCAGCATTCACAAACATGTAAAAATAGGAGTGTTCAACCAACTTTTTATCTAACAAGCTTAGCCCCTCAATCCAATTCTCCTATAACTCATTTTTTTTAGTACATTTTTCACTTAGGCTTATCTGATATAAATTTGGCACATCTAGGTACCACTAGATTATTAGTCAATTCGAAATCACTTTAGCGTATATGTATTTTTCAATGTGATTTTTTAAGATTTTATAAAGTAATTCCAACATATATATGCACCCATCTTAAAAAATATATATATAGAGAGAAAAATTTCTCTCTTTCGATCGAAGATTTGATGGCATTTCTTGCTTATGCGTCTCAATTCCGGCAAGGAAGTGAGTGGAGTGTGCCCATTTTTGTTTGATTCTTGCATATGTTCGCAAATGTGGGTGACTACAAGAATGAATTCTTCCAACGTCATCTAAATTTGAGATTCTTTTGTAGGCCTCATCAAAAAGTCCGCGGATCAAATAGACCGATAGAGACCCGCCGGCCCGTAAAAGCTCGTAACCTATTATATATATATATATATATATATATATGTATGTATGTGTGTGTATGTTTATGTATAGATAAACTTACCATTCTTTTGGATTGGGAAGTTTATTGAAACCAATCCAAAAGAAGGCACACATAGGCAATTATTGAAACCAAATTGTTGCGGTCCGAGTAAGTTTTGTCATGTCCCGTCTAAATGCATACATTGAGAGGACCAAGGTCACCAAGGTCGATCTGTCTCCCCTCTGTTTGGCTCCAGTTTTGTTGCAGCTGGTCAACAGTCTCTTTTCTAAGCGGGCGTGCCAGCACCGTTCAGGTGCGTTTGTCGGGGGTGTCCCTTGACCTGACTTTTTTTTAGCGATTATAGATGAGGAGAGCACCAACCTCGTCGTGGGGGTCTTCTGTGACTCGTGGTGAGGACTTTGTATTGTGTCACCAAGTCGATACTCAACGTTGTAGGTTAAGCAGAGCGAAATCACCGGGAAGTAGAGAGAACTTGCTAAAGTCACAACTTTAGCTTGGTTGGTTTGCGAGGGTGTTGCCCTTGCTTAGATGGTTCCGTAACCATTGTGGTTGCGGTACTACAGTCGGCTTCCGAGGAGACTAAGACCGAATCACATTGACAAAGGGTTTGGTGGCACTGACAGTCGGCTCTTGAGAAGACTGGGACTGGAGTGTGATCACCGGTAAGAGAAGGAGAGGAGTTGCTCTTAGAGAGGGATTGCTCTAGAGAGGCTTGGATAATCTTAGAGATTGTTGTTGAATTGTGTTGTTGTCTTTGTTACTTGTTGTAGCCTCTATATATAGGCTACCAAGCGATAGTGGTTGGCCTTAAACAAATCATGATGGGTTAGGTTTGAGCACTTAAAACACTAATGGAATGTTAGGTTTAAGCACTTACTGCTCCAATTTTGCTGCAGCTATATCTCCACCAAGAACTCAAAATGGGCCTTTGACTTCTTCATATCAAATGATCCAAAATGAGTGTAGATCATTGTGGAAAATTTTCAGAGCTTTCTTCCATGTGGTTGGGCCGGAAATGCTGCTGGACTCCTTACAGGTCCAGTTTTCCAGTTTTGCTTCTGCAGAAAATTGGACTGATTGTTTGAAGGCTTTCCACTCATAACTAGCTCTGGAAATCTTCATAAGAAATGATCCTTGGGATGTCTAGAATTTATCTGGAAAGTTTTAGCTCATTTGGATTTCATTTGGTTAGTCTTCCGCCCCTCCTTTCTTGTTTAGCTCGGTTTCTCCTAGCCGAAGTAGGAAAATGTGCTAAAGTTGACTTTTCATTTCCATGCTTCCATCATTTCCTTTTCTTGCAGCTTGCATAATCTTCCATAGTAGGCTTTATTTAGCCTCTAAATAATATATTTCGAACTTGTCGACAGTATGTAGCTTGAGCCACTGACTTTGGCTCAATTTCTCCAAGACATGCCTTGTCAGGACAAAATGCTCATTTTGGGTCCAAACACCCTCCTCTTTCCATGACGCTGCTTTCTTCTGCTAAATATTTCTACATTTCACTCATGTCACCAATTAATGTTGTTCAATTATTGAAGTCTTGAACTAGATTGTAAGGCATTGATCAGCACCATAAACGTTCTTGTCAAGGTTTACCACTAAAAGTGTAAGATTGACCACATAGTCTTGTGAGATTTAAACTTGAGACCTCATACTTCATGAGAAAAAATATGATGTTAAATATTTCGAATTTTCAACTAGAAGATGAGCCCTGAAAAAGTTGAGTAAACTAGATCTCGATTTCTCATCATATATTTAAGTTTTGGGTATGTTATTTATTTATTTATTTTTGGAAATTAATGAAACTTCATTAATAAAAACCACTGAGAGTAAACTCAATGGAATGAGCCCAAAACAAAGCCCAAGTACAAATAAACCCAATAAGGAAAATTACAACTCAACCATAATCCACATGGACAGGCAACATAGTGTAACCCATCAACTCCAAACACAAACACAGCCTCCGCCGCCAAACGCTTCCGCACAGCAGCCGCTGCAGTCGCCACCAGAAGCCAAGAGGATGCGAGAAATGCTGAATCGAAGTGATGAGTACCGAATAGCCGTTGCCAGAACAAACCCAAAAAGCAAATCCAGTCAAAACCAACATAAAGGGGGATGAGAGAAAGGAACCAGTACCACACACTGACTCGCGCATCTCCACCAGATAGACTCAAACCGGGAAGGGGAGAAAGCCACCGAGAAGAAAACCAGCGGATAATGGGGGGTGGAACACCCATGCGTGAGCACCCATAATCCAGTCGGTAAGTGATTCTCACTTTAGAGCAGTAGCCACGAAATCCTTCATGGAGAAGGTCATTGGTAGAAGCAGGGGAGTTGGTGTGAGGTGATGGGTGAGGGGAATCATGGAGTTTTTTGGATCTGAAATTTTTTTGGGTTGATCAGCAAAGAAGGGAGGAACAAAGTCCTCTAGAGCTGGACATAAGCCTAAAAAAGGAGGAACAAAGTCCTCAAGTGCTGGACATAAGCCGGAGGATCACCACAAAATGGGTGTAGTTCACCACAGGGGTGAGAGAGAAGCAAGTGAAAATGATGAAAGAAAGAGGAACTGAGAAAAAGAGAGGCCAGAACACTAGAGGCCGCCCCCAACTGTCAAGCCAACAATCTAGATCCGGAGGGATCAAGATCAGGGCAAGAGAGAAGGGGGAGGGAGATGGGTTTTTCTCAGATCTGTTTTCTCTCTCTAGGTTTTAGAGAGAGACGCTCTTTGGGTATGTTATAAGTGAGAAGAAAACTAGGGAATGGTTCGATGTTTCTCACCGAATGTTGAGCGCTCTGACCAGCTATATCAAATAATGGAATAGTATGGAACTTCAAATCAATTCAAGTTCGTTGGCATAATCTAATTTTTTGTGCGCACACTAGCTCAGAAGTCAAAATAAAGATTCGGAATGGAGAGTTTTCTTAAACGGCTAGCTTGACAACAATGTACGTATGTGGTCATGACCATGATTATCTGGTTTCTAGGCTTTAAAGTCTTAATGGACAAAGCTGGCGGATGACACTGAAAGTTGAAACTTCGAAACGCGATAATGATGATGAACGGTGGCCAATCCAATGAGATTCTGTAAGGCAATATAAGACTCTTCTGCTTCTGCTTCTTTGTCTCTCCAGGCAGTGGTAAGCGATTTCGAAGGGAAGTCACGTCGAGACCGAGGCTCTGTACTTACTTGTCAACATTATCTGCAAGATATTCATGGAGAAATCAAGTATATTTCTGTTCAAAGAGGATTAGCTTGAGAACAACGTATGGGGAACTGATGAAAATGCCTGATCATCTGGTTCAAGTCATTGAGTCTTAATGGACAATGCTACATTGACATTGAAAGTTGAAATTATTAATTTGACAATGAATGAACGAACTATCAAAGGCGCTTACTCCTGATCGAGATTGGTGTAAAGTACATCTTCTGGGTATGCTTTGTCTCTCAGGGAGGTGGAACTATATACAAATTAAGTTATACAATTCAGCCAAATATGTAACAGAGGAAAACATAAGGATAAATGCCTAAACATTAATCAAAACTATGTGCAATCAACATGCAATCAGGATCTTACAGATACGCAGGTTTTATTGTTTACTTTAGCTTTACTTTTTATTTTCCAACTTCAATTATATACCACTAGATTCAGTGATTTCCATTTTTTATTTGACTCTTTGACAACCGCATTCTACTTATAGAAGCAAATCCACACGAGTTGTGTTTTATCAAGGTCATTTTACTTTATCTTTTGCCAGAGCCTATAAAATAAGTTGAGAGTTTTCCTGATAAACAACAAAATCAGAAAACAATATTTTGTCATGGGAATGGGATTGCCAAGGTGTTATTTTTATGCTGTGCAATGCCTTATTTTTCTGTTGCTCAAAGCTTCCCAATGTTCTTCATTTGTGCAGACAATTGGTCATGCAGATGAGTGCTCTGCTTTGATGCAATTCAAGCAAAGCTTTACAACAAGCAAGTCTGCATCTTTAGATCCTTTCGCTTATCCGAAGGTTGCATCATGGATGCAAGAAAGGACGAGGAGGAATTGCTGCTCATGGGATGGTGTGGAGTGCAATGAGGAGACTGGCTATGTTATTTGCCTAAACCTCAACAGCAGCTGCCTCTATGGTTCTCTCAACTCCAGCAGCAGCCTTTTCCAACTTGTTCACTTGCAAAAGCTTGATCTCTCAGATAATCACTTCAATTTCTCCAAAATACCATCAAGATTAGGCCATAATCTTACCGGTCTAACACTTCTCAACCTTTCACAGTCCTCATTCTCTGGCCAAATTCCATCAGAAATTTTGTACCTTTCCAAGCTGTCTACCCTTGATCTTTCTGCTACTAGCTTTTTGGATATGACATTCGATTATGATCATTTTTCATCTTCCAAGATTTTGGAACTGACAAATGCCAACCTCAGAAGTATAGTTCAAAATCTAACCAATATACAACAACTTCATCTTAATAAGGTACACATACTCTCCACTCTACCCGATATCTTTGCAAATGCAACTTCTCTCAAAGCTCTGTATCTTCAAAGCTGTGGTTTGTCTGGAGAATTCCCAGTAGGAATTTTTCAGCTACCAAACTTAGAAGTTCTTGATCTGATGTATAATGAAGACTTAACTGGTTACTTTCCTGAATTTAACAAGAGTAGCCCCTTCAAGAAACTGAATGTTGCGAGGACAAATTTCTCTGGTCATGTACCTGCTTCAATTGGAGACCTAAGCTCCTTAAGAGTACTTGAACCTCGCATTATGTAATTTTTATCCTCATATTCCATCTTCTCTTGGAAACCTTACACAGCTCAGTTACCTTAGCCTTTCTTTCTTTTTCGACCATAATTATACTTACTACGATGTTTCAAGAAACAGTTTTAGCGGCCAACTTTCTGAGTCCTGGTCTTGGGTTGGAAAGCTAACCAAACTCTACCACTTGAGCCTTGCCTATACCTACTTAAGGGGAGAATTCCCAAGTTTTGTTGCGAACTTGACTCAAATGGAAGAGTTAGACTTGGCCTATAACCAAATCACAGGTAAAATCCCATCTTGGCTTGCCAAGTTGACCAAATTAACTGCTCCATACTTCCCATTCAACAATTTGCAAGAAGCAATTCCAAGGTCATTTTTCCAGCTTACAAACCTTCAGTATATTGACCTTTCCTCCAATAACTTGAGTGGAACAGTTGAGTTGGATGAATTTTTCAAGCTCAAAATGTTAACAGTGCTTCGACTTTCGTTCAACAAATTATCTGTGCACATCAAAACCAGTTTGACTGCTACTTCTCCAAAGTTTGAAGCTCTAGCATTGGTGTCATGCAACTTAACAGAGTTTCCAGATTTTTTACACGATAATAGTAAATTGGTGGAGCTTGACCTTTCTGATAACAACGTTCATGGCCAAATACCAAGATGGATGTGGAACTCAACTGGTGAATCTCTGTGGTATCTGAACCTCTCCCACAACTCTCTAACAGGATTTGAGCAAAATCCAGTCATTCTTCCATGGAAGAATCTGCATCTTTTAGAGCTTGGATCTAACAGGTTACAAGGGCAATTGCCGATTCCACCCCTATCAATCCAATTTTATTCTGTGCCAAACAATGGTTATACCAGAGGGGTTTCACCATCTTTCTGCAACTTGAAAGATCTGTTTGTTCTTGATTTGTCCAACAACAACCTAAGTGGCATGCTTCCACAATGTTTAGGCAGCTCCAGTGCTTTTGAGATTCTGAAGCTCCGCAACAATTCTTTTCATGGTGATATTCCTGATCAAATGTGTCCAACCGGACAGGGTTCACTAAAGATGCTTGATCTGAGCTATAATCAGCTACGGGGAAAGCTACCAAGATCAATGGAAAATTGCACTCAGTTAGTGTTTCTTGATTTCGGAAACAATCACATTAGTGACAGCTTCCCATCATGGTTAGGGACACTTCCGGTACTAAGGGTACTCATTCTGGGGACTAATGGATTTCATGGCACTATTGGCAAACCTGCAACCAACCATGAGTTCCCAAACCTCTGAATTATTGACCTATCCAACAATGGTTTCTCAAGTTGGTTGCCTTCTGATTACTTAGGGAGCTTGAATTGCATGAAGAAATCTGTTGACCAAGATGAAGTGAAGACCTATTTTCAAGACACCATAACGGTCGCCACGTACACAATCTACCATTATGATTACTCAATGATCATCTTTGGCAAAGGTGTAGAGTTGAAGTATTTGAAGACATCTTATCTTCTCAGGTTCATAGATCTCTCAAATAATAGATTTGAAGGCGTCATTCCGGGTACTATTGGGAATCTAAGAGGGCTTCATTTGCTTTATCTTTCCAACAACACTCTCATTGGTCACATCCCCCCATCTTTAGGGAACTTGTCTGCCCTTGAATCCTTGGATCTCTCTCAAAATCAACTCTCAGGAGAGATCCCCGGCAATTTAGTTGAACTCACTTTCCTTGCATACTTTAATGTATCCCAAAATCACCTTTCAGGCCCTATCCCACATGGGCAACAATTTGATACATTCCAAGAGGATCTGTACAAAGGAAACTCAGGTTTGTGTGGGGAGGCTTTGTTAAAGAAATGTGAAGGTTCTGATAGCTCAAGGTCACTACCATCTTCTGAAGAAGATGAAGACTCTGGGATTCAGGTTGAATTAGATTGGTTTGTGGTTCTGCTGGGAGTTGTAACTGGGCTAGTAGTTGGAGGGGTTGCCGGGAACACTTTGGGAAACAAGAAGCATGAATGGTTTGTGAAGACATTCGGCAAGAGGAGGAGGTCTCTAGCGAGGTAGGGCACCGGTAGGATTGAAAGTATGATTTATTCTAGTCCAGGGTCTGCTACTCCCTATTCCTCTACATGTGACAGCTACATCATGTCCAGCACTAGGGGATAGTTCCACTGGTTCTGTTCTTGTTTGTTGTTCTAGTTAAGTTCTCTCACTTACGGGAACATGATCGTCTTGAGTTTTCTTTTGTGTTGGCTTATATTTTTCTTCCTTCTTCAACAATTCTTGTTCATGAAGCTTAATTTTTATGGAATTGCAAGTAGAAGTTTTTATGTCAGAATAATTAATAGTTTGAGCTTCGATACGATGAGACTACACAAAGCAGATGTGCTCTGACAATACGACAGAAGTTGGACCCTCTTTAGAACCTTATATATTGACAGTTACAAGGAAATCAATGTTTACAATTTACATGTTTCCTAATCTGTTAAGTTATCATTCTCTTCTACACAGCAGATAATCTTCGCCATGTCAAAACCTTGAGGAATGAGGCGTCTAGCTTCCATCTCAGTGCATAGCAATTCTACCCATTTTTCTTTTCCACAGCGTTGAAGTCCCAGACATAGATCAGATAATATGCCTGAATCAGGAACAAAATTTCTCTCAAGACTTCAACTGCTCCATCAAAATCCCTATTATTGCAGAAGCTAGACAACAACATCTTAAAAGTATGTTCATCGGGATGATAGCCACTCCTAACCATGCTCTTGTACAACAGAAAGGCACGATCTGAGTTCTTTCTCACACGTTGCCCACCAACAAGTGCAGAAAAGGTTGAGGCATTTGGGACAAAGTTCTTTTTGTCAAGCTCTTTTACCAGATATGCAGCTTTCTTTGTCTTACCCTCCTTGCATAGTCCCAAAATCAATCCATAATAAGTCAGAATATCAGCGTTGACTCGGTCCTTTGACATCTCCTCAAAAAGCCTACTGCCCATCTCACTAATACCTGCTTGACCATACCCATTTATCATGGTATTATAGGTTACTGTATTAGGAGCCACATTCAGGGCTTTCATCTCACTAAAAATTCTATTTGCTTCTGGTAGTTTTCCTTGCTTAAAAAACCCATCAATGAGTGTGTTAAAAGTTACCACATTCGGGTGCAATCCATTCTTCACCATCAAGTTTTTGAACTTCACAGCGGCACTCAGAAGACCCTTATCGCAATGTCCTGCAATAAGTGTATTATATGACACAATGGTAGGACTGAAACCCATGCTCTCCATCTTCTCAAGGACTTCAACAGCATTCTCTAATTTTCCCACTCTACAATAAGCATACATAACCATATTAAGAGTATAAACATTGGGTGAAATTCGACAACGCCTCATTTCTCTGTAGAATGCCAAAGCAACATCAGCTCTATGTAAATCAAGCAATGAGCTCACATACACATTGCATGACTCAACCGTTGGGTAAAACCCGTAATCCTTCATTCTACAAAACGTGTCTGTGGCATTCCTAAACTTCTTCATATGCGGCTATGCGCAAACGTCTTGAAAAGCGAATCAAAAACCCGAGGAGAGGAATCACACAAGCGGGACGAATACAGTATCGCTTCAAACAGCTTGGGGGGCAAGTCTATGGACCCTGGCACAAGAATCTTTCTCAAAATCGACTCTGCAGACTTAAATTTTCGATACTTGGTGAGAATGTGGAGGATCATGGAATGTGTTTCGAGGGTATGTGAAGTGGGTTTGTGAGTTCCAACCCAGTTGAAAAACTCAAGAGAAAGAACATAATCCTTCTGAATTTTCAGCAAAATATGTTTCACTCTGAAAGCAGTCAGACCATTGGCTAAGGAATTAAGCTTAGCCCAATCAGAGTGAATCAAATGGCTGTTTACAACATTAACAAAATCAAGGTCTTGGCCTTTGGGTTCAGGAATTGTTCTGTGGGGAATAGGAATTGGATTCCAATTCCTTGTTTCCAAATTCACAGAAACTGAGGGTTTTGTAAAGGTGGGTTCTTTAGCAATTGAATTGGGCAAGATTGAAACTTGACGAAATGGGAGTTTATTCATAGTTTCCTAGTGTATCATGTAGAACCCAGTTTCGTATTTAGGTCTGTAAGTTCTTACAAGCAGAGACATTTAAGTTTGGGGATCAATATAAATTTGTATCAGAATTTTGACCTACTGATTCAGAAAATTGAAATGAACTGAAGCTGGGTGTTGATGAGAAAAAGCATGGAACTGGAAAAAGGGACATGAAGACTCACTAACCTTGTTGGAGGCTGAGGATGAAGATGATGGTGCAGAATGAGTTCTGACTCTGCTTCACTGTGTAACGAGCCAGCCTATATGGAGCAGAAAGCAGCAAATGAATATTTTCAGTAATATTTCCCCAAAAAAATGAAAATGAGGTCTTTTTATCGACCAAAAAAAATACCCCCGGGTTAAACTTCCACATCTAAAGCCTTAATAAAGACAATTCTTTACGATGAATTTTGCTAATTTTTTTTTTTAAAAAGATTTGATGTTATTAGATATCAAAGCCATGAAAAACAGGTCAGAGTCTAACAGAACTTACATAAGAAAACCCGGGACAAACCGGATAACCTTTCTAAGCCACTCTAAACTCATTAAAATCTAAAAGGACGCTCGCTGAGCAGCAAGCCTAAACTAAGCAAGAGTAGTCTCGCTCTCTATGAATCATCTAGTCTAACCTGTCAATCACGCAATTGTGGTACAAATATCAACTAGAAACGTCTTAGAAAAGCCTATAGAAAGGAAAATGATTTGTGGCCTCAATGAGGCCTAAGATTTATGGCCTCAATATTAGGTGTCATGCCATGTCACCTACACACATCACCTATTTGTCAAATCATGCTATGTAATTCTTGAGAAAAATACAATTTTAGCCTTCTAAAATCTAATGACTCTAAGTTATTTTGATTTTTTTTCTAAAAGAAAAAATTATTTTGTCTTTTTTTTTTCTTTTCATTACACTCATGCTTAGATTTAAATAATAATGTCAAGAATAGAAAAAATTTCATGTAATTCAATCAATAGATTTGCATATACATTTGATCAATAGATTTGCATAATACATGTATATGAGTTCAACCTTTGTTGCGTTTCTGTAAATTTTGAAAATATAATGTGAAAAATACATAGTTATATCATTATATATGTTCTTATGTTCATTCTTTTCTCTTTATGTAGTTAGGGTTTAAACGTTATATTTTAGTTTATTATTTTCTGTTTGTTTATTTTCCTTATATTTAGATTGTAGATGATAATTAATGAATGCTACTAACATGAATTTTTTTTTTTTTACCTCTTAATTTAGACATATGTATTTTCCAAATTCAATTTATTAATGCTATTTTCTTGGATGAAATTAATCAATAAATTTATTGCCTATTTCTTGACACCTAATTCAATATATTTATGCTATTTGGAAAGAAAAATTATAGGAAAGAATTTAAATAAATGAAGAAAAATATTGGTTAAAGAATTTGTAGACATATCTCTTAAATTAATGCATAATTAATAGCTGATTTTTTTTTGTCACCTAATTAAATTCATTAATGTAATTGATTCACCCCTAACATCTAAAAGGAAATATAAAAGGGTAAAGTTGGTGTTGCAATAGTATGATGTGGCAAGATATATTATGTGAAATTGAAAATAAAATTAGTATTTGCTTACATGGCATGACACCTAGGATTTGAGGCCAAAAATCTTAGGCCTCATTGAGGCCCTATATCATTGCCCCTATAGAAATTACCCCTACTTCAAAAGGCTTGAGTCCAGAATGTCTAAAAGCTTAGAGAACTTAAAGAGGCGCTAGTCCCTCCCCTTTAGGGTTGGAACCAGCACCATCTTCAACCTCTGCAGTAGCCAACAACCTCGACATCAAGTTGGTCTCTCGGCTCATAGTTGTAGTCTTCGCGCCTAAGTCAGTATCACTTTTCGCAGTCTTGCTCGTCCCTGCCGTACCATTAGGCAACTCATTCAAATTACCCACAATATGGCCGCTCTTCCTCTTTGGTTGCTCAACTTTTTTCTCCAACAATCTCATAATCATTGCAGCTAGGTACATTACAAGAGAGCCCAAATGTGAGAATATATCCCAGGCATAAAATACACCCGTTGTGACAGGACCCGCCCCGAATTTCACCCTGAAATCCGAGGTGGCCCTGTGGGGCCCACCTTAGGGATAACTCTACCAAAAATTCGGCAGAGTCACCTCTAAAATGGACTACCCAAAAACCTATAAAACACACAAAACGCTTCAAGCAAACCAACCTTATACTCCTGAAGCCACCCTGCTCCCAATTACCAACAACTCTACTTTCACAAAACACAAACTCAAAAAAATACTAATCCCAAAGGTTAATCAGAGCAATACTACTATACACAGGGATATAAAAGAAGAGTAAAGGATCAAGCGATCCTACACTGCGGAAGTAGTGACAACTATGCCTCAAATGTCATATACGCCCGACCTCCACTAATTCGCCTGCAAACTGGGCATTAGAAACCGAAAGGCCCAGGGGAAAGTAGACGAAAACGTTAGTGTGAGCGGACAAAAATAAACAATTTAAAGGAAAAAGGATTTCATACTTTCCCACATTTATTCTCTTTAATAACCGATGCATGCAACAATTAGAAAAAAATACATTTAGCTTTAAATCCAAGAATTCCAAAACAATAAATCGACTAGCCTCGCTAGTCACCACATTCGAAAACTATATCGTAAAACCGAAATCTCATTTCACAAGAAAATAAGACCAGTCTCGCTGGCTACAGTGAAAATCGGACTAGCCCCGCTAGTCAAGCAACGATAAAATATGGGGAAGAGGTTTCACCATACGAAAGAAGGGAGCCTTCTAGGCTCGGGTCGGAGTGTCCCACACTCTGGAGCATCCCATGCTCTGCTCTTACTCACCCACAAACACATAGTAAGCAGGGAGGAGTACTAATAGGCTAGCTAGCAATAAAATATAGCGACCCAGATATGGTGGGTAAAAACTATTAAAATCCAATAAATCCTTAAAGATTCCCCATGTCCCACCAATAAAGAAAACACGGGTACGATTCCCAACCGTACCCGGAAATTCTCGTAAAGTCGTATAAATTAACAGTGTGTCCCACACGCTAAAGAAATAAGTAGATTGTCAATGAGGCATTCCCAATGCCAAAATCGAATATCGATAAATAAACATGGAGGTTTACTCCAACAAAACTCAATTTGTAAATAAAGTCTCAAATCGACGAATATAAATATAATATAAATAGTATAAATCTAGAAATCACATCGAAAACAATTCGTCGAAAATTAACATCAATTATAAATTTGAATCCGAGCATAACAACTTAATAACCGAAACTCACCACCGGTATAAATCAATATTTATTTCATGAGAAACATTATTGAAAGCAAATCTGTAACATCCCGAACCTAAATTCACCGGTTTACTAGTCATTGGGACGGTAAACGACCTTTACTTTCACTTTTACTTTCGGTTTAGTACTTTTAGTGGCCCTAAAAGTTGACTTTTTGTTCGGGTCAAAATTTGAGAAAAAGTTCTTCATGGAAGTTGTAGAGGACATTAAACCGAGCGCGTGCATATGTGGTACGTAAAAATCGGAGTTCGTATGTGAAAGTTATAAGCGAAATAGTAAAGTTACTGTTCATTGGTAGAAAGTATAAATTTGAATTTTTACTGTTGGGGCCGGTAACTTTCTTTTCCTCTCTTTCTCCTCCTCCCCGCGTTTTTCTTCCTCTCCTCGGCTCTTTCTGCAACTCCGGCCACCTCCCTCTTCCGGCCACCTGGTGGCATAAAGCCGACATCTTTGGACTCGCCTCCGCCCCCTCTTGGCACCTGTGGTGGTAACTCACGGCGGTTTGGCCGGAAAACGAGGCATCGGCCCGTAAAAGTTTACTGTAGCAGTTTGGGATTTTCGTCGATTTCCGGCGATTCCGGCCATCTCCGGCCACCAAACCGGCGTCGAAGGAGCGGTTTTTCCCATGGATCATGTTGCCCCTAGCCTTGAGCCACGGTTTGCAGTGTGGAGGTCGAATCGAAGGTTTGAAATTCCGAGTTACTATTCACAATTCGGGTTCAAACTTCTCTTTAATTGTTGAGGTACTTCCGCTCATTTTCTAACTTAGTCACAGTTGAAAGAATTAATGGGTGTGTTGAGAAGGTGCTACTGCCAAATTTTGGTGGCCATCGGAGATGGTGGCGGTGGCGGTGGTGCCGCCACTGTGGGCGGCGGTAGCGGCGGCTAGGGTAGCTTTTTAATTTCAATTTCTGGCTAGTTAAATTCTATAATTATCATAGAGCATATATGTGAAGTTTGGTGAATTTTGGAGGAGTTTGGAATTGTTTGTGAATTTTCAAAGTTTGGAGTTTTGTGGTGGAATTATGGGAAATCCGGCCGTCGGATTTCCCTCGTTTTCTTTTTGGAATATGTAAATTGAGGAATTAGAATTGTGGAAGAGATTTGGGTTGAATTTGAGAAATATTGGAGATAGGGATTTTCGGATTTCGTTTAAGTTCGTAATTATTATATCGGATTACCGTTTATGGAAATATAATTGTGTACAGGGCAATGTCGCGAGCTACGGTTAGATGAAGGAACTCGTCTGCGTGGTTGCCCAATAGTACTGTGAGTGGACGTTTGTTTTAAATAAGTGATGCATGCATTTATTTATTAAAGCTTGTTCTATTTTATTAACATATTTTCCGAGCATATAAAGATAATTGCGAATTATCTCATGGATTTACTTTTAAATAATGATTCTCATGAAGTATTTATGTTTTGTTACCGGTTGTGAGTTTTGGTTATGAAGATGTTATGCTCGGATTCGAAATTATAAATGATGTGATTTTCGAGATTTATACTGTTTATATTATCTTTATAATCGTCGATTTGAGATTTCTGAAAGATTTTCGAAATGGGATTTCGATGGAATAAATTCTTGTTTATTTATTCGATTTTTGGCATTGGGAATGCCTCATTGACAATCTACTTATTTCTTTAGCGTGTGGGACACGCTGTCAATTTATACGACTCTTTGAGTATTTCCGAGTACGGTTGGGAATCGTACCCGTGTTTTCTTTATACGTGGGACATGGGGAAGCTTTATTGATTTATCGGTTTTTAACCACCATACCCAGGGTCGTTATATATATATATTATATTACTGGCTAGCCTATTAGTACTCCTCCCTACTTACTATGTGTTCGTAGGCGAGTAGAGGAGAGCATGGGATGCTCTAGAGTGTGGGACACTCCGACCCGAGCCAATAAGGCTCCCTTCTTTTGTATGGTGAAACTTCTTCCCCATATATTATCGTTGCTTGACTAGCGGGGCTAGTCCGATTTTCACTGTAGCCAGCGGGGCTGGTCGTATTTTCTTGAGAAATGAGATTTCGGTTTTACGATATAGTTTTCGAATGTGGTGACTAGCGAGGCTAGTCCATTTATCGTTTTGGAATTCTTGGATTTAAAGTTAAATGTATTTTTCTAATTGTTGCATGCATCGGTTATTAAAGAGAATAAATGTGGGAAAGTATGAAATCCTTTTTCCTTTGAGTTGTTTATTTTGTCCACTCACGCTAACGTTTTTCGTCTACTTTCCCCTGGGCCTTTCGGTTTCTAATGCCCAGTTTGCAGGCGTATTAGTGGAGGTCGGGCGTACATGACATTTGAGGCATAGTTGTCACTACTTCCGCAGTGTAGGATCACTTGATCCTTTACTTCTCTGTTATATCCCTGTGTATAGTAGTATTGCTCTGCATAACCTTGGGATTAGTATTTTGAGTTTGTGTTTTGTGAAAGTGGAGTTGTTGGTAATTGGGAGCAGGGTGGCTCCAGGAGTATAAGGTTGGTTTGCTTGAAGTGTTTAGTGTGTTTTACAGGTTTTTGGGTAGTCCATTTTAGAGGTGACTCTGCCAAATTTTTGGTAGAGTTATCCCTAACGTGGGCCCCACAGGGCCACCTCGGATTTCAGGGTGAAAGTCGGGGCGGGTCCTGTCAATTTGGTATCAGAGCATTAGGTTATTAGGTTCTGTAGACTCGTTTCTATTCTGTTACCTTATATACTTGGTGTTGCCCAGTACCTCTCGAGTGATGGCCCGACTGCAGCGGTTCCCCATCGTGTGCTCTTCGGTGCTGTGGTATTCATCAAGTGTGTAAGGTACAAGGTCAGTTGGTTTTCTTCTGGTGCTATGCCTCTTGTACGCCGACCTCCTAGGGTTTTCTTTGCGTATTCCATTGGTTAACTGTCTTGCGCCTATCCCTGGTGATGGTAGAGTAAAACTACTCTACAGTTTCGAGTTGTGCTACGAAATGTGATTCGGGGAAAATGCTGTGGTTGTCTTTTCCTTGATGCCAACAAGTTTGTTGGGGCAGGGATTAAGGTGCGGAAACCGGAGTTCGAGTTTGTGTTTGAGTGTCTGAGACGAGCGACAATAGCTTTGGGCTGTCTCTAGATGATATGATTGCTTCGGGAATCAGGATTGTGGGTAGAAATGGACTTGGTAATAATGGTGGTTTTGACTTTGAACCAAGTTTCGGGAAAGATGTTTTGTGATGTGAGTGGTTGTTAAGTAGCATTTGAGATATTATTGGAAGTTTTTGGTGGTTCTTTGGGAACCTCAGTGTTGGAAACCATTTACAGAGAAAATTGAATAATTATTCTGGGTTGTTATGGCTAGAGTCTTTGTTTTCAAGTGACTTTGGTCACTGATGATGGCAAGTGAGAGGTGATGACAGTAATTGAGAGATATAAGTAGGATGAGATTTTTAGAAATTGTCATTTTGGGTCGTTGACCTAATCAAGGTGTATGAGCATAGTTTTGCTCGAAATAAAAGAGATTGATTTTTGATACCACAACTTATAGTTTTGTCTTCCCGAGTATTGGATGATAACGAACAGGGAGATTAACAAGAATGGGCTTTTGCAGTTATGTGCTTGAAGTTCGAGAATCGGAAGAATGTTTAAGGTTTTATAATAGAGTTACGACTTTGGTCGGTAAATAATTGGGAGAGTTGGAATCAACTCTTCGTATGTGGTATTATGCAAATGGATTCCTTTGTTTATCCATTTTTGAGTGAAACGGTTGTGGGGAATAGTGATAGTGACATAGTTCGGTGTTCTTAGAAGTTCAAACGGAATTACTTTGTGATACGGAATCTGATTTGAGTTTTGAATCAAGGAGCCTTGAAGGTTGAATTGTGATAGACTCTTAGTGGAAGTTTGCCGGACGAATGGGTTGTGATATTATATTAGTGGATGGTGGAAGGAATAACTTTAAGGAAATAAGTTTTCTGTTGGCTCTGGAAATGTTTTAAGTTAAGGCTTGACCAAGACTCTTGTTACCTTGGGTGGAAGGTATTGTAGTCTGTTTTAAGTGATGTACTTCAGTGATGATTATTTGAGCAAATTGGATCATTATTGTGGTGGGACCACGTTCGGATCCGGATATCGATTGGTGTGACACAAGATGTTGGACGGGTGTCCTTTGTCTTATATTAAGGATTGTTCGGGAAAGAGCTTGTGAATTGTGTTAGCTACCTTGAAGAATTAGTTATTGCTTGAATTAAATATATTTAATGGATTCCTTTGGAGGGATTAAGCGAGTTTTGCCATTTTGGTGATCCTTAATTGAAAATGTATAAGAAGTTGGTACGAGTGAAATCCGGTCACCACTTGTCTAAAGTTAAGCCAACTTGAACAGGAAGTAGGAGTTGAGTTGAAATAAATTGATTGGGCTTATGTTCTATCAAGGGTTCAATAGATAGTTAAGTACTAATTGTTGAGCTACTATGGTTATGTTATTGAATTAATTCTTGGTGAAAAGATTTGGAAAGTTTTTGGTGCAATTTTGGTTAGCACAGGGAAGTCATATGAATTCTTGTTGTAGCTGAAATTTTATAAGTTAAGCGTCGATTGAGGAGTGGATTCGTGGTTATCTTATCCTCTTTTTGGTAAGGGCAATTGTTGTTTATCAGTTTTGGCCTTAAGTTAAATAAAAGGAGTTGGCTATATTCTAGTACTTGCAAGTTCAACGTGGTTTGACATAACTGATTTCCATTGATTCTTGTAACATCAGACAATGAACCTCTTCGATATCATATTTTCCTATCTTGGGAAGTGGACTCCGTTTCTGTGGTACACAAGTGCTATTTGTTTAATTAAGTGACTTTGTGAGTTTTTCTATTTGGGCACTTATTCGACTTTCTCTCCAGGTTGTTTTGAGCAAAAGAGTTTTTACGAATTTTTGCTTAGCAGTGGCTAAGAGTTATTGGTAATGCTTGAGGGCATATCTATACTTTAAAACTGTTGAGTCAGCAAGGGATGCTATTTTATTTGAATTTGATCAGAATTCCAATCAAGTATTGTTTTCGGTGGTGAGAATTATATTGGCATACGAAGTAGAATTATCATTTGTGGCGTAGAGGCCAGCGAAATTGACATGGATTCAACTAAATTTTGACCTATGACTAAGAAGTGTAGCCTCAGCTAAGAACAACTTTGGTGTGATGTATCTCCTCTAAGATTTGAATATTTGGGCTGGAATTGAGCGAATATTTATGGATTTTGCTTTGCATCAGGTTTCGGAAGATGTAGTACATAATGTGAGCAGTTTCAATTTTAGACATTGGTAATTGGTAGACTCCTTGGAATGCATGTGATTTAGATTTTAGAAGAATTTTATCCCCACATTATAGTTATAAGCAGTTTTCGAGGGACAATGCTAATTTGCCCGTTTGAGAACTATAAGTGTGGCCAGGGGGATAACTATTAAATGAGTTTTCTTGTGACTGTGTCATTTCAAGGCGTGATCAATGTTCCAATCAGTTGTCTGGGTAACAAAGAGGAAGTGTAGTGGTTCCATAACCTACCTGCTTAAGAACTTATGGGTTTGTCCGAGGCTACCCTTTGTTATGCTTGACAATTGTGGGACCTTTACGTGAACGACATTCGATCATAAATTTTTATATAAATAAATGGAAGGAAGTGTTGTTGTGTGTGGTAGTTACGAAGATTACTTGTTTTAGACTTTTGGGTTTCTGTAACCATGTTGTGATGTCTTAATCGTGTTGGCTTCCCATTAACACCTGTGTAATTTGAAAAAGGTATTGTGTGTGGGGTCAATGACTTATAACAATGTTGGTGAACGGTTTGGTTCTTCACCGTATGAGTTATATGCAAGATTATGAATACGTCTATTCCAGTCAAGTGGCTTGTGACGTCAATACCTCGTGCTATCTGAACTATAAGCATGTTTTGATTTGCTTGAGTAGTTGGAATTATAGGAAAATCTTTGGGGTTGTCAAAGTAGTTGACTTGTGATTGTAAGAGAAAAATTTGACCAAGGATAAGTCGACAAGCTTCAAGGTTTTGGAAACATTGGATGAGATATTGTTTTGATTAGTCTTTTGGGAGACTATGAAAAGAAGTTCATTCTGGTTGTGGGTTATATCGTTATTTCCACATCTTGGTTTTCTTGACGGGCGAGACGATTATTCCTTATACAGTATTCAAGATTACAGTGACTGGTTATATTTCTGCTTGAGGACTGTTACTTTTTAATGTCGATTCCCTTATTGTATTTGACCACCTCTTGGACTAGATCTAAAGTTAGTTTTTACATGAGTTGAGCAGACTTGCATATCGATCGTGCAATATCATCCCCACCTTGTTATGATCTGTGTACTACATTCGTTGGGGATGTTGCATTGCAGATTAGTATATGTGTGCTACCTCTACTTTAACAGTATGAAATTTCGAGGACGAAATTATTATAAGGAGGGGAGATTGTAACATCCCGAACCTAAATTCACCGGTTTACTAGTCATTGGGACGGTAAACGACCTTTACTTTCACTTTTACTTTCGGTTTAGTACTTTTAGTGGCCCTAAAAGTTGACTTTTTGTTCGGGTCAAAATTTGAGAAAAAGTTCTTCATGGAAGTTGTAGAGGACGTTAAACCGAGCGCGTGCATATGTGGTACGTAAAAATCGGAGTTCGTATGTGAAAGTTATAAGCGAAATAGTAAAGTTACTGTTCATTGGTAGAAAGTATAAATTTGAATTTTTACTGTTGGGGCCGGTAACTTTCTTTTCCTCTCTTTCTCCTCCTCCCCGCGTTTTTCTTCCTCTCCTCGGCTCTTTCTGCAACTCCGGCCACCTCCCTCTTCCGGCCACCTGGTGGCATAAAGCCGACATCTTTGGACTCGCCTCCGCCCCCTCTTGGCACCTGTGGTGGTAACTCACGGCGGTTTGGCCGGAAAACGAGGCATCGGCCCGTAAAAGTTTACTGTAGCAGTTTGGGATTTTCGTCGATTTCCGGCGATTCCGGCCATCTCCGGCCACCAAACCGGCGTCGAAGGAGCGGTTTTTCCCATGGATCATGTTGCCCCTAGCCTTGAGCCACGGTTTGCAGTGTGGAGGTCGAATCGAAGGTTTGAAATTCCGAGTTACTATTCACAATTCGGGTTCAAACTTCTCTTTAATTGTTGAGGTACTTCCGCTCATTTTCTAACTTAGTCACAGTTGAAAGAATTAATGGGTGTGTTGAGAAGGTGCTACTGCCAAATTTTGGTGGCCATCGGAGATGGTGGCGGTGGCGGCGGTGCCGCCACTGTGGGCGGCGGTAGCGGCGGCTAGGGTAGCTTTTTAATTTCAATTTCTGGCTAGTTAAATTCTATAATTATCATAGAGCATATATGTGAAGTTTGGTGAATTTTGGAGGAGTTTGGAATTGTTTGTGAATTTTCAAAGTTTGGAGTTTTGTGGTGGAATTATGGGAAATCCGGCCGTCGGATTTCCCTCGTTTTCTTTTTGGAATATGTAAATTGAGGAATTAGAATTGTGGAAGAGATTTGGGTTGAATTTGAGAAGTATTGGAGATAGGGATTTTCGGATTTCGTTTAAGTTCGTAATTATTATATCGGATTACCGTTTATGGAAATATAATTGTGTACAGGGCAATGTCGCGAGCTATGGTTAGATGAAGGAACTCGTCTGCGTGGTTGCCCAATAGTACTGTGAGTGGACGTTTGTTTTAAATAAGTGATGCATGCATTTATTTATTAAAGCTTGTTCTATTTTATTAACATATTTTCCGAGCATATAAAGATAATTGCGAATTATCTCATGGATTTACTTTTAAATAATGATTCTCATGAAGTATTTATGTTTTGTTACCGGTTGTGAGTTTTGGTTATGAAGATGTTATGCTCGGATTCGAAATTATAAATGATGTGATTTTCGAGATTTATACTGTTTATATTATCTTTATAATCGTCGATTTGAGATTTCTGAAAGATTTTCGAAATGGGATTTCGATGGAATAAATTCTTGTTTATTTATTCGATTTTTGGCATTGGGAATGCCTCATTGACAATCTACTTATTTCTTTAGCGTGTGGGACACGCTGTCAATTTATACGACTCTTTGAGTATTTCCGAGTACGGTTGGGAATCGTACCCGTGTTTTCTTTATACGTGGGACATGGGGAAGCTTTATTGATTTATCAGTTTTTAACCACCATACCCAGGGTCGTTATATATATATATTATATTACTGGCTAGCCTATTAGTACTCCTCCCTACTTACTATGTGTTCGTAGGCGAGTAGAGGAGAGCATGGGATGCTCTAGAGTGTGGGACACTCCGACCCGAGCCAATAAGGCTCCCTTCTTTTGTATGGTGAAACTTCTTCCCCATATATTATCGTTGCTTGACTAGCGGGGCTAGTCCGATTTTCACTGTAGCCAGCGGGGCTGGTCGTATTTTCTTGAGAAATGAGATTTCGGTTTTACGATATAGTTTTCGAATGTGGTGACTAGCGAGGCTAGTCCATTTATCGTTTTGGAATTCTTGGATTTAAAGTTAAATGTATTTTTCTAATTGTTGCATGCATCGGTTATTAAAGAGAATAAATGTGGGAAAGTATGAAATCCTTTTTCCTTTGAGTTGTTTATTTTGTCCACTCACGCTAACGTTTTTCGTCTACTTTCCCCTGGGCCTTTCGGTTTCTAATGCCCAGTTTGCAGGCGTATTAGTGGAGGTCGGGCGTACATGACATTTGAGGCATAGTTGTCACTACTTCCGCAGTGTAGGATCACTTGATCCTTTACTCCTCTGTTATATCCCTGTGTATAGTAGTATTGCTCTGCATAACCTTGGGATTAGTATTTTGAGTTTGTGTTTTGTGAAAGTGGAGTTGTTGGTAATTGGGAGCAGGGTGGCTCCAGGAGTATAAGGTTGGTTTGCTTGAAGTGTTTAGTGTGTTTTACAGGTTTTTGGGTAGTCCATTTTAGAGGTGACTCTGCCAAATTTTTGGTAGAGTTATCCCTAACGTGGGCCCCACAGGGCCACCTCGGATTTCAGGGTGAAAGTCGGGGCGGGTCCTGTCAAAATCCACGAGATAAATCGTAAATAAATTCCAAAATCAATTTATATGCTCGGAAAATAATATGTTAATTAATTAAAGCATTAATTCAAGAAAAACATTTGCATGCATCCATACTTAAAAGCAAAGGTCCACTCACAGTACTATTGGGCAACCACGCAAACGAGTTCCTTCATCTAGCCGTAGCTCGCGACATTGCCCTGTACACAATTATATTTCCGTAAACGGCAATCCGATAAAATAAATACGAACCTAAACGAAACCTCGAAAAACCCTATCTCCAATACTTCTCAAATTCCACCAAAATCTCTTCACAATTCCAATTCCTCAATTTACATATTCCACAATGAAAACAAGGGAAATCCGACGGCCGGATTTCCCATAATTCCACCACAAAACTCCAAACTTCGAAAATTCACAAACAATTCCAAACTCCTCCAAAATTCACCAAACTTCACATACAAGCTCTACAACATTTCTACAATTTAATGGGCTAAAAACCGGAATTAAAACACTGCCCTACACGCTGCAGCCGCCGCCGCCACCAGCTCCGATGGCCACCAAATTTTGGCAGCACCATCATCTCATCATTCCAAACACTTTTCTCAACTACCACAACCCGAGAAAACAACTACACCTAGGTCAACAATTAAGAAAACAGTAAACCCAGATTGATGAATAGTACCAAGAAATTCAAACCTTCGATTCTTCCTCCACGGTGCAAATCGTGGCTCAAGGCTAGGGGCAAAATGATCCTTGGCAAAAACCGAACCTTCGACGCCGGTTTGGTGGCCGGAGACCGCCGGAATCCGAAGATATTGACGTTGACTCAAACTGCTACAGTAAAGTTTTCCGGCTTGGTTCTTCGTTTTCCGGCCAAACCGCCATGAGTTATCGCCGTGGGGAGGTTGGGTAGAAGTAGAGGAGTCCAACGGTGCTGGTTGTTCGTTCCCAGGTGGCCGGAAGAGGGAGATGGCCGGAGATGGCCGGAGTTGCAGAGAGAACCGAGGAGAGGAAGAAAAACGCGGGGGAGGAGGAGAGAGAGAGAAAAAAGGAAAGTTACCTGCCAACAGTAAAAATTCAAATATATCCTACTTACCATGAACAGTAATTTTCACATTTTCGCTTATAACTTTCGCATACGAGCTCCGATTTTTACGTACCACATATGCACGCGCTCGGTTTAACGTCCTCTACAACTTCCATGAAGAACATTTTCTCAAATTTTCACCCGAACAAAAAGTCAACTTTTAGGGCCACTAAAAGTATCGAAACAGAGTAAAAAGTGAAAGTAATTGTCGTTTACCGTCCAAATGACTAGTAAACAAGTGAATTTAGGTTCGGGACGTTACACGTTGACCTTCGATAGAAAGTGGGCTGCCCAAATGCTCTGGGCACCCAACCTGTTAACAACCCGAAATCAGCCTTGGCACCCAGCCTAGCGTTGCCACTCATCTCAACCGCCCTCCTCAGCCAAGTTCCTCCTGCAACGCCGGCGATCTTCCACACTACTTTCTTCCTCAGCCAAATTTCCATCCAAACTAGGTCGTCATTGCCACCACAACCCGACAGTCACAACCTAAGCTCGGCAGTCAAGGCATCAAAACTAGGGATATACATACCGATTCCACCAACAACAACACTTCGCTGTCAAGCCAAATTGTCGGGACGCCACATCGAAAAAGCATATGTTGTCCCACCATCGTCCTCCCAAAAGGTCAGGCACTCATCAACTAAATCCTTCTCCCTCAGAATTAAATCCGCAGTAAGAAATCGAATACGTCCGATCAGGATCGGAGCCAAGACCGGCCATAAAAAGACTGTAGGGAGAAAGCTGACGCCGGAGCGAGTCTGGCGCGCTATACGAGGGTGGCAAGGACTGCCGTCTTCATGCTCTGCGCCTCTAGTCGGCGCTGCTAGGGTTCCACGGGGGAGAGTTATCATATTCTTTTTTCTTAGGTTCAGTTTATGATTGATTCTTAAAAACAAAATTAGAGTATATGAATTTTGCTAATTGCAATACTTATTGCGAAAAATATGTATGTGAGGATGAATTTTAATCTATAACGAGAGAGATAAACACATAATTGTATACAACCGGTTGTATTTAAAAATTTCTCTCGTAACGTAACTATGATAAAAAATTATTCTCCCACTTAACGTAGTGGCACCATTTGTAGGTCGCTATGGAAGTTGAACTATCATTTTAGCATTTAGACCAAACTTGAGAATTCTTATTTATTATGTCACATCATTGCTGCTCTCGTTTGTTGCTTGGAAAGTTTTGAGCCTAGTGTTTCCGGTTTCCGGTTTCATGTCATGCTGGAGTTTCTGCTTGAGGTGACAGAACAATTAATCAAGCACCAATCAAATACCAAAACGATATGTGTTGATCCTTCCAAAAACTGATGTAATGAATTCCAAAGTTAGAGAGGAACTCTTGTTCATATCTCTCATTAAACCAATGAAACCAATGTCAAAATGATGGATATCTGGACTACAAAAGCAATCTTAGCAAACTCTTGTTCTTTAACAGCATGCCAATACTAATATTGGACAAGGGTTCCAAATACCGATACAACAAATTTGAATTATTCGCATGGCTTTTTTTACCATCAGAAATTCAGAATTACAGTCTTTCATATAACTAGGACCTGTGTGAACCCACCTACACCTACTTTAATGTATCAGAGGTTCTACTTATCATCACAACTCATCTTTACCAGCTTCAGCCGCAGCTCTCTGAGAATCCAATGTGTTTATCAGCCTCTCACTTACACTTAGTGCTACAGATATCATGTCAAGAATGACGCTTGGATCTAGGCCTGCACCACCCCTTTTTGTCAACCCACATATGTTCCCTTGCCTGTTGACTGAAATAGAAACAGCTAAGCTCATTTGGGATTCCTCTTCTGATGTGGCATCTACAATATAGTGCCTGCCTACCTGAAAAGCAAATGGGTGGAGATCAATAATGGGCTAAGAAGCACTGATACGGGTACGAGTATCTGGATACGATATGATCGGATACGTGGATACGGCAAATCTGAAATATAGTTGGATACGGGTACGAGAAGGATACGTCAATTAAATAATATATATATATATATATATATATTTTATACTTATCTTCTTCCGAATCCTAACATCACTCTGAGTGGCAACAACTAATATTTTTTAAAAAGGTATTAAAATATCCTTTATCCTTTTAGCATCAAACCCATAAAACCATCAGAACCATCAGATTGTCATCAAAAAAAAAAAACCAGAACCATCAGACCTTTCTAGTCGAATCGAAGCAATCAAACCCATATAACCAAAGCATCAGACCTTTCTGGTCGAATCAAAGAAATCAAACCCATAAATCCTTTCATCCTTATCCTTTTATCATCAAACCCATGAAAGCATCACACCCTTAAAACCAATCGAAGAACTTGTACCATCACAGAAGCAATCAAATTCATATGGGTAAGAAGAAGAGAGGGGAGAACGTAACGAAGCGAGCCTAATTGAAGCTCCAACCTCCAAGTTCCAGGTGAATCGAAGAAGAGGAGAAGAGAAGAACAAGTCTGATTGATCTGTAGTCTGTGACTTGCGAAGAAGATGAGAAGAGAAGTGAATGACCAAGCGGCGTATCCGGTTTATTTACATACTACGTATCCGCAAAGGATACTGACGTATCCAAACCGTATCCAATCTGGGTCCGCGTATCCGAGCGTATCCAAGCGTATCCAAGCCGTATCGTACCCGTATCCCGGATCGATACGGGATACGAGGCCAAATTGCCGTATCCGTGCATCATAGATAATGGGCAATAACCATGAAGTTTACTAAAGGGCAGAAGAGATGGGTCAAAATTTATCACCTTCGTTAATGTAACAATGACAGGGACCTTGGATGTGTCAAATTGCAGAAATTCCTCGTCGCTTATGTCAACCTCTGGTTGCTCATCTCCTGATGCACCAGCTGCAACATTTACTCTTGGGATGCCTGTATTGCTCAAAGCAGCCTTTGGGAATATGAGTTTTTATCCTCACATAATTTTATATAGAAATACCAATAAAAGTGCACTTAGTTTTAACTTTTCCTCTTTTTCTTTTGACAGAAATTAAGATTTCCAATGAAACACATATAATAGGAGACTCAGTTGACATCACGAAATGGCCACAAACTCTGACCACCAAAGAAAAAGAACATGGCTTAAATGATTGTAAAGACCGGTTGGCTAAGAGAAACAGGCTCAAACTAGTAGAGGCAGGAAAGACTCAAGTGTGTTTATTACTTTATTTATGTATCTTCAATTTCAGTCTTGACAAGCTCTTTAAATGATAAACTATCATTCATCTATTCTCTATACCTCTCTCTGAAACTAAATATATAGACCTTATAACCACCAGCAAATTCGTATATTATCCTGTTCATTTATTTGCATAAAAAGAAATTAAATAAGATTTAGTTCTAAATAATTAAGAATATCAAGTACCTTAATAGCAGCACCTAGGGCATCTAGTAGATTTCCGTCTGAACTAACAACAAGGCCTTCAATGTAAAGATCCCAACAAATCTTTCCTTCCACAATAGCCAGAGAAGAGAGGTCAATTCCAGCACCTGGGACAAATAAAGACAACCATTTTATCAACAGTAAGCTGGATTAAAATGCTTGGACAATTAAAAGATAAACATTGACCGAAGAGAGAATGCACATAGAAATGAAAAGATAAACATTGACCAGTACTATTTAATTGTGCTCCTCTGATTTCATTGAGTACAGACCTGATCCACTTTTACCACCTAATAGACAACGCTGAAGAGCAACTGAGAGTTCTGAGGACAGCTCCTCACCCCCTCTACCCTGTAAAAATGAAACAAGCAACAGCTTTACAAGAAGTGTACAGGCCTGGGTCATACAAAGGCAAAATAGGTTTTGCAATAGTCTAGTAGTTCATAACCAAAAGGAAAAGTTTGCATCAGAGGATTACAGAAAGAAAACAAATAACCAGAAATTGAAATTTAGTTTCCAAATTTTATCATTATGCAGTAAATTAACCCTTTTTAGTGAGACTACAACCTTATTGTTTTTTCTTTTTTCTCAAATCTGTTTTTGTAAGAAGACTATATATTCATATCATTATGTTCTTTGCACCTCATACATCGAAGTGAAGTCTTCAACTAGCATACAAATGAAATATTGAAGAGTGTGTGTGTATTATATCCTTAATTAGTTTCTTCATGGCAAGAGTTCCACATGATAGTAGTACTAAAGAAACAAAAATGTCTTTTCAGCCTCAATCGTGAAGTAAAATATGAGATGGTAGCAGATATTAAAAGTGCTAACCTCAAACATTGGTGCTGCAGTTGGACTGCAATCAACATTTATAGAGACTTTTCCTTTGTCAGGATGCAATGCGCTCGGCCTTCCAAGTTCAGCCTGCACTTGTTCAAATATACAGCAAGTGCAATGAGAAGGCAGGGTTTAATAAACAAGACTAAAAATGGAAGTATTGAAGGAATTCTAAAAGCCAACAAAACTAAACAGCTTAGCATTAAGCCCATGTGCTACCTTCACACTGGCAATGACTTCTGTGGCACCAATCCTGACCCTTGCTGAACCATTTGACTGCAAGAAGGCCATGAAAATGCAGCTTATAACAACATAAGTAAAATTAATGTCAACCGGGAATATCTAAATTTGAATGAAGCATATCAAACCTGGGAAATGTTTCCAGTTTCAACAAAGATGGGTCTAGGCGACAATCTTTTCCGACCATCAGTGCGAAGGTCCTGAGCAATGCCACCCTGTATGAAATACTTCTCTCCTATAGATAATCCCACCATTTCTGAATATACAATATGCAGGAAACCATTAGTTCTGAAAAAACGAGAAAAAAAAAAAATTAGTATACAGCAACTAGATTGTTACTAAGAACTAGTACCAGTTATTCATTGTGACAATAAGAACTCAAAACATGCATAAAACAACATCTAATCATTCTGACCCCAACATCTAATCATGCATAAAAACTGGGTTCTTCAAAACGCATAAAGAAAATTAACTCTTTCAACTCCTGTCCAATAAATCAAAACAGCAACTTCAAAAGAAAAAGAAAAGGAACAAATACGCCATAACCTTGATTCAAAAGCCATCGTTTCAGTCCCTGCTAGATTGCAGATCTGGAGATGTGTTCAGGGTATCCTTGCAGAAAAAGGGGAAGCCCCCGGATTTGAGGTGATCGACGGCGTCGTTGACTCTTTGGGATTGCCGCAGAATCGTAGATCTACCAAAGCAGCGGAAGAGGGATGGAGCAGACTGGACTACTGACCAGTTACAGGGAAATCGGGTGAGAGTGAGAGAGTGACTGACCTAGTGAATCTTTTGAGTTTGGAGTTGCTCTGAGGGCAAAAGGGGAATTACATCAACTCATTTGCCGCCCTCTTCACTTGATTTTCCCGCCAAATTACATCTAATCCCTAATTTCCCAATTCTTCATCTCCGACCTCTCTCTTTCTCTCTCTCTGTCAGACCTAGAGGAAACACATCTGAGCCAGCAATGGACATGGACATGGACGAGCTCGAATTGCTTGAAGCCAACTATCAGCTCCACGAAGATTGCACGGAGCTCGAACCGCCGGAACCCTATCCAGAAGAAGAAGACCAACATCCTACCGGTTCCAAATCGCCACCGTCGACTGACCACCAGCAGTCTACTGAAACCCAAATCAACGGCCACAAGCGTTTGCGACCAGAAGACGAAACTGCCGAAGCTCCCGGACCATCTGACGAGAAACGAAGCAGGATCGAAGATGAGGATTGGCTTCGATACTCGCCGCCACACCAGAGCGATCCTGTTGTTGAAGAAACAAGTGCTGATCTTGTGGAGGAGAAGATTGTGTCTAGGTATGCCTCCGAGATCGACGGTGATTTCATTCCGGTGACGGCGCCGGGTTTGGGCGATAGGGTTTATGCCAAGATTTCTAGGGTGGAGATGGAGGAGCGTCCACAGAGATTGCATGGAACTGGACAATCTCAATCTGGAGGTAGAACCAAATCTTTGCTTCGTTTCATTTCTTGCAATGTGTTGTTTACAGTTGACAAGTTCGGTGATTTTTGCAGGTCTCATTTCGGAACCTATTGATGTTCTACTGCAAAGACTGGAGCAAGAGGCATTTACAAGGGTATGGTAAATTACTGTCCTTCGTTTCAAAGCTCAAAGTGGCTTACATTTATCAATGTCATGCAGCCACTTCAGTCCATGTTAGATAGTTCAATATTGTAAGAGGCACATACTTTGTATATATGATCTAGACATATATAATGGCATACATATCATCAGTATAGTCTGATCGTAGGAGGACGTGCTAAAGCAAGCTGATTGTCTCTTAAAATGTGTTACTAAGAATTCAGAACAACTCGAGTGAAAATGATTTATCTACTTTTCTATGATCTGCTCCATGAGATACCAAGTCTTCTCTTACAACATTGTTTGAATATTAACTTTCACCGTATCCATTACTGAAAGATATTCATGATACGCTACAAAAAAATGAGACATTGAATACAGACTAGTACTAGGAAGGAATTTTGTTCTTAAACAAATAACTTTTTCTCTCAATGTTGAAGGCCTTGCAAGCCAGTTCCAGAGGTCAAAGTGATGTGATTCTTCCCGAAACACCAGTTGTGCATGAACGACTTTGGGTGGATAAATATGCTCCAAACTCATTTACTGAGCTTCTCAGCGATGAACAGACAAATCGTGAGGTATTCGTTTTAATGTTTTTTTTTTTTTTTTTTTTTTGCTTCAGGTAGAAGTTAAAGCTCCAGAAGGCATATATGTTTTTATGTACCTTTTTCATCCCTAAAAGATATCTGCCGCTCATCATTAACTAACTTTATGTGGTTTTCCCATTGTAGGTCCTGCTTTGGCTAAAACAATGGGATTCTTGTGTTTTTGGATCAGAGATTAGGAGCACATCAGATGAGGTTTTGTCTGCTTTAAAACGACATTCTTCTATCACTCAACATCAAAAACTTTCCGAGTCAAAGTTTCCGAGAAGTAACAGAGGATCCAGATGGAATAATGAAAAAATTAAGCATTTCAATGGTATGAATCATGAAAATACTAATTCAAAAAGCGTTCAAGAGTTGTCAAACAATTCCCGGTCTACTGGTCCGCCAGAACAAAAGGTAATGCATATTAGTCGGATAATGTTCAGACATATCATTCTTGTTTGCCTGATGAAAATGCTTGCTCAATGCATTTTATGCCTTCTAAAATGGAGCTCTATTGCTTCAGGTACTTGTGAAATAATTTCTTGAGATTAGCTATAATGTCAGACTAGACAACACTAAGTTAAAGTAGATATATATATATATATATATATATATATATATGTCTTAGTATTAAATGGGCTCAAGTTAGACAACACAAAATAAAATCAAAATTTACAATAGGTGTTAAGTCAGAAGTATAATCAGTTGCATGAGAAGATACTTTTGTTTACTATAATAACTTTTCTTAACTATCTATGGGAGTTAAAGCTCCAGAAGGCATATATGCTATATATAATTTTCTCTTCCTCAAAAGACTTTGTAACCCTCACTTTGCTTTACTGATGATAACAGAAGCCATAATGTGGTATTGGATACTATGGTGTTGTGTTTCCGTGTTTGTGTCTATATCTGTGCTACATAGGACTAACTCTTAGAATACTTTTTGACTGGCCAGAAAGGCATTATCATTTGATTTGGATCTCATGCTTATTATTGGGATTTCCAAAAGGATATGTCATTTAAGGGATGTTTGTTTTTCTTAATACGTCGTAAGTTGCAAAGGGACACTTCTTTTTATGTCCACTTTGATGAATTCAAATTGTCAATTTTGCTTCTTAATATTTACAGCTTTCCCAATATTGTCACCATTTTTTTTTTTTGGAGGGGCGGGGTTCACTAACATAGTTTTCATAATCGGCAGATCCTCTTACTTTGTGGCCCACCAGGGCTCGGAAAGACTACACTTGCACATGTGGCTGCAAAGCATTGTGGATACCGAGTGGTGGAGGTATATTGTGTACTTCTTACTAGCAAACACTTAATCAAGAGTAATTTATGGCCATATCTTGATTATACTTCAATCAAGAGTAATTCGGTATCATTTGATGTCTTACTTAGGAATTACTTGTTAGGCTACAAGTATCATTTTTCTCAACGTTTTGAACACATTTCAAATCTGTTCGTGTCTTTGTAGTTATTTTATTTAACTCCCTTCGTTTCTTTATAAGAGAGGGGGGGGGGTGTATACGTGTAAATATAGTCCACACACGCACACATATATATGCATACAGAGGACATATATATAGTCTGGCACTATATATTAAACACTTCCAAAATATCCTCCTTCCATACTAATATGATAGATTATTTATCTCCATTTGGGGTAAGTATGGGTCACTGCTTCTTGCAAAGAGAGGATTCTTTCACTTCTTTTGAGAATGCCTATGGTTTACTTTGTATTCTGACACTTTCCTTTGTAGAAAGAAACAATCATATAAGGCTTTTGTACTGTAGCAAGTTTAGTTGAGAAGAGACTTATTTACTCCATAAGGGTTTCATGCTTTGTAGGTGAATGCTAGTGATGATCGATCATCATCAACTATTGGAGCTAAAATTCTTGATGTTGTTCAGATGAACTCAGTCTCAGCCGACTCAAGGCCAAAGTGTTTGGTTGGTTGTTTTCATTTTTTATGTTAAATATTTTTTATTGTGTGTGCACATGACAAAAATTAACTGCATCTCTGCATGTCTTCCAGGTGATTGACGAAATAGATGGGGCACTTGGTGACGGAAAAGGTGCGGTTGAAGTCATTCTAAAAATGGTAATTGACATGGGTTTAAATTAGTCTGTGTTTCAGGAGGTGTATCAGTGGCATTGATTCTTGTCTCAGGTTATCCTCAAATGATTTTTTTTTAATCATATTCATCACATTTAGTTTCCCATCTGACACGTGTGTATAGGTTGGTGGCTTAGGTAGCTCATACAGTACTTGTATGTTAGTTTATTCCCACATCTTAAGAGTTGAGAAATTAAAATCTATCACATAAGAAACATGGCGACATATTAAAAATGGAATACAATACCTTAAACACCTGCAAATGTGTAAGATGATTATAACTATTTAATTAAAGGGTTTATGATATATAGATTTCCTTGGTAATGATTGGGCTCTTTATTTATTGATCCACGGTGCCAAGGATTAGGATAGTGTCATGCTACAATCATAAACTCATTTTGTTTTGGGTTGTTTACCACATATCTTTCTTTGCATGGTGTTGGAAATTTAGATGCTTCCAGAATTGTTTGAGTTGGGACTCAATCTCTAACTTAGGATTAACATGCATTGTCATATGATTTGTGTGCTCATTTATTTGCTTATATATGTGTACATTTAAGCATGGCCTTGAGATTTATCTAATTTCCATGATTTCCATAATGTATAAATTTTGAGGATGGATAAATGAGGCCAGGCAATGCTGGCTGTTGTACTTCTGTTACCACTTGCTAAATTAAAGTTGTTTTATCATCTCATTAGTGCTTTACCGTATGATTTATTCTTATTCATCTGTTGTGCACGCAGGTTTCTGCTGATAAGAAGTCTGATATGGAGAAGGAAAATGTTAATAAAGAACAAACATCAGGAAAGGCATCTTCAAAAAAGGGGCGGAAATCTGCATCCTTGTTAAGACCTGTAAGTTCTAAATATTAGTCAAGGAGTGATCAACTTTTGCCCCAGTATATCATAATATGTTGGCTTTTCTTTTGTAGATTATTTGCATATGCAATGACCTATATGCACCTTCGTTGAGACCATTACGTCAGATAGCGAAGTAAGTCTTCCTCACCAATCACTCAGTTAATATATCATTGTAAGTAATGTTTAATCTCTATTGTCAAAGCATAATGTACACTTTGCTTCTACCTCTTACGAAACTGGGGGTTGTAATCATATTGATAATGGTAGACGTTTTCAGTTATTTATTTTTATTTTTTGTGATTTCCATTTCAATAATAATCAACAAGTACAGCTAGTTTTAAATTGTGCCTCATGAGGCCATAACAAACATTAATTAATAATATACTTGTATTGATGTGGAGTTCTTGAGGAGTTATTAGCTTGAAAACATTACTTGCGCCCTTTTTTATTTTCATTTCATTTTAATAATAATGGCAACAAGTACAGCTGATTTTTAAATTGTGCCTCATGAGGCTATAACAAACAGTAATAATAATATATTCGTATTGATGTGAAGTTCTTGAAGAAGTATTAGCTTGACAACATTACCTGCTCTTGTACAGGGTTCATGTTTTTGTTCAACCAACAGTGAATCGAGTGGTGAGCAGGTACATTTGCAGAAGGAAAATGCTTTATTGGGTCCCTTGTCATATAAGCTGAGATGTTTGGCACATGAGTTGGATAGTATAATGCCATGTTATACTTTTGTCCTTATACTTTTGTCCTTGGTTTCTCTTTTGACCAGTTAAATTCTGTAGTTTTTTTGGTTACAGTTAAATTCTGTAGTTTGCCAACTTACAAAACCTATTTCATTAAATGACGTGGCTCCAAATCGTTGACCTTGTCATATTTGAGGTGGTTCAGAATATTTCTCTTGCCATGGGGTCTCTAAATTTGAGGCCATAACAATCAATTTGTGTTAAATTGGTACTTTGGGGATGAAAGTGGAAAATGGCCTAAACTACAAGACCAACAGTGTAATTTAGTGTACGAATAGTTTGTGTTTTTTTGTGGAAATGGCTCTTGTTCATGTACCCAAAAAAGAAATTGAAAATCTAATTATGAAATAATTAGGATATGTAATTGCTCACCATCTTTATCAGAATTCTTAAAAGGTATTTTACTATTAGCTTTTGTATACCACATCCCGGTGTTCATTCACTATGTTTTGGTATAGCTACTAGGCTAGTTGATGTACATTGTCTTAAAACAATGCCTTTTACTTGTATGTACTGCACTTGTTTATTGGACTGAATCAGGGGCACCATCACGTGTGTTGATCCCTTTTGACTTCTTTCATGGGTTTTCATCGCACCTATCTTAGAGTGGTCTCAATTTTTGTTAATTGTCTATTACAGGCTTAAATATATATGTAACAAGGAAGGAATGAAAACAAGTTCCATTGCACTTACTGTACTTGCAGAGCATACAGGTGATTTATGTATTCCTTTATTGGGAGTTCACTCCATTCTATCCAACCTTTGTCTTCTTCTAAATTTCACACCAGCTTCTATGTTACAGAATGTGATATACGTTCATGCTTGAACACTCTTCAGTTCCTGAACAAGAAGAAGGAAGCACTCAACGCCGTAAGAGTTTTATCCAGTCGTGCTGTTTTGCAGGCTATGAACTAATTAAGAAACCGGCATGCTAACAGATTCATGACTTATGTAAACTTTAATAATTGCTAAGCTCTACAACATTATCTAGGATGATTTTGTTCGGTGAGGCAAACTGAGAGCGGTAGGAAGTATGATACATAGAGCAGAAAATATGATTTTCTTGTTGTAATATTTGTGACTAGGAAGTCCACTTTATAGTAGAGAAGGGGCCTACCGTGTTTAACCTCAAAGGTCTGCATCATCTCGAAGGTGGGGCCGGTGTATTCTTTGAATTACCCACTTTCTCGCACCTCACCCTCAAGAACAAAAAAAGGCCTTTATCAATTTAGCTCACCAGTATTTATTTACAAAGTCACTGTTTGAGGGTTGTGGGTATTAAATATTTGCAAAACCATCTGTTAAGGTTTTGGAGCACATTAACAACCATCTCTCATGATAGAAGATCATGTCAGAATGATGTACTGAACTGTCTCTTAGTATTATTTTTGAAATTCCTGAACTGCCATCTCATTAATAGTTTAGGAGTTCTGCATGAGGTTTAATCCAGTGTAAGAAGAATATCTAAAGTCTTCTTGTCCTACTGAAATGGGGAGGTTTTTGAAATTGTAGGGGTTAAAAGTCAGGATCTCCCACTGCTTTATTTTCATTTTTCAAAGTGGAGTGACTTGACAATTTACACTAGTTTAATTTTCTCATTGTTTACTTTCTTAGTGGGATATTGGCTCTCAAGTGGTTGGTCGAAAGGATATGTCAAGAGGTGTGTTTGATGTCTGGAAAGAGGTAACATACATAAGTTCACTTATGTGTTTCTGAACTGCTCTATCTCTCTTTTGCGTAATCTTATGTTTGAGGATGATACTCTCCATTTAGATCTTCCAAAAGAGAAAACCGAAGAGGCAGCAAAGAACAAATAACAGTTGTGGAATAATATCTAGTGAATTTGACTCTTTGCATTCTCTCATTTCTCACCGGTATGTTTTAAGTTCCAGCAAGCATCATATGGCAACTGATTTCAAAAATTCGAACTTCCACCTTACCTGCTCAATGAATTTGCAGTGGTGACTATGATTTGATTGTGGATGGTCTTCATGAAAATGTTTTGCATCTTCCTTATCATGATCCAGTGATGCAAAAGACTGTGAGCCACCTGATTTGACTATATGGATTACTTGAGATGTGCTAAAACTAGACATTTGACTATAATTTCTCTCTTTTCCAAAGGTCAAATGCTTGAATAGCCTTGGTGTCTCTGACCTTATGAACAAATATATTATGCGTACACAACACATGTCCCTTTATGGTAAAGACTTTTCATTATCTATCATCTCTCTGTTCAGAATGCTTTCAATAAATATACTTCTTTGACTCTTTCCCCTCTTTTCTTCTCTGCAGCTTATCAGCCTGTTATTGCCATAATTGTACATCGTTTAGTAGCCCAAGTGCAGAGACCGAATATTGAATGGCCAAAATCTTATTATAGGTATATCCAAGGGTGCAGTGTTTTGAAGTGTTATAAATGTAGAACATAAAAACTCGTAGTTTCATACCAATTTGAATCCCTTGCATAACTTCAGGTACCGGACAATGTTAATGGAAAAAGTGGACAGTTTGAAGTCTTGGTACAACACAATTCCACCATCTATTTCAAGGCATTTTTCAATTAAGTCCTTTGTAGAAGACTCAATTTCATTGCTGTTACACATCCTATCACCCCCAACTCTAAGGCTGGTAAGTTACATGCATTTCTGCTACATTTTCTCTCTCTTTCTCTCTCTCTCTCTCTCTCTCTCTCTCTCTCTCTTTATTAATATAAAAGTTAAAAGTTAAAATAATTTTTTTTTAGGAGATTGGTTGCAGTTTCATATTTCACCATGAGTAAGGGTATCTATAGTGTAGTTGTATATGTTATATGTTATATGTTATAGATATAGCAGTTACACTTTGCACTAGTCATGTCTGCAAGTTCAAGAGGTTTTTAGTTTCCGTCTTGCTTGTTTGTTTTGCTCATGTGATCTAACAGTCAATTCTTTTGAGAATTGAGATAGTTTGAGTGTCTTTGACAAAATTTATGTTAGTTGTTTTTCTCACGTATTTATGCTTGATTTCAGTAATATGCTATCTATTTCTTCTCAAAAAAAAAAAAAAAATGCTGTCTATTTCTTATTTAATCAATGAATGTACTGTAGAACATATCACCAAAATTTTCCTCTTATAACTATATTGCTATTATTGTTGAAGGACATGCTGCTAGAGTTTGTCATATTCTTATTCTGTCCACAGATTAATGTGATTGAAGGAATATCTTTTGAATCTGCACTTGATCAAATTCACTTATTGACAATGTGGTCGTCCAATTGTTTGTATGTAACTTGGATGATGAACTTTTTTATTTTTTCTTACTCTTTTATTCATCTATTGTTAGTGCCAATATAAGCCAAAAACGAAAAAAGCAAAAGATAGGGACAAGCTGCATCTCTGTGAAAAGAAAGTCGTGTGAAATCGCAACAACTATGTTGCCCTTGGGTTTTAACTCTTTCTCTCTTATAAATTTTTATTTTATTCTACCAAATATTTTGATTATTTTCATGATCATCAACTATAGTGACTGGAAGTGTGAATTGCATTTGTCCCTTGTTGGGATTTCTACTACCATGGCTTTGAGAATCATACAGATCTATTTTAGGAAATGCATATGGGTACAACTAGCTTTATTCCAGTGTGGTAGATCCATAGATTGTTGCCATTTTCTGCTTTCTTTCTCTATATGCATGCCTGTTTCTCATGTATTATCTGATGAAGTTATGACATATTGCGGTCCTGGTCATTGTTATTGTTTATGATATAGTCTGGTATATTTCACAGGCCTCATTGCACTTATTATCAGAGAAGGAGAAGAATGATCTGGCTCAGTTAGTTAGCACGATGGTCTCCTATTCTATAACACATAGAAGGATTAAAGCTGATCCTGTGACTGGCAATCTCGGGCATCAAGCAGCTGATGTGTCGGAGCTGTCTTTTGATCCCCCCATTAATGGCTTTGTTAACTTCCAGGTTTGAGTTGGTTGTGGTTGTAGGATGTGTTTTACTTCATTTTATGATTCACACTAATTATATCTTTCTTACAATCTAATAGGGCTACAGATCTGGCCATCATGTACTTGCCTCAACTATGAAACAGATGTTGGCGCACGAGGTGAGTGATGATTTTTTCAAAGTTTAGTAATGTATGCAACTCTCTGCCAAAAAAAAAAAAAAGTAATGTATGTGACTGTTTAATCACCAGAAAAAGGCTAACTAAGTCAGCTGACTTGCTGAATTTTCTTACCTCAATGTGTGAGCAGACTTTAAGGAATGGGAATTATTGAAATATCCTCGAATTCTTAGAAGTTCATATCTGGGTGATGGGGGTGTTTTATCAAATCCCATCATAAACTCTCTCTACCGTTAGAAAACTCAACTTAACTGAAACTAATGCATTTTAAATCTAAATAAACTTCATCGCTTAGGGATGTGAATAAGTCTAGTGAGGCTCATCTAAGGGTGTGCCTCAAAAAATGATATAGTTTAGATTCATCGTATGACCACCACTTGAATACATGCATGCATCCTCACAGTACTTGAATTACTTGAAACAACATATAAATTAGGCAAACCTTATTACAAGCTCATGCCTATTGTATAAAGGAAAATATGGAGGTGTATATATTTATTATAATTTTGTTTGCCTCAAGTGGTTTACAACTCTTTACAATGTATGTTTATGCTTACTTGTATCTTCCCTACTCATGTTTATATTTGGAGGATCAAGATACATTTACATTCAGAGTATCAATCATTTAAAATATGCCATTTCTTAGGTGTGATATCTACTTTCCTAAATTAAGTTATTAGGTGCTATAAGTTTCCTTTTATTAGTAGAACACCTTAAATAATGATTAACATCTCCCTATTTTCTTAAAACAATTTGAAGTAAATTTTCCATTTTAAAAAATGCATTGCTAAAACAATAAGCATGAGAATTGCCTTTTTTGGTCTTTTTGTATGCAAAGTTTTCTTCCTAAAAGTTACTGCACTCAATAGTAGTTCCCTTCGTTAACTTAAAATCCATTTGTGTCAGGTTGAAAAGCAAAGGATTTTGCAAGCAAGCATTGGGAGATCTGCACAGTTGACAGATGGATACAACAAGGAAAACCATGCTTCTTTAAGGCTAGAAACTAGGAGATTACAATCTGGTAGAGTTGATCATTTAGGTGCATCTGCTGTGAACAATGGAAAGTCAGAAAGCATGTCAAATCCCAGTAGCGGTGTTTTACCTAACTTGGGCACTGGGAATACCCCAGTGAGTACAAAGTTAAACTCTTCTGGATGTATGAGAAAGCCGTCTGGTGGTTCCTCTAGTTTCTTTGATAGGTATTATCTATTATTCTATACTATGTGTTTATTGGTATTTTTTTCTCTTATGATCATCAATGGGTCCACTACGTCCACTAATAACCATAATTATTTGTCTTCTTGGTCTCATCTCCTCTTGTATACTTGAAAACAGGTTTAGAAAGCTTGGTAAAGGTTCTCAGAACACTGCTGAGGCTGTGCGGAAGGAAGCAACCTCTGAGAGAGATTCACGTCCTTTGGTCTTTAAATTTAATGAGGTGCGTAATCATTCATAGTTCTTCAATTTCTTCAGTAGTTAATTTCAAAATTGCATATTGTAAGGTTCATACATCTGTACACTGGAATGGTTACATATTAATTGGTTGTTGTTGTTCATATTATGATGCACTAAATGGCTTTGGCTCTCAATTTGCTTTAGAGGAAGATTATTATGCAAGGACAAGAACACATTGTAGCAGTAACATATACTTAAGAAAAATGTTCTTATCAGATGCATTTCTATTTGTGTCTACATAGTGTGGGGAATCAAGGACAATACTAACTGTTCATCTTTCCGCTTCTTTTTAGTGAGATTTTTTTTTTAATTTTTTTTTTAACAAAACCATGGTATTTTGATGTGTAGCATGACTTCTCTTTAACCTCATCTATTGGATCTGTATGCTTTAGAGGAAGAATAATAGTAACCGATTCTTTTTTGAATTTAATTAAGAGACATTCATGGTCTACCATCTTTCCCACATGACAGTATCATCTTTAACTACATGGGTGCGAAAGTACTCAAAGCATACATATAGACGGTTATTTCCTTACTGTGGATTACATATCTTAGCTGCCACTGGCAGCTTTGAAAAGGAAAAAGAAACAAATGACTTTGTCCTTCCCACTAGTGAATTGAACTTTTAACAAGTTGCGGTTAGTAGTCACATGTTGGCAGTTGAATTTTTCATGGCTGTTGATAGTGTTTCATGTTTCATACAGGGCTTTACAAATGCAGTTAAAAGGCCAGTTCGTGTTCGGGAGTTTCTGACGTAATGATCTAGGCTCTTGTAAGAATCATGGTGGTGCTGTATAATCACATGTATTTTTTTTTTTTTTGAATATATGGGGGCCAAATGGCCCAAACAACAAACAAACAAAAGTAAATCAGGAAGCAACAACTACATTCCTAATTCTAGCAGTTTCACACAAGTCATCAAGAGCAGCATATTCACATGTATATTTTGTTATAAGTAATTCTTCAATATATAGTAGATTACTCTTTTAGTTAATATTAGCTTTTCAATCTCTGCAGTGCCCTTGATGGTCTATTTGGAAAGTTTGTAGATGTGTTCTTATATGTGATGCCGTTTTCTTAGAGTAATGATTTGCTCGTATGTTCAATTTAATGGTTTCTTCAAGGGATCAATGATTCTTTACCATTAAGCAAAAGCCGCACTGTGTCACAGAGACTGCACTGTATTGGTATTTAATGCAATATCAACCAAAGAAGGGGGAAAATCACATATGGCGGTAGTAAGGAGAAGAAAAGAGAAAACACAAACAAACTAGAATTGAAAATATAAATGAACTTTCAGCTTAATGTGCTTTGGGAAAAAATTCAAACCAAAAACAATGTAGGATTTTTTTTGTACATTAACATGCATGTATATTGTTTGGAAAATTTACAGGGATCAAACATCTAGAGCTCTACATGAAACCTTCACTGGTGGTAGCTATGTATACTTGTGTTCTTTTTTGTTGACATATGTGTGTCATTATTAGTATAGATTAATATTACTGTTATTATCATATCTTTATCTCTCCACCACCAGCACCAGTCATACCACTGCCAGGAGGATTGAGTGTCAGCCAAAGCAAAGACACTGTAATAGCGAGCAGTCCCGCCCATACATATACGATGGTAGGTATCCTTCCTCTCCTTCCCATTAAGCCTTTCATAAATGGGTACATGTGAGCCAACACCCAAAAACTGAAGAAGAGTCCTCCGAGTAGCTTATTCCATTGGGGTATGACAGCGTATAAGGTCCTTGATATTCCAATGACAGCTGCAATAATGTTGGTAACTATGATTAATAGTGGCATGATGAAGAGACTTGTCCATTTGACTATGTAAAGATCAGCGTAAATGTCATCTTCGTCATCGCCGGCAGACTTGGAGGTTAAGGTGAAGGAAATTTCGATGCCCGCTATGACTTTGAGGAGTCCCTGGATGACAGCGGCAAGGTGTGCACTGGTTCCACCAATGCACCAAAACTGCTCATTACGCCACCATTCCTCAAGACCAATGCCGGACCATCTGACTTCAAGTATGGAGATAAGAATGAGACATATCGTGATGGTAAGGAGGTAGGAAAGGAAGGGAATATTTAGACCTGCCACTATGAATTGTCCTGTAAAGAGGCAGAGTGCAGGGAGGAAACAATAAACCACCAGAAAGACTGAGGTGAAGGGATATATGCCGACATTGAGGTATGCAATACGCTGTAGGAACTTGAGGCGTCGGCATGCCAGGAATGCATTGTTTCTAGAGTAGAAGATTTCCACTGAACCAGTGGCCCATCGAAGCACCTGGTGCAATCTGTCTGTCAGGTTGATAGGTGCAGTGCCGCGGAATGCGTCACGCTTGGTTATGCAATACACAGACCGCCATCCACGATTGTGCATTCGGTAACCTGTCACCACATCCTCTGTCACCGATCCATAAATCCAACCTATCCTGTCTCCCCATTCGGTGTTTTCCTCAAACCTGTACGTACATTATAGAATTATTAATTAATGTACGTAGATGTATGCAATAGTACGCTAAATGAAGAAACATACCAGCAGGAAATAACAGCAACCGCTTCGGCAACAGTGGGTGCATCGAGTGGGGGACGTGGTTCTAGCAGGGCGCCAGGAGGGCGGCCATTCTTGACTGTTTCATGATCAGCAAGAGGCCGTCCTTGAAACTCAGCAACAGCTATGGAATCAGTGAATACTTGAGAATTTCCAAACTTGATTGGAAGTCCCAAGTCGGGGTGTTCTGCTAGAGGCGCTGCTTCGTCTCCTTCTTCAGAAGGCCGTAATCTTACAGAATCCATAGTCTGATATTGTGGTGCTGGAGCTTTTTTGTGCCCAAATACCCCCAGGTACTCATGCGCCCTTGGCGGGTGGAAGCCGTAGAGTGCAAAACGCCTGAACATGCACCCAGTTCCCACATACACTGGCCCTTGCAGACCGTCCAAGGCTCTCATATTTCCATCAAAGAAGACTGTGTTATGATTAGCATAACGATCAGATGGATCGATCCCTTCGAATCTCTGAGGGAACTGTATGTAGCAAATGCGATCTCCTCCACGGTCCATCATGAAGCACATTCCTTCCCTTATAGCCTTGGAGTTATAGATATAATGGTCACAGTCGAGATTCAGTATAAATGGGCCGTTAGACAATACTGCTGATGCTCTAACCATGGCATTCATGGCTCCTGCCTTCTTGTTGTGGTCGTAGCCAGGACGCTTTTCCCTGGACACATAGGCAAACATGGGGACCCGAATGTCCACTCCTGTGAAGTCTAGTTTTTTCTCGTCAAGAAAACCCATTACGGGCTCCACATCTGGGACCTTACTCATCACCTGTAGGATGCCAGCATGGTCTCCCTTTTTATGATCAGCACAAGGTTCCAGCCATGTCCCCGGCCAGTGTGTTCCGTCGGCCATCCACGTGGCCTTGGGGACTGTGGAACCTGGCTCATCAACAGCATTATCACCCAATGGCTCTATTGATCGAGCTGATCCACCAGTACTTGTTTCCTTTGTAAGCTTCCTTTCCTCTCTACAGTTATACATTTCACATCGCTTACGTATTACATCAGGCAGACCGTTGATCCTGACCTTGAACTCATCATACTCTCTCTTGATCCAACGCCTGTCCTTGACAAAATCGGGCCGCTTCTTGTTCTTGGTTGGGTCTACCTTGCTGTTGAAGTAACTGTCTGGATTCCTTGGCTCTATGTTGTGTTTTCGGCAAAAGGGTACCCAGACCTGCACCAGTACTATTATTTAATTAGCTACACAACTAACATTTCATGCATTGTCGAGAATGCATTACGTACCTCAGCAAAGGCTACAGCCTCGGCCATGGCCTCAAATGTGAGAATGGCACCGCCATCATCTGAAATGTAGGCTGAAAGTTTTTCCACAGGGTAATCAACAGCAAGGATGGAGAGCATGGTATTGGCTGTGACAAGCGGCGGTTCCTTTTCTGCATCGGCAGTGGACACGAATACATCGACACCAGGCAGGTCAGACCTTCCGGTGGGGTTTTGCGGCGAGGGCTGCTCAAACTTGTCATGTAGGGCAGACAAGTCTGTGGCACGGTTTATGGGATTCATTTTGGGAAGTATGTCTAGTAGCCATGAGATCGCAAACCAAATCTCACAAACTATGGAAATCCCCCATAGCCACATTGCATCTGGGTTTGGATTCTGTATTCGCCACACTAGGAAAAATAAAAGTACTATCAGACGAATCACCACCAATAACCTACAGTAGATTACAAAAGCACCGGTTAATTAATTTGATCCATAACGAAGGAAAACAATATTGAATCAAATGGTTAGTTACCCTTGTTTGAACAAAAATAAGGGAAAAAAAAAAGTTACCGGTAAGGGCTAAGAATAGCAGGAGGAACTGAAATCTTCCTGGTGAGTGGTTTCCATGGCTTGTCGTCAATAAAGTCCTGCATGTTCATATCGCCTGTGGGCCCATTATACGAGTCCTCGTCCTTCTGCGACCAAAACGCGTTTCCGATGCCGTACGTTCCCTTCGTCTCGAATAACCAACGGTTGTGATCAAAGTCCCCAGTTTGGCTTCTCAACAATATTGATTTGTTATTAGATGAGCTCATCACCGACATTCTCCTATCCATCTTCGACGCTTCGCCGCCGCCACCATCATTCCGTCGTCTCGGCTCTGTCCCGAACCGTGAGGCCGCGTAAGTCCCCGCAGTACTGTCGGCCTTGGCTTCCTCTCCCGGCTGGTTGTCCGGCGTCGGCGGCATCATCACCGTGTAATTGATGTAGTCATTTTCACCCGACATTTCTCCGCTCATGTCCAAGTCATCGTCCCGGGACAAGCTCATGACACGCCCGCTCGACGTCCGGCGAGCAAATTTGACAGACGATGACGGTGGCCGGCCGACGGATGATGGTGAGTTAGGCAATGTTTTCTTGTTTGATGAAGACGCCATCTCTCCTCTTGACCACTCTCAACTAGTTTTGGTATTGATCGTTCTACTTGTGCCCCGCCATATGATGTTTTCATGCAAGTTAAGTAGATCGAGGAGGAGTTAATTATGTCAAATGTTATATACGTAGTTTCATGCATGCACCAACAGTTGTGTTGAATTGAATTGAATTCAAGGTGATGAGATGATATGATATGAATTAAAAGAAAACTGGATAGATGTCGTTGGTTCAAAGAAGAGTATGGGCGGCCTCGCGGTAGCTAGTTGAATTGGAAAGCCAAATATGGTTCAAAACTTGAGTGGCCCGTAATCTGCTTCTATTTTTAGCTTCTAATTGCAGCAGTAAATATATGGCACTCCCTTGTTTCAATCTCAGTCTCATAGTCGGTAATGCGGGTATCTATAGTGAATTATTTTCATTGCAGGTCCAAAAAAAAAAACTATGAATTCAGGGAAAATTAAACAATTAGGGTTAATTTGGTGATTGCTATTTTTGGATTCTACATTCACTCCGTTTTGTCAAATAGTTTGGAAATATAAACCATGATTCGGGGAGCAAAAGGAAATCATTAAGATGAGCCAAAGATCTGTAGACTCTTCAATCAATTCAGTAGTGAAATCGGACGGAAGAAGTATTCGTCCATAATGGAGCTTTGAGTTTGAAGCATCAAGATGCACATTCAACACTAGGTTAAATATTGTTGGATATTCATACCTTGACACTTGCAAATACGTACGTTAATGGGTGTCTTTTAACTCATTTTTGTTCTTAGTAATATCTACCAAGTCAAATTTAAGCAGAACTCAGGTTTTATGAAGTGGAAGAGTACATATGAGAGAATTGGGATGCGAATTAGGAATTTAGAATTACTTCAAGTACGATTGAAAAGAACATTTCCAACTAGGTTAGTTGTTAGACTAACGGTGGAGAACATCTGTTATGTCTAAGCTACAGTAGCTACTGGCCTCCTACTGCGCTCACAGCTGAAATTCATAAGAGTTTATACCTTTGCTGGACTGGCCAGTTGATGAAATTACTTGAAGGATTGCCTAGATCAGCAGAAATATTTGACTTAATTAATAAATTTTCTTTTGTTGATAGAGATCGATTGATCAAGGTAAATTACAATCATCCGAACTAAACTCAGGAGCGCTTTTGCTGACCAATAAAGATCACAGCCTAGGAACAGATTAGATTGATCGAGCTAATAGCGCCACTTATGTATGGGACTCAAATGTTCTGAAATTAGACAAATATATAACTCACATCTTGAATAGGGGGATCCAAAAGATTAATCCTTTCCTTATTTGACCTCTTGAATCAATTGCAAAGAATCACTCCACATAATAAGATAGAGAATCAAGACAAGTATCACCAAATTTATTTTAATTGGGTTTCGGTTGGATGGGCCGAATCTCAATGCCATGGATAACAAGCCCAAACTTCCAACTCCCTGATTCGATCTCCTTGACACCCATCTCCACCAAGCAATAGTCACCATCACTTTGGCCAGAATAAAACTCTCCTACCTCAATCTCCATCCAGCCATCGTCTCTCTCCATCGGAAAGCGTTGTCGCTTTTCAACACTACTATTCATAAATGATGCAGCAGCAGCAGGCATTCTTGTTGATATCAACAACTCTGCATCATCTTCGTCACGAGCTTCAATCAAATTTTCATCATTCTCAAAGAACTTAACTGAAAGCTTGACCGGAAAAGTTTCATAATAATTCTGTCCAGTTCCTGCGTAATTAGTGGCTTCTTCGGAGAACATGTAAACCAAGTATCCAGCATAAGCTGTGTTTGGAGACAGGGATCGCATATCCAATCTACCATAAATCTCAAGCCAACAAACAGAGTGCAGATAAGCCACCTCGGCAAATCTGCACATTAAGATCATAATCATGCATGATGCATGTGTATATGTCAATGATATATGGTAAAAGAGATTAGAACACACACACATGTATATAACTACATCCTGCACAAACCTGGAGTGAGGCACAGAAATCCACTCCCAGTAAATTGGAGTGTCTCCCCAGGCTATGAGTAAACGTCTGGCTCCCAGCATCAAACATTTTTTACCACTCAATTTATCTATTGCAAAACTCTTGGATGGAGAATATTAACAAAAATAGGAAGAGAAATTAATACTATGTACGTACCTGCCCTAGAAATCCTTCAGAAGTTGACATTTATTGAATTAAAATTAAATTAATCTATAAGATGCAAAAAAATCGAATCGAATCAAAAGATTATTAACAAGGGAGAATAAAAAATAATTACCAGATTACCATCGTCGAGGAAGATGGGAGAATCGCAGAGACGGAAGTAGAGTTCCTTGTTAGAGGAAAAGGTGACAGGAGAAACGGATCGGGAGATGATATCACGGTGGTCTGAGGGTAAAAAACTCTCCCAAACAACTTGGGATTGAGCGGCGGATCCAAACGCAGAGGAGACCAAGGCTGATCGGCAAGCATCTTTAGGGGAGGTTAGGGAAAGAACATGGGCTATGCACTCTTCTGGCAACCTCTCTAATCCCACCATTTTCTGTCTATCAGAAACAAAACCAACCAACCTACCTACTTTGAAACAAACCCTAACAAAAGATAAATGACATATTCGCAGTAAGATTGGTTTTTATACTACGGAGTCCAATTCAACCTGACGCGCTAATCTAATTAAACTTCCTCTTTTGGAATTGAATACCAACTTTTGAAGCATGACAGTATTTAAAGAAAGACCAAAACAAAAAAAAGGAAAACCAAATCCAAAATTCAACCCAAATATGAAATTTAACATTGCGTTGGACAAGACAATTATAACTTATTGAGAAATTTTGAAATGATGGATTCACAACTCTATCAATTAAAATTTTGTTAATTGGAATTTACATTGTTTGGTTGTATATACTAGAATTTGGAATGTGTAATAATTTTTTTTTTAGAAGAGGAATGTGTAATAAATTAAGAAAATTTAAGACTGAGTTAAAATATTAAAAACAATAAAAACCTTGTTTTGGAAACTAATAAAATAAAATTGTGAAATTCGTAGGAATTTATAAATAAATGATAGAATCTACAACTCCATCAAATTTTTTTTTTGATGAAAAAAGGTCAGCCCATTATATAGATTCAGTAAGCAGTACAAAAAAGAAACACCCCTAAGGGATCAACATAAAGAATCGTTTCTCAGTGTATCCTGAGACTCCTATTCTAAAACAAGAACAAGAACCCACTATACCCCAAGTACATCCACCTTTAGACAGTTCATGCACCTTTATTCCAAACAAAAATCAGTAATCTTCGAAGCAAGATAAGAAACCCTAAGAGATTATGATTTTTGCGACATACCAAAATTAAATAACTATTGGAGTAGAGGATGATTGTCACCCTCCACTCCATCTTCATTCATCAAAGCCACCCAATTTGAGAAGCCCAAATCAATCTCAGCCTAACAAGAGACCCTTGCAGTCCACCAAGCCTATAGTAACAAAGACCAAAAAGCCCAACCAGAGTAAACCCTAGCGGAGTAGTTTCTCCCCTTGCCATCGTCATCACTGCCATAGGGAAGAGGATCAGAACCCCTACCTATCACTAACGAGGAAAAAAAAGAACTCGTCGCGCCTAGAGCTGGGCCCCCGGCTGAGTATGAACCTTGGCCCAAATCTGACCCACAATCACCATCATCGTCATGATCTATCTTCCAGCCTACACCGCCACTCCCAGCAGACGAGTGAGAAACTAGCCTTCCACCACTGCAATACTCACGTCGATCACCACCATCCAGCATAGACACAAGGGCCAGATCAGAAACAGGTGTCATCAGACCATGCCGAACCTGATCCCATCCCTCAACATCAAAAGCCGATCAGGATAACAACTTGATACGATCGCCACCACAATCCACGGGTCGAACACCGATACCTGCCCTTGCATCCATCCTCCACAGGGAGCCCGCATCACTATCAAACCGCTCCCAATTCTGATCAACCCCAAACCACCATCACCACTGCAAGAGCCCGCGAAGAGAAAAATTAGGCAGTAACCTAGGGGCAAGGAGCCCCGTCAAGTAGTCGAGCCTATACCACCAAGAATTAGACTGGAGAAAGATGAGAGGACACCTGTCATAGTCAACAGCACAAGACCACCACCATTTGAAAATAGCCGTCGTCGAGAAACCTTCCGCAAGAAGAGAGCATTTTACCTTGTTTACAAGTAAAAAGAACATTAGTAGTACTAGTAATACAACTCCATCAATTAAAATTTCATTAACTGAAAATTCAATTGTTTAGTTGTATCAGGATTTAGAATGTATATTAAATTAAAAAAGTTTAGAATAAATAAAAATTTAAATGAAAAAAAGCCTTATTTTGGAAACAAATAAAGAACTAAAAATTGAATACCATAAAGGAATTCGGAATGACACCTATTTTGGTAGAAATTGAAGTGAATAATTGAGGCAATCAATTCATTCTTTTTTGTTTTTGTTTTTTGAAAGACTGAATATTTTTCTTTTTTCTACAAAGAAATTTAAAAATTTCAATCCGAGGCCTCAATTTCAATTAAATTTCATATATTTTCTCTATCCAAACACATCCTAAAAGTCTTGGGATATTCAATTTAGATTTGTAAAAGAAGATTTCAAATCCATGAAATACCGAGGGTATTCAATAATGATTTTTATTGACTTATAATGAGTCTATTGAAGTTTAGGTGTGTTAGAGCATCTTAAGCAATGCTAGCCATTTTTGAGTCAAATTTTGGCCAAAGTAGCTAAAAAATATTTTAGCTAGCTACTTTAGAAATACGTACATTTGTATTAGTACTCTCTAGTTTAGCTAACTTTGAATTTATATTATTTTTTAAATGAAGATTAAATAGTTTAAATGTATTTATAAATTACAAAAATAACTCAAAAGGAATGTTTTAAATTATAGAGAGCCTCATCTCGCTCTCTATATTTAGGAGCGAGATAGTTAAAAGTTATCATGGAGAACCACTTAGGAGTCTGATGCAGCTGCTAAAATAGATAAAAAGCTAAACATGCTCGCTAAAATAGCTAAGGTGTCTGAATAGAGAGTCTGCTAAAAATGCTCTAAAAAAAATTCACAAATTATAGAAGATTCATTATATGATGGATTTGCATGGATTGTCGAGTGTTAATTGTAAAGAAAATATATTTTCATCAATCCAACCTCTAGACTCAAGCCAAAACCTTCCCCAAAAAAAATAAAAATAAGATGAAAGAAACCCATAGTCAAAGGGTGCAAAACAAAAAGGAAACAGTAAAACTAGTCAAAGCTAGTGCACGAAGAACATATAAACAAGAGATAGCATGATCATGGAAACCACTAGCATGGCCATCCCTTTGTGCACATGCATTTACTGCATCCTCATCAACATGGCAAAGTTGCATTTTGATAAAAAAAAACAAGAGCTGCAGGTTGTAGCATGTCATTAGTAGCAAAATAGCAGCTAAGCATGAGGAAATTAAGGAAAACCACGAGAGTCCATACGTAGGAATGGAATAATTTCAGCAGGAGGGGAAGTGTGCCAAACCAAAGATGGTGAAGTCAAACCCAGATTAACAAGCCTATCAGCGACAATGTTCTCTTCGCGAAGAACATGAGAAGAAAAGAAAGACATCACACGAGTTCTACCCATATAGTTAAGCCACAGGATGCACAACTACCACGGGGGACAAAAGATGGTTTAGAGAAACATTCAACCACACTAGTAGAGTCACATTCAAGCCACACACAATGCCAACTACCTAAAAAGCCAATTCAACCCCAATAATTACTGCTATGAGCTCAGAAAAGAAAGCATTATGGTGTCCAAGGCTAGTGCTAAAGCCTCCAATAAAATGACCTTGCCAATCCCAAAAAACACTCCCACAAGCTGTAGGACCTAGATTTCCTTTACCAAGACCATCAGTATTGAGCTTAATCCACGGAGAAATAGGAGGAGGGCACAGAACAAGCTGATTTTCTTTTCGGGTTTTAGAGGTTGGTATCACACCTAATGCAAGAAGTAATTGGGCATCTAAAACTCCATTAGTGTCACCAGGTGTATGAGAGCAACAAATTGAAGCCAAGCTTTAATAGATCAGAAGACACGCATAAGTGAAGGTTTTTTGTTCTCAAACCGTAACATATTACGAAACTTCCAAATAGCCATAATTACATACAAGCCTCCTGCAAGCTAAAGATTTTTCAATTGAGTAGAGGAGGCCTTGTGAGTGAAAACATTCCAAAGATCTAGCAAAGAGCTACTGGATAGTAGAGAACAACCAAAACAACAAGCAAACCACTACCAAACATGTTGAGCAAAAGAGCAATTGAAAAAGAGATGAGTCTAATCCTTCGTAAAACCAAAATTACAAAGCTAACAGACAGACACCATAGAAATACCTCTCTTCTAAAGTCGATCATCCATAGGTAACCTATGAAATAAGCGCCAAGCTAGCAAAGAATAGCATGGAGGAATATAGTTATGCCACACTAAAGAAACCGAAGTCAGCGATAATAATTTTGGACGTAACTGTTCATAGGTAGAGGAAAAAGAAAGTGTCATTACTTGAATTCTCCCAAACAAGAGTATCACTGATAGGTTCCAAAGGGAGGGGGACTAGCACGATATCTTTAGCCAAATCTGGGAAAGCTTGACAAAATCGAGCCGGCAAAGCCCAACTTTGATTTGAAATAAAAGAAGCAATAGTAGATGTCAAATAAGCATAATAAATCGTAGCATGAAGCTTATCAACAATGGGTATATCAAGCCATTTTTCAGTCCAAAATCGAACTAATTGTCCATCCCCAATGAGCCATTTTGAATTTTTAAACAATAGGGAAAGTGAAACCTTTAACGCATGCCAAATTGAAGAACCAAAATATCTAATCTTCATATGATGGAAGATCAAGAATCGACGATGGGCAAAAATACTCCATGCTGAATTAACTGTTAGAACACGCCACCCCATAGTAAGAAGAGCTGCAGAGTTAAGAGTTTTCAGATGTCGAAGACCAGGCCCAGCTTCTTTCTTTGGTGCACAAATTTGATTCTAGGAAACTGTGTCAAGCTTTTTAATGGCTATGTCCCTAGACCATATGAAATTGCAAGCACAAATTGATAAGTATTTAATGAGTGATGACGGCCATAGATAAGTAGAGAAACTATGAAGAAGCATACTTTGAAAAACATCATGAACTAATTGAACACACCCAGACATAGATAGAAGTTTTCCTGTCCAACCCACTAGGCGAGCATTTGCTTTATCTGCCAGAGATTGAAGATGTAACCGACAAGGCTTACCTTTAAAAATTGCGACACCCAAATAAGTAAATGGGGCACTTCCACATTTAAAGTCCAATATACGGTGTATTGGCCTGTGTCAATGAGCATAGGAATCTCCCAAATGAAAAGTACTCTTTTTTTTATTTACCAGAAGCCTAACCATAACTCTCTAAAAAAGATTGCAGACAAGTGAGATAAGAGACATCCCCATGGCAAATATAAATAGATCATCTGCATATAAGACATGAGTGAGGGAGCAACCTCGCGGAAGCCTCAAAAACCTCTAGACTCAAGATTTCCGTGGATTTATAATTTTCTTCTCTCTCTCTCTCTCTCTCTCTCTCTCCACCCCTCCCTCCCTCTCTCTCATCCCATCTTGTTTTGCTCTTATCACAAACTTCTATGACAAAAAAAAAAAAATGCAGCTACCCATTTTTTCTATCACCAAATGAAACACATAAAAAACTCTATTGAAAAAAAAAACTCGCTTCAATTCAATTCTATAACCCAATATGCTAATAGATCTAGAAATTGAAATTACGAAGTGAAAAAAAAGTGAGGAAATATGTTGATAGTAAGTAATTCATGAATAAGAATGGTTTCTTCCTTCTTCTCCATAATGTCCTTGAAGTGTCAGCACCTCTCGACGATTATCCATCAACAACAAACTGAACTTGTTCCTTGCCGGAGCGATCTTGCCTTGCTGATTGAGCACAGCGAGGGTACAGGCATCCTTCGATGCAATGAGGGTTTGTGAGGGTAAAGGAGGATCCCCCGAGGGCGTCTCAGGCCTAGGGAGTAAACCACTAAACCTTCCTAAGAAGTAAAAAAGCAATGCACCCCCTAAAATGCATAGGAGAAATTTAGAAACAGAGCAGGAATTAGAATACTGAAGTTTTGCTAAAATTTCACTATTGTAATAGTTGGATTAAATGTCTCACTCAGCATGACAAAAAGTTTCTTCAACTAAGATTCACATACGTTTGAATGATTATAGGTTGAGGAAGAAACTATCTCAGCCTCTATGTTCTAATGTCTCTGTTGCAGGGATTCTAGTTAGGACCTTGACTGGGATCCTCGATCACGTTTAGGACCCTCACTGGGATCCTCGAATATTTGGGTGACAAGTGAGAGATGAAAGTGAAGTGGACTCGGTTATCAAAGTGTTCTAAGGTGATATATGTGAACGGCGAAACGCATCAACCCAATCCAGACTAGCCAAAAGAGATCGACGGACTAAAAATTTTAAGTCACGAACTACTCCTAAGTGCATATAAAGTAAACAACAATAAAATAAATTGCTTGAATGTTAATGAGCGATGAAAGTAAAAGGCTAGAAATGAATCAAAGTTACTAGAGTAAGATTGCAAGGCAAAGTACCTATGAGAGAATAGAATTGAGTAAAAAAGTTTGTGTATTGATTTGTGTGTTTGGTGCATAACCCTTTACAATGAGTTTAGAGCTCCTACATATATCGATCAAAACCTAAGCTAACTTGTCCTCTAAGACGTGGAATCTAAGTGGGATTCAACTTCCTCTTCGGATTGATTCGTCCATAAATGTCCTGATTTAGTCAACATCTAGAACCTTCACCATTGAAATCTTCAATTGGCTCGAATTCCTTCCCTAAACAGACTCTTCGGCAGAATTTATTATTTGGGCTTGGCCGAATAGTTTTAAACTTCCTCTCGGCCCATCTACATAATCACCCATTGAACTTGGACTATCCAAACATATGCTGTATGGTCCACTTTACTCATCCTTCTGGATCGTCCAACCCAAAATCTCAAACCTTAGTCGGGTGATAGAATGATGCATTCTTCTCAGTCGTACGACTCAAAAACTATTATCTCGGGAATATGACCCAACGTCTCTTTGGTCAATTCTCAAACTGGGTACACACGGGAGTTGCTAAATTTAGGTCCAAACAAATCTATCACTTAAAAAAAGTCTGCATAAAAAACTGAATACAATACCCCCTTAACCAATCAAAATAATATATGAGAAATTCAATCCGGCCTCTCTTGTGCTTCACTAATGGGTGAAAGTGGAGATTTATATAATCATTTTTGCTATTGACTTTCCTGACTTTATCCATAAAGTCTTCAAACTCAAGAGCCTCTAGGCAATCATCACCAGTGAACATCAATCACCTCTATGCTGTTCATCACTTTGTCCACCATGTACTGTCCAGTACATATCCACACAGTAATTTTTTATCATTTAATTTTTCATTCTAATATTTTACTAAGTACACGACCCAAAGTACCTAAATATCCTTAATCTAAAAAATCATGAAATATTATACTTTTTTACTATATTAAGGTTACTATTTAATATCAGGACTAAATACTGTTTAGTCCTTGAGCTTTTTGACCATAAAACACTTCAGTCCCTGACCTTTTAATTTCACACGTTTAGTCCCTGTACTTCAAAATTTCAGACCAATAGGTCCTTGTTGTCTAAAAATCGTGGTGAAATGTCTATTATGCCCTCAGTTCTTTTTTTTAATTAATTAATTATTTTATTTTATTTTTGGAAAAGGAAATTTTTTTCCCTTTCTTTCTTTTTTTTTTCCTTTCTTTCTTTCTGTTTGAAAAAAAAAAGAACTGAGGGCATAATAGACATTTCACCCGACTTTTAGACGGCAAGGACCTATTGTCTGAAATTTTGAAGTACAGGGACTAAACGTGTGAAATTAGAAGGTCAGGGACTGAAGTGTTTTATGGTCAAAAGCTCAAGGACTAAACAGTATTTTGTCCTTAATATGATTAGTGTATTCTAGTATATTGACATTTTGTAAATGACCATATATATTTTTTTTTGAACACGTGGGGTGTCAGTCCATTAATAGTAAAGTAGGAAACATTACAAATATGACTCACCCGGACTCCGGGCAATGACAGAATAGAGTCATGAATGAACAATCTAAAACCCTAGACTACTCAAACATAATGTAACCATAGGATTAAGCTCCAATGCTTCAAGTAACCTTGACACTACCAGGGTAGACTCCGAACACAGCCAAGACCCTACCCTAATATTATTCATGTTTCCAGAGGGGTGGGGGATTCTCCGGGCTCAATGAACAGGTAAAAAATAAAGATAAAAACTCGAGGCCCAAAAGACCTACGAGCCCATGCTACAACAAGCCCAAGATCTAGATCCAGCCTTTGATCCACCATGCTAACGTTAGTGCCCAAACCTCTCGACAACCACCTCACGCCGGCAGCCGCAGCGTCGCTCCACCCTAAGGACCTGTCATCACAGGTAGACGTATTCACTCCAGAAGCAAACTGTTGCCCCCATGAAGTAGAGGAGCCATATGCCGAAAGACCCGCATCCCGTCCGATTACACTACCATTATCGCCTGGCCGCTGTACGCTCCACTGCCACACATCAAATATGGCACCAGATCTGACGCCGGTGGACACAGGAGGGAAGCTCGATTCCCCCTCAGCCCAACCACCAGAGCAACCTGTTAGATTTGGACCCACAACACTCCATGCTGGAGGAAGGCCATCATAACCAATCGCCGGAGACTCAGAGGAGCACCAAGCGCCAGAAACAAGAAGGAGGCCGAGGCCTCCCAATGCCAAGAGGATCCAACTCACAACAGCCTTGAGACCACCTTCATCATAGACCAGAGAGGAGGGAGACCACCCGTCCGAGTCAAAAGAACCAAACTGCTGCCGCCGCCGGGAAACCCTAGGAGAGAGCTTCGAGAGAGAGAGAGAGCATTTTTTGAAGTCTATTTAGAATGAGAAAGAAGGACGTAAATGACCATATTGATTACTTGGAGAAATCCATAAAGATTTATTATTGTTCTCTTTAAATAGATACATATAAATAGGTTTTGTGTTATTTGAGCTCTCATCCACCAAACACCATATTAATCAAGTATAAAATTATGAGTTGAACATTCAACCAAAACTATATCAGTAGTTTCTTCACAGTGGTGAAACTAAAAAGTTGTCATTAGAGGGGCCAAACAAATTAACAGTTACAAAGTTTTTTCACCTGTGATGTTTTATATTAGAAAATTAATTGATTAATCATAACTCAAAGAACAAAAAAGAAAATAAACTAAAAAATGGGAGTAAAGCGATATGTTTTAAAAACATTTAATGCCATTGATTTTGAAATTCTAAATATTATGGTTTCTAACCTCATTTAATTACAATTTATTTAAGAAAAAATTAAATTAGATAGTTTCTAACTTTATTCTTGTATTAAACTCGGCTTGAGCCGGCACTGTTACTAAGCCGATGAACAGTGTACTCACAAATAGTATATAGTAAACTAGAATTTGTTGACCGCGCGTTGCTGCGGGTTTTGGAACAAAATCTAAAACTTTGGAAGATTTTGGAGTTATTTTATAATAATTATTAATAAGTATGTGGATTAATAAGTAGGAGGAACGCCATGAATCTCTCACTCCAATTTTTTTTTCATTTACTATATATTTGTTAAAAAAAACAAATACAAAATGATTATATTACCAACAATTTTTTTTTTCAAATTCAGGATTTAAATTTCTACAATTGCAAGTCCAAAGTGTAAACCGACGATGGCACGGGATTTGCTTGCTTGCTAATGATGAATGCTTTGATGCTCATGTCACGTCGAGGCATTGATCGATTCAACCTCTGAATTAACAGGTAGATAATTCCAATCACAAACAGACCCAAAGCCGTTATTTTCTCCTTCGCTCAATCACCGGTCTACTGCAAATTCAAACAAAATCAATTCTCATACTAAATTCTCATGAGAAAAAGAAACAAACTTGAACACAGAACAGAGCAATTAGCACCACGAAGTCAGAAACATTCTCACTAACCCAAAAAAAAAAAGGAAAAAAAGAAGAAGAGAAAAATAGCTAGTTCAAAGCAAGTACTGTGCCATAAAATTTAAAGTAATCAAAACCCAACTAACATAGTCTTCTAAAGAGGCCTCAATTTCCGGATCTTAGCTTGGCTCTTCATATTTTGGGCTGTTTTCACTTTCTTCATTATGCTTTTTAAAATCTCTAACTTGCTATGTCCGTGTGCTTCTATTCAATCTCTATGACTATTCAATTCTCTATTTCTTAATCATTCTTTATTCCATTAATTATGTTTGAAGTGATAACACATTTCTAAATTGGTCATCAAACAGAGGAAGGGAGTATTATTTGGCAGGCCATTTCTGCCCATAACCCAATTCTGATCATCGAACATGCATGTCCGTAAAGATAAGGATGCTAAAAGTTGCTGTACTTGGTACTATATATCTCAATGAAAATAATCATTGCAATGCCTATAAAACTATATGACAACCCAGCTGCTAAAATGGAATGCCTCCTTTATAAATCAGACTGTTGGGAACATATATGTTGTTAAATCAAATCTTTACCTAATCAAACGAAAAAAGCTAGGTCTCTAATCAAACATTGTTGATGAAAAAAATTACCAGTGGAGGAATCCTTGCGCTCTCTATCAAATAGTAATCCACTGGATCCAATCAAATGGTAGCTAACTGCAACAAAATCATACCAAACAGAAATTAGACAAATTGATCGAGAGTCTTCAGACCCTATAGCGACAAAAGAAAAACAGAACCTAGCTTTAAAATGAAAGGGGCTTATCTATCTTATATTGAAAATCTTGATTTCAAGCTACCAAATATTTTAGATTGCAGAATTGCAGCTGAGCCCTAAATTACAAAACTTAAACTATATTTCTTAAACTGAGCAATCATATAAGCATTTCTAACAAATCTTTCTGCAATTCCCATGAAACAATTAAAAATTAAATACAAACCCAAATTTCATAACCAATAAAAATGTAAGCTTGGCTGAGAGTTTGCAAAGCTACTACGTCATTGAAATACTTTGTGTAGGCAAGTTGGAACAAATCAGTGAAGTCATTTGGATATTAGATATGCCAATGTATTTCACATGTAGCAGTACCATCAATGTGAACTTACTAACTGAAAAAATAAACAGTTACTATGATTGGGTTCCCTCTACCCTGCTAAATTCTATTCTTTTCTTCAAAGTCCCCAAAGAACATAAAGTTAGCGTCACCTGAAAGACTCAAAGAAAAAGATCAGTTAGGGTAATCATTTACAGAAAACTTAGGATAAAAGTGATTAAAAGCTATTATAATCTACATAGTCATCCAACTTGTTTTCAGAAACTGAGACCGGTACAGAGAAACCCAAAGATGAAAAAGTTTTGTTAATCAACATCAAAAAGACAACAAAGCAATCAAAACTTGACCAATTACCCAAATCAATGTTAATGTCTTGTTGAACATATCAAACAAACTCAATTTATGTTCAACATCAAAAGGAGATTCCTTTTCCTTTAGCCACATGAAATTGAATATAAAGAAATAAACAAAATGTAATCTTCACAACTATGTAAGCTGAAAGAAAAGAGAAAGTTAAAAGTTAGCACCAACCTGATGTTAAGAGAAAGCCCTCCTTCCCTCAGAGTGTAATGATTGGTGGGTTGGTTTTGTATTATCATCTGATGAGGAAGAAGATGAGCAGTGACATGGTAAGATTTGTAAATTCCTCTTGGGGAGCCTCGTGCCTGTGAAACCATTCAAATATTGCTCAAGTTTGAATGAACACAAAAGACATGGTAAGATCTGTAATGTGTACAAAGTTCAGGAAAAAAGGAAGACACATAAAAACTGAATACACAAATTTTCAGTGCAAAAAAATTACTTCAGTAGTAGGAAAAAACTCAAATGTAGTTTTCTTTCTTGCAGTTGAGGGAAACCATCTTCCTCTTCTTATCCAAATCACTATGATCATCATCATTGGAGTTGGAAAATTTCTTGTGAAACACCGAGTCCTTCTTTCTTGTGAACTCCTCAGCCAAGTCTTGATAATGATGAATTGGTGGTAAGTAATATTTTTTCCTCAAGCCAAGTCTACTTCTTTCTTCTTGGCTTTGGCAATTTCAATGTGCTCTTCCTGCAGAATAAAAGAATGACATTGTTTAGTAATAATAGCTCAATTTATATGAAGTCAGGGAAGGCATGATCCTATAAAATTTTAGCCATTGTTATTAAAGACTTACTTTCCATCAATAGCATCCTCCAGTACATCATCGTCCTCGAACGAACTTCGTAACTGACCATTAGCCTTCATATAAATCCAAATGGTAGCAGCTAAATCACAATATGAAATTGGCCAATTACAAAATTGAAAGAATGAAACCAATTAGTGACAAAATATACTCATTAGTCACTGTAAACAACATACTTTGTGTGAGAGCCTGCAACTTGGTGGCCTTCCTTCAAGTTTTCAGCTGCAAAGAAAACCCAAAAAGGCAATTAGCTGTGAAGAAATTGAAAAGAAATTGACATAGCATTTCTTGAAGTACTTGTGTCCATGTTTCCTTTCAACTGAAATATTTATCAAAGGTATCACATAATGCACATATTTCCAACTTAACAATTTATATTCTTTGTATATGAGAAATTCAAGTAATTAGTTAGCTTAGTTTTCTGACATTTATGCTGCACATCGTACAATTATTATCCCTAGAAGTGCAAAAGCACACAAAATGACACCAACCATGCAGCAGGAGAATATATTTTACTACCACAGTGAGGCTTAATCCCACAGTGATGATTGGTCCAAACACTAAATGATTAGTTCACAAATCAATTGGATTATTCACAAAGAAAATGGTACAATACAATCATTCATAAGTAGGTTGCAGAGACCCAACATGCAGAATCAAATCTAATGACTTCGTGCAAAAACAAAGCAAATAACTTCATCAGCGTCCTAATCCTTACTCCAAGGGCAAAAATTTAATTCAATCAGCTGAAACCCAAAGTTATATCCAACTGAAACACATAAAAGACTCGAATTGATAACTAATGCTATGAAAAAACCAACCTTCACACTCAGAGTCTTTAGTTAAGGGCGGTCCGAAAGACGTTTTGAATTCCTCTGATTCTTTTGTACCCGGCCCCTTAGTCTTTGGGAAATTTGATCACTCGCTTTCGTTGCGAATTCTTCTCCCATTTCCTCCAGAATCGCCTTCCTTCTCCTCGCCCAAATTAGTCACACACGCAGGAATCTATCACAAAAACACCAAATCAGACAAATACCCAACAATCTTTCACAAAAACCCAACAAATAAGTGCTAAATCGAACAGAAACGAACAGAATGATGACATGCAGAACCTATCGCCCAACAATTACACTACCTCCGAATGCGCAGAGCTCAGCCAAGAACGAATAGAGAGTGAGATGATCGGATCCATCAGTTCAACACTTATTTATACGTAGGTCAAACAGAATAGCGAAATTAAGCCAAGAATGGAGGGTAAAACCGTCATTTCATATTACCGGCTCGGCTCGAGCCGGCACTGTTACTAAGCCAATGAACAGTTAACTGAGAATTAGAAGTTTATAAATTGGGAGGCCATGTATAGAAATTTATTTTGTTTATCTAACTATTTATACATTAATAGAATAATATAAAGAAAATATTGCAAAAGTAAAATGGAATCGGAATTGGTCTACTCATTTCATTTCATAGTCCCTTTATATAGGGAAGGAATTACAATGGAAATATCAATTACAATAATGACATTAAATGCTGATTGATCCGTAATTGATGCTGATTGATTGGTAATTGTTAATTCCTTGATTCCCTCTCCGTCAGTCACTTTGACGAAGGCACATAATATGATTTTCCTTTAACACTCCCCCTTGTGCCAAGTCAAAGATGAAATGGTGCATGAGTTGTTGCCTCACTAAAAACCTTGCCAAGTAACAATAAAAACCCTGTGGGACAAAATATACACCTTGGTCGAAGGAAAAGAGCACAACGCACCTTTTACATTTGAGGATGACATGTGTGTGTTAGACTCCCCTTGATGTCTACACCTCCCCCTGATCCTTACATTAATCAAGGGAGCTTGGAAAGTCTTCGCATTCCTATGCTTTTCACATGTTTCCCAAATATGGCATTAGGCAATGATTTGGTGAACAAATCTGCCACATTCTCCTCAGACCTTACTTGAATCTTGAGGAGGGTCTGTTGTTGCTGATTGTAGAAAAACTTTGGCGATATGTGTTTTGTATTATAACCCTTGATATATCCTAGCTTCATCTGTTCGATGCAAGCTGCATTATCTTCATAAATGCAAGTAGGCTCATTAGTGGTAGAACTTAAACCACTAGTCCCTCGAATATGTGTAATGATAGCTTTTAACCATACACACTCACGAACCGCCTCATGTAGAGCAATGATCTCTGAGTAGTTCGAGGAGGTAGCCACAAGGGTTTGCTTAATTGGTTGATCTCCAAGATATCGTCTGTTCCCAATGATAAATACATAACCAGTTTGGGAACGACCTTTATGTGGGTCAGAGAGGTACCCAGCAAAAGCAAACCAACCAAAACGTCATTTGGGGTTTCGATGTAGTGAGTGGCGCTTTTGCCATCAACATTTCCTTTAGGGATTACAGTTCCATCTGCGGTCTCTCTTTTCTCTCTATAGGGAAAGAACAGCCCTAAGTCAATGGTCCTTTTTAGGTATCGGAAAATGTTCTAGATACCATTCCAGTGATGCTATGTTGGCGCTGAGCTAAATCTAGCTAACAAGTTCACCAAGAATATAATGTCTAGTCGAGTACATTGGGCTATGTCAATAATGCGCCTATTGCACTTAGATAGGGAATTTCAGCTCCCAACATCTCTTCATCTCCCAACATCTCTTCATCATCTTCCTTTGGACGAAATGGATCTTTATTTCCACCAAACTTCGACTGATCATGGAAGTGCTAGCAGGATGATCTTTGTCCCTGTTAAATTGCCTGAGCATCTTTTGGACATACGCAGACTGGTGGATTAGAATTCCACAAACTCGGTGTTCTAGTTTAAGGCCTAGACAGAATCGAGTTTTTCCAAGATCCTTTATCTCAAATTCAGATTTCAAGTAGCTCGCGGTTTCTCTTATTTCATCAAAAGTACATATTTTGTTCATATCATCGACATATACAGCTACAATTGTAAATCTAGAACTTATTTTCTTTATGAATACGCAGGGGCACAATTCATCGTTCTTATATCTCTTCCCAATCAAGTAGTCACTTAGAGCCCTTAATGAAATTTTTTTTTGAGTCAACCTTCTCAGTCTTTATTGGCTCGGGGCTCTTGATTTGTGGTTCTATCCAAATTCGAAATCTAAATAAGGTAATAATTACGAACTTTTTTTATAACTTCATTCAAAAATGAAACTTTCTTTTGGGGAAGGAGAAGGAGTCCTTGACCTGCAACGGATAGAGGAGGATTTATTCAATCACATAGTTTGGGCTCCTAGAATATGGCGCCCTTAGGGCTTTCTATTTGATTGACAGGTATACCACATCTGCTCGGATTGTTTCAATCCGTAAAGTAAGTGTTTCAACCTAATTGCAAACGCACTCCGTGGTTTAGAGTCACTTGACTTGGGTAATGTAAGGCCATCAGGCACTTTCATATATATCTTTGAATCAAGATCCCCATAGAGATATGCAATAACCACATCCATAAGCTGCATTTCCAGTCCTTCGGAAACTACCAAGCTAACTAAGTAGCGGAACATTATAACGCCCGTTACGGGAGAGTATGTCTCCTCGTAGTCAATTCCAGGGCGTTGTGAGAAACCTTGCTCCACAAGGCGAGCCTTGTACTTCAGGACTTCATTCTTCTCATTATGCTTTCTGACAAAGGCCCATTTATATTCTACAGGCTTTAGACTTGGTGGGGTTAGCACTATCGAACCAAATACTTGTTTCTTTGCCAAAGAATCTAGTTCTTCCTGGATTGCTTCTTTCCATTTAGGCCAATCTAGTTTTTGTTGACATTCTGCAACAGAGCGTGGTTTGATATCATCGTGCTCTATGATTTCTTGAGCAACAGTGTATGCAAATACATGATCAATGTGTATGGAAGATTTTTCTATCAACTCATACACACTCTCATAATCCATTGAGATTTCTTTGTTCTTTGGAATCATTTCAAACATTAGAGCATTCTCCAGTATTGATTCATAGACATAACTATAATAAGAGACAATCTTATGAGGGGATTCTCTACATTGATGATTAATGGATCAGTTTGTGCCTTACTAGCCCTCTTCTTCCTTGGGTGAGTGTCAATCGAACCAAGTGGCCTCCCCCTCTTCCTTTGGGGAGCTTCGGCCTCAACCACACCTCCACTAAATGTGGTTGCAGTGCCTCTATCTGCAACACCGTGACCCCTGTTGGGGACTTCTAACCTTGCAGGCATATTTACAGCTGGTATATGTGATCTCATCACTTTTGCGATATCAACAAACGCATTAGTCATCAAATCTGCTACGTTCTGAAGATCGATTATTCTTTTCACTTCACTTTCACATTGTGAAGTGCGGGGATCAAAATGAGACAGAGTGGGGACAAACTATGACAATTCCTATCGTTCCCTTGGAAAATCCTTTTTCCTATCTCCCCCTAACGACAGGAAGACTGTCTCATCAAAGTGACAATCCGCAAATCTAGCTGTAAAGAGATCGCCTGTCAAGGATTCCAAGTAGCGGATAATTGTTTGGGATTCGTATCCAACATAAATACTTACTCGTCTCTGGAGACCCATTTTGGTGCGCTGTGGGGGCGCAATAGGCACATATACTGTGCAACCAAATATGCATAAGTGTGAAATGTCAGACTCATATCCAATTACCAACTGGTACACAGAAAATGGTTGGCTAGTAGTGGGTGTGAAATGAATAAGTAAAGTTGTGTGCAATACTGCATAACCCCATGCAGATATAGGCAGTTTGGTGCGCATAACCAATGCCTTAGCCACAATCTGTAGCCTTTTGATGGTGGCTTCTGCGAGACCATTTTGTGTATGCACATGGGGTATAGGATGCTCTACATCGATCCTAATAGACATGCAATAATCATCAAATGCTTTTAATGTAAACTTTCCAGCGTTATCAAGCCTTATAGACTTGATAGGGTGATCAGGGTGGTGAGCCCTTAAGTGTATAATCTGTGTTAGGAGTTTTGCAAATGCAGCATTTCTTGTGGATAATAAAACGACATGTGACCAGCGGGTCGAAGCATCCACTAAAACCTTAAAGTACTTGAATAGTCCGCATTCTGGATGGATAGGTCCACAGATATCTCCTTGTATCCTTTGTAAGAATGGAATGTTTTGTTTTTTATCTTTAGCATATGAAGGTCTCGATCCTGTTTTTACTAAAGAGCAGGCTTTGCAAAATGAGTTATGTGCCTTTGAAATAGTCAATGAGGCATAATGGGAGGGAGGTAGTGCTTCTGGTACATTAGAAGGCAATGGCTGCATTTGAGCAGTACTAGGACCGACACCTTGCAGTGTGACAGATTTTTCTCCCATTTTATTTTCCACTCGAAAGAAGAGATGTTCATGTGAGTTCTTGACTTGGTTCATAAACTCTCGCAAGCGTACAAATCATTATCAAGTAAGGGAAGTATTAAAACCTTGATTATCGTACTTCGGGGATTAGGTGTTGGACCTAACTGAGGTAATTGGCGCTAGAATAACTCAAAAGCATACAATGAAAAATAAAAATAAAAATAAAATAAAGTAAAATAATATTCACAAAGCACCAAGTCTTGGCAATGCTTGGCTTCGCTCACACTAAGCCTAATCAAAGCCACTAACTTGTAGCCCAAATGAGTTATGCACAATGGAAGGTAGAATTTTGTGTGGGAGTTTTGAATTGGGAATTAACTAAATTAAAAGCAAACTAAAATAAAACCAAACAACTAATTATCAAGCAAGAAATTAAATTTGGATTTTCAAATTAATGGGAACATGGGAGTGTCGGGTGATTCACACTAACTCTCTTACAAATATCGATGTCAATTTCACAAATGCATGCATTTCGTATGTGTTAAGTCCCGTATCTAGTACCGGTTAAGGCTACTAAACCAATTATCCTTTCGGTGTATTGATTATGCCGGTTAAGGCTACAATCAACTCTCTAATTTAGGCATTACGCCAGTTAAGGCTGCAAAATCCAAAATTAGAGGCCCAGAGGGCAAGATAATAGAGACCCAAGCAAGCTTAACTACAATTAAGCTAGCTAATGGTTACCACACTTAATCCTAGGTGCCACAAGACTAATAAGTTGTCAATTTATCAATCTATTCGTCACAATTGCCCACAACATAATTTCAAAAGGTGACAAAGCCTAGAAATATGCTTCAAATGTCCAATAAATTCAGATTTAAAGCATACACAATGGAAATTGCACTTATTAAGAGTAAAACATCAATATTTATACAAAATGAGTTAGAGCTTCACAACCCTAACTCCCAAATTGAACTACTCACAACCCATTATCAAATACATCATCAAATACATAAGAAATTAAGAGAAATGATAGAGGAGAGAGGGAACACAAGCTAAGCTCACAATTTGCTATAGGCAAATATAAACCCAACTTGAAATTAAGCCCCAATTCTTTACCAAAGTCAAAATCCCTTGTGGTGATGAAGCCTTGATGATGTGAAGTGAAAGCCTCTTGATTGCTCTCTCCAATTTTTGAAAGAAAATGATAAAAGATTTAAAAATGGAGGAGAGAGAATGGGGAGGTGGGTTGCGGCTGTAGAGAAGAAGGAAGAGAGAGGATAGGGAATTCGTGTGGTGCTGTAGGTAATAGATCTATATACATGGGTGTGCGGCCGAATTGTGACTCAGGTTAGAGAGATAATTGGCCGTGTATATATATATATATATATATGGAAGAGAGAGGAGAGAATTGTGGAGACTGGTCAGCACATGAGAGGAAAGAATGGATAGGGCCACGTGTCAACATTTTGTGGTAAGTGATCAAAGAAGAATAAACAGCTGCACGTGCATGTCTACTTAGAGTTAGGCTTAATTAAGCTTAATTAGAGTTAGGCTTGATTAAGCAATTAACAAATCCACAATTTCGTCCTCTTGTTGAAAACTCAAATCTTCACCATTTTTGCGTCATTCTATCTCGTTTCCGCAACTCCGTTTATTTTCTACAATATAAATAAAAATAGATTAATTACATAATAATTACTTTTGAAATAATTAGCTTAATTCTAGTGTTTAGAACATAATTACGCGCATAAAAATGCATGTAATCAATTCTTTAAAATACGGATCATCATGTCACGACCGGGGTGCCCTAGGTGGTCATGCCAAAGCCTGAATGAGTCAGTGTCCCACATTTCAATGTTGGTGACAGCATAGGATTCAATGATCCGAATAGTAGTGAGGTACAATCCACTGGATTGACTCATTAATTTCTCTAAAATGCGTTTCCTTCCACATTCATTAGAGGTAATATAAAGGTATTTAGTTCTATTTCACAGTGGGTTTCTATATGATAACCATTGGCACGAATATCTTTGAAATTTAACAAGGTTCAATTAGCTCTTGGTGCATACAGAGCATCTGTGACATTAAACATTGTGCCATTAAGCAGCAAAAATTTGGCAGTTCCTCGCCCTTTTATTACTTGAGATGATCCAATCATCGTAGTTACAGAGGAATTATAGGCCATTAATTCAATGAATAATTGCCTATTCCTTAATATGGTGTGGGTAGTCCCACTATCAACTAAGCACTCAAGTTCTCCTTGATTCATTCCTACAAATAAATGGGAGGTATTATTAATTAACTCAAAAATATATCTCATATTCTTTAAAGTATTTCTATTTTAGGTAGAATGATAATCTTTTCATTCTAATAATTTTTTTCTCTAGATGTATTGCTTTACATGTTTATAGTGTTATTTCAAACTATGTAAATATGTGTAGTAAATAAAAGTCGAATAAATTCAGTGCTTCAGAATAAAATTTGAAATTTATTATTAAGCCAACGATAATCAAATCAAGGTCTTATTTAGAAATCTAATTCATCAAACCATTCTTTAAGACCATACAATAGTCTAATTAAAAATGAGGCATTATGCCTTCACATCTGTCTTTGAAAAATAAGATAAATAAAGTAGATCAGTCAAAATCTGGAGCATCCCACTACTACAATAATATGCTTTAATGACACCAAACAAGGACACATAATTTATGTGCAGTCCTTGAAGATTATTAAGGACACCTATCAGCCAAATTGAATTTTTTAAGTGAGGGAAGTGTTTTTCAAGGACACACAGACTTCTTCAATACTGTGTCCTAAAAAAAACTAAAATTTCGGCGGCTCCAATGTGACTCAAATAAGAAAAGAAACGCGCTCTACTTCGAGTATTCCCTCCCCAATTTTCAGTTTCCCTCCTCCCCCAATTTTCGACTTCCCTCCTCCACCATTTTGAAACCCACCACGAGAAACAAAATGTTGTTTCGTTCACTATTTTTGTTTTTCAGTTCTAATAGAAGAAAACAGATCCAAGCTGAAAACACATTCATCTCATTCGACTCGGCAAAGGCTTCGATCGGTAAGGATTCAACTTGAAAACTCGTAGTAAGGTCTGAGACAGATTCAGGGTTGAGAGATTCTGGGAAAAGTTTCAGTTGGGAAGAGCAGGTTTGACTCTCTTCACAGTACTCCTTTTCGATTTTTTTTTCCCTTTTCTAGCTTAATTATTGCTACTGATAGTGGGTTTGGCTTGGAATCCTTGGATTGTTGATTATGGATTTTGGGTTCTGTAATTTATCACTTTGAGGTGGGTGTTTGTTAAATACTAATTTTGAGTGATGATAGTTTTGTAAATTAGTTCAAATTTTGGTACAGATGAATGTATGCGGTTACTTGTGCTTCAGTTCTTGATTCTGGTTCCCAAGTAGTTTTCATTGCTAATCCTTTCCTTTATGTCCAGGTAATTGCTCCTCTTTTTGCTGAAATTTATTGGCTATTGCAATTCTGATAAAACAACTAGTTGGCTGTTGCAATTTCTTTTGATGGTGCTCTTGATCCATATTGGCAGCTTTCGATTGATGATGTTCTTGTGGTGGATCCCAAACCTGAGGTGTGTATCTCATATTTTTGTCTTTTGCAGTGCTTGTTGCCTTATTGTAAAGGCATGATTTGCAATAGAGCTAAAACCTTTGGATCTTTTATAGCTTCTCTAATATTTACAGAATAAGTTGCAGTACTATATTTGTCTCTAGTCAGCAGTTTTGTTACCTTATTATAGGGCATGTAGCAATTTTGTTTTGGTTCATAAATCATACTCAAGATTTCTTTAGTCTGTTTGTATTTGCTTGAGAAACTTTAACGATGTGCCAGGTGTTGAATCATTCTTCTGCTATCCTGTTGCAGCAGCCCAAGATTCAATAAGATGGTGGTAGTATGTCATGTAAAAAGCCATTTACAGGTCTCTAACAAGATGGTGGCAGTATATAATTTGTAAGCTTTTATTTGGACTTGCATATAACACAAAATTCATCAAGCACATGCATTTAAAGTTTACTTAAGAACAAGAATTAAAGTTTGTACATTGACTACTATCCAGATCATATTACAATTAGGAAAGTGAATAAATATTGTAATATGTGGAAATCTAATTAAGATGTGAAGTAATTATTCACATAAGCATAATATCTGGTAATGTTTGCAGATTAGAGACTAACCATATGCAACTAGGATTCCTCAATGGGTAAGGATCCTTAAGCATTGTCTCCTATAAATAACATGGTCCATGCCTTCTTATAAATCCTTGCAAAGAATTAGCTATGTGAATAGGGGACCCTAAATCTAGCCACCAAGAATCTAATGGAACATTAACTAAGTTAGACTCAAAACAAGCAAAACAGATTTTATTACCTTTTTTAGACAACCATCCCTTATACTTGTGACAATTCCTTTTTAGATGCCCCACTTTTTCACAAAAATAGCACTTGAAGACTGTTGGATTCTTATTTACTTTCAGTGAGTGAGATCCTCCAGCGGAAGTAGAGCCTTTATGGAAATTTCTTTGATGAATTAGAAGACTTCTTTTGGCGAACAGTTTTGGTTTCCTCTTTATTCACTAGGTTTACAGTAGCCACACCTTTTCCCTTTTCTTTCTTGATCCTACTCTCTTCTTGCACACAAATCGAAATCAACTCATTTATACTCCATTTTTCCCTTTGAGTGTTGTAAGTTGTGATAAGCTGACTATACTGAGGAGGCAGAGACATCAGGATCATGTGTACTAGCATAGGATCAGCTATAGGGGACTCCAATGCTTTCAGTTTGTTGGCTACATCTATCATCTTCAAGCAGTGCTCCCTAACACTACTAACTCCATCAAATTTCAAGGTCATTAGAGAATTCAAATGGTTTACTGTTTCGGCTTTATCACTCTCTTTATATTTCTCCTCTATAGCCTCAAGATACTTTGTAGCTGTTTTACACACTGGAATCTCTCCCCTTGTTGTTTCTGTCATAGCTTTTTGCATAATTTTTAGGTTCAATCTATTATCTTTGTCCCATTTTTCTGCTTTGTCTTTTTCAACTCTAGTACTGGTGGTCACAATAACTGGTCTGGGTTCTTTGAGAGCTAAGTCTAAATCCCACACACCTAGATAAATTTCTAGGTCATTCTTCCACTTCTTAAAATTATTTCTAGTCAAGGTTTCAATGGTGAGGTTCATGGTAGCAGGGTTGATGGCTGAAAATCAAAATAAACTAGCATAAGTACCTATTTTAGCCTAACAATTATACATGTTTCTTTAGATTTTACATACATACGTCTATAACATAGAAGCATGGAAAACAATCATACAAGCAATCAATCTTTATAACAGCCCCATTCTGTAAATTTTGTTAGCTGCACAACACATTTGAGCAAGAAGCACAACTAACCCTTATGTTCTTTATCACACCACCAGAGGTCTTAAAACACCAATTTCATGAATAACTTCCTAACTTTGGCCTAAAGAAATTATTCTTTCCTTATGTGTTTTAAAGTTTCTGTAATGTGCCAGTTATGTACAACATCTATTAAGAATTTTAGAACCTTTTTTGGAAGAACATCTAATAGCTTTGTACATCCCTGCAACCTTGATCCTGAAATCTGTAGTTTTTGAGAAATCTTTACAAAACTAACTGCTTTGGCTGAAAATTTTATCAAAACTTCTCAATTGATCAAGAATGTTTCACTGTTTTGTTCATACAAGCATAAAATTGATTTTGGAAAAACTGTATTGCAGGGGAAAACTTGATTTTAGAAAGATGTTTTGACAAAAATTTTGGCTCATATGAATAAAAACATATGTATCTGCAAGAATCCTTTAAGGGATAAGAACTTCAGTTGTTGGAAAAAAAAAAGGTTTTCATAGGATTCTATGGTTCCTGCAATCCTAAGCTTCTAGACGTGATTATATTTAAAGCAACAATTAAGAAACAGCCCATCAATCCAATCACAATAACGAATCATGCTTAGGAGGTAGAGACATCATAATCATGATAACCAACAACAGAAACACAATCCCATAAATTTGCAGAAATTATCAAATTGAAATCTAGAGTTTAGTTTGTGTACCTTAAGCACAGCAACTTCCAATCAACGTTATCGCAGACAAAATCCAACACCGCATTCATTAACCAAGCAAGGAACAATCAGGTTTTGATTTGAAAAACTTTCAGAGGAAAGGAATTCCTTAGCCCCTCCTTCTTTTGTTGTCAACGGTCGAGAAAAAGCTGTCTTTTGCCGTTGTTCTTGATTAAGGCTGAGATTTTGGGTTTAAGTGGTGGGCTTCCTGATTTTATTTTATTCTTTACAGGCCCAACACAACACCAAAAAACAAAAAAAATCATTCCTCCTTTTTTGTTTTTTTTTTCTTAACAAAAACTTTAGGCATGTTTAAAAATTATTTTGGTTGGTTCCTAGGCAAACATGCTAGGGCTCTGATACCATATGTTTTAGAATTAAACAATGTTTTTTATGTACCTTCCATGAGAAGGAATTTGATTTCTTGTTCAAAACTTGCTGAAGTTGATTTAAGCTATTTCGTCAATAAAATTGAGTGGATTTTGTTTTACAACAATGCTCCTGTTGGTAAAGCTTTTATTGTGCATGGTTTACGGAAATTGACTTATTCTTATGTCTCTGAAACTTTTCTTGTTGAAAACTTAGGAGTTAAAAGGAATTTTGTGAATGAAAAATCTTCAAACCTTTGGCATAAAAGACTTGGTCACATATCTAAAGAAAGAATTTAGAAGTTAGTCAAAGAAGATATTTTGCCTGATCTAAATTTTGTAGATTCAAATGTCTGTGTGGACTGCATTAAGGGAAAACTAACAAATAGTAGTAAGAAAGGTTCAACTAGAAGTCAAAATTTGTTAGAAATAATACACACAGACATCTCAGGGCCTACTCTCCCCATACCATATGTCGAAACCAGTATTTTATAACCTTTATAGATGATTTTTCTAGGTTTTGTTATGTCTACCTAATTTCGGAAAAGAGTCAAGCACTTGAAATATTTAAAATTTTTAAGAATGAGGTTGAGAATCAGTTGGAAAAGAAAATAAAGATAGTGAGATCCGATAGAGGAAGTAAGTACTATGGAAAGTACGATGAAACAGGACAACATAAGGGACCTTTGCACTTTATCTAGAAGAGTGTGGCATCATAGCTCAATATACAACACCAGGGACACCACAGCAAAACAGGGTAGTAGAGAGAAGAAATAGAACACTAGTAAATATGGTAAGGAGTATGATGTGCACTACAGGGTTGTCAAGATTTTTATGGGGAGATGCTTTAAAAACAGCAAATTCAGACAAATCTAAAGGTTTTAGATTTTATTGTCCTAACTACCATCTCAGAATAATAGAAACAAGGAATGTAAAATTTATTGAAGACACTAAAGCTACACAGAGAGAAGATATGAGTGATTTTCTTTTGGAAGAAAAGGAAGCTATTGCTAGAACCTTATCAGAAAACAATCAGCAAAATTTTGTGTTGCCTGCACTTTTCCCTACTACAACAAGAATTACAACTTTGAAGAGATCCCTGAACATGCTGAAAATCCACCTCAAGTTTAGATACCAGAACCAGTAATTCCACCTAATCCTCCACCAAATCAGCAACCTCCAGAGCATCCTCAACCACTTATTCAGCAACAAATGCCAATTCAACCCTTGAGACAATCGCAGAGAGTTAGGAGACCGGCAATCTCGAGTGATTATGTCCTTTACCTTTAAGAAACAGATTTTGATATAGGAGAGGAAGATGATCCACTAAGTTTTAAGCAAGCTGTTGAAAGTATGCATGCTAAGAAGTGGCAGGAAGCAATGGAAGTAGAGTTACAATCATTGTATGAGAAGGAAGTATGGGAATTAGTTGAGCCTCCTCCTGGTATCAAAACAATAGGCTGCAAGTGGGTTTATAAAACAAAGAAAAATTCGGATGGGAGCATAGAAAGACATAAAGCTAGACTTGTAGCTAAGGGGTTTACGCAGAGAGAGGGAATAGATTATAATGAGACATTCTCACCTGTTTCAACTAAAGACTCTTTCAGAATAATTATGGCTTTAGTTGCACATTTTAACATGGAACTACATCAGATGGATGTTAAAACTGCTTTCTTGAATGGTGAATTGTATGAAGATATTTATATGAGGCAGCCTGAGGGTTTTATTGATGAAGGTAGTGAGCACTATGTGTGTAAACTTAAGAAATCTATCCATGATTTGAAGCAAGCGTCTAGACAGTGGTATCTCAAGTTTGAATAAGTAATGGTGTCACATGGTTTTATCGAAAATCCACTAGATGAGTGTGTATACCTAAAAATTAGTGGGAGCAATTTCATTTTCTTGGTTCTATATGTCGATGACATTCTTCTTGCCAGCAGTGACTTATCTCTTTTACATCAAACAAAAGAAACTTTAAGATGAAGGATTCCTCCTATGTACTTGGTATCGAAATCTGCAGAGATAGAAAGAAGGGACTTTTAGGTTTGTCTCAGAAAAATTACATAGACAAAGTTCTTAAAAGATTTAAAATGGATAAGTGTGCTCTGGGGGATGCTCCTATGACTAAGGGTGATTTGCTGCATAAAGATAAGTGTCCCAGGAATAATTTAGAACAAGAATCCATGAAAGATAAACCCTATGCCTCACTTGTTGGGAGCCTGATGTATGCTCAGGTCTGTACTAGGCCTGATATTGCTTATTCTGTTGGAATGTTGGGTAGATTTCAAACAAACCTAGGTCATGCACATTGGGTGGCTGGAAAGAAAGTCTTAAGATACTTGCAGGGCTCTAGAGACCACCTTTTAGTGTATAAAAGAATTGAAAATCAAGAACTAGAAGTGGTAGGATATTCATATGCTAACTATATAGGGAAAAATAAGTCCAAAACTCAGAAAAAGTCCACATCTGGTTTTGTGTTTATGCTTGCAGGTGGCGCAATTTCTTGGAAATCTGTAAAACAGACTTGTGTGACTACATCTACAATGCATGCTAAGTTCATTGCATTATATGAAGTCACTATACATGCTATGTGGCTTAGAAACTTTATTAAAGCCATTAGAGTAGTGGATTCCATTCACAGACTCTTGCAGATTTACTGTGATAATAGTGCAGCTGTGTTCTTTTCAAAGAATAATAAGAGATCCTCAAAAACTAAGTTTGTAGATCCTAAGCATCTTCTGGTTTGAGAGAAAGTGAAGCATGATGAAATTGTAGTTGATCATATTAGTGGAGATAACATGGTAGCAGACCCTTTTACAAAACCATTAGCAATTGGGGTTTTTAAGGAACATGTTATGAATATGGGATTGATTCAGTCATTTGACATGGCTTGAATCAGTGGGAGCTTGAGATAAGCTCAGTTTTTATTAATTGAAAAGCACATTATGTGCCTTTGTCAAAGAAACAGACGAAGAGGGAATCAGGCAATTACAAATCACAGCTCAATCAGCATTTAGTATCATCAATGTAATTGATATTTCCGTTGTAATCCTATCCCTATATAAAGGGGTTATAAAATGAAATGAGTAGACCAATTCCAATTGTCATTTTACTTTAACACGTTATCAGCACGCTCAGAGCAAATAGCCAAGAAAAAAAAAACCCAAACCCTAAGAAGAAAAAGTTTTTTTTTTTTTTCTGCCGCCACAAACAACAACAATTCTCAAAAGAAAAATTTTTCTCCGTCCAAGACCGGCCTCACCTCCATTCCTGTCTCCACCCAGCCCAGAGCGATTTGCTCTCTGCACCCACCAGGCCGAGCGCTGCAGCACCCCACCTCTTGATGCACACCAGCGCAACACAGAGTCGCGCAGCCGACCTCCGCTGACCACCCACGCATCAGCCTGCAAGCCAGGCCACCTCCCAGCCCTGCATCATCGCGGTCTCCCACCTGCAAATAGCACCTTGCGGCAGATCCTGCCGTGCAACAGTCCCACGAGGCCCCAGCTCCATTTAAAGCAGCCCGCGCATCTGACAGCAGCAGTCCCTTGCAGCAGCATGCACGACCCCAGCCCTTCACCGGTTGCAGATCCTAGCGCACACCTAGCCTAGCCGCTGCCCATCTGTAAACCAGAAACAAGAACGCAACAGAAAACCAGAAGGAGAAGACGAGAAAAAAAAAAGAAAGAAAAAAAACAGAGAGAGAGAAAAAAAAGGGTGATCCGGCCCTAAGAAACAACCCGGCCCAGAATTAAAAAAAAAAGAAAAGAAAGAGAGAGAGAAACAGGCCCTGTGGCCCAGAGAAAAAAAATAGAAAAAAAGAGAGGCCCTGCGGCCCAGACAAGAAAAAAAATTATTAGAATGAAAAGAATACAATTCTACGCAAATAGAAATACTCTAAAGAATATGAGTTATATTTTCTAAATACCTCCCATTTATTTATAGGAATGAATGGAGGAGAACTTGAGTGCTTAGATAATAGTGGGATTACCCACACAATATTAAGAAATAGGCAATTATTCATTGAACTAATAGCCTATAATTCCTCTGTGACTACGATGATTGGATTATCACAACTTATAAAATGGCGAGGAACTGCCAAATTGTTGCTGCCTAATGGCACAACATTTAAAGTCACAGACGCTCTATATGCACCAAGAGCTAATTGAACCTTGTTAAAGTTTCAAAACTTTTTGTGCCAACCGTTATCATGTAAAAACACACCGTGAGAATGGAACTGAATACCTTGATATTACATCTAATGACTGTGGAAGGAAACGCATCTTAGAGAAACTTACGAGTCAATCTAGTGGACTGTACCTCACTACGATTCAGATAATTGAATCCTATATTGTCACAAACAATGAAATGTGGGACACTGACTCATACAGGCTTTTGCATGACCGCCTATGGCACCGAGGTCGTGATATGATGATCCGTATTTTTAAAGAACTCACAAGGACATCCCTTCTTTCGAGTGAAAAATGGGAAAAAAAATCTGCCACACTGCAAGGTGTCGGTTCTAGTATTGCTCAAATACAGTCATTGCCTTCTGAAGTACCAGAAGCACTACCTCCCTCCCATTATGCCTCATTGACTATTTCAAAGGCTCATCACTCGTATTGCAAAGCTTGCTCTTTAGCAAAAACAGGATTGAGACCTTCCTATGCTAAAGATACAAAACAAAACATTCCATTCTTACAAAGGATACAAAGAGATGTCTGTGGACCTATCCATCCAGAATGCGGACCATTCAAGTACTTTATGGTTCTGGTGGATGCTTCGACAATCTGGTCAGATGTCATTTAATTGTCCACAAGAACTGCTGCAATACTCCTAGTACAGATTATACTTTTAAGGGCTCACCACCCTGATCACCCTATCAAGTCTATAAGGCTTGATAATGCTGGAGAGTTTACATCAAAAGCATTTGATGATTATTGCATATCTATTTGGATCGATGTAGAGCATCCTGTACCCCATGTGCATACACAAAATGGTCTCGCAGAAGCCACCATCAAAAGGATACAGATGGTGGCTAGGGCATTGGTTATGCATACCAACCTGCCTATATATGCATGGGGTTATGCAATATTACACGTAACTTTACTTATTCATTTCAGACCCACAGCTAGCCAACCATTTTCTGCGTACCAGTTGGAAACTGGATATGAGCCTGACACTTCACACTTACGCATATTTGGTTGAGCAGTATATGTGCCTATTGCGCCCCCACAGCGCACCAAAATGGGTCCTCAGAGACGATTAAGTATTTATGTTGGATATGAATCCCCAACAATTATCCACTATTTGGAAACCTTGACAGGCGATCTCTTTAACGCTAAATTTGCGGACTGTCACTTTGATGAGATAGTCTTCCCGTCGTTAGGGGGAGATAGGAAAAAGGATTTTCCAAGGAAACGACAGGAATTGTGGTGGTTTGTCTCCACTCTGTCTCATTTTGATCCCCGCACTTCACAAAGTGAAAGTGAAGTGAAAAGAATAATCGCTCTTTAGAACGTAACAGATTCGATGCCTGATGAGTTTACTGATATCGCAAAAGTGATGAGATCACATATACCAGCTGCAAATGTGCTCGCAAGGTTATAAGTCCCCAACAGGAGGCACGGTGCCGCAGATAAAGGCACTGCAACCGCACTTAGTGGAGGTGTGGTTGAGGCCGTGGATCCCCAAGGAAGAGGGGGAGGTCACTTGGTTCGATTGACACTCACCCAAGGAAGAAGAGGGTGAGTAAGGCACAAACCAATCATCAATGTATAGAATCCCTCTCATGAGATTGTCTCTGATTATAGTTATGTCTATGAATCAATACTGGAGGATGCTCCGATGTTTGAAATGATTCCAGAGAACAAAGAAATCTCAAAGGATTACGAGAGTGCGTATAAGTTGATAGAAAGATCTTCCATACACATTGATGATATATACTGTTGCTCAAGGAATCATAGAGCATGATGATATCGAACCACTCTCTATTGAAAAATGTCAACAAAGAGCAGATTGGCCTAAATGGAAAGAATCAATCCAGGTAGAATTAGACTCTCTGACAAAGAGACAGGTATTTGGTCAGGTAGTGCTAACCCCACCAAGTGTAAAGCCTATAGGACATAAATGAGTCTTTGTCAGAAGGCGTAATGAGAAGAATGAAGTCCTGAGGTACAAGGCTCGCCTTATGGCGCAAGGTTTCTCACAACGCCCTGGAATTGACTACGAGGAGACATACTCTCCCGTAACGGATGTTATAACGTTCAGCTACTTAGTTAGCTTAGTAATTTCCGAAGGACTGGAAATGCAGCTCATGGATGTGGTTACTGCATATCTCTATGGGGATCTAGATTCAGAGATATATATGAAAAGTGCCTGATGGCCTTGCATTACCCAAGTTAAGTGACTCTAAACCACAGAGTGCGTTTGCAATTAAGTTGAAACGCTCACTCTACGGATTGAAACAATCCAGGCGGATGTGGTATAGCCGTCTAAGTGACTACTTAATTGGAAAGAGATATAAGAACGATGAAGTATGCCCCTGCGTATTCATAAAGAAAACAAGTTCCGGATTTGCAATTGTAGCTGTATATGTCAATCATATGAACATAATAGATACTCTTGATGAAATAAGAGAAACCGCGAGATACTTGAAATCCGAATTTGAGATAAAGGATCTTGGGAAAACTTGATTCTCTCTAGGCCTTGAACTAGAACACCGAGTTTGTGGAATACTAATCCACCAGTCTGCGTATGTCCAAAAGTCAGGCGATATAACATGGACAAAGCGCATCCTGCTAGCACTCCCATGATCGGTCGAAGTTTGGATGTAAGGAAAGATCCATTTCGTCCAAAGGAAGATGACGAAAAGGTGTTGGGAGCTGAAATTCCCTATCTAAGTGCAATAGGCACATTATTGTACTTAGCCCAATTTACTCGACCAGACATTGCATTCTCAGTGAACTTGTTAGCTAGATTTAGCTCAGCGCCAACGCAGCGTCACTGGAATGGTATCAAGAACATCTTCGATACCTAAAAGGAACCATTGAATTGAGACTATTCTTTCCCTACAGAGAGACAAGAGGGACCGCAGATGGAACTGCAATCCCTAAAGGAAATGTTGATGGCGAAAGCGCCACTCCCTACACTAAAACGCCAAATGACTTTTTGGTCAGTTTTGCTGATACTGGGTACGTCTCTGACCCACATAAAGGTCGTTCCCAAACTGTTTATGTATTTACCAGTGGGAACATGATGATATCTTGGAGATCAACTAAGCAAACCCTTGTGGCTACCTCCTCGAACCACTCAGAGAATATTACTCTACATGAGGCGATTCGTGAGTGTGTATGGTTAAGAGCTATCATCACACATATTCGAGGGACTAGTGGTTTGAGTTCTACCACTGAAGAGCCTACTTGCATTTATGAAGATAATGCAGCTTGCATCGAACTGATGAAGCTAGGATATATCAAGGGTGATAATACAAAACACATCGCCAAAGTTTTTCTACAATCAGCAACAACAGGCTCTCCTCAAGATTCAAGTGAATCAAGTAAGGTCTGAGGAGAATGTGACAGATTTGTTCACCAAATCATTGCCTAAGGCCACATTTGAGAAACATGTGAAAAGCATAGGAATGCGAAGACTTTCCAATCTCCCCTGATTAATGTAAGTATCAGGGGGAGGTGTAGACGTCAGGGGGAGTCTAACACACACATGTCATTCTCAAATGTAAAAGGTGCGTTGTGCTCTTTTCCTTCGACCAAGGTGTATTTTTGTCCCACAGGGTTTTTATTGTTACTTGGCAAGGTTTTTTGTGAGGCAACAACTCATGCACCATTTCATCTTTGACTTAGCACAAGGGAGAGTGTTAAAGGAAAAGCACATTATGTGCCTTCTTCAAAGAAACAGACGAAGAAGGAATCAAGCAATTACAAATCACAGCTCAATTAGCATTTAGTATCATCAATGTAATTGATATTTTCATTGTAATCCTATCCCTATATAAAGGGGTTATGAAATGAAATGAGTAGACCAATTCCAATTGTCATTTTACTTTAACAGTTTTGTAATTTTTTCTTTTGGTTTCTGTTTGTAACCTCTTGAATGTCATAATAGACAATATTTTCAGATTTATTAAAGTCAATATACATGGATTAATGTCTCAGATTCTTATGTTTTATGATTGCTGCAGCATATGATTGATTGATAAGTATGTACATGTACTAGTTTTTCGGATGTTTGATAAATGCATCCATGACATTAGATCTATTTGTCTGTTTGATATGTTACAGTTGCAGAAGATCTTGGTTCTCTATATGAGAAATAGCAAACTTCTCATGAAGTATAAAGAATGATTCTGTAAGTGCAGAATAAAGGAGGACCTTATGTGGAAATTCAGGTACTTACATTCACAATGCAGTATTCCACATGATTGTATTATGTTGTTGGTGGTTTATGTGATTACAACTCTGTTTCTAGTGATTATGGAAAACTGGTGTTGCTGATTTAGATGCAAGTTTTTCTTTAGTTCTACTATAGTGGTTGTGATCATATTAACCTTGAAATTAGATTGTAGAAATGTACAATATCAGTGATCACAAAAGAGGTTCTTGTCATTGCAGTTGCTTGATGAACCAATATGAAAGTCCAAGTGGGAGAATGTAAGCTTTTATTTGGACTTGCATATAACACAGAATTCATCAAGCACATGCATTTAAAGTTTACTTAAGAACAAGAATTAATGTTTGTACGTTGACTACTATCCAGATCATATTACAATTAGGAAAGTGAATAAATACTGTAATATGTGGAAATCTAATTAAGATGTGAAGTAATATTCACAGAAGCATAATATCTGGTAATGTTTGCAGATTAGAAACTAACCATATGCAACTAGGATTCCTCAATGGGTAAGGATCCTTAAGCATTGTCTCCTATAAATAACATGGTCCCTGCCTTCACAATACACACAAGCAATATACTATCCCCATTATAGAGAGTATTGGAGAAAGGCAGAAGATCAAGTTATCGGCATCGACTCAATGGCATCTTCTTCATCAAGTAAGTATTCCGGAATCATTGGCCTCTGTTTGATATATCTATGTTTGTGTTCTTATAGTGATATGCTATGTCTAAAGGATTATTTAACATAATTTTGCTGGACTTTTTTTCTTTTCTTAATTTTCAGAAATATAGAACAGCCAGATACAAACCAGAGTCATCATAAGGTAAATATTACCTCCTTTGTTCTTCATGTACTGTTGCATGATTGTTTTGGAGGGGATAGGTTGTCTCTAACTTGTTTATTTTGATTGTTTTCTCAAAACCAAAAACCCAAAAATCGTTGTCTTGTTTATTTCTTTTGTTTTTGTTTTCGCAGGTTTCTGTGCTCTTTTTTCTTTTAATTAATTAGAATAGCAAATGATCTCCAAAATCCCTAAAAATTTCCCAGTATCTAGTTTAGTGTGTTAGCTTAGTGTCTATAAAATTTGATTGAAATTGGAGTAGTTTAGGTTAGGTCTTTATTCTCATTTTGGTTCCTGGTCAGAGTCACAGTTAATCTGTTTTTTGTTCATTAGATTAATTGTTTTTCAATCTTCTGTGGGTAGTGACCCCTGTTATTAACTTGTATTTATTTGGTGTTGTTTTATGAAAGTGATGATTGCTTCAAACTGAATTGGGTTCTTGCTTAATTGAATTTGTGGATGTGGATTTTGTTATTGAAGGTATGCTTTGGATGTGAATGTGGAGAGGGCACAAGATATTCTCATGCATAAAAGACTATTGCATATGGCACATGACCCTGCCACTAGACCTGTAGTCTAAGTTCGTCTTGTGCAGGTAATTTTTAATTTTTATTTTGATCATTCTTGAGTCAAATTCATAAACGGTCTAGTAAATTTAAGGGCAAAATACTGTTTAGTCCCTGAAGTATGCATTCGTCCTCGTTTCAGTCCTTGGCTTTCTAATTTAATCCCAAAAGTCCCTGAACTCAAATTTTTTAGTCCAACTGGTCCATTCCCTCCATTTTCTCCTGTTGCTCGATGACGTGTCAGTTATTACTTGCCAGCTCAGTTATTACTTGCCCTCTCCTCCATTTTCTCCATTTTCTCCGGTTGCTCGATGACGAGAATACCCCTGCTTCAGTTTCTTCTAAAATTTCATCTCTCTTCTTTCTTATCTTCTTTCTCCCTTTTTCCAGATCATTGATACCAGATATTTTTTTCTCCTTCGTCGTCGTGTGTGTATTGAGAAATTGCTCAGATTGGGATGAAAAGGAGAGGGGTGATGGTACGACGGTGGGTGCGCCGACGAGTATGATGGCGACAGTGGTGAGCAGTAGCATAGAGAGAGAAACCACCACCACCTAGCTCACCAGCAACAAAATTGAAACCTCCTTGAACCCAGAACTAACGCCGATGACCCACCACCATCAGCAACAAAGAGCAAATAACCACCACCACCCATAAACCATCAATTACAAAACACCCACCGGAGCAAGACTACTACGATCAGTAGGGGATCAAATCCTCCAAATCCTACTTCACCTCTCCTAGCAACCTCAAGCTCTTCACCTACCAATGGCTTCCCCTCGTCTCTCCTCCACGTGGCCTCATCTTCATGGTCCATGGCTACGGCAACGACATCAGCTGGACTTTTCAGGCCACAGCCATCTTCCTCTCCCAGAATGGCTTCGCCTGCTTCGTTCTTGACATCGAATCCCACAGCCGGTCCCACCGCCTCAAAGCCTTCGTCTCAAATGTCGATTTGGTCGTCCCACAGCCACAGCCGGTTCTTCTTCAATTTCGTCAAGCAAAACCTCCAACAGGAAACCTTACCGTCCTTCCTCTACTGTGAGTCGATGGGCTGCGCGATCTGTCTTCTGATCCACTTCGCGGATCCCGAAGCCTTTGACGGTGGGCTTGGAGGGAGACGGCGAGGGAGAGGGACTGGCAAAGCTGCTCGAGCTAGTCAATGAGGGCGAAGACGGCAAGCTTGGAGTGAATGACCTCCTTTTGCTCCAAAACATCAGAAATTGGCGGTGAAGAAGATGGGTTTGTTGCATCTTCAAGGTGGGTTTGTGGGTCAGATGATGAAGAAGAGGAATAGGGCAGGGTTTGGATTCGACCCGTGATTAGAGCTGGGAGCTCACAGTCGCCCATCGAATGAAAAGGTGATGGAGGTTTGGGATATGTAAATTGGAGTTGGTTTGGGCAAATCCAAGGATGTGTTTGGATGGAGAGCTTGGTGGTGATGGTGGAGAGCTCGGTGGTGGTGGATTTTGGGTGTAAAGAGAAAGAAGGAAGAACAGGGGTATTCTCATCACGTTACAAAATATGTGTCTTACGTGGCGCTGAGCTGGCAAGTAATAACTGACACGTCATCGAGCAACCGGAGAAAATGGAGGGAATAGACCAGTTGGACTAAAAATTTTGAGTTCAGGGACTTTTGGGATTAAATTAGAAAGGCAGGGACTGAAACGAGGACGAAGACATACTTCAGGGACTAAACAATATTTTTCCCTAAATTTAAAAAGAAAAATATACTGTAAGCTTAGTCAAATGGATTCAATGTGCAGTTTATGTGTTATGCAGGTTCATTCTTCTTCTGGTTCAAACTCATCCAGAAAAGCAGATGCTCAGTGTTCTGGTTTTGCTGGAAAATGGAGTCATGGTCCAAAGAAAAGATGTTTGGACTTGTTTTTCTTTATGTAAGATTCAGTACAACCATTGCTCTTTACATCTCTCATATGATACCCACTTTCCATTTCTCATGTGTTCAGTCATCCACCACCAGCTTTTGGTTGGTCTGAAGACCTTGAACTTGCTCTTGAAGTGTCACATCCAAATTTTTTTTTATTTTTTAGATGCGACTTATATTCCAATCATGGAAATAAATTTCCAAAATCGAAATACGAATAATTGGAAAAGAACGATACTAGACAAGTTTTCGAAATTGAAACACAACCTTTATTACAAGAGGGGTTTACAACAACATTTACAACAAAAGGTCAACTATAATCCAAGTTCTTGTCTAGGACCCAAACATGATTAACAAAAACACACATGTATATTACATTATTAAAAACACCCTTGCAGTAAAATAACTTCAAACTTATTTATTTGTCACCTGCAAAATGATAAAAAGGGGTGAGCATACGTTGCCCAGTAGGAGAATGAAACCTCTGTGAAGATCATAGTTAGAATAGCAATAATGAATGGATGCAACTATTATCTATTCCCGATAATCCACATTGTAAAATAAACTGAACCTACATGTCCCATACCATGTATTTTACCACGAAGGTGACTCAGAGTATTCAACAATGTGAACTAACCCCACCCAAAATCAAACCCCCTAACCCTCTTTTGCTAGTCATCTTGTCTATTCCCCTTTCGCCAGTCCCGAATTACCCTTTCAATATCCTATACTAAGTGCACATTCATAAGTGGGCATACCTGGGATCTGGTACCTGCTGAGGTTATAGACTCAACTACGCAAAAGATAAACCACATACTCATTCCAATAGCATATTTACATTACCATCACCACCCTTATACTTCATGTCTTATTGATGCACAAATACTTTGAATATGTAAATGTATTCATTATTCAGCCATACCAACAAACAGAAACACAGAGGACATAAATGCATATAATTCTGAACACAATCATCCAATACAATCATGTAAACAACCATTCATTGCAAACATAGAGGCTCCCCAAGTTTTTCCCCTACCTCGATTGATTTTCACGTTAAGTATCCGGATGAAAACAAGTTCCTATTGCAAGAATAGAATTTATTAGTTCCACACATAAAGAATTAAAGCAAAACTCAGCTAAGATACTATGAAAATCTTAGCAGTGAGTTATTTTGACCAAAACAGGTTTTTACTTGACAAACTGAAATACTGCAGTTTTCTGACCCAGTCACCTTAATGTTAAAAACTGTACAAATCTGTTTAAAATCTGCTTCTATGGTCTTCTAACGATTTGTAGCTGACATCCTAAAGAAACTTTCGGAATTTGAATCAACTGAAAACAATTTTCCTAGAATTAGTTATGAATTTTTAAAGTTCAGCTACAGTCCCACGTTTTTCTGCAGAAACTGCTACTGTGTGCTAACCTCTTCAGTTTTAATGTACTTTCCACAACTCCAATTTGTGTAAAACTTTCAATACTGAAAATAGACTTTCTAAAGTGTTAAATAAAAGAAATCACACTTTCAACAAGGCTTTAAAGGATGAGTGAAGGCTTTCTAAATTCAACTTTAAAACTGCATATGTTTCCTACTTGGTTCTTGACTCTTCTCAAATCAGATTCTTTTAATCTATGTCTTCCAAAAATTCTAATGACTAAAGGAAACAACAAACCAGATACAAAGTGATTTCAAATTCTAATTTAGATCAATTCAATGACAAAAGATATAAACTATTTTCCAGAAAACTAGTGAAATCAAATAGAAGATGAGAAAATAATTAGTTCTAGTTGTTCCAGTAACAACAACTTTATTCCTAACTGAACTTCATCTCTATTGTAACTTCTTCTATCATCAAGAATCCCCAAGTCTTATAATAACCTATGAACATAACTCAATTTCCAAATTGCATTAACCATCAGAACCACAAAGAACTCATCAAATCAAAAATTAAAAGAATCACACCTGACTTTTTACTCCTCCACTTCTAAGATACCAAAACCCTCTTTTTCTCTCTCTCCCTTGTTTATCTATGTATCTAGCAACTCAAGGAACTGTATGGAAAGCATAGTTGGTTTAGCCTATTTATAGTGTCTGGAAAGGAGGTGAAAACGTAGAAAGCAAGATAGATATTCTAATTGAAATCTTACCCATATAGGTACTAGACTTGCCACCTCCAGATTTCTAGAGTTCCAGCTCCTGATTCTAGGGTTCTAGCTCTATCTTCATAGCTTTGGGGAATCACCAAATTTGAAACTTGATTTCCAAGGCTGTTGACACCTCCTACTTACCCATAGCAGCGGCTCTTTCCTTTGTACTTTCCTAAGGCGGTGGCTGGTGTATCAGATGGAGGAGAATATGGGGGTGAGGAAGACGATGAAGAGACGGGACAATGCTTTGAGTTTAGGCGTTGTTTGATTTGGTTTTGTCGTGGAGTTTTATTCTATCAGCTGTTAAGCTACTTGGGTTTGAGTTTTGGGCCAAATCTTTTGGGCTAAACTCTAATTACTTAAACCCAAATAAATAAAATTCAACTCTATTCTATATATATAGATATATATATTTATATATATATAAACAATATTTAAACAAATAGTTTAGCACAATAAAATTAAACTTATTATTTTTTTTAGAAAATGTTTAAAAATTTTAGGTCGTCACATGAAGCCAAGTTCAACATGGGAATAACACTGAATTCCTTTCCAAGGTAAAACAATACTGCATGAATATGCTTCCTTTATGATTTTGAAGTGATTCTGTACCAGTTCTGCCATGTGTACTAAAAAGAATACGATAATTGCTCTAATTATGACATTTTAACATAATATCCTTCATAATATATAGGGACAACTAAGCTGCTACTAGCAGCCTGTTTCAATTTATTTGATCTTGCATTTCTCATACTTTTTATCTGTGCAGAAAAGTTCAGCACAAGAATGTCATTCAATTCTTTGGGGCAAGAGCACCTTGTATTTTCTACCTTACAATATCTGCAAGAGCTTTATCTGAGGTTAGTGAACTTGTTACACACACTCACATCGGGAATAGGTGTGCATGTGTATCTGCATTTGCTTGTAAATATTGGTTTTCAATAATGTCTATGTTTTTTGCATATATCTATTTTCCACTGTTTCATCATTAGGCTAAGCCACATCTATTTCACTTGATAGACGAATGCAGCTACACGAAGTCCCAACAGATATCTTGAGTTTGCAGCAACTACGGATCCTAGACCTCAACTAAAATTCCATGCAGTCGGTTCTAGTGGTAATATATTGCTTGATTAAGAAACAAATATGCATTACATTCGTAGCTTTAAACTTAAAAGACTTGTTAGGAGACGCGTGATTTCAAGAAATTGAATAGGAGTCATCTTTTTATGCCAAGGAATAGAAGCTATCTATTGTGTGCAAACTCATGCTCTTAGATTTTTTTCGTTTTGGTCTAAAGAAGTGCTCCTAGAGTGAGGCTGGCTTCCTCATGATCAGATAGGAATGTATAGGTAAGAATATAATAACGATCTGTTTTCTGTTGTATTTTTACAGTTCACAATGCTCATTGTAGGTTATATTCAACATTGATGGAGGAGAGGTTGGTTTTGAAATGGAGGAAGAATGAGGATGTTCTGTGGTTTGGGTTGTCACTATTTCTGCGTTTTCCTCTTGCTTCGTCAGTGAACGATGAACCTGGGTGACACTATGCTTTTTGTTTCTATTTTTGGTTGTGGGTTTCCATTTTTGAATGTGCCTAGTTTGTGTTTTTAGACCAAAATGTTTAGGATTTTAAGAAACAAACCCGAAATGGAGAGGTGTAATTTGTTTTTGGACTTTTGGTTTCCGTTTTTGAATGTGCCCAGTGTTGTATTTTTAGCCCAAAACGTTTAGGCTTTCTGGAAACAAGAGGAAATGAAGAGTTGCAATGTGTTTTCCAAAAGTTTTATGGTTATTACTTATGAGTTTTCTGTGACAATGTCAGCCTCTCTGTGGCCTCTTGTGAGTTTCTGTCTCTTCTCTCCCTCTCTCTAAAACTGTTTTATGGTTTGATGACTTTGTTTATTTGTGAATTGTAGAGACTTGCAGGGGAATAAACTAATTGGTCAAATCCGGGATGAGATTGGCAACTGTGCTTCTCTTATGTATCTGTAAGACATCTCCTTCATGTTGACTTTCTTATGTATCTGTAAGACATATCATTAGAAAAATCTGATGATGCTCTTCAACAAATAATGTTTCTATGTATTTTTGTGTTTATAGATGTCTTTTATATTCATATATCTTGGAATTTCATTGTGTACTTATTGCAAAAATATTCCACAGGATGGCACCATCTAGAATTCATGTTACTTGTGCACTAGTTTGTGACAAAACATCAACATGAAGGATTCACAAAGGAGTGTGTTCAACATGGATGAAGGTATTTTATATGTTCTTTTCTTTGAATCATTGTTGCTTGATTAATATTGAAGAGCATAGCAATCGTGGAGGAGAACTGATATTAGAAGACCTCTCAAGCTGAAATATTGAAATGAATGCAGTATACCTGCATTTTGCTAGATTATAAAACAGAGTACCTATTACTGATTTTGGAATATCATAACCGAGTGTTCTATTTTCGAAATCAGGGCAATGCTGAGGAATTGTTTTGCAGTTTTCTGTTTGTAATTTCGCATTACATATCTTTTCGAAGATCTTATATCCTTACATGTATTACTATCACCCTGGATATATGTGAAGCAAACTTAGCTGTGTAACTGCTATGTATGATTTTTACTTTTTGTACAAGTTTGAAAGTAATAATTTCTTTTTAATCCTTCTGCAGAATTCTTTGCCTTCGACAAAAAGTGATGGTTGTAGTTGGGCACCCATTTTTGTTCGGGAATCAAACTTCAGACTTCCTGTTGATACGTAAGTACCCATTATCATGATTGGTCCTGGAACTGGATTTGCTCCTTTCAGGGATTTCTTGCAGGTATTTATTGGTTGCCTAACGTTCATCACTGTGTTCATCACCTTCATAAATCCCAATTTCTAGCACACTAATAAATAATGGATTTCGACTTCTAGGAAAGATTAGCTCTTACAGAAGATGGAGCAGAACTTGGACCCTCCGTATTATTCTTTGGATGCAGAAATAGTCAAATGGTAAGTTTCTCTGGAAAGATCCATATGGTTGCGGTGGACAAGTATTGGGCGCTTGCTGGTTTGTCTGCCTAATTCTCAAATGCTAAATTGATTTACTGCTATTATTGCAGGACTACACTTACAAAAATGAGCTGAACAACTTCGTAGAAAAAGGTGCACTTTCTGATCTTGTGGTTGCATTCTCCTGCCAGGGACACACCAAGGAATATGTGCAACATAAAATGATGTAGAAGGTTTGACACCTACTCAAGTCTCTATTTTCAACCTCTGCCTACATTCACAGTTTACAGTTTTTCTTCATTAATGTGAAAACCCAATGACCTATTTCTTTAGTGTTAAGGTTTCCGACATCTGGAACATGCTATCTCAAAGAGGTTATATTTACGTTTGTGGTGATGCTAAGGGCATGGCCAGGGATGATGAAAATAAAAGGTGTTCTATATATTGACAGAGAGCATCCTTTTGGCTGTGCCAGCACATGTTTCTTCTATTCCATTTTCATTAGAATATGTTCACATTCATGATGTGATCCGTTCATACTTTTCTACTTTGATTTCTGGGCTTTTGGCCTTCATGAAGCCAAAGCAATGCTAATGTGACATTTTACTATATGTAGGCATCAATGTACATACTTTTCTACTTTGATTTCTGAGATACTATTAAATTAGATTATTTATTGCAACACCCTGCTTTAGAGAACTTTTCATTTTTTTGTTGTTGTTGAAGTCATCTAGTTAATGTACAGACTACCAAATGATGTTTACTAATTTACTTTCTGTGAGGTCATGGAAGTGTTGATGTATGTCTTCTTTGCAGCATCTCAAATGAAGGCAGATGGCCCAACCACAAGTTGCATGCTACAAGAATCTGATGAAAGGTTTGAATCTCTTTATTTTTCCTTTTACTGCAAGTTCTATACCTATAGGCTTTGTGTAATATGCTTCCTTGTGCCAGCTCTACCTATTTCCAAGTTTGATGTATGTTGTAGCTAGATCTAGTTTCTTAAATTTTTATTTATTTGAACCATCCATGCTCTCTGAATGATATTGCAGCTGTTTTAGGTAGTATTCACTGATAATATAAGATGTTCTCGCTGGTTTGGAGGAAGATTCTTTTTTCTTTTTTTTTGGATTTTTTACAAGTTTTAAGGACACATATGAGTTTTTTTTTTTGTCCTCTGAAGGATTTAAGGACACTATTTCTAGAGCTTTTAGGACACAGTTTGTGTGTCCTAGTATAGAAAAGAGGACACCGTTTCTAGAGCTTTTAGGACACAGTTTAGTTGTCCTCTAATGGATTTAAGGACACCACGTACACAACTATTAGGACACATAAATTGTGTCCTCGTATAGATAAGAGGACACATTTTCGGGACTTACAATGACACCTGGATAGAGGACTCTTTTTTTAAGTGTCCTTGTATGTATTTAAGGACATAGTTTAGGTGTCCTTAAATCATGTTATTGTAGTGATATCCATTGACTGAGCAAGTTCTTTGCTGCTATTGAAGTCTGCAATTGTGAGGTTGACGTCTAGGTCATTGCCTTCTTCTTCCATATAGTGAGCCTCTTGTTCTTTAGACTCCTTATACCTCTTGTAAGTTGCTGCAACTATGTTGCTTGCTTGGTAGTTCTTGTACCAATGCCCATGACTCCACACCTATATCATGGTTCATTGCCAACTCTTTTTTGTTTGACTGAAGGGTTCTTCAGTGCCTTTTGCACCTTGTTTCCATGACCACTAGGGCCAGCACCACCATCTCTGCGACATACATTGGGAGGGTCTCCGCGGCCCATACCACGACCCCTATGTCCCTTGCCACGTGGTGCATTGTTGCTACGTGGGTAGGGATCAGCACGTCCAACCCCCTTTGCATTGGGGTTCTTTCCACTTTTTACTTTGCCATAATTAGTCTCGGGAATTTTCTTTGTCCCAACAGACCTGGCATTGTTGTTCAAAAGAACCTCAGTATGCCTCTTAGCCACTTGCAGTAGGTTGATCAGCTTATTAAAGATTGTGATTCTTTTGTTGTCATATTCCAGCCTATATTGGTTCGCTAGTATAAGTGCTGAAGTAAGAAAAGTGGAAAGAGTTTTATGGATCATATCATCTTCTGTGAGTTTCTTTCCACAGAAATTGAGACGTTCCTTGAGGCGCAACATGTCCGTGTTGAAGTCATTGACCCTTTTGTACTTAAGCAAGCGGATTTCATTCCACTGAACGATCAGTTCTGGGAGCAAAATATCATGAATGTTCCCAAAATGTCCCTTAAGGGTAGACCTGTAAATGGGTCGGATTTTGATCAGGATCCGATCCAGATCCGTGGCCATTGGACGGGTTTGGATCGAACATTTTAATCAGTTGATCCGTTAATGACCCGACTCCGTTAACCCGTTTATTTAACGGATCAAATACGGGTTTAGGTCGATCCGATCCGTTAATGATCCAACCCGTTTTCGTAATAATAAAATATTATTTTTATTAATATATTATTTTAAAAATATATAAAATATAAAATATTACAAATTTTTAATACAATGTTTTTGTAGGAATCTAAGCATAAACGGCATTATAAAAAAAAGATGTCTAAAGATGGACATCTCCCAAGATTCAAGATACATTATCAACAAAACATGTCAAGAATGCCAAGATTCCAAGAAGCTTTATCATTTATCAATAAAGGTTTGCATGTTTAGTTGACCAAAAGGGTAAGAACGGTATAGAACAATAGAAATTCAAAAATATTTGAAATTATAAACGGATCGGATTAGCGGATCGGGTATCCGTTAATCCAGCGGATAAGGGTTTGGATCAAGCTATCAATGATCCGCCGGGTTAACGGAGCGGGTTTGGATCGAGTTTTTTCTTTTAGTAAACGGATTTGGATTTAGGTCGATTTGATCCAAACCCGGTCCATTTACAGGTCTACTTAAGGGCATCCCACAATTCTTTGGGTGTCTTTAATTGAAGGTACTCCCAACGTAGGTTAGGATCAATATGTCGCCTCAGAACATTAAGACATTTGCTTTCACCTTATTAGATGGTACATCGTCTTTAGGGTCTGTAATGGTGGTAGTGTAGTCTTTTTTCACAAAGGCAGTTTCTACATCGAAAACCCAAAGGTGGTACTCAAGTCATTCTGAGTCCAAAATGTCAAATTCAGGTCGAGTTGGATCAACCATCTACATAAACAAGAGAGAAGATATATAAATTACGCAGTCATAAAGACATCCACGTGAATTATTTTCCAAAGAATATGAATTAAATTTCAAGACCAAGATTCGTAATGGTCACATTTTTCGATGCTATGTGAAAATGCTTTATCACGGTTTATCACGGTAAATGTGTATGTATAAAGCGCATGAATTTTCATTATCATGGCAAAATGGAGTTTATATGTTGCATTCTAAAGATAACCATAGCACATGTAATAATAAATAGAACATAGCATATATAAAAATAAAGTATATGGCATGCTTAAAATTCACAAATATACACCAAAATATATGTCACACATAATAATAGCAATAATATATCATGCGTAAAATAAAAGATAAACAATAGCATAATATAAAGGCATGCATATGAATAATTATATAAGCGTAAATAAAATTGACAAAACATGCTCAAAATCACATAATAAAAACATAAACAATAAAATATAAGGCATGCTTAAAAGTAGTAAGCATAAATGAAATTCACATGTTTTAGATTCCACGAATATATATCACATATATAATAAGCAATAACATAGCATGCTCAAAAAAATTCTAATTATAAATAATTAAATATACCATAGTATGAAATTAAATAAATAAAAGAGAACATACTTTGGTTTCGAGAAAATAAAACAATCCTAGCGCACGCGCGTGTTAATGTAGGCGTGCGCAACGATGTTTTTGGGTTTGAGAAAAACTTAGCTGTTTCCTCTCTCTTTTCAGCAATGGGCCACGGGCCTTGTTGTTCTTTTTTTTTACTTTTTCTTGGCCTGCCTTTTTTTTTTTTTAATTGGGCCGGCTCTTTTCTTTGGGCCGGATAAGCTCCTTTTATCTTTTTTTTTTTTTTTTCTAGGCCAGGGGGCCTGTTTCTTCTTTTTTCTTTCTAGGTTGGAGTAGGGGTCATCATTTGGCCCTTCGGCCCGATCCTTTCTAAAATAGGGTAGGGTATGGGCCATGAAAATGAAGCCCGGCCCGGCCAGTTTGAGCTCGCCCGAATAAGCCCTAATAATTTTTATTTTTCTATTTTTAATTATGTTTCTCTTTTTTCTATAATATGCAATTTATCTCTTTCTTTGTAATTGATTTCATAAGAAAAATTTCTATTTTCTTTGTTACACAACAATTAATATTGAGAGATTTATATAGATAGTTACTTGAATATAACCACCTTAACTAATATTAATAAATGTTATAAGTTAATTCCTATGTGTGTGTGTGTATTAAATATGATCAATAAAAAACAATGAGTCTTTTATTACCTATATATATATATATATATATATATATATATATATCATTGAGCATATTTTTAGAAGAAAAAAATAATGTTTTTTTTTTCTTTTCGGCCCATTTCGACCCTATTTGGCCCTATTTGAAAGGCCTGCCCGACCCGACCCTTTCGGCCCTAACTGATAGGGCTTTTCGGACGGGTAAGGGTTAGCATATTTAAGCCCTGACCCGACCCTACCTGGCCCTAAATTTTGTTGACTTTGACTAGGCCCTGCCCAACCCGACCTTAAGCCCTAAAATTTAGGGTAAGGCCTGCCCTAGCCCGGCCCATGATGACCCCTAGGCTGGAGGGCCCTCTTCTTCTTCTTTTTTTTTTTTTTTTCTCTTCTTCCTTCTGGTTTGTAGGTGGTGGCTATGCCACTGGGCAGGGCAGCGAGGATGCAATGCGGGGGCTATGCGTCCGGGGGCAAGGTTGGGCAGGGCGTGGAGTGCTGCACAGACGCGCGGGCTGTGCTGGTTTGAAGGTGGTGATGCTACAGCTGGACGTGCGCTACTGTTGCTGGGGCGCTGCTGCAGTAGCGCGGGGTAGTGGACAGTAGGCTGCTGCGCGGCTGCGCTGGAGGCCACTCGGTCAGATGGTCTACAGGTGTTCACTGCAAGAGGAAATTTTTTATTTTTTTTATGGTGGCGGCCGAAAGAAGAAGAAAAAAAGTTTTCTGCTAGGGTTTGGATTTTTTTCTTGAAGCTAGGGTTTTTTTTTATTTTTTATTTTAAGCTAGAATTTTTTCTTGGTTATTGGTTTTGTGCGTGCTGATAACGTGTAAAAGTAAAATGCAATCAGAATTGGTCTACTCATTTCATTTCATAGTCCCTTTATATAGGGAGGGAATTACAACGAAAATATCAATTACAATGATGACATTAAATGCTGATTGATCTGTAATCTATGCTGATTGATTGGTAATCGCTAATTCCTTGATTTTCTCTTCGTTAGTCACTTTGACGAAGACACATAATATGTTTTTCCTTTAACAAAAATGACTATTTTTTTTCTTCTTCTAATGCATAGATGTCTATTTTGGTCATTTAACCAACCTACAAAATATGATTTGAAATATAAAATAGGGTTAAATATTGCTTACTCTCTATACTTATAGGGTTTCATCGTTTCAGTTCCTGACCTTCGAATTTCACCTAAAAAGTCTCTAAACTCCTAATTTCCTCCTAATTGGTCCCTGCCGTCAAGCATCAGTCAAAGACTCCGTTATCTTCCCCTAAAAAGTCTATTATACCCTCATTTACTTAAATATATATATATATATATACATATATTTCTCTTCCTCTCTTTTTTTATTTTTTTTCTTTTTACCTCTCTTCTTCTTCAGGCTTTCTTCTGTTCATCTCATGATCAAGATGGTTCCAATCCACAGACCTTCAAAAGGTGAAATGAAAAAAAGAAATAAAAGAAAGAGAAAAAATAAATTTAAAAAAAAACAAAGTAAGTGAGGGCATAATAGACATTTTCAGCAACTTTAATAGAAAATTTTGACGCTAGGGACCAACTGGGAGGAAATTGAGAGTTCAGGAACTTTTTAGGTGAAATTCAAAGGTCAGGGACTGAAATGATGAAACCCTATAAGTATAGAGAGTAAACAATATTTAATCTTATAAAATAATAGGGATGTGTATTAAGTGATTAGGGGTGTGTATTTAAAATTTCTCATTCATATTTAGAAATTATGAATCCCTCATTGTCATTTAAATTCCATCTTTTTTCCTTCATTCAAACACACCATAGGTATGTATGTTTAGATGAGAAAATTGTGAAATCATAGGAATTGAAAGCCTGAGAGATTAAAAAAAAAAAAAAAGGCATACATTAAAAATAGGCAAAATATGGGTCCAAGTTGCTTGAACACAAATTTCAAGGAGTCCGGAACTTTTACACATATTTGATTGTTTCAAAGATCCATCAACAAGCTGTTCTACGTTAAAAAATATATGATGAGATTTTTAATCTGAGGGTGAAGACTGCGCGATGGCAAATGGGGTATTGGCCTAACCTATTTTCAAACTTTTATGTGTTTATTTGAATTTTAAGTTGTGTGAAGTGTTAACAAAAGAAATTATACTCTAAATACAAAAATCATGGAATTAAAAATAGCAAATAGCGGAGTGAAGAACATCTAAGAGAGATTCAATTGAATAAGAAAGCAATTAGCAAGAAGGGGGAGCATCCCCACTTTTCAAAAGAGGGTTTTTTGAAGTGCATGGCTCAACTTATTTTTCCGCTTTGCTTTATTATTGTCATTTATTTTTAGTAAGAAGTGGCTCTATGCTGGTAATAAGTCCCTACCACTTTTAGATACGGCGACGTGGGCTTTGTCCCAGTATGTACACTCTGTGTGCCTTGTCTGACCTAGCGAGACTGCAACCTATTTGCTTGATCAAATGGACGCACCATTCTAGTGGCAGGATGAAACTGAGTGTCACCAGATTTATTTCCATATGGCAATATAGTGGGAAACCTGTGCTATTTGTACTGAAGCATCTTCGTGAAGCAAATGGAATAACCATTTGTGCACTCTTTGTTAATTGGTGCTTGTTAGATTACATAGATTTTGTAGAGAATTCTTGTATTATTTCAAGATGTTCTCTTTATGCTTATTGTAATCTGGGATTCAGACTCTACGTCTCTCCCTTGTATCCTGCAATTTCATTGATCAAGACTTGAGGATAGCCTCACCAGCCCCTTTCAAGAACAAAAAAAGAGGGTTTTATTTTATTTTATTATTATTTTATCAAAGGATGACAATTTGTATTGATGAACTATCTTGTATAAGAAGTAGAAAAGAGTCCATCAAGTTTCGAAGGGACAGGCATGCCTACTTTATGAAACTTGTAACCCTGAAACCAAAGCAAACTTAGCTACTTTATTCTATTCCCAAAAGGGATACGCATTTTACCAATGGCATGGAGACTTATTATTGAGTTGATGACATCTTAGCAATTTCATTCTATGTACTATATATATATAGTTTAGGCCTAAGCTCAATACCTTCCACAATGAGGCCGCCCTTAGGCTCGCCACTCACAGTTTCCCTCAGACGAAACTCCACAGTAGCATCATCTTCTTGGTTGAAAATTTCACCCAACTCAATCTCCATCCATCCATCTCCTCTGCTTCGAGCTTGTGGAGGCATGTCTTCTGGCGGGTCTGCTAGGAACACATCGTGCTCAGCTACAACTTCATTTTGTTCATTGGTGACACGCACCGTAATAGGCATTCCCTCAAACCCCCATTGCGATTCTTCTGGACACTGATATACAAGGTAAGCTGCGTAGGCTGTTCGGGGGGACAAAATTTTAGTGTCTATGTTTCCCTTAATCTCAAGCCACCATACAAATCTGAGCTCAGCCACTTCGGAGAACCTGTCATTCACATATGCTTCATTGCATCACAATTTCAATCAAGTGGTTACAAGAACATACTGTGGGTAGGAGCAAGCATCCTCTTCTTCACCGAATTGGAGCCAGAACTAAGTATCCAATAAACAATTAATTATTGCAATAGCAAAGAATGAAGTATCGATACCAAGGAAGAAAAAGCAAAGATCAATCAATAGAGGAAGAGATAACCTATGATTCACGAATGCATCACAATTTCAACAGGTTAGTTGTAACATTCTTGTATGTACGTTATCATGGCATATATAACATCCCAAAAGATTCGGATAAGACATCAATCACTCCCATCCAGGACGAGGTTCTAGTTACTTTTGTGTTCTCGTTCTTGTTTGACTAATTGAAGGGAGACATATAGCAAAAATCATACTCTTGTATTTGATTATGAGCATGCAGTTCTTTTTTATGTAGGCTTAGGGATCTGTATATCGCCGCAATGGCAAAGGAGTCAAGCTTCATAGGTCACCAGGGCAACCCCCTTTATTCACCTTGATTTAATGCAGCACCCTCACTAGCTATCACACATCCAGCACAGTTCCACAAGATAATATTACGGCTTGAGATTTATCTTGACCCATAACAAACTATAATTAGCTTCGATTCATAATTTGTTTGGCCCCAAAAAGTTGAATTGAAACCATCGTTGACTATTAGAAGCATATGTACATAAACTGAAACAACCAGGTTATGCAAGTAAGCAGCCGAAACCAAATAAGATGGAGCAGGCAAGTCAAGCTCTAACAACATCGTAGAAACAAATTCACCGACCTGGATTCGGGTAGAGAATTCCATTCCCAGTAGTCTGCAGTGTCTTCCCATGTAATGCTCAACAGTCTGGCTCCCAGCATCCAACATTTTTTATTACTCAATTTATCCAATGAGAAACTCTGTGCATGGTGATCATGGATCGATCAAAACAAGTCATCAAAGCAAATCAACAATCTCCAGATAACCAATGAAGTCGTGATGAGAGAAAGAGAGAGATTACCAAATTGCCATCGTCGAGGAAGATGGGGGAGTCGCAGAGACGGAAGTAGAGGTCCTTGTTAGAGAGAGAGGAGATTGATGGCAGAGGAGGAGAAACGGATCGAGAGATGATTTGACGATAGTCATGGGGTAAGAAACGTTCCCAAAGAGTTTGGGATTGCGCGGCGAAGCGAAAGGCGGAGGAGACGGCGGCTGATCTGCACGCGTCTTTGGGGACGTGAGGGAAAGAACATGGGCCATGCACTCCTCCGGTAACGTCTCCAAATCTGTTAACTCCATCGCATCGGATGACATTCGTGTTCTAAATCAATCACAATCAACATCAACACACACACACACACATATATACCAGTCTTTATTGAAACATGCGATGTATGTGTTAAACAGTTTTTATTTTTACTTTTTAGAGGGGGAAAAAATTACATATGTAAGATGTGAGCAGTTATATCCGTAGATAGTGGGATTGAGAAGTTATATATGTAGAATAATGTGGGATGAGAAGTTATCATTTCCTACTTTTTCTGAATTTTTATTTTCATTTATATTTTGTTATTTACCATAATATCCCTTATATATTAAAGACTATTTTAAATTAAACTATAGTTTAAGGATATTTACGTTATTTCACACCCACTTTGACTGACAAAGTGGGTTCTCTTAATAATAGTATAGATATATATATATATACACACACCCCTTAACATGTGTGGAATTGACTTTTATTTTTATCTTTTTAAATTTAAAAAATTTACAACAGTTTCTCTCCTGATTTTGAGGAAGTTTTTCCTTTTTTCATGGGAGGTATTGCAATATTTTTATCTTATCCTCATATAGAAATAATTTATTTATTAATATAGATACTATGTGAGAGCATATATGATAGTTCAAAAATTTAACCATTCCCTCAATAATTGACTTAATTATATAAGATATATATATTTATACTATTATTAAGAGAAGAGACTTTGCTAGCCAAAACTGAAAATTTTGACAGATTTAACCGTAAAAGATTTAAAAACTTTGAGAATAAATTAAATCACAAGGGTAAATAGGACAATTATAAAATAGATTTTTATTCAGAAAATTAAAAAGATGATTGCACAACCTCCACTTTTCTCTCCCACTATTTTATCTATGCAATAACTACCCACTGAATCTATTTCTTCTGCAAATAATTTTTTTTTTTTTTTTTACAATTAAAATTTTTCTTACACATGCAGAGTATGTGATTACAGACTAGTATGATGTATTTGATCTTTCATTTTGACTTCTGATCATCAACACGTCACGTGGGGGTTCCCTCTTCCTCACTTAATTATTATCATGGGCTACCATACCATGAATTTGCATCATTCGTCCTCCCATTTTTTCTTCTTTTAAAACATGCATGTACCTATACTGCCATAGTCAAGTTTTATTGTCAATGGAGGACAAAGCATCGACATCATTAATTGGGAAATCTAGCGGCATATATGGATGAGTGAAACTTGATATCTAGGACTGGAAGGGTCTGGCTAGCTGCTGGCCTTTAATCTATGAATCATTCGGTGACCTACATTTTCCAGCGTCAATAGTCCCATTACCAATGATCGACTCTTTAAGGTTGGATCACGCTATCAATCAGGGACGGTTAAGAAAATATATTCATATCAGGGACGGTTAAGAAAATATATTCATATAGACAAGGGTGGCTATTGTTGGAATTTTAGTTGATATTTCAAAATACACCACCATATATTTTTTTTTTGAGAAGAAGAAACTTTCATTGATAAACAAATTAGATAGATACATCAGTTTGAAGTACATCAGAGAGCTATTGTGGCCCGTCTTCTACCCAAACTTGAAATGCAGGAAACAAAAGTGCATTTCTAGCTAAAGCATGCGTTGCCTGATTACATTTCCTAGGGCAATGTGTACAAATAACAGAGGAAAAAAAATGAAACAAGTCTTTAACCTCTTCAATTAGCATCCCCTCCACAGACCAGTCAACCCTTGTCTTGCAAAGATCATTCACTACAAATAAAGCATCTAATTCCAGAATGAGATGAAAGGTATGAAAACTAGATTGAGATAGCACCTGCAAACCCAACACAGCCGCATAAATCTCCGCTGCCTTAACACCCAATCTTCTACGAAATCCTTTAGAAGCCGCAATAAGAAGATCACCTCTTTCATTACGTAAGACTGCTCCCATATCTCTAACACCATGTACATCATCCAAAGTAGCATCTACATTTAATTTGAGAAAAGGGAAGCTTGGTGTCACCCATTTGTCAGAATTACCTGTTGAAGGTAATGTTGAGGAGGCCGAATGTGTAGGGAAACCCACTCTAAAACTGAAGCTTGAATCTGTGAGAAGAGAACAGAAGCAGGGGTATATTTGTTTTGAAAAATTTCTTCATTCCGTGCTTGCTAGATTCGACGACAACACATTAAGATAAAGATCAATTCCGAATTAGAAAGAACAGAAATACCAAATTTGAATAGTTCTTTAAAAAGCCATGTTTCCACCCTCCCACAGCAGTACTAAAAGAAGTGAGCAGCCAAACTTCTTTGGCTTTAGAGCAGGACTATAAGGCATGTACTGTAGTTTCATAGCCCATTTTGCAGCGAGAACAGACCGGAGAAGACAATAGATGTCGTCGATGTAAATTAAAAGCACAAGGCAAGATGTCATGGATTACACACCAAAAAAAAGACCTTTGTAGCAGCTGGAGCTTTCAGATTCCACACATACTTCCAAACCGGGTCTTCTTGTGAGTTAGAACTGCCTTTGCCCCCCTCATTTCTAAATCTGCAATTTTGTGCCAATTGATAACCACGCTTGACTATATATAATCCATTTCTTGTGTAATACCAACACAATCTATCTAGAGTAGGAGCTATCGGCAGAGGAATGGAGAGAATTACTTCAACCTCTCTTGACCAAAAGCTGTGATGTAATAATTCAATGTTCCAATAACCATCCGTGGTAATCAACTCAGAAACAAGAGAATTGAAAAGCAAATTTGGTGGGGAGTAAATGCGATATGTGTATGGAATAGGAATCCATACATCACAAAAGATGAAAATCGACCTACCACCACTCACCCTCCATCGCAGACCAGAAGCAAATATATAGTTCCCTACCCCAAAGGAGGGATCTCCATATCAGTGAGCTTGATCTCCCAACAGATGTAGATAGAAGAGAGAAGAGGGATAGTAGTGCCCTTTATACACTTTCGTAACCAACAAATCAGGAAGAGAGAACAATCTCCAACATTGGTTGGCCAAGAGTGCTTGATTGAAATCAACAAAATCTCGAAAGCCTAGCCCACCTTTCAACTTGTTTTTGCATAAAGAACCCCATCGCAGCCAATGAAGACCATGCTTACCTTTCTACCTCCCCACCAAAACCTGGCTGTTAAACCCGATAGTTCTTGGCTCAAAGTCACAGGCATCCGAAAAACACTCATTGAGTAAGATGGAATAGCTTGAACCACTGATTTTAGAAGAATCTCTTTACCCGCCTGGGAAAGAAGCTTTTCCTTCCAGCCATTTATCTTCACCAAATCCTGTCCCGAATAGTCTTAAACAAACATCTTCTGCCTCTTCCCGCTAGAGTTGGCAAACCCAAATATTTCTCATGACAGGCTAATACCGGAATTCCCAAAAAACTACTTAGAAACTCTTGATATTCTTCCCTCACATTTGGGCTAAAAGACAAAGTTGATTTTTGAAAATTTATCTGCTGCCCTGAGACTTCTTCATATATGTAGAGAATATCTTTTATGACTTGTGGGGTGGCCTGATTTGCTTCCAAAAACAGAAGACTATCATCAACGTGGAATAAATGAGATATTGAGGGCGCAAACCTTGAAATTTGAACACCATAAATCTGTCTTCTAGCCTCTGCCTATTGGAGTAGCCTTGAGAAGCCTTCTGCCACAAAAAGAAACAAGTATGGCGACAAAGGATAGCCCTGCCTGATTCCATGTGATGGAACAAAGTACCCCAGAGGATTCCCTTTCCATAGCACCGAAAAGGAAATCGTTACCAAGCAATCCATAATACGTTGCACCCATAAGCGATGAAACCCCAACCTTAACATCATTGCCTCCAAAAAGTATCATTCCACCCTATCATAGGCCTTTGCCATATCCAACTTAATTATCATTGCCCCCATATTTCCATCATCCATTTTCTTCACAAAATGCATCACACCTCAAAGTCAATCATAACATTATCCAGAATATTTCTATGTGGAATAAAAGAACTCTAGGTAGAACTAATAACAGTTGGCAACACCTTCTTTAACCTGTTTGCAAAAGTCTTGGCCACCAGCTTATAGATGACATTACAAAGGCTGATTGGCCGAAAATATGCCATAGTTGTTGGAGAGGAAACTTTAGGAATCAAAGCCAACAGTGTATGGTTGAAAGACTGGACTGATGCTGATCCGTTCAAGACACTCAAGTAAATAGCAGAGACTTCATCTCTAATTGTGCTCCAAAACCGTTGAAAGAAAATTGCCGATAATCCATCATCCCCTGGTGATTTTAAAGGTGCCGTATGGAATAGAGTGAATTTGTGATACTCTGAAAATTCGTAATTATTTTTTGAAGATTTTCATGAATTAATGTTATGGTTATTGGACGGTTTCTTGGCTCGTGGACGGAGCGAAATGTTTCGGACGAATTATTATTCGAAGAATGTGCTTTTAGGGGGGTTGCAAAGTTTGACTTTTTATTTGTTGGGATTCTCTAAAAACTTCCTTCACGAGAGTTGTAGAGCACGTTGATACAAGTTCGTGGACATGTGGAACGCGTCAATCGGAGTTCGTATGAGAAAGTTATGGTCTGCGGAAGTTTTGGGAAAGTTCTATAAATAGGAGTTTCCACTTTTGGAAATTTACTATTTCCATTATACTTTCACCATTCTGAAAAAAAAATCAGAAACTCTCCATTCTCTCTCCTCACCCACGATCGACTCGACCTGAACCCGGTATTCTGACCCGGTCGGAACTCCATTCTCCGGCGACCTCCGGCCTTGAAATCTGCACAGATAGATTCGCCTTCCTTGTGCGGTCGTCTCTGTGGCAGCCTCTAGTGGTGATTATCGGCGGAGGAAGTGCAGCAAGGCGGCGACTTTTTAGAGAAATCGGACCTGATCAGTTCTCAGATCTCCAACGTCGGCGGAGCTTCAAACAAAGCTTGGGGAGCTCGCAGCAACCTCCTTGATCGATCCTTGGTGGTTATTTGGATCGATTCACATGAAACTTGGTACAACTCGGATTGAATAGTAATCCACAGCTAGTGAGGTAGTTTTCAAACTTTTATGCTTATTTTCTGACTTCGAGCTAGTTATGAAAATTCATAACCATGCTTAGATGAACAGTTTTGATGTTAGGAGTTTTGTGAAATATTGAGTTTTGGCCGGCGGCGGTGCGCCACCGCCTGTGGCAGCGTTCTGGTGGCTTTCCGGCTATGTAGAGAACTGTTTTTGGTATTATATCTGTTCCACTCGTTGATATGAGCGTTTCGATATATAATATGCAATTTTTGGAGTTCGAATGGATTTGTTATGATTTTACAGTTTCATACCGGTTGATTTATTTGATCCGTGAGGATTCGAGCTTCCCATCAACTTGTGGTTTGGACCCATCGATCGTAGAAGTTTTTTGGAGAGTTAGGGAGGTCTCGAATATAGTTTTGCCTCAATTGGCATTACTTTTGGGATTTGGGTTTAAAACGGAGGTTTCGAACTTTAATCATTTTGTGATTCGTGCACTGAATCAAGACCCTATGTGTTCAGGTGCCTGTTGGACTTGTTGAATGGATTGCGGCGATTTTGCTTGTTTTGGTTCTCGTGTGAAGAAGCAGCGGGATTCAAAGGTGAGTAAATCTCACGATATTTGTTATCAGCATAATCGATATTTGTTATGAGTAAGATTACCCTATTGTCTTGGAGTTATTAGGTTAATATGACTATAGTTGGTATTTGTGGTATTACTGAGTGAATGACTATGTGTGTGTATATATATATATATATATATATATATTTACGTGAAATATATATATGCATTGATGAATCTTTGTGATGATTGCCATGTGAAGCTTGTGTAGGAATATTTGTGTAATGAATTATTGGAATAAGTGTGATGAATATTTGTGATGATTTCCATGTAAACCTTGTGTATGAATATTTGTGTAATGAATTGTTGGAATCAGTGTGATGAATCTTTGTGATGATTTCCATGTAAAGCTTGTGTAGGAATATTTGTATAATGAATTGTTGGAATCAGTGTGATGAATCTTTTGTGATGATTGTCATGTAAAGCTTGTGTAGGAATATTTGTGTAATAAATTGTTGGAATCAGTGTGATGAATCTTGGTGATGATTGTTCTCTGAGTGATAACCGGCGAAATCTGTGTGATGATCAGCTGGACAATTGCTATCTATGTGATGATCCTTGAAATCTATGTGATGATCAGTAGGATGATGGCTATCTATGTGATGACAGGTGGAAGCTGTGCGATGATCAGTGTGACGATTGCTCGGTAACGGAGCTAAATTGTTATTAAGTTAACAATAATCGAGAAGACTGTTGTGATGGTCGAGGCTACCTACAGACGTCAGAGTGTGGGATTACGTTGATTACTATGATTGAATTGCTTGACTTAGTGTGACCTCCTGAACTAAATTATATTTTGCTTGTTTTGAAATGTGATTGCTTTGTTTCTTCTTGATTGTATTGATTGATGGTTTGATTTATCTTAAGAGCCATAGTGGTGACGAATTGTACTCTGTGATGAGGATAGGAAGGGGATTCATTGATTTTTCACCTTTGATGTCATGTTGATGACAAAAGCTCCTGGGAGAGGAGGGAATGAGTGTGATTTGGAATTCGCAGTAGTGCGTTAGAATGGCGTCAAACATTGCTTGAGGAAGTCTTGTTTGATTGAATTTATGTAATGGGACGCTAGTTGAGAATCTGAGCATGAGGCTTTAGTCACCAGTTGACTTATGTAGGCACGATATGAAAGGTTATGGAATTGATGGTCGTAGGTGTGAGATATGTGCATATCGTGTTTAGGTTGAGGTGACTTAAAAATGTGTTTTGCTTTGTAGTTTTGAGTTTACTCATACAGGCTTGCAAAAGCTTATCGGGTTTGTTGTGTGGCAACCCGGTGCACCATTCAAAAGGTGTAGGAGTTAATCTTGCAGGTCAGGATAATCGGGGCTGAAGCTGAGGTAGTGCCTTTGCAGCTTTACGCTATGAAGCCATTTTTGTGACTTTACCGTTGATAAGGACTTTCGTTGTATAGTTAATTCTAAGCAGCATTTACGTTTTATTTTGTTGTTGACAATATAATTCGTAAGCTTATGTAATATATGACTCTATGGAGCGGGTCAATATTGTCACAGTGGGTTCAGGGCATCAATATGTAATTGGTTTTAAAGGAAAAAAAGTTGATAGGTATTTTGTATTGATAACTGAACGTTCACGCATATATAATTATGAGATTGTATATCGATTTTTATTTGTATTAAAAATCAGGGACGTGACAGAATTCCGCCTCTTTTCTTTCGAATGGTTATAGCAATTGCCGATTCATTTGTAAAGTAACCAACTGTGGAACACAATCCAACACTCCGTTCATGTTTAGCCCACTAGTTTTGCTGAAAAGTTTAGCAAAGTAAGAACAAAACAACTGCCCAATAACATCGGACTCCGTCTGCCATATTCCCTGATTATCAAACAAACCAGTAACTGAATTAGTCCTTTGCCTGCCAGATGCTCTTTCATGAAAGTACCTCATGTTACGATCACCCGAATATAACCAAGTGACCTGTGATCGCTGTCTCCATAAAATCTCTTCCTTATCCTGCAACTGTAAAAGTTCTTCTGCCAACTGTGATATGAGAGGTTTAGTTGCTGGGTCAGAATACCTGGAATAACACTCATCAAGACATCGTCGTATATTCCGAACCTTGAAGCCAATATTTCTAAAGCCTACAACGCCCCATTGTGCTTAAGTAGAAGTGAAATGTGACAACTTTATGGATAAAGAAACCCCTGGATTGAGAGAGTCCCAACTTTCTTGCACTAACCCCCCACAAGCTTCATCAGTTAGCCACACTTCTTCAAATTGAAACCGCCGACGCTTCTTAGCTTTGATCTCTACCCACTGTAAGTGAGTGTAAACCTTAAAAAGAAGAGGTCTATGATCAGACACCTTATTAATAAGATGGCGACAATTGATGTGAGAAAATTGTGCCATAAACTCAATGTTAGCAAAGCCCCTATCCAAACGCTCCTCCACAAAATCATCGCCTTCCTGCCCATTCGACCAAGTGAAAGGATACCCCTCATATGGCACTGAGGAAAGCCATCGCTGCCCGAAATTTTAGAATCTGACCCATTGATCTTTCTCGTCTCCCATTTTTCTCCAAAACATCCAACAATTCATTAAAATCCCCGAAAATCAACCAGCCTATTGTCACAGTATAGGAAATACGCCGAAGTAATTCCCATGAAAAGGATCTCTGCTGTGCATCTGGGTTTCCATAAAACCTAGTTATTCTAAAGACATCTCCTGTCGGAGAAGTGGCCAACCCGTCAATATGATCCAATGAGGAATTCAGACCCTCCACCTTCCAATCCCCTTTCCACATCAACAACAAACCACCTCCACCCATAGTAGTCCTACCTATTGCACAACAAGAAAAATGCAAATCTTAACAAAGTTCTTCCATCTGACTTACCTCCAAATTGGTCTCCATTAAGAACACTATGTCTGGTGTGTGATCTCTTAGAAGTTTTCTAAGAGACCAGGGTGCGCGAGGTCTTACCAGACCCCAGATATTCCAACTTAAGAGCTTCATTGTTGGAAAGCCGAGCGAGACCGCCCGACTTGTTTGACACCACACCGCCGCTTAGAACTGCCCCTTTGGGAACTCAATCGCCGTCGTACTCTTGTCGAAGTGACTGGGAAAGGATCCGCTTCTGACATAGATGAATGCTTTTCACCAGTTGAACAAATGTCATCCAAGTGGAATTGGCGCACGGGGATATCAATGAGAGCAGCCTCTAGGATTGCAGCAAAAAATCCTGCATTCTGAAATGGAGAAGAGGAGTTGGGTCGCTGAGAGGAGGTAAAGAGCGGTTGAGATTCATCCACCGTTTCTCTGGGTAAAGGATCAGAATTGGAAACTAATGGGAGGATAAAAGGCCTTTCAAAATGTGGGCTGGGCTCAAAATGGTTAATATTGAGACCGTGGCCCAAAAATAGAGGGGCAAGACAGTTGTCCTACAGTACTAGATGATGGAAGAATACTTCTTCTCTAGCGCTATTAACCGCTCTGTAACTACCAGATTCCAACCGCCTCCTTTCCGGCAACTCACCTCCTCCCCCGATGCCGGAACTAGATGGTGAAAAAGGCTGATTCACTGAATTTCCCATCGGAGATGATCGAGGGAAACACCTTGGTTTGGGCACCCGAAGAGTCTCCCTGAGTTTGTCAGTGAACAGAAAGTCATTCTTGTTGGCTGGATGTAAGAGACGGTGAGGACAATCCTCAGTCCAATGTGATATAAGTCCACAGAAAGCACAAAATTCAGGTAGCCTTTCATAGGTGAATTCCACTTCCCTGTCTCCAATTTCATCAAAGTTAATCACCGTCTTTCTGCATAGGGGCCGATAAGCATCTAACCGAATCCGAATACGGAGAGTTTCTCCAATACAATCAAACTCCCCATATCTACGAACATCCATATAATTTCCCAAAGTATATCACCAATTAGTTTTGTTGTGGTGTCCGTCATCCGCATCCAGGGAACTTTATGAGCATGAACCCAGAAAGAAACATGCCTCAGATTCAAGTTATGCAAGAAGGAGGAAGGGCCAACCTGCTGCAACAATATGAGATTATCACCAAAAGACCAAGGCTTTTTGTTAAGCACTTCCAACATGTCAGAATGATGCATAAAACGGAAAAGAAAAGTGTCTGTTGCCACTGTTTTAACCGCTAAGCCTTTGGCAAATTTCCAGAGTCCCATCATCATATTAATGAAATCATCCCTTCGGAATCCTCTTCCCGTTACCACCTTCGTAACCAGACAGAACTGAAGTTCCTTACTAAGGTCGTCTAGGACAGATTGAGAGGCTCGTATTCCAGTTTTCTCAATTGGATTGAGAAAAGATTCCATGCTTGTCTGTTTTCTAAATGCATCAATTTAAATTTTAGAGTTGTGAATTTTCATTTTGTTTTTAGAGCATTTATTGAGGATTATAAATTAAGAATTGACTCATATTAATATATATTTATCATGATCATAACCTATCTTATAATTGTGTTTCTTACATGGGGTTATAATTAACATTTACCAATTTTGTAACCCCTCTATTATCATTCTAACTCTTTATGACTTGTATAATTATACCAGTTAGCAACTCCTTTATAAGCCAAAAATACCACTTGCTCCATAGAGACACATATTCTATCCTTCATCATCTATTTAAAAATCAGTCTCTCTTTCTCTCTCTAACTCTCTATCTATTGAATTACATTGCCGTAAAGTTTTGAGAATTGTACTATTTCATGTCTGCCAAAGGAAAGAATCAAGCAGTTCTAGGATCTAAGTTTGCGAATGTACGCTTACAAGGATTAACGGTTGTTATATCCTGGAGGGTAGGGTGCCACAAACCTGCTACATCGAGACATTGTCTCCGAGGGGCGAAATACACATATTCTATCCTTCATCATCTATTTAAAAATCAGTCTCTCTTTCTCTCTCTAACTCTCTATCTATTGAATTACTTTGCCGTAAAGTTTTGAGAATTTTACTATTTCATGTCTGCCAAAGGAAATAATCAAGCAGTTCTAGGAGCTAAGTTTGCGAATATACGTACGCTTACAAGGATTAACGGTTGTTGTACCCTGGAGGGTAGGGTGCCACAAACCTACTACACCGAGACATTGTCTCCGAGGGGCGAAATTTACTCTTAAGGACAGTGTTTACATGTCTCAACCTTAAATTGTTTTGAAGCAATCGTTGGGTGGCGGCTTACAAATCTAAAAGATAAGTGTTAATCTTTTATTTTCAGCTTATTATAGCATCAATGTGATTATATTTGTTTACTAATAAAATATTCTATTTGTGGAATTTTGTAGGAGACGAAATCTGAAGGCGAAGATAACATCCATCGACCCAAATTTTTCCAACATCTACTGTCATGCTTGTTCAATTCTTGTTGAATAACAATATGATTCATAAGTATGACTGTCAAATCTTAGCGAGACGTATACTGTAAAAGTTAATTTATAGATGGGACATAACAAATCGGTGTAATAGGTTACGACATTGTCATTGACAATCTATCTTTTGTGCTCTCAATGTTGACAAATCATTGTCACAAATATGAAATCAGATTGAAGCAGGTACGAGGTTTTAAATGTCCCGATATAGCTATCACGGAATAAATATAATGAACAATTGAGTGGATGCACAGAGAGGGTAATGAAAATTGTCACAAATTAGAGCCCTCTGGAAAGTTATAGTTACATATGCATAGGCCTAAGCTCAATACCTTCCACAATGAGGCCGCCCTTTAGGTTACTAACTTCCGTTACACTGCACTCTATAGCAGCATCATCATTTCCTTGTTCAATGAAGAATTGACCCATCTCAATCTCCATCCACCCATCTCCTCCGTGTCGAGCTTCCTGAGGCATAGGGTCTAGGATCACACTATGCACACTCACAATTGCACTTTGTCGATAATTGACGCGCAACACAATAGGTGTTCTTGCCAACCCCGATCTTACTTCTGCGAGCTGATACACAAGGTAAGCTGTATAGGTTGTTCCCGAGGATAAGTTCTTAGCAGACATGCACGCCTTGATGTCAAGCCACCATACAAGTTTGAGCTAAGCCACTTGAGAGAAGCTGTCATAATATGTATTATGTATCCATCAAAAGTACTATTTATAATATAACACAGACAATCAAAGGTTCAAAACTAAGTTCCACTTGGTACTATTACAATAATCATCCATCCCCTTGAGGAAATATGTAGGTACAAGTTTTGTGTGTTGGCATTCCATACAAAACGGGAAAGTATCATTGAGGTTAATGAGTTTAATATCTTTTGGTTATTTAAAGATATTTTTCTGTGTGCCATATTGGATTATTAATTTCCCTAATATTTTAGGATTTGGTGTCCTTAATTATATATATTGTTATTAACACAAAAAGATTTGTTTTTCCTTGTACACGGGGATTAGGGTAATTAGCTGTTTTTGGTTGTTTTGGTGAACACGTTAGCTAACCTTGATAAGAAGGAAAAACAGACAGCAAAGGGAGAGAACCTAGAGACGCAAGAATATTTGGTAGAGTCTTGCATGTTCGCTTGAGATTGAGTCCTCACAAAGAGTCAAAACACTTGATCCATGTATAAGTGTTTGTGATCATAGTTTCATATGATAATACTCTCTCGAGATCAGTAGAGAGATTGTGAAGAAAGAAAAACAAGATTTGAAGATCATTCAAGTGAAGGAGTTCTAGAAGAAAGACAAACTTAGAGTTGGCTTTTGTCTAAATCTTATAGCCGAGCAAGTGCTATACAAGTTTGTACAAGAACATATCCTTTTGAATAAGATGATTATTATTTTGGGTTCTCAAGAGTAAGAGCCCCGCAGTGTTTTTAATCTCATATTTGAGGTTTTCACTGCGTAACCAAAATCTGATGTCTAGTTTGTTATTTTGGTTTCTGCTGCCCAGTAAAGATTGATCAGTGCACTGCAATCCCCATTCTCCAGAAAACAGTTTCTGTCCTTGTATTTTCATTTGGCATCAGAGAAGGTTCTAAAGCTTTTTAGTTGATCCGTGGTCAAGGATGGAACGTGAATATAACAGAGCCTCCAGTTCGATAAATTGCCCTCCTTTGTTTGATGGTGAAGATTACTCACAATGGAAGATCATGATGAGGGCTTTTCTCTACTCTCAAGATGAAAACATGTGGAATATAGTTGAGAATGGATGGGAACACCCAACCAAGGCAGAAGAATCAAAGAAAGTAGAAGGGTCTTCTGCAAGGGTTCTCAAACCTAGGAAGGAATGGACAGAAGAGGAAGTTCGTGATAGAATTTATGACTTTAAAGCAAGGAATTCACTATTCATAGCTTTGTCCAAGAAGGAGAGGATGAGAATTAGCCACTGTGACACAGCCAAACAAGCTTGGGATCTACTTCAGGTTACTTATGAGGGAAACAAGAAGGTTAGAGGTCAGAAGCTTCAAAGACTCGTATTGGAATTTGAGAACATGACCATGGGGGAAGATGAATCAATTGATGATTTTCACGCTCGACTTCTCAATGTGACAAACCAATGCCGTAGCCTTGATGATCCATTTGAGGAGCACCGAATAGTCAAGAAATTTCTCAGGGCTCTTCCTTCAAAATTTCAAGCCAAGCAAATTGCCATAGAGGAGACTCAAGACCTGGACACCTATTCTCTTGACGAACTGATAGATAATCTAAAAACCTTTGAGATGAGGATCAAGCCCGAGAAAAAGGTAAAAAATATTGCTTTCTCTTCTATTAAAAAGAAAGATGTTGTTGATGATGATTATGTGGATTTATCGTTGTTGACAAAAGAGTTCAAAATTTTTCTGAAAAACAAAAAATCCTTTGGAAACTCTTCGAAAATTTTACCTAACAAACCTAAATGTTTTGAGTGTGGTGGAATTGGTCACCTTGCTGCCGATTGTGGCAATAAAAGGTATAATTTGCGTGGAAACAAGGCTCTAAAATCTACTTGGAGTGATAGTGATGAAGGCTCTCAATCAGATGGTGAAGAGGTAAATCTTGCTCTTACTTCCTCTCTTAATATTGATGTATCTGATGATTCTGACTTGGAAGATGATACCGTTGATGAAGAAACAAATGTCAAGTGTAAACAATTATATCATGCTTCGAAAATTGTTCTTCGGAAAAATTATACGTTTGAAAAAGAAGTTGATTCTTTAAGAGAAGAAAAAGAGAAAATTGAGCTACAATTTGAAACTTCTCTAAAAGAATGGAATGTTGAGCGTACTAACCTTGTTGATAAGATAAAAGTTTTGCAGGATGAGGTTAAGTCTAAAGTTGGGGACAAGGAACATGGTGATCTCATTAATAAAATTAAAGTTTTGCAAGTTGAAGTCAAGGCTCAATCCACTTTAAATGTTTCACTAAACCTTGAAAATGAGAAATTGCAGGATGAGTTGTTTAAAGTCAAGGAAAGCTTCAACAAGTTCTCCATAGGGTCTGAAAAGGTCTCCAAAATGATAGGATTTGGTAAAACTCACAGCAACAAAGAAGGGTTAGGGTTTGAAGGTGAGTCGTGCAAGCCTTTGACCTTTGTAAAAGGTGTGGAAGGTGAAAATTCGTTGGGTCAATCACATGCTTTAGATGACATTGATTATGGTCCCAAATTGCCCAAAAGACTAGAACGTAAATTGGACCTTCAAACCTATCAAAAAGTTTCTAGAGGACGAGAGCCGGGCCAGGGGGAATTCATTACTATACTACGTTGTTCGGTATATCATCGTTGGTTGCAAAGACGTGGACAAATAACTTCCTATTTCTTAGTCACCTCTGTTTTTTTTTTTCTTTGGTACCCTCTTTATCAGAAGAGTTTATCTTTTTTTTGTTTTGATAAAGAAACAACTTTAAATACAGAAATCTATGAATATATAGTACAATCCGACTCAAATTGATCGAAACTAATATATAGTACAACTTTAAATACAGTTGTGAGTCGCTAAAGATTTCCAGGCTCGTGACTCCTAGCTCTTTTGCTAACTGTATGTCAGCGATGAGTGCTTCGTACTCGGCTGCGTTTTTCGAGGCTTTGAACTTGAACTGTAGCGCATACTCATACGTATGCGCCTCTGGATCGGTCAGGACCACTCCAGCTCTATTGAGCTTGCTATTGGAGGATCCGTTGACGTGAAGAGTCCATGTTGGAGTGGTGCTGGGTCCCGATACAGTCTCATTTGAGGGCTCGTCGTCCTCTCGAGGTATGAATTCTACAATGAAATCTGCGACAGCCTGTCCTTTGATAGCCATGCGCGGCGTGTAGTGAATGTTGATCTCACCGAGCTCGATAGACCGCTTTACCAACCTGCTCGAGGATTCTAGTTTTTGGAGGACCTGCTTCAAAGGCTGGTTGGTCAAGACATGTATGGTGTGCGCTTGGAAGTATTGTCGTAGTCGTCGGGCGACTGTGAGGAGTACGAGGGCAAACTTTTCTATATCAGAGTACCTGGACTCGGCATTGTTGAACCCATTGCCTGTGTAATAGACTAGTAGTTCATCATAGTTCTCGTATCTAACCCGGGTAGCGTTGATCGCTGTGATCGATACTGCAAGATACACTACTAGCAAAACAAGAATTACCCACAAATTTTAATCTGTGTGTAATAAGACTTTTTCACATGGATTTCAGTGCATGATGGCTTTCACCCACAGTACACGCACAGATTGAGTAGCCGTGTGGTTTGGAGGGGGAGGGTAATACTCATCTCACACGGATTATTTTGTCAGTGTGAAAATTAGACGTGGGCCCCACTATGTTTCCATAAATATAAAATACCGTAATGGAATGGAGTCTGTGTGAACAATGAACTCGAATATCTATATCAAATACATAGGTTGTTTACACAGATATCTATGTCAAATACATAAACTCTATCTCACACGGGTTTTTGTGTGAAAGAGTTATAGCTTTCAAAAAAAAAATTCTGCAAATTAATTATTAAATACATCTGCAACCACTTTTTTTTTTCCTGAACATTTCAACAAGATAGAGCCAATCTATCCAACAACATATATCAAGCGCATAAAATCACAGCAGCAATTGCACCACAAAAAGAACGCCCAAATTCAGGAAATCCGAATCACATAGCCAACCCACAGGTCATGAACTACATAATAGATCAGATTCTTATAGACAATGAAAGATGACTAGTCAGAAATTCAGAATCAACAACCACTTCAAGTACCCAATTACCATGAGATAAAACTACTTCTAGCCTCCCAGTAATTACTAATTACATCTAAACCCAATTGTAAAAGTTAACCCTCTAGTAAATGTGCTGTAAGCCCAGACCATGCTTGCCACGAACGCAGCCATAAGGATTTTGAATGAAATTCATGGATCTGCAAAAGCATTACCAGAAGGATCCATGAACCAAAGATATGAAAAAATTATAAAGACAGTAAACTTGAATGAAATTAAATGAGCTGCAAAACCAAGTAGAAAGAAACAAGAATATTATTGAATGAAATTAACTAACCATAAAATCAACATCCGAAAGAAAAGAAATCCAGATTTCACGAACCTTTTCACAATGAACACATCTAAAGCAATCCACCACAAACAACTGGAACCAAGAACCACAAAAACAAAAATATTCAAGATCCAATAACAAATTGAACAGAGTAATAGGATAAGATCTAAAAACATACCTGGAATCGATATACTTTTTCTTATATCTGAGATTGAATCTGGGTTCGAAGATATCAATGAGAGGAAGAAAATCATGCAAGGTGATGGGTGAAGAAAATCCTAAAATTGAAAAATAAATTTCCAAGTTTAGGATTTTGGACTTGGGTCTCTGAGGGGATAAGTGTAAGTATAGGATTGGGAATGGATAGGAGAGAGTAGAAGATGAAGGATTTGATGAGATTGTTCCCTACATCGTCCATCTCTGAGGAACTAATATCGCATAATCCCTTATCGGTTAAAAAAAAAAAATAAAGGATTTGATGAGATTGAGAGCGCGGCGGGGGACGTATAACCAATGTATCTCACATTGAAATCCGTGTGAGATACATTCAAAATTCTCACAAATATCTGTGTGTAGATAGCTACCTGAAAGAACATCGCATCAATTTTGAATTTTTTATACAGAATTTCGTATGTAGCTTCTTTTTACACGGATGTCTGTAACATTAAGTAGAATAGTCACGGAAATCCGTGTGAAATACATTTACATTTGTTACAGATGTCCGTGTGTATTTATCTCAGTAACTCAATAGCTAGCTGTCATGTTAATTGTCATTTGATCAATTACACAGAATTTGTATCTAGTTCCTCTTTTCACACAGAATTCTGTAGCTGATTTTTCTTTTCACATGGATATCCATGTCTTAATTTCACACAGATATTCGTGTATTACTCATCTTACACAGAAATCTGTACCAAAAAGTTATTGTAACAGAAATCCGTCCCTCCATAATTCACATATCATAAAAAATTAACGATTTCTAAATAAACTAATTTGTAATATGTACAGAAATCAGTGTGAATTGATATTCACACAGATAACCATGTGAAAATATTTTTGTTTACACACAGACATCTGTTAGTGGTGTTAACTCACACAGATTTCCGTTGATATTGTTATTTTTTAAATTATTGTGGGCCCAATTATGATCATTTCACACGGTTATCTGTTAGTATTTATGTTTCACACAGATATTTGTGCTTTTTAGATACAGTAAATCCGTGTGTATTGTTATTTTGCTAGTAGTGATAGATGTACAAGACTTCTCCTGGGACGGGTTTGGAAAGAGTGGGCACTGATGCCATGTAGTCTAGGATGCCTTGAAAAGCTTTGTCATGCTCGGGTCCCCAATTGATTTTCTCGGTGTGGTGAGTTTTAAGGAGCTTGAAGAAGGAGCGCATTTGTCGGTTAAGCGCGATATGAACCAGGCAAGAGCGACGACATTCCCTGTAAGGGATTGTACTTCGTTCCTTGTCTTTGGCGGTGCCATATCGAGAATGGCCTGTACTTTCTCTGGATTTGCTTCAATGCCTCTCTCGCTGACTACAAAGTCCTGGAATTTTCCTCCAAGCACGCCGAACACGCACTTGTCTGGGTTGAGTCGCATACCGTACTGGAGTAAGATGTCGAAGACGATGCCCAGGTTTTTGATATGGTCCTCAATGGTGACACTCTTGACAAACATATCATCTACATATACCTCCATTATTTTTCCGATATGGTCTGCGAACATAGCGTTAACTAGTCTTTGGTACGTGGCTCCAGCGTTTTTTAGGCCAAATCGCATTACCTTTTAACAATATAAGCCCTTGTCGGTAGTGAAGGAGGTGTGTTCTTGATCGGAGGATTCCATGGCGATTTGGTTGTAACCCCTCTATTATCATTCTAACCTTTTATGATTTGTATAATTATACCAGTTAGCAACTCCTTTATAAGCCAAAACACCACTTGCTCCATAGAGACATATTTTATCCTTTGTCATCTATTTAAAAATGAGTCTCTCTTTCTCTCTCTAACTCTCTATCTATTAAATTACTTTGTCATAAACCCTGGCATATAGGTGTCTGACCATGCTAACACCTCATGTCTAGTCTTGAGGAAGGCGATTAATTCTGCTTGGAAGTGTGGGTTTGTCTTGGAACCGATCTTGACCTTTCTTTCTGGGTGTGTATCGGATATTGAGACCGATATCAGGTCTTCCAAAGCATCTGGTCTCGAGGGCTTGAGTTTGCGCTTATCTTCCTTCTTTTTGCTGCTTGTATCGCAGGCATCTGGGGTCTCGGGATCTTCCCTTGGATTGTCGGGCTTGTCAGATGGGGAGGGCAGGTTCGTGGTTAAGAGTACCTCTCGCCTGCCATGTCCCCTCGCGACAGTCAAGGAGTTGCACTATCTCGCTAGCTTCTGATCTCCTCAAATGGTGAGGATGCCCCCGGGGGTAAGTATCTTTCATCATTAACATGTGCCCTGTGACAAAGCATTGAAGTCCCCAAATGGAGTCTCGTCCTAAGATGACGTTATAGGAGGAGGGACAGTCGACAACGATGAAGTGCGTTGTCATCAACTGCGTTGTCATAGTGGCGATAGTGCTGCCTCCACCCAGTGTGGTCAACAAATTGTTAGATCCCAAGGGCTGTGTGATTTCTCCTGCAAAGCTGATTAGGGCTCGTAGTCTTGGGTGAGTTTCTTCTTGTCTTGGTTCAGACCTTCAAAGCAACTGCCAAACATGACACTGACCACTGCGCCGCTATCGACTAGGAACCAATGGCATCGATAGTGGTTGATAACCATGGTGATCAAGAAGGGGTCATTATGATGCTTCCTTATGGTGTCCTCATTGCGATTAAAAGCTATCGAGTCCCACTCCACCTGGGGGTGTGGCAGCCATGACTGAGTCCCAACACCTCTTAGCACCTAGGGCATTGCCGCTTTTGTGCGTGAAGAGTCTCGGGTGCTCTTGGGGCCCCTCCATGTATAGTTAGAATCTGTCCGTAGACTTCAATGGCATTGGTTCCTGTTGCGGGAGTATGATATTGTGAGAGCTGGCCGCTTTGAATGAGGTGCTCAATAGCATTTTTTAGTGCCCAACAAATATTGGTAGGGTGGCCGGCTTCCTCAAGGTATGTACAATATTTGCCATTGTCTAGCGGTTTAGCCTGACCAGGTTTGTGTCGTGGGATGATGTCTGTTTCTATTGAAGAATACGGTAACTAAGAAGCATGATGGGGAGAGAGAGAGATATGACACCAGATGTATAGTGGTTCACCTTGCACTTGGGCCAAGGCTACGTCCACTATTTTACTATGAGTGAGGTCAAGTGACCTTTGTAATGATACAAGTGTGGGGATCATTGATCCATCCCTTCTAAGAAAGGGAGGACTTCCTCTTATAGCTAAAGGAAGTCCCCATCTAGTTTACATTTCCGATGTGGGACATAATACACATATTTACTTCTCTTGAAGCCTCTTGGAGAGCATGGGAGAGTGGCCTCCCTAAGAGGTACCAGCCGACCTCCACCATAGCGAGGTAGCTCGGGTGTCGGACTACCGGATGAATGTCGTAGGAGGGACTAGCCATGTCGCGGGGCCCACCTAAGAGGTCGTTGCTTATGCTTGGCGGTATGTGATATAGGTGGTATGTACAAGTCCCCCAAGTCACCGAGTAAGAGGCGCTTCTTGATTGGGGAGTTTAAATATGATGTCGCCAAGTATGAGTGATGACCTTGTTGAACACCATACCCATACTAGTCCCCTAACTCCGTAAGTAAGAAGGGACTCTACGGGTAGGTTGGTGCCATAGGGCCTCATCACGCTAGTACCTGCAAATAAGATAAGAGTGTACAAAATACATATTGATTGCGCTAGGGCAATCTAAGTGACATTTGAGTCAAATGCATCGAGGTGCATGAATGTTTATGTGAGATGCATGTTACACAATGTGTGTATGCACATATTATGTAATGTTTGACATACGACGTATAAGTCAAAAATGTATGTGTTTGTGATAGCATACAAAGTGCATATGATGCATAGATGTGTGATGAACACAATGATATGTATATGTTGTATGCATATGATGAACACATGTTAGGACCGGGAGTGTAGTTACTCGCCGAGTCCCCCAAGTCACGTAGTTAGTACTTAGGTTACGCTCGAGGATGCCCGTGAGGTTGAACATAGAGCTCTGGTATTGTAATAACTATTGGTCATACTAGTGAGACTATAGCATGGCCATGATAGTCCCCTAAGTATGGGTTAGAGGAAGGAACTCTAACTTACTTGACCCGAACGTATAAGCCATAACCCGGTTGTTTGGCTCATGTGAAACGGGAATGTAAGAATTGAGCTCGCTCATGTTGAGCGGGTGATAGGTTGTGGGAACTTTTTCCTATGGTCTTATTAATGGAATGTAAAAGAAATTTAATTGTTGCGATCAACAATAGGTGAAAAATTTCAATATTTACATTAATAGACCATAACACGACAGGTATGAGCGTGAAGCTCAATGATAGTCCCGGTCGGGTACTACCTCCACTTGTGATAAGTGGTATGAATAAGTCCCCCAAGTGTAGAGAATGCTCGGGAGGTGAGATGACTCAGACTCAAGGGATTGGCCCTTGGGCTACCCGTTGGGGGTACCTCGCTCAGGCTACCCTTTAATTATCCCGTTGGGATACCTCGCTCGAGTAGAGGATTTATGAGGGCCTGTGGGCCTTGTGTATAACGACTCTGGTACCCGTTGGGGTAGAGTGAGAGCTTGATGCCTCTCGTACCCGATGGGGTAGCATGAGGGTTTGATGCCTCTAGTACCCGATAGGGTAGAGTGAGGTCTTGATGCCTCTCTTACCCGATGGGGTAGCATGAGGGCTTGTTGCCTCTCGTACCCGATAGGGTGGCATGAGGGCTTGATGCCTCTAGTACCGGATAGGGTAGAGTGAGGGCTTGATGCCTCTCGTATCCGATGGGGTAGCATGAGGGCTTGTTGCCTCTCGTACCCGATAAGGTGGCATGAGGTCTTGATGCCTCTAGTACCCGATAGGGTAGAGTGAGGGCTTGATGCCGCTCGTACCCGATGGGGTAGCATGAGGGCTTGATGCCGCTCGTACCCGATGGGGTAGCATGAGGGCTTGATGCCTCTAGTACCCGAAAGGGTAGCATGAGGGCTTGTACAGCGTGGCCCGGTAGGGTCACTTGAGGGTTTGAGCCTCCTTAACCCAATGGGATTGAATGAGGGCTTGTAGGCCTCCGGTACCCTGTAGCGTGGCTCCGGGTAGGATGAGGAATTGTGCCTCGTAACCCCATAGGGGTACCTGGTGGCGTTGGCCTCCGGTACCTGATGAAAGTGTCTGGCCTTAGGCCTCCGGTACCAGATAAGGTTTGGGCTGACTCGTATACCTAGTGGAGTAGATAGGCTCGGGGCCTTATGTACCCGATGAGGTGAGTGAGCCCGTGATCCTCGTGGCGTTGAGAGCTATAGGTCTCTTTGACCCATTGGGATGGTTTGAGCCTCGTAACCCCGTTCGGTAGATGAGGGCTTGAGCCTCCTTAACCCAATGAGGTTGAATGAGGGTCGGTAGGCCTCCTTTATCCGGTGGTGTGACCCCGGGTAGAATGATGTAATCCAGTTGGGGTAACCGGTGGCCTTGGGCCCCGGTACCCGGTGGCATGGCCCCGTGTAGAATGATGGCTTTGAGCATCGTAACCCCGTTGGGGTACATCGCCTGATTAGAGAGGATTTATGCAAGGATATGACCTTAGCTTTTCCCCTGGGGGTAATGCGCCTGGGGCGCCGCGTGTTATGTCAGATGTATTATATATGTAGAAATTTAATTGACGGGCAATTAAATAAAGCATTATGGTAATACATAGGCATAATAGATATGATATATCGAGACTATCATACTTTGACCATGTTATTGATACATGGTACCAATAGTCTGCTAGCATGTGTATACCCGTAACACTCATGATGTTTCATGTGGTAGTGAAGTTCTACACTAAGTGATGCCACTTTCAAGAGTTGTTTAATTGAAAATGCTTTAACTAGCATGCTGGTGCAGTTGTTAAGAATAAGAAGTTGCACCTTGGGGTGTAGGGCTTTGGTGCATGGCAGATATATACTGATCATAAGTTCATAACTATTGCATGGCAAGTTCATGTTTGTATTGTGTGGTCAGACCACATATAAATAAGGTGTGCATGTGCTGTGCATGTGGGTAAGGGATCATGCTTGATAAATGACACATACACTGTAGCCGTAAGATGGCTGTCATGTCTAAAGAAGAGTGAATATTTAAAGGGCTATATTTACTATAGCCATGAGCATGCCATCTTAAATTAAATATTCAATTCCTAAAGAAGAATTGATAATGCTGTCATGTAAGAGTTGTAGGAGAGAGTTAATTGGATGCGTGTACAGGGAGATTCATGCACATGAGCATGTTGTCATATAATTGAGGCGTGTACAGGCTTTAGGAATCATATATTTAATTTAAGTGCTTTAGTATAGCTAAATTTTGCACGTGGCCATGCCTTACACAAATGTCACTAAGAAAATGAGCTAGCGAGACGGGCAAAGCATGCGTCGACATTATAATGGAGTAAGTGTGTAGGAGTACTTATCTCTGCAGCTGTGCTAAGGGGCTGTAGTTTGAAGACTAGACGGGCTGTAAGAGATTTGCAGGTCCCGGAGAGATTGGGCAGGGAACCTCGGAAACGTATCCACTGATTTCATGGAGTCGCAGGGCAATCGATCACTTGCTGTTGTGGGTGTTTATAGAAGATTGATGGGTGTCCGGGCAACCTCTTCTTCTTTTTTTTTGTTTTTGCTCGCCTATGTCGGCGATACCGAGAGAGATTGAGAGACTGCCATACCGAGAGATGAGCTACCTTCCGGGATGAGCTGCCTGGAGATGAAGTGATGGCAAATGAAAGTAGACCAAACAAGTCCCGGTCGGATTAGGTGTCCAAACTGGTCCCCGGGGTGCCCAGAGCAGAATGGAGTGCTTGGATGTGTGGCTTTTGGTTCGACCCGGGCGGGATGTGACTTCTGGAAGTCTCGGATATGCTGACATGTATTGTAGGTGCGCTCGGAGATAAAAATGAGTCTCGTTCGGGTACCAGGTATAGGCCTATGGACAGATGAGTTCGCGCCTTCGCTCCTAATCTCGGATATAAAACATGACAACTCACTACTTGTATCAACGCTTCGGGGTACCGGAATGGGTGCTCAAAGTGACCGGACTGGTGTCTCCGGGAACTGTCGGTGATGGGAGGCATACCGGCCGGAAACACTTTTTTGGAATTTGTGATTGGAAGCAGGAATGTTTTTGACTGGGTGGAGACTCGTACTCGTAGTTCGTGTTCTGGTACTGCGTGGGAGCAAGAAGATGAGCTCGGTGAGTAGCCTGCTGTCCAGATGCCGGTGCAAAAGACTCAACAAATCAAACCCAGTCCCAAATGTCTAGGTGAGGGAGGTGATTTGCTTGAACGCCCGGTCGATGCTCTTTGTTCCCAGAACGGGATCTTGACTGAACAGAGGTCCCGGTCGTGAAAACTCAGGTCCCAATCGGCAGGTATTGAGCGAGACGTTGAGACTATCTGGTACGAGTTGAGACTTGGCCACTCGCAACAGAGCCTTGACTGTAATTAATGATGACAATCCCGGAGAGTTTGCAGTGAGGCTGGGCTCGAATAGGTCCACCAGTGAGGCCAGGGAATCCCAGGGCGAGAGGTGAACGAGTAGCCGGATAAGATCACCGGGGTAGGTCGACTCAGACCGTGCCATATGGATCCGGGAGGATCTGTGAAGCAAGGAGCTGTTGGGTGACGTCGGTTAAGGGATGAACGAGCAGGTGTCTCCGAGATTTGCAAGGCTACGGGTCTGGACATAGATATATGTATATATAGGCCGTAGAGGCACGGTGACAACCCAACTGTGCTTGTCAAATAATGGCTGAATGCATGGGTCCTACCACATGTATGTATATATATGCTGCAGAGGCATGTATGAATGCCATACCGCACCTCTAACACAGGCATCTATGTATAATTGAGCACAAGGACTTTGCTTTTCTGGACTTGTACCCGGAGGCTCATGTAGCCGATGGCTCCTCGGAGGCTGGGGGAGGAAGGTGAGGCCGTGAGGGTGGTACGTGTACCCGGAAGTTTATATACTCGGAGGCTCATGTACCCGGAAGCTCATGTACCCGATGGCTCCTCGGAGGCTTGGGGAGGAAGTTGGGGTATCCGGCATGTACCCATGTACCCGATGACCTGTGGTACCCGTACATGACTCGTGGTACCCATCCATGACTCTTGCTCAAGGTCGGAGGTGCCTTGCGCGTACATGATTGGTGGTTCCCGTACATGACCCTTGCTCAAGGTCGGAGGCTCGTAACCCAAACTTAGGGCCCCTCCTTCTAGCGCCAATGTTTCTGTTGAAGAATACGGTAACTAAATAGTATGATGGGGAGAAAGAGAGAGATGACACCGGATGTATAGTGGTTCACCTTGCACTTGGGGCAAGGCTACGTCCACTTAGATATTTTACTATGAGTGAGGTCAAGTGACCTTTGTAATGATACAAGTGTAGGGATCGTGGATCCATCCTTTCTAATAAGGGAAGGACTTCCTCTTATAGCTAAAGGATCGGAAGTCCCCAAGTCCCCATCTAGTTTACATTTCCGATGTGGGACATAATACACATATTTACTTCTCTTGAAGCCTCTTGGAGAGCATAGAAGGGTGGCCTCCCTATGAGGTACCAGCCAACCTCTACCATAGCGAGGTAGCTCGGGTGTCAGACTACCGGATGCATGTCGTAGGCGGGACTAGCCATGTCGCGGGGCCCACCCAAGAGGTCATTGCTTATGTTTGGCGGTATGTGATATAGGTGGTATGTACAATGTCTTTGTGATTATTCCAAATTTCTTCATATGAAGTGGTGAGTGTGGTGCAAATCTCATATCAGGGTGCCTCGTATCTCTGGTTTTCCCTGTGTCGAGTGCCGCCATATGGCGCGTCGCGATACCGACTGCCTGATGAGTTGTACTTTTGCTTCTCGGGGCTCTTCCCGTACTGTTTGTCCCTTTTATCGTTGTAACCTGATTGCTCTCGTGGGGTTCTGTCATTGTGCTGGACAGGCTTGTCCTTGTTGGTGTCTTTGTTCCTACTATTGGTTGTCCCGATAGGGTTGGTGAGTTGAGGTATATTAACTGGATGTGTATTGGTGCTGGTGTCGCGACCAAAGGTGTCGTACTCGGCCTGCGCGAAGGCGGTGGCGCCGTCGTGGAGGTCTTCATATGTCGCAGGGGGATTGATGTTGATTTGCAATAGGAAGTAACTCAGCTGGAGGGCTTGCTTGAATGTCGATGCAGCTAGGGTTGGGTCAAGGAAGCAGCACTGTGTGGCTTGCTTTTGCCATCAGCGAACAAAGTCTCGCAATTGCTTATTTGGCCGCTGCTTGAGCCTAAATAGGTCAGGCATCGTGCGATAGCCACTGCCGCACAGAATGAACCGGCGGAAAAATTTGTCCCCGAGCTCCTGGAAGCTATCGATGGAATTAGCGGGGAGGTTAAGGAACCAGCGCAAGGCTTTGTCCGTCAGGATTTCCTCAAATGCGTGGCATGCCATTGCGTCCGTGTATCAGGTTCCATGTAGGAGGGATTGGAAGACTTCCAAGTGGTGGTATGGATCTCGGGTTCCATTGTATTTCTCAATCTTGAAGGGTTTGGCCTCCTGTGGACACTTCTCGGCTTGTATCCGAGGAGTGAATGGTCCCATCTTTCTCTGGAATACGGCAGTGATTTGTTGCCAACCGGTCTTGCTTTCTGCATTCTCTATTCGCGCCTGCAGGGCGGCGATGGTTTCACTCATCTGTAGTAACAATAGAGTGTTGGGGTCGGGTGGAGGTATATTGGCTTTTACAGCTGTGTTTGTGCCTGACGCTCCAGCCATATCGGGTATAGGCTGTGGTGGTGGCGCTGCACCGAGTGGATTAGGGAAGAGAAGGAAGTTAAGGTAAATCACTTATGGTCCCGTGCTGGTGTTGTCTGGAGTGGGGCCGGTAGGGCTTCCAGAGGTTTCTACTCTTGGTGGCACGAATGTGCCAGCGAGTCTGGTGCTCGGGTCCTTGGTTAGGACGGCTCCAGGTGTAAGGACACCACCAATGGTCAGTATCGGGGTCTCCTGTTGACGGGCCCTATCCAATGCCTCGTTGTTCTCAACCAGTCGCTGGAGCACCTCCTGAGGATGTGATTCTGGTTTGTCATGTCACTACTAAAAAGAATTGCTTTTGCGACGCCTATTTTGCGACGGCAAAATGGGTTTTTGCGACGGAAAAAACTTTTCGCGACGGAAAATTAAGCCTTTTGCGACGGAAATGTTGGCGTTGCAATAGGTGGCGTCACAAAATCCATTTGCGATGGTAAAATGCCGTCGCAAAAGATAATTGCGACGGTATTCTCTTGTCGTCGCATCAGTTATTGTTTTGCGACGGCTATTTGCTACGGTGACTTCCGTCGCAATGTCTGTTTCAGGATAATCCATGTGGAGGTATTTGCAACGGTTGCCGTTGCCGTCGCAAAAAAAGAAATTTAAAAAAAAAAAAAAATATGGTGCAAAATTGCACCATATTTTCATTACAAGAACACGCAAAAATGAAAACTATTATACATGCATTAAAGAAGCACAATGAACAAAAAGCTACTACCCAAACAAGTTGAAAATCTAAACATATGATTCTCTGAATCAAACTGAAGTATTTACTATAGTGAAACAAACCAAGTAAATTGACCTTGTGAATGGTATAATACTAGCAATAGTGCCCGCGCTTTGCTGCGGGGTTTGCCGTTGCTAATAATTTACAATAATGATAGAATGATAAAATGTGGCAAAATTTCATCTATCTGAAATTGTTTGGTTTACATTATTGCAATTTACAATAACATCCTATGAAACCATTCTATGACAACATCAAGTATTGCCCATCATAATTGTAGCAGCTGCCCATCATTGTGCACATAGAAAAGCAAGGCCTGCGTTGTTAACTAAATTGACAATACCATCTATAATTGCAGCATACAAGTTAGCAATTTTACCTGCAACCTGATGGAGGAACATCATAAGGAATATTGGATGGAATGGTATCAGATTAGACCTACTTACAATTGAGCTTTTGAGAGTTTGTACCATTGAAATAGCATACTGAATCAGGCTATTACATACAGTTCCCAGTTGTGGCTGCCAAATTACACACCTTCATTGTTTCAGTAATAATAGAATAGGTGTTGGCTGTGGTCAGTGGTCTTTATATACATAACAGAAGAACCATATATATATATATATATATATATTTGTAAAATAGATAAAGGGTAAGGTCATCAAAAATTTGGTGGAATAACACCTCCCTTTCATGGAAGATAGACTGAAACTAAAGGAAGAATAAAAATAAAATAAAGTGAACAAAACAAAAACAAAAAAACAAAGGAATGAACATTGGATCATCCACCTGGCAATCAAGAAGGCGAGAAAGAAGCTGTTGCAAAGCAGGAAGATGCCTTAGTAAGTCTCGGGTTTCAAGTTCCTTGGTTCTCTGTAGAGATTGTATTGAACATGTGAGATCTTTTATTCTAAATGTCATCATGTTACACTGGTAATACAATATGAAAAATGTGTGAATTAGCAGTAAACGACTGTACTATATTAAATAATATGGTACATTCCTAGTCCTTTTTGCATTGATAATTAAACATAATATAAAAGTTTAAAGAAAAAGCTAGAGGGGTGGTTTTTCCATTAAATGATATAGAAAGAACAGTGTACATACAAGAAGCTTGCACATAAGTTCCAATTCAAACTGCATACCAAGTGATCTTTCTGAACATCGTACTTCAGGACACGAAAACAGTCCAGGCGTTCTTCGAGATATGATGCATATAAATGAATGCAGGTACAATAGTCCATGCTTCGTCTCAAAGAATCATCATCGTCATTATTCTTACTTAAAAGCAAATGAGATATGTTCAGAATATGACCTCTACTCCAGCTATACTTAGCATCACAAAATGTACAATCAACTTCCCTCAAAGTGTGGTGTATAACCATCATGGTTTTCAGTGCTACCTAGGCATACACTGTAAGATCTGAGATTGTTTATGTGTATGTACTAAACGAATAAGGGTGCAGTTTATTATAAAGAAGAATCATAAGGGTACAGATTCTATGAAACCATTCTACGACAATCTAATTCAAAATTCCATTTGATCATAGGCTTTGGTTTGCAGGGAAGCTTCCAGTATTTTATTATTTAAAAGATCACCATAGTCCACAGTCTGGAAGTTGACATTATTGTAAAACTGAAGAGCTGAATCAAGTTCCAAACTATTGTAAGAAACATACAGAGAAGTCATCCAAAAGAACAATAGAATTCATTATATGCTACTAAAAGATGATAAGCGAACAATATTTCCTATTATACTGACCAGATAATATTTCCTATGATAAGCGAACAATATTTCCTATCGGAGTTTATTAGGCCAACAAACTGCCCCCTTGTTTAATGTTGCTGAAAGCTATCTGATGCTAGAGAAGCCACAGGTAAGAAAAAGACCACTTACTATAGAATGTGTTAACATTCGAGAAGGTTCATTTAGGTTAAAGCCAAAATTTGATTAAATCCGATGGACAAGGAGTGACACTAAAAGCAAGACCATCTTGGTAACAACAAATGCAAACTTCAACGTGAGAGGGCATTTTATTAGATCTACTAAAATACCTCAGAAGACATGTATCTATAATTACAAGTAGTCAGCTGATGAAGTCTAATGGTTCGATAATAAGAAAACACATAACAATGCAAGCGCAAAGGCGGCAAAGCCAAGTAACAACGGATGTGCACAATTCCAACTTAAAGTGTAAAGGAAACTAACAAACGAAAACAAAACAGCAGCTATTGTACCGTACCTTGAGTAATTGGAGATCTTTTCTGCAACTCTGGGGTCATGGTTGGTGCAGGCATGTCAAACCTGAATAACATAGGTTACCAAAAGACACAGGCAAACATAACAACTTCAATCACTGTGCATTCCCTAATGGTTTCTAAGATAATACAAGACCCAAATCACACAAAGGGCTGACAAACCAATTCGAGTAGTCGTGTCTTTGAGTTTCTTCCTCTGCAACTTCTTCAGCGTTTTAGGGTTATTTGGTGGCACAAAGAGGCCATCCACAAGCTGGGTGGCCGGTTTTCAAAGGTGATTGGTTTCTTGAGGTTTTGCATCAACTCCAAGTCTAGGTTTGGTTACCGATGAAAAATTTAGAATCTTTGGCTCCCATGAGAGACCAACTACTGCTTTGATATCCGCCATTCCAAAAACACAATGCATGGAATCAACTCAAAACCCCAAAACCCTCATTCTTTGTCACCAAACAGACCATCAAAAACTTGCAGCTGCTTAATCTGCATCGGAATTGCATCGATTGCATCTTCGTGCTTATAGTATCACTACCAAGTTACAAATGAACAATTAAAGCTAGCAGGAACCATCTGACCACATGTGCTATAGACAGTAGATCTACAATATTACCAACTAGCAAGTGTTTGAAACTTTGCTCCCAAAGATAACACACATAATAAACAAAAAGATACTGATAACGTCCACTACAAATCGCGATCAAAACGTTCAACATAAAAAAATAAAATAAAATAAATGAAAATCAAATTAGATCTGGAAGCTAAAGACTCAAATACAAACAGTAAACGAGCTATCAATTCCATCCAACTCAGTTCATAACTATCAGATCGACAGTGATGAATCCCTAATAGTAGCCAAATCAAACCCTAGAAATTGAGAAATTGAGAGAACTGAAAATGGAGAAACTAAAGTAAAGGACCTGTTTGGAGAGCATTGAGGCGTGGGCCTTGCTACCCATGATGTCATGCTTGTAGAGGGCTTTGTCGAAGGAGGTGGACTCGGTGAAGGGCTCGACGGCACGGTGAAGCGCTCGATGGCTTCGGTGATGCCCTCCTCGAAGTGGCCTCCCTGGAGCTTGGCCTCATTGGGCTCGGTGGCAACGCAGTGGAGGTCGAGCTTGGGCATGGATCTGTGAGAGGAGGGTGTGATCGACAGTTAAGGTTTGGAAAGGGAGTGGTGGTTAAGTGAGGAAGAGGAGCGATAGGGAGGTGGGTTTTTAATAAAATAGATATGTATATGTTTGCGACGGCGACATGAAAATGCGTCGCAATTAATAACTAATCCTACTACGGTAAAGATTTACCGTCGTCAATAATAAAAATTATTTGCTATCGAACATTTGCCGTTGCAATTGATATCAATTGCGACGGAAATCGCTGCCGAAGTAAAAAACCGTCGCAAATGCAATTTTTTTAAGTAGTGTGTTCTCCATTTCTCGACGAGCTACCGCAGCTGCCGTGCGCTCAACCTTAGCTTGTGCAGGTATCTCTATTAGGTTGCGCATTGCTATCTCGAGCACGGTGGTTGTGTCGGTCGTCATGACTGATGGCGCGTCGGTGTTCGGGCTCAAGAATTCAAGCCCGAGCTGGACCTTATAGGTCGCTGCCTCGTGAGGCGGATCATCACTATTGGTATCGGGAGTGCTGGTAGCCATTTAGGAGTGTGTTGTTCTGCCAGCAAGGAGCGAGGACCCTCCTTCTAGCGCTAAATGTTTCAGCAGTCTCGGGAAGGGTTTGATCCAGCTAAATCAAGAGTTGTCTTGGTCTGCTACTATCGCTATCGGTCTCGCTTATCTGTAAAACAACGAAGGTCAGAGGGAAGACCGGGTGCGCCGGCCTTCAACTCTCCAATGCCTAAGTCTTTAACGTTATAAGATAATGATAATGGAAAGTGATAGTAAACAGTTACCTCTTTGGGTTGTTGGAGATGATCTTAATGTAGCAGATTTGTGGGAGCTTGGTTCCGTTTCTTTCGGTGTGGGATGTTTGGGGTCCCCGATATCGCCCCGAGGGGTATCAGGACCCTCAGCTGAGAGCTTTCCTTACTTCTACATTGACGATACGAGTCTTGTGTGTCCGATACTTGTGCCTGGGAGGTATATGCATACCAATAAACTCTATTAATTGAAGGAAGGATATAGTGCTCCCACACTTTTTATTCCAGTCTTGAATGTCCTAATGTTGCAAGAGCATCTGCCGAGAAATTTGTTTCTTTGAAATTATGCTTGATGTTGAATTTTTTAAAATTTCGAGCAATTTGCTGAATATCTTTAATAATAGTCTATTTTTCAGAAAAGTTGCATAAAATTACTATCTATGTAACCAGATCTACTTGTATCAGGTCCCTTTGCTTGCTTACTTCTCTGCCCGAGCAAGCCCAAATGACCAAACAAGTCAAAGAAAGAGGCGGACATTATATCATTAATTTGAAGAACAACAATACACATGGGGACATGTTACCAATTCTAAGAGGATACACAAAAATTCTTATGCAATACAATACATGGGCCATAAACACATCCTCCAACCGAATAAAAGAATTCCAGATGCCTGGTTGCAATTTATTGGTCTATGAAAATTCTGAGCAACATTGAGCTATATCCCCTTTAGGCAGGGCTGGCCTTGAGATTTCTCAGGCTCTAGGCGAACAAAATAAATGGGCCTCTTGACCTTCATGTATGTCCTTAAGATTTTTCTTTTTCTTTCAAAAACTGTAATATAACAATATACGTAGGAGTCACAATGTAGTTTAAAAAAAATACTATAAATATAAATCTAAAATTTAAGTAAATATGTAAATTGTTACTAACTAATTGCAGTTGGTGTGATGTGAATGATAATCAAATTACCTAAATCCTAAATTACCTTTCTATGGAGAATAAAATACTTGACATTAATTGAGAGAGGCTTGAATAATAATTGAAAGAGTTTCACCATAATCGCTCATTGAGAACATGACCGTTGCTTTGTTAAGGAAATATAAAATCATTTTTCTTTTGAACAATAAAATCATTCATTAACACCACATTAGAAAAACCTTTTGAAAAAAAAAAGGAAAAAGAAAAAAAAGAAAAAGAAGAACATAGGAAAAACCAAAGCCCACAACCTGAGACAATAGATGGGACAAACCCAATCAGAAACGACTGAAACTCGCTACTAAATTTTAATCTATTAAGTAAAGTTACTGAAGCCCAATACTGAATATAATCAATTTTTTTATTTAACATATATATGAGAGTAAACTTAAATCTCGGGGCCCATGAACTTGGGGGGCCATAGGCACATGCCTGCTGAGCCTCTACCCAGGGCCAGCCCTGCCTTTAGGCCTCACCTCAATACCTTCAACGATGAGGCCGCGCTTAGAGTTACTGACTTCCTTTACACTGCACTCTACAATATCATCATCGTCTCCCTGTTCAATGAAAAATTCACCTATCTCAACCTCTATCCACCCATCTCCTCTGTCTCGAGCTCGCGGTAGCGGAGGCCTAGGGTCTAGGATCACACGATGCACAGTCACTACGTCACTTTGTTGATAACTGATACGCGACACAAGAGGCGATTCAAGTCCATATCTGTGTTGTGAGAGCTGATAAACAAGGTAAGCTGCATAGGTTGTTCCTGGGGATAAATCCTTAGTCTCTATGCATGCTTTGATGTCCAGCCACCATACACGTTTGAGCTCAGCCACTTCAGCAAACCTATCATTTTATCTCACATACATATATATAAATGCATGGTTAAAGCACAATCAAAATAAAGCTCCACTTAGTAATAATATTCATCCTCGATCATGTGATCGAAATCAAGTATACCTGGAGTGTAGTAGAGTTATCCAATGCCAATAAGCGGGTGTATCTCCCCATGCAATTGTAAGCCCTCTTGCGCATACCATATAACATTTCTTGCCGCTTTGCTTTTCTAGTGCAAAGCTCTGTGTCAAAGAGTTAGAGGATTAATAATGCATATATATGCAGACATTTGATATCATGGCATGGGCAGTCAATCTTTCCTATAGATGGATATTTATGCAGATGTCCTGATTCTCGTCTTCTAATTAAGATTGTCAAACTGTGCTAGATATTCATGCTACAGAGACAGAATAATACTAATCAATATAGAATCATACAGGTATGAAAGTACACAATACTGTTGAAGAGCAGAGTTAATTAGTACTAAATTTGGCTCACTTACCATGTTACGATTGCTTATGTTGATGGGGTGACTGCAAAGACTAAAGTAGAGATCCTTCTTGGACATGGAGTTCAAAGACGACGATGACGGGGATTGCAAAATGATTTGCTTATAATCTTGAGGCAGAAACCTCTCCCAGACAAAATCAGAATCTCCAGCTATTCTCAAGACAGGAGAGACTACTGATGATCTGCAGGCATCGCGCGGAGATGTAAAGGAAATGATGAGGGAGATGCACTCCACAGGCAACATGCTGATCATGTCCATTTCTTACTTCTTCTTCCTCTTTCAGATCTCTAGCTATCATATATCAATATATAAAATTTTATATCTTTTTTTCTGTTCTGTAAGGTATCCTAGAAATCTTAAGCAAGAAGAGAACGACCAAAGAGAGACGTTTGAAAGTCTGAATCTTTCGTCCAAATCAATGGTCGACCAGGACTAGTATATAGTTATATACATTGTTCAACATTATTGAAAACACCGTCTGATTAAAAATGGACTGTAGCAATCATCTTCCCTATTTCTTAGTCATGGTTTGGCCTTAAACAACGAAATTAGTTGGCCTTATATATATAGTCACCATTCGCTACCAACTAATATTTAGTTATATACTTGCATTTCTTTCCAATTTTGTGTCAAAACATTAACCATAATGCAGTGTATATTATTATTAGGTTTTGCTGATGAATGCTCTTTTGTGCTTATGCATAAATAAAAACTAACATGGTGAATCCGCCTTGATTAAATCTTTACAAACTTCCTCAATTTTATGCTTCTGTATTGCTCTGGGGCTTTTCATTTTTCTAGCAGGGCTAGATCGAGTTTGCTGTTACATTCAAACCAATATTGTCATGTAATTAATCTCAAATCATTAGGCTGGTTCAAGCTACGCTATATTGTTACATTTCATTTCATTCTATATAATGTACTACATATCTAGTTTAGGCCTAATCTCAATGCCTTCCACAAGGAGGCCGCTCTTAGTGCCATTAACTTCCCTCACACTACACTCCACAGTAGCTTTATCTCCTTCTTTGACGAAGAACTCACCCATCTCCACCTCCATCCACCCATCTCTTCTATATTGAGCTCGTGGAGACGCTGCGGATGGGTCTAGAACCACACGTTCTAGGCATACCCCATGGTAAGACGCTTCTACTCGGCTTTGTTCCCAAGTGACGCGAAACTCAATTGGCGTTTGTGCAAACCCAAATCTGCATCCTAAGAGCTGATAGACAAAGTAAGCCGCATAGGTTGTACCCGGAGACAACATTCTAGTTTTGATGTGTGCCTTGATGTCAAGCCCCAATACATTTTTCAGCTCAGCCACTTCACAAAACCTGTGTACAAGATCCATGCACATAAATATGCATCTCAGTTTGAATCATGAGCAAAGGACATTTAGTAAATTCCAGTTGGTACCCGATAAAAGGAACAATAATTATCCTACAAATTAATCGAGTATATGCGAATTAGCATCATTGGTAATTGATTGGTGAATACCTAGATGCTGGTACGGTTGTCCATTGCCAATAACCGAGTTTGTCTTCTTCCCCTGCAATTGAAAGCCCTCTTGCTCCTATCATATAACATTTCTTTCCACTCTTCTCTTCTAGTGCAAAGGCCTGTGTTAAATTCACCACCATATATACATGATTCACTATTCAAATTATATACCATCATCTTAAGAAGGTCAAACTTAGCTTTTCCATTACACCACATAGTTCTATTAATTAATCCATATATATAAATTCATATATAAAGAAGCAACCAAGCATGTAAAAAAGAAAAGCAAACATTGATTATTAGGCTCAAAATTGGGTATGATTTTGGTACAAAATAATCCTTGACAATCTTCTTCTTTTTTTTTCATTAATTTTCTAATTAGCCAAGATAATTGTTGAAGAGAATACAAGAAAGCAGTCAAAGAACCCTTTATTAAGATAAACATTATTACCATGTTACCATCTAAAATTATGTGTTGGTGGTGAATTCGAAGATGGAAGTAGAGATCCTTCATGGAGATGGAATTCAAGGATGATGGCGATGGCAACAAGGATTTAGAAATAATTTGCTTAATATCTTGAGGCAAAAAGCTTTTCCATACAAAATCCGAATCCGCAGCTTCTCTGACGACAGAAGAGACTAGAGATGATCTGCAGGCATCGCGAGGGGATGTAAGGGAAATGATGTGGGAGATGCACTCCACAGGCAGCATGCTGATCATGTTCTTCATTTCCAGCGTTTTGCACGAGTATCGATTATACCTATTCCCTTATCTTCTTCCTCGGCCCGATTGATTCTGTGTACAAAAAAGAAGAAGAAGAAGAGGAATGAGAGACTTCTACTTTGGACAATTCAGCTGTTTTTGTTTAGTATGAAGACTAAAGACATGTATAAGAACCAAACAGGTGGGAATTGGTTATTGAAATAATTGGAAGACTTCACTTTCGATGGAAACTTCTCCCACAAGTTTCCAACACGTGACGGCCTTAATTTAAAAGAGGTAAACTAAAGCGAAATGTTCCAAAAGTCCAAAGTTTTCGTAAAGGTAATTTAAAGCTCATTTACGTATACCTGTATATGGCCAAATCGGAGTTACCAAAGACCGAAGCAACCCTACATACGGAAGGAACAAAATTGCACCAGGCTGTCTAGTTTTTACTTTACATTCAGACGATTCAACATCTCGATTAGAAAAATAAGAATGAGCGAATATGGGTGTCTAATAATTATTATTATTTTAACCAATTCAACAAGTGCTGTGGTAAGGTATACTAGTCTTGTGAACAATAACGACTCATGAGTTTAAGGTAATATATTTGATAAAATGTCTCACCATATAATAAGTACTTAGTAATTTTTTTTTTAAAGGAGTTTGATGAACCCAATCTAGTCGTGAGGCGCAATCCCAAACCCGGAAGTACTTAGTAACTTAGATGAATACAAAATATATTGAGTGTTTGTTAGGGTAGTAACCCTAACTGAGAAGACTGTAAAGCTAAATTGCAGAAAAGAAAGAAGAAAAATGACTGAATTTTCATACATAGATGATAAGGAGTACAACAACTGGCTTATATAGCCCATACAGGTCTACCAACTCCAGACACATGTCCAACTAGTACCGGCTAGAGACTAAAGCAACCCTAACAACCAGATTAAGCAAAAACGGTAATTGATGGCTAATTAAACTAACTCATGTGCGCAGCACATGCACATTGAGTAGACATCCCTAGTACCAACAGGAAAGTGAGAAATGAAATGAAATTCATAACAATCCATCCCCCTGCGAAAAAGCTTGACTTCAAGCTTCAAAATTTGGGAAACGATGGAGGATCTCGTCAGCTTCTTCCCATGTAGCCTCCTCAATTGAAGAGCCAAGTCACTGGATTAAGCACTTAGTTACTGCTGCATTGCCTTTTCGAACATCTTTCTATCCAAGATCTTTGCAGGATACCACCTAGGATTGTGGGGTCTATATTTGGGGGTAGGTGTGATGAGACCACTATTGCATCTCCAATCTTCTTTTTCAGAAGTGAGACATGGAACACTGGATGAACCTTTGCACAGCTAGGAAGTTTCAACTTATATGCTACCTTGCCAATCTTTCTTTAAATCTGATAAGGACCATAATACCGTGGTGCCAGTTTGTGTATAACCCTTTTTTCAACTGATTGTTGTCTATAAGGTTGGAGTTTCAGATACACCCATTCTCCTTCAAAAGATCTCTCAGTATGATGCCTATCATAGAACTGCTTCATCCTTGCTTGTGCAATCTGTAGGTTCCTCTTTACTATAGCCAATAGTTCATCTCTGGTTCTGAGTTGGTTATCCACAGTTTCTACTGCTGTAGAGCCTGGAATGCATGTTTTAATTACTGGTGGTTCATAGCCATACAAAGATTGAAAAGGTGTCATACCAATAGCAGAGTGATGAGTTGTGCTGTACCAATACTCAGCCCATGGCAAAGCATCAACCGAAGTATGGGATTCTTCTCCCACTACACACCTCAAGTATTGCTCCAGTGTTCTGTTGAGGTTCTCAGTTTGACCATCAGTCTAAGGATGATATGCAGAACTCTTATCCAGCGTTGTTCCTTGAGCTTTGAAAAATGCCTTCCAAAAAGTGCTTAGAAAAATTGAATCTCTGTTAGACATGATAGATTCAGGCATGCCGGCCATGTACTTTGAAAATGTTCTGAATGAAGTGTTGGACTATAACAGCAACTGTATATGGATGAGCAAGAGAAATGAAATGACCATCCTTAGTTAGCCTATCAACTACAACTATGATTGTTGTTTTCCCTAAAGAACTTGGCAACCCTTCAATAAAATCCATAGAAATTCTAGACCAAGCTTTGTCAGGTATTACATGTAGCTGTAGTAATCCTAATATTGATAGTCTCATATTGATTATATTGGCAAATATGGCAGGCAACCATAGAGGACTTGATGTCATGGTGCATCCCAAGCTATGAAAATGATGTGGTGACTCAATCTTTTTAAGGTTCTGTGTATGCCTGCATGTCCACCACTCAGTCCTACATGAAATTCTGTAATAATTTTGTTTCTTTAGTTATCAATCTTTGGGACATAAAGCTTACTCTTGTATAACAATTGATTGTTAAGTAAAAAAATATTGAGGGTGTAGAGTAGGGTCATGTTGTAATTGCTGAACGGTGACACTGGCTTCATCATCATCTACAAAAAGCTGCTTGGATGTCCTGAACAAAATTATGAATTGGTGAAGATATACATGAGATAGCATTAAGAGTACCATACTTGGAAATAACCTCAGAACTAGGATTGTTGAGGTCCTCCTTCCTGGAAAGAGCATCTGGGGCAGCATTGTTCTTGCCAGCTTTATAGTGGATAGAGTAATCATAGCCTGCAAGTTTCAACAACCACTTCCTGTGTTGGAGTAGAAATTTTTTGTCCCAAAAAATGTTGTAAATTCCTGAGGTTAGTGTATATCCTAAAATGCTTCCCAAGTAGATATGGTCTCCAATGCTGAATAGCAAAGACAACAGCAAGCATCTTCTTATCATACACTAGTAAGGCCATATGTCTTGGAGCTAATGCCTTACTCATAAAAGCAATAGGATGGCCATCTTGAGAGAGGATTGCTCCAATCCAAATCGTAGAAGCATCACACTCAATAGTGAATTCCTTGGAAAAATTAGGTAGAGCTAAGACTGGAGTGCTCATGAGGGCATGCTTAAGAGCTTCAAAGGCAGCCTCTAAATCTGGTGTCCACTCGAAACCTCCTATCTTCAGCATATAATAAGTTAGGGGTTTGGCAATTACCCCAAAGTTTCTGACATATTTTCTATAGTAGCCTGCAAGTCCCAAAAACCCTCTCAATCCCTTTAGAGTTTTTGGTTTATCCTAATTCTTAATGCACTCAATTGTTGCAGGATCAACAACTACTCCTTCAGCACTGATCACATGTCCCAAATATTCCACAGAAGAAACACCAAAATTGCATTTACTCAACTTGATTTTCAACTTATGTTGCTGCAATAGCTGAAAAATCATCTCTAGATGTACTAGATGAGAAGTAACATTAGAGCTGCATGTAAACTAGAATATCATCAAAGAAAAACAAAGCAAACTTCCTCTAGTAATCTCTCAACACATCATTCATAACAGATTGAAATGTTGAGGGTGCATTAGTGACACTACAAGAAATATGGCTTTTTGCAAGGAATTTTTTTCCTTGTAAAAGACTGGAAATTCGTTGCATTAACCCAAATGCAAGGAATATTCCTTGCATTTGAGTCCTTGCAAAGATGCCCTTACAAAAGAGCAAATACAATAACTTGAAAATTCCTTGCATTTGAGTTCACAAATGCAAGGAATTATTCATCTCAAATGTAAGGAATTTAGCACCAGGTTAACTATGGTTAACTGATATACAAGGACAATTCCTTGCATTTAGTAGATGCAAGGCCCTTTTTAGCAATTACATGCTATTTAAAGTTTAATTACAATTAATTTATTATCAATTACTTACCAAATCTAACAAAAATTTTTTTGAGGCTTTCAGTAAATGACTTACTTTATTATAAATTTGAGTAACGTTTACATATGAAAAATTCCAGGAGTAATAACTCAAACGTTCACAAAGACTTTTAGATAATCTCAAAGCTTCAGATTTACAAGTTTACAAGCACATAACAGTTCTAGTTGAAGCAGCGCAAATTTAATGGTGACCAAAAAGTTATACGTCGAGCCTACAAAGACAAGCAATGACAAGCATCAGAAAGAGCATACGTGATAACAGCCTCACAGAAAACGAGTTCATATTTGTATCGTAGAAACATTAGAAACCCAAACCTATTTTGGGTTTGGCATGGACTTGGTTAATATTAGAAACGGTATACATGATAACAAGCTCACAGAAAACCAAAGTTGAAATATACTAACCAACAAAGTGCATATGCAGTAGTTTAGAATCAAAGCTAGAGTTCCAATTTAATGACAATCAGCCATAAAAATAGAAGTGTAAGAAAACTTCTCCTGAAGACTCATTTTTGACATATTATTTTTATAGTTAGGCCAGAGCGTAACTGTCTACAACTCAGAACTTAAAACAGAAAGTGAGGAGCTTATTCTTGACAAGTAATCCTTGGGACAATTACGAAACTCATAAAAACAATTTTCTTAAACTAGAAAAGGAAGATTAGCAATAGAGGTCAACTTTCAAAAAAAGTTGAAAGAGAAGAACATGAACAGAAGATTGCATGTGGTCTTCGAGTACAGGGGAATGGTTGATTGTCATTTGCACGGGAATATGCTTGGCACAATAGAATCATTACTTTGCCAAATCAAGGTCAGAGGAATAGAGAATCATTAGTTACTTAACTTACATTCTGATGGCACATTGGAACATCATTAAGACCTAACTTACTGCTTAACTACAATTAACTCAATCAAAAGTAGGCTCGGCCAGAAAACATACATTTTTCACAAGTCACATAATACACTTATGTTAAACTTGGATTCAGCTATGATAACATTTCTGAATGAGAGAATTGTGGTTGTACAACAAAATATTGAAGACCTAGAAACTTGGTAAAGAAAAAGAGAATACCTGAAAATAATAGCAACAAATAAAGGGACCTGCGTCCAAGTTGCTTAATGCAGATGCTTCACTCACAAAGTTGTAGCTTATTGCAGTGAAACACAAATTTGTCTCCGAACTATGGCTAACTCACATCCCAAATGTACATATATCCTTTCAGTGAGTAGAAAGGGATAAAAATAGTAGGAATAGACATGAATATAAAGAACAAAAGCTCTAAGATTAGATCTGATGGAGAGAAAAAGCAGAGGAGATCACGAATCAGTAACAGTTAAAAGAAAAAAAAAAGAAAAAAAGGTATCTAGCTAGGGTACATATCTATGTAGAGAGCTTCACTAGCTTGATAACTCCATTGACTTTCTTAGTGCAAGAACAAGTACACAATAGCATCACCTGGGGTTAGTTAAATTGTCCATCATGCAAAGGCGTTGAAAATGACAAGCAGGAAGAGAAGATATTCAAAGCTCAAGATGAAGGTAACAAGCTCAAAGCCAGTTTGGACTAATCAGTAAATATACTAATATATGGTGTGTATGTTTATCTAATGTGTCCTTGAGAACAGTTAACGTGTGTGATCATTAAAGTGAAAGAAGATACAACCAATTATAGCTTTAAGTGAAAGAAAAGTATTCTTGCTACGTACCATGGAAAATTTGATAGATAACTTGATTTTGTTCTTTCAGAGGATTTAATGCAAGAAAACAGTCCACAACTTCATACTCTTGGAGGCAATTTCTCTTCTGTTCATCAATATTTACGAGTATGCTAGGCCCTGCACCAGACCAAATAAGAAAGCATTACCATTTGTGAGCTTCATTAACTTATTAAAGTGTACTAACAAACATCTATTGCTACACTATCGTGATATCATAACATCAATTCCATATTATAATTTTCTACCTAATAGGCAACAAGCTCAAATCTTGTTTGGAATTAGAAAATTACAAAACCAGCAAAGAAGAAACTGAAGAAACAAATGTACCTCTAAGACCCAAACACAAATGCAACAAATGGGCATACCTGCAAATATAGCCAAAGCAAAGACCTCTGCAACCTACAAAAATTTTCTCTGAGCTTACTACCCATTGAATTTCTTAACAGAATCACAATTAAAGACCAAAAAATTAACTCCAATTTACCAAAAATAAACTGTAAAGGTAAACCAATTAAAATGCAGAAAATACCAAACTAGCTGCAAGAAATCGATGATAAGCAGAAAAGGTCCAATAATACCTTTCCAAAACAGCAAAGCAAAGTAACCAGAAGGAAATGGCTAGTCATGCGCAGCTCGGTGATTTGGAGACCGATATTTCTTCCGATGTCTGGTAATCTGTCATGAGCCGATAATTAACTAAGCCCTCATAGAAGTAACCCATTCCTTATCGAATAACAGAGAAGACAAAGGATTAAAGAATCAAGAGAGAGCATGTGAGATTGAAGGAAGTATTTGGGGCTGAGGTGTTAGGGTTTGTGATTTGGGAATCAGGGATTTGGGTATAGATTGGGAATTAGGCATGAGATGAATGAAACCTAAAATGGGAAGGTGATAGAGATGGAGGAGAGGGAGCTTCAATGGCAAAGACCTCTACAACCTACAAATTTGATCTGAGCCTGCTACCCATTCAATTTCTTGACAGAATCACAACCAAAACCAAAGTATTAACCAAAATTAACTCCAATTTACCGACAATAGACTGCAAACGTAAACCAAAACGCAAAAAAATACCAAACGAGCGACAAGATTCGATTGCTAAGTAGAAATCGAGGGCGATAAGAAACTGATTGCTAAGCAAGAAGTCGAGAGAGCATGTGAGATTGGAGGAGGTAACTGGGGCTGAGGTGTTAGGGTTTTTGATTTGGGTATTAGGGATTTTGGGCCTAAATTGGATTTCAAAGGAAATGAAGCAGGATGTGAGAGGCCGAGAGAGAAGGATGGGAGAAGATGGATGGCGAAGGTCCGATTCAGATTTGATTGTTGGTGTTTGGTGTGTTTTTCGATCTGGTTTCTGAGAGTGAGAGCGACTTGGAGGAGAGATGAGGAAGTAAAAGATAGAGAAAGAAAGAAAAGGGAAAACAAAAGAAAAAAGAAAAAGCAAATAGTCTGAGTGGCAAAGATCCCGCCTATATAATGCAAGGAAATGAAAAGTTTATACAACGAATTTACACTTTTTCATATTTTGCTTACTCAAATCCAAAGACTTTATCTATTCCTTGCATATCCTTCCAACCAAAGGCAAAGATTTGTATAATTCTTTGTATAACATAACCAAATGCAACGAATTGTCAAGTCCTTGCAGATCACTTCTTTGTATTAGCCCACATTTCTTGTAGTGAGCCCAAATGGCATAACTAGGAACTCATAATTGACCATTGTGAGTCCTGAAGGCAGTTTTGTTAACATGCGGCATTCATCCTAATCTAGTGATAACCAGATCTTAAATTCAATTTAGTAAAGATGGTAGTACCATGTACCTCATCCAACAGCTCATCAACAACAGGGATGGGATACTTATCTTTCATTGTGGCAGCATTCAGGGACCTATAATCAATGCACATGCTCCAAGTACCATTTTTCTTCTTAACCAAAAGCACAGGAGAAGAAAATGGACTCTTGCTTGGTTTGATTACCCCATTGGCAAGCAGCTCCTGCACTATCTTTTCAATTTCAGCCTTTTGGAAGTCAGGATACCTACAAGGCCTTACACTTACTAGTGGTGTATGTATTAGGGAGCAGTTTAATTCTGTGGTCTTGTTATCTAGCTGGAGGTAGGAAAGTTGGTGCTGCAAATAAGTCTGCATATTTCTGAACAAGCTTGAATCTTGGGATCTTGAACTTCTACATTCTAGTTTAGCAATGTAGGCTAGACTTGTACCTTCATTTCTTCTTTTTCTTTCTTCAGCAATCTTGTCATGGCCTTGCAGTTGATTAAAGTAGCCTTAGAAGTAGTCTCACCCTGCAGCACAAACTCACTACCACTCACCTCAAACTTCATTTTCATTGTTTCAAAATTCCATAAAATATCCCCTAATGATTTGAGCCAACTAGCTCCTAACACCACTTCACACCTAGTAATTGGTAAAATGTAGAAATCATATGAAAATGTGAACTGTTGTAACTGTAACTCAATCTTGGCCTCACCTTTAGTCTTCATTTTTGCCCCACTGGCCATAACTACATTTAGAGGAGATAGATTATGCACTTGAGTTTTTGTCCTTTTGAGCAACTGAGGGTGAATGCAATTATGTATGGCTCCAGAATTAATCAAAACACTATTAAAAATATACTTCAATTGCATGGTAGAAGATGTTCCTCCTTCCATCACTTGCAACTTGATCAGAGGTTCATCAATGTTAGTAATTGGTGGAACCTCTATCAACTGCTTGCTTTCTTCATCTTCACCTATCTCTCTTTCACTTGGTACAATCTCCATACTCATCAATTGGCCATTTTTTCTACAATTATGTCCTGGTTTATAAGGTGCCTAGCTCACACCAGTAGCACTGATTTCTAGCTCTTCTAACCTCAAATTCAGCATCAGGCATCTTGATTCTCACATTGTTACTTCCACTAGAACTACCTGAAGCTGCAGATATAGGCCTAGAAGAAAAATAAGATCTAGCAGCTCTTGAGTTGATGTTAAAGTGAATGAACTTGCTATGGTTATATGAAGAATGTCCCACTATTGGCCTCTAAGCATTAGAGCCTTTGAAATGGGTCATATGCCCCTCATTCCTAGTTTCATATACCCTAGCCAACTCACAAGCTTCATACAGGGTTCTTAGTTTCTGTGCTTGCACATCTACGCTTATCACCTTTTCAAACCTTCAATGAAATAAGAAATTAAGACTTCAGGTGGGAACCTTGGAACCCTCCTTAAGAGTTTTGTGAATTGTTCCTTGTAACTCTCCACATTGCCTGTTTGGTTCATTCTAGCTAGTGCAGCTTGATACTCAGACCTGTTGTAGCCACTAAATTCCCTCATCAACAAGTCAGCCAAACCTTTCCAAGAGTTTAGAAATTCATGCCTAAAAATGTACCATACGTCAAAAGCTTTATCTGATAGATGCATGGTGGCTATAGACAGTTTCTTGTCTTCTGGAATTTGATAAACTTCAAAGTATTGGTCAGCTTTGTTGAGCCAATCAATAGGGTCTCCTCCACTAAACACACTAAACTCGAGCCTCATTTGCTTCATTATAGGTAAATTGGGATCCGCATGAGGAAATGGAAAAGGGTCAGGCTGCATATAATGTGGTTAATAGATGGTTTGATATGGTGGTGTGAATATATGAGTAACTAGCTACATTGAAACTGTTTGTGAAGGATAAAATGATGAGGGTATTTTAGTTGTGGTAGTGGTTGCATAGGTAGGTGCAATATGCACTATGCCAGAAAAGCAATCAGACGACAGAGGAGATCTGTCGTCTGATCAAAAAAATTTATGTTGTCTAGTACGGTGCCGTCTCTTGGGGGTATCAGATGACAGATTTCCTCTGTCGTCTTATTTTTCAGACAACAGAAATTTTTTAGGTCTTTTATTGTCTGATGAAATCAAGACATGAGTTAGCTATGTATTAGTGAATTCAGACGATAGATAAATGTGGTGTGATCTGAAAACAAATAACAATTCCTTGTAACTTCTATGATCTAATGCTTATTCCAACGACAAAAAAATGGTCATTTCTATGGTCTGAATGGACTTATAATAACAGTTTAGTATTGTTTTACTCAAATTCCAATAACAGTTAACTGTCATTATCATTCAGTTCAGATTACATTTATCTATCGTCTTTAGTAGCCTACAATAACATTTATCTGTTGTTTTAGTACACAAGTAACAACATATTTTTTCTTGTATATGTTGTTCTTAAATATGTCTAACAACATATTTGGATTTCATTTTGTCGTTGCACTTTATTTCAGATGACAATTTTCTGTTGTTTGAGTGCACAAGTAACAACATATTTTTTTCTTGTTTCTGTTGTTCTTAGATATGTCCAACAACATATTTAGATTTCATTTTGTCATTGCTTTCTAATTCAGATGACATATTTGTATTCTCGTTGCACCACAATTATGTAAATATGGAAACAACCCAATGCATTCATCAAATATGGAATCCATTCATAAAAATACCAATATTTGATTAATCTGTTACTGCAGCTATACATATATACATCCCATACATAAATCAAAGTACAATAATGTAGTTGCAACCAAACACTAGCCTACTTATTCCTAATGGAAGCTTGCATCCTCAAGTCCATGTCTTAGAGCTAACTTCTGAGCCTTCTCATCCTTCTAAAACCAATGTCTTGAATCCATTGTTCCATGATGATTAATGGCAAAACTTCATTTGGCTTGTAAGGAATGGGGCTTCTTTCAGGTACCTTTAACCTGAAAATAAACATAGTCAACTTCATGGCTTGTAAGGAATTGATATTGACATATGAAACATAGAAGGGTGTATACGTGTATATAAGCACATGATCACTTTCCTTCTCTAATGCAGCAATATATGGGAATGCCAGTCATATACTCTTTATGAGAAGAGGACACAGCTTAATTTAGCAGTCTTATACTCTATGCTCTATGTATATGTTTCAGATCAGATAAACAAAACAGCAAAAGTCATGACCACCCTACTATAGCAAGGTTTGAAGCAACAGTAATAAGAATTACTATTCTAGATTCCATTAGTCCACCCACCTAACAACTCACAACAACAAAAAATTTCAGACAAGTAGAAATTTGGTGTATCAGACTCGGAGAATACTGTTATAAAAAACTGTGAAGGATACAGAGCAAAGAACAAAAAGATGTTGGGCTAAAAGAAAACTGGAAACATATGAGCTCTAATGTTCTGTAAAGTTTCAACTTCATGAGAAGAGAGTACAATAAAGGTTCACATATGTGATATAATATAGTCTTGTATAAGCAGTATTCTTGAAAATATACCAGTACATATAACAAAATCATTGTGTATGCTCTCAAGATTAGAGGATCTTAATAAATCACAAAATATGATTAATTCGTGGACAACTTTGTGATATACAGTTCTAAAACCTACATCATCACATTAAGTGATTTAAATGAATATAGGATCTTAGTAAATTACAGATTTGATTACATAAGATATGTCCAATGTAATAAGAAGTAATAGCAATAATGCAAGGATGAAGCAATATCAAACTTACAAGATTGTCAATAGCAGACACTTTCTGACCAACTAGCAAGTCTGCAGAGACACCAAATGGTATAGGCCTTAGTATGTCTTTGGATGCATCAACATGTAAAACCGCAACATCCTTGTCTTGGTCAAATCCAACAACATTTGCATCGAAGTTGACTGGTCAGCATGAGTGACCCTGAAAACAATGAGCATATCTTTAGATGCAAATCATGAGGTGCCATTTCACCACAAAAGAAAACAAAAACCTTTAAAAAGAGAAACATAAAATTGCACTCAACAGCCTTTAAGAAGAGTTGCACGATACAAAGTACCATTTTGAGATGATGAAACCACCAAAAATGGAGACGCCCATAAAATTAGTAGAACATCCAGTTCCATAAGCACCACACACTTTAAATAGATTCCATAGATGGCAAAGATACAAAGTACCATTTTGAGATGATGAAACCACCAAAAATGGAGACGCCCATAAAATTAGTAGAACATCCAGTTCCATAAGCACCACACACTTTAAATAGATTCCATAGATGGCAAAAGAAATAACAAATTAACCATGTATCTGAGTACAATCAAATCTAGTATACTCCAATCCCTGTAACTACACTAAAATGATGTGTACGTTTAATTATAACATGAACCACATTCCTACAATTTACAATATTGCAAAAAATTTATTGAAATTGAAGGCCAAAAGTATAAATAACTCATACATCTTTAGTACCTCAGCTAAGACAAGGATGTTGTTGTCTGTACAAAAATATAAATAACTCATACATGATCTTTAGTACCTCAGCACATTAAAGCATTAGATTGCAAAATTCTAAAGTAACATAACACTATATATAGCCATTTCAATGGAACAAGAATTCAAATACAAAGAACCTGAGATCAGATGCGTCGCGAATCAAGTGGTAATTGGTGACATTGTTGCTGAGATCAGAAAAGCTATCAGTTGTTGCTTTAAATGTCCTGAGATCAGAAAAGCTATCACCTATTAGCTATTGCTTTAAAGAATCAGTTGTTGCTTACTTCATTATGTAATATAATCTTTATCAAAGGATCCGCATGATAGTTTTTCTACATTTACTCATGTTTGAGAGCTTTGAAACTTGTGCAAAACATAGAAAATAAGAAGAGAGACAAGAGGATAAGCATTGTATGTTGTTTATCTTGTTCTATGCTAATGAGAATTCTAACAGTTACGCAAAATGACCAAAGAAAATTTAAATGTCTTGACTCGTAACTTGTTGCCAGAAAAGAAATCCAAAATCTTTACTTTCTAGTAAACAACAAACCAGCTACCAAAAGCAATACAACAAGCTTACAAGTTGGAAATAATTTCTAATAGTTGTCTGTACGAAAATATTTCACAGCAATTTTCAATCAGGCCACTTCTCTGCTGGAACTAATGTACAATCCTCTCAATAGAAGTACAAATATACTTGTGCAAATGAAAAGATGGAAATGCTATGAACTGTTTAATCTGAGACTACGTTCCATATGGAGAACTCTGCTTTGTATGTCATAGAGAATTGTCTCTTACTACTCTTATATCTTATTAATAGCTCACCTTCCAGTCAATGACATATAAAGATTTGTAGGAAAGCATTTGCAAAGAGTCATGAAGATGACAAAGAGAGAGAAAATTAGGCTGCTTGGTTGTGACATTAACACGAAAGTTGTGTCAAGATTTCCAATTGGGTCTCAGCGGCACATATACATGGAGAATGAAAGAACACCAGCCCTTCTTTTTCTTTTGTATTCCATCTGCAATAGATAGAATTATAGAGTAGATTGAGCTTTTTGGACTAAGTTCTGGAAAAATAGGTGGTAGTGGTGCAGCTTTTATATATATAATCAAGTAAGATCATTGAGCTGTGAAAATGACCAATATTTGGTGTATGCTAGCTTTAGAGGGTTTCTTTGTCTACTTATAGAAGGTGCCAAAAGCAATTCTTGAGCTTAACCAAAAGCATCCACCCATGTAAGTTTTAAAGAGACATAAGGGACCATAATTTGATTCTGTATGCAATTAGGTAAGTATTAATCACAAACTACTAATATTAGATCTATTCACAACTTATGCATGACAATTGAATACTTACAGGTGTTGTCATCTTCTTCATAATCAGCCATTTCAGGGATATCATCTTCGTCTTCACCCCCAACTTGCGAGGGGGCCGACTTCACCTTGCTGATTTTTAAATTTTCAATGGAAGGAAAGTTTTCCTCCTCACTACTTTTTATCTTATAAAGATGAAAAACAGTCTGAGTTTTAAGGTTCCGCAAAAATATTGTCATATACTTAAAAAAATAAAGAAGATGCTTACTCTTTGGCTTCCCTTATGTTCCCAACCAGCCATCATTATCTTCATTATCAATAAGAACTTCCACACCTCCAACTTCGTACTCCTCTTCCACAGATGCAGCGCTGTGTAAACAAGGGATTGAAGAAGTAGAGAGAATTGCCAGCATAAGTAAAGGCACAAGGAACTAGCAAGCATAAGACGAAAATGCAGTGACACAAGGGGAAATTAATTGAGTATACCATTTCTAATAATCAAATACTGGTTTTCAGACGGTAGATATGGCTTCCTCTTGTTTGGCTTTCTTGATTCCCTAACATAATCATAATTGATTGGTAAACAAACACTACTAGAAAAACCCCCCATCACACACAGATTTGGTTCACACAAATATTCACACGGAGAAGCATATGTGTGTAAAACACTGCAAACACACAGATTTTTGTGTGTAAAAACTATGTTCACACAGTTTTCCGTGTGAAATGAAAACTAGAAGTGGGACCGCGAAAATTCACACAGATTTCCATGTGAAATTCACACAGAAATCCGTGTGAATTATAGTTACACACAGACATCCCTGTTAAAATTTATTTATGTTTTAAAAATTATTTTATTTGTGTCAGACATTCACACAGACTTCAGTATGAATTAGATTTGATACAGAAAAAAATCCGTGTGAATCTTATTTCAAAATAAAATAAAAACAATTTAACTATTTAAAATTAATAAACATGTTTATACACAACACATTAATTCTTAAAATATGTTGTTTCACACAGATATCCGTGTGAAGTCTTTTTTATAACTCTTTGGAAATTCCAATATCCCAATTCGTTAATTTCTTTCCATAAATTCTTTGTATACTACTAACTACCTTCTCCCTAGACAGTTGGATCACGACATAGCTATAAATTACTTTGTCTCGCTAGATGCATCTAATGCTATATATTTTGGACTCGGAGATTCAGAGTGGACATCGGAACTCCATACTGAAGAATTTCAAAATTTATTTAAATATTTTAAAAAAAAATTTAAACATTTGAAACAAACCATTTCATGTCTTACTAAGGGTAAGAATGTAATATATTAAAAAAAATTCTATATTTCACACAAATGTCCGTATGAAGACTTTTTCTATTGGGACCTCCATATTTGATCATTTGACTTCTCATCTCTTTACACCTTCTATTTGCTTTTTAAAAAGTAAACTTTACTAAGTAAACCTCTTTCAAATACCTAACTTAACATTACTCATAAAAGGAAATGTTTTCAAGCATTAAGGATGAATTATAATGCTCCTATAATTATTTATTGACCAAACAAGAAACTTGACATTGTCAAAAAAAAAAGAAAAAAAACTGAGATAATTATTGAAAAAAGATAGTGTCACTAATTAACAAAAAATTATTAGATATTTTTTTAAGCCTAATATTTCATGCTTAATTATGGATTTCCAAAGCTTAGTTTTTATGGTTTATGGTTGCCGGAGTTTTAGATAGGTTGCAAAATTAGATTTGTTCTTTCTATTTTTTAATTTAGTTTTGTCTTATATGCTGCTTCACAGACTTATTTGGTTAGTTTACATGAGGGCTCTCTATCCATTGTTTCATGATCTTGTTACATTGATGAGAAAAACCTTTGTCTATTTTTTTCTCCCTTGAATAGTACATGCATCATAGTTTTATTTTTCTATAATTTACCAAGTAATTTTGAATGCATGTTCTCTTGAAATTTTTTTTTTCTTCGAAAGCTTTTATAAACAAAGAAAATGAGAAGTATGGAATGAGAACAAAAATGGAAATGAATAATAAAAATACTATAGATGTGTTTCTATTATTGTTAATTTTCGCAAAAGGGAAAAAATATAATTTTCCTTATTAATTTATTGTCTGTAACAGTCTTTTTATATAAGAATACATATATCATTTAATAATTAAAAAATAAGGAAGGTCTAGTGAGTAAATTAATAGGTCCCAATAAAAACTCTCCCGTATGAATCATACTTCAAAATAAAACAAAAAGCAAATTAATTACACAATTTCTATGAATGTTTATTTATATTTGACACACTATTTATTGCAGGCTTCATGTGTAAAATAAAAATAAAAATAAAAAATAAAAAATTGTGTTCACTTTTCACACAAAAATCCATGTGAAACTGTGAATCCTTATCAATAACTTTCCCCGAATTCCCATTTAACTTCATTAATTCCAGTTTAGACTTTTGATGCCTTCTCGTTTATCCTCACCAAAAACCCCAGACCTCATTCACCATGATTTCTCTCTCTAAACCCTCCCAATGGCCCTCAAACACCCAATCCCTCACCCTCCTCCGACTCTTCTGCACCGATACCCCAACCGAATCTCCACCCGACCCGCAAACCCCAAGAGCTAGGCAGTTGCGTTGGGTTCGGAGCCCGGAAAAGCCTGAGTCTCCCATTTTCTGAAACTTCCAAATGTTTTGGTCAATTTGATTTTCAGATGCAACTGATTTCACTTTGTATTATTTGCATGGATCTTAGATATGCAAGTAAGGGCATCTCTGTGGATGTTGAATACATCAATTTGCATTGATCTTAAGTGGATCTCTGGGCAAACGAAGAAACAGTTTTTTTTTTAGGAGATTGAGAGATTTGGGTTATCACTTCGGCTCTGGTCAGGCATCAAATCCCCTTTGCATCTGGTACGTGTTTCTCTCTAAATTGGTTGATTGGGTTTTAGGTGGTGTTGATTTGTTTGACTTTTGTTGAAGATAGTGTTTTTGGGTTGTGGTTGAGTTTTGTGGTCTTAGATCTACAAGTAAATGCCCCTTTGTGGTTGTTGAACGCGTTCTTGGATCGATTTGCTAATCTTACTGGGATTATCTTGCAGGATTCATTAGATGCAAACAAAGACTCAATCTCTACATAACACAGGTTGGATCTCAAGATTATTCCTTCAAGATATGGAGAATGACCATGAAGAACAAGCTTTCAAGATCTGCAGAATCACCATGAAGAACAAAAAAATAATCACAGGAGTGAATCTGTGCTGGAGGTCGTCGGACATAAAAAAAAAAATGGAGAATAATTTGATAGACCAAAAAATAAATATGTAAATATGTGAATAATTTATTAAAATTTAATAAATATATTAACAAATTAGGTGGTTCACACAGATTTTTCTGTGATTGGACGTAGGAGCAATAGTTGTGATTTAAGTGGTGCCTTCTACATGCATCCACACGGATTAGATAAATCCGTGTGCAAATAGCATTAGCAACGCCAGCAATATGTATGGATTTTTAATCCGTCGTTGTACCGTGTGTATTAGCGTTTTCACACGGATTTCCGTATGAAATACTATGATTTCATACGGATTCTCGTCCGTGTGTGATGGGGGGTTTTTCTAGTAGTGAAACATGCAATACCTCAAAACACCAAATTTCTGTCATTAATAAGCATCATATATATTATCAATCATCACTGAATCCACATTACAAACCCTCTAGCAAAATTGCTCTTCCTTTAACTCAAAGATTAAATACTGATACTGGAATCATAGCACAAGGTCTAAAGCTCGATTCTTTCCTCAAATATGTAACAACAATTATGGTTAATTAACAGATAAAAAAACCCAAACAGAGATAGAAAATATTGAATTGGGAATAAAAGATAAATCAAAATTGAAAGGGTTTGAAATACCAATACCAGGTAAGACATTTGGAGACGAGGTTATCACTGGCGGTGACGAACTCGGAGACGCTGAGGATGCCTCTCTTTGAAAGCAGAGACGATGCGAGGCCCTATTATTTTCAAGGAAAACAACTTGGAGAAAGACCTGACACCTAACTCGAATTTACAAGGAAAACAAGCAAAACCCAAGTCAATTTCTAGAAAAAACCTAAAATTGAAGATTGAATCCAATAAAAACCCTAAACTAAATACTAGTACTAAAGCAAAATACTTACCAATAACCCAATAGAAAACAGCATATTAAAGCTTGCTCTAATATGTTAAGTGGTTGTTGAATAGCTCCATTAAACCGCACGTGAATGAAACATCAAGGATTCTCAAGGTTCATAGATGAAAAAGATACTAAGAAGGTTTACGTTTGGTTGAAAAGACTGAGATGAGTTCGATCTAGGTTTAGATTTGAGAGATGACCGAGTTTTGGGTTAAGATTTTGAGAGATGGTCGAGTATTCGCAGTGGAGGTTCAGGCTTTTGCAGTTGAGACTTGGGTTTTAGACAAACCTAAAGAGTGTGGGGGAAAACACGAAGATTTTCATATTTAAGCCAAAGAATACTTAAAAAATAAAAAATTTAAATCACCTAATTCAGACAACACAATTTCTTAGCAATGTTGTCTGAATATCATCTCCATTGACTTCTCAGTTAGGGTTCAGGACCTTTAAGAGGGAAAGGCTTGATGTAGTTGGAGGGAATTCTAAAATCTCAGCTAGGGTTCAATATGAAAAATTTCAATATTTTCAGATGACATATAACTGTTATCTGAATATGACCATATCTGCAAAATGAAACAAGTATGGTTTCTCTGTGTATTCAGACAACACATTTAATTTATCTGTCGTCTGATAGCTTTTTTGGCATAGTGATGGGTGTTAGAAGTTGTGTTTTTAGTTTGTGTAAAAAATGCATGGTAATTGAATTGCTAGGATAAACAGTCCATGATGGATATGTATATTGCCCAGAGTAAGTCATGACAAAGGGGTCTTGACTATTCAAGAATTGGTTGGCGCTATAGAGCTGTTGATAACGCTATCATGGTTTAACACAGAAAATTGGGAACTCACATTGGGATATTGGAATTGTGCACCATCACTATGATTCCCCATTTGAATCATTGAACCACTAAGACCTAGAGGTTTAGATCCCACATATTTGTTCAACATAGCCCTATCCTTAGTTACATGCATACATAATTAGCCCGACTATGATTTAAACCCATAGATGCATCAACAGTGGTAGTCATAAGTGCACTAGTGGTTTTAACATAGCCTCAGCACTAGCAATATTTTGAGCACCAATAGTTTGAGAATGGTTACCCTTAGATCTGGCCAGAGTTGAAGATGCCTCTATGGAGCTTTACAGCTGATATTGGATCACCGGTGATGGTATTGACCCAAATCGGACGGTGCCATCTTGTTGAGGGATTGTAGTACTCCCTTGGAGGTTGATATGTGGTTGGGGATTGCTAGAGCTCTCTTTGGTGATCAAATTTGAGAGTTGTTGCTTAAACTCGTCCATTAGCAAGGATTTGAAGTTTGCCAAAGATGCAGCCATCAAATCTTGTAAAGAAGCTTGCATTTCGTCCAACCGAGCACTAGTCTCATCATGGTGTACATGGACCACAAATTCCAAGTGAGAGAGCTCTCCGGAAATGTGAGGCTCGTCAATGTTGAGCACCAGCTTCCCCGCCCCCTTAAGTTTAATCATGATCGAAAGGTTCTTGATACCACTTGTTAGAGTAGTAACCCTAACTGAGAAGATTAATGTAAAGATAAATTCCAAAAAAGAAAGAAGAAAAATTACTGGATTTTCATACATAGATGATAAGGAGTACAACGATTGGCTTATATATCCCATAATGATCTACCAACTCCAGACATGTGTCCAACTAGTAGACATCTCCTAGTACCAACAGAAAAGTGAGAAATGGAATGAAATTCATAATAGTGTTACGTTTTAGAGAATAGAGAATTGGGGAGCAAGTTGAGATGTATTTCATTGATAATAGAGCCTCTATATATAGAGGATTACATGTACAATTGTCTTGCTTAGCAGAGAATCCTATACATAAATGAAATATCAATACAATATACTTTCCTACTACATCTAGAGTAAATAACCATGTTTGGACTAGGCATATAAATGCTAGATTTCCTGCAACACTCCTCCTTGTGTGGTCCAAACAAGATGTCATGTAGCGTGGATGGTGTTCCTCACGTTTCCTCATTAGAAACCTTGTTGAGTAACAAAAATATGATGAGAAAAAAATAACCCCGGTAGAAGGGGAAAATGGCACAACACTCCCTTAACATTTTGAGACATATCATGTAGGCATCAAACCTCCCCCTGAAGCCAATATCTCCTCCTAATCGCTACAGTTAGGGGACTTCGGATAATTCTTCTCAAATATTTCTCGAATGTGGATTGAGGCAATGATTTAGTAAACAAATTTGCCACATTGTCCTCAGATCAAACTTGGTTCACTTTGATATTGAGGAGAGATTTTTGTTGCTGATTGTAGAAGAACTTAGGCATTATATGCTTGGAGTTGTCATCCTTGATAAAACCTTACTTCATTTGTTCAATGCAAGCGGCATTATCCTCATAAATGCAGGTAAGTTCATCTGTGGTATACTTCAAACCACATGTACTTGAAATATGCATAATTATGGATCTAAGCCATAGACATTTACGAGAGGTCTCGTCAAGACCAATAATTTTTGCATGACTATAAGAAGTAGGAACAAGGGCTAATTTAGTAGGCCTTCAAGATATCGCAATTTTTCTCATGATAACACACATAACCGGTTTGGGAACCATCTTTGTGTGGATCAGAGAGATACCTGACATCAGCAAAACCCATCAAAACTTCAGTTGAGTTATGATAGAAAGAGGTAGTGACACACCAACTGGTGGTGACACCTTGATATGTGGAGTCTTATTACATCATATCAAAGTTCGTTTTCTCTCTGTAGGAATAGAATAAGCCCACATCTATTGTTCCCTTTAGATATCGAAAGATATTCTTTAACACCAATCCAATGGTGTTGCGTTGGCGAGAGCTGTATCCAACTAACAAGTTTATTGCGAATGAGATATCTGGTCTTGTGTATTGTCCTAAAATCAATAATGCAGTTATTGCACTTAAAATAGGGCACTTCGGCCTCTAGCACATCTTCGTCATTATTCTTGGGACGAAATGGATCTGTTTTATGACAAAGACTTCAGATGACCATAGGAGTGCTAACATGCTTCATTTTTATCTTCAATAAAACGCCTAAGAATCTTTTGAGTGTAAGCTGATTGGTGAATCAATATTCCATTGACATAGTGCTCAAGTTCTAAACCGAGACAAAACCGTGTTTTCCAAAAACCTTTCATCTCAAATTTAGACTTTAGGTGCTTTGCATTTTCCTTTAACTCTTCTAGAGTTCCAATCGGGTTCATGTCATCGACATATACCGCAACGATAGCAAACCCGAAACTTGTCTTCTTAATGACAACGCATGGGCATAATTCATTATTGACATATTCCTTTCCGATCAAGTAATCATTTAGACTATTATACCACATCCGCATTGATTGTTTTAACTAGGAAACTGAGTGTCTCAATCTAATTGAAAATGTGCTTTGTGATTGAGAGCTACATGATTCAAGTAATCGAAGTCCATTAGGGACCTTCGTATATATTTCTGTATATAGATCCCTATAGAGATATGTTGTGACCACATCCATAAGCTGCATGTTCAGTTTTTCAGAAACAACCAAATTGACAAGGTAGTAGAATGTTATAATGTCCATTATGGGAGAATATGTCTCCACGTAGTCGACACCAGGGTAGTATGAAAAGCCTTGCGCCACTAGGTGGGCTTTGTACCTCACAATCTCATTTTTCTCATCACGCTTTTTAACGAAGACCTATTTATGTCCAACAGGTTTTATATTAGGAGGTGTTGGCATCATTGGCCCAAAAACCTTCTTCTTCGTTAGTGAATCAAGTTCAGCCTAGATCACATCTTCCTATTTGGGTCAATCTGCTCTACGTTGGTATTCATCAATGGAGTGAGGTTCGATATCATTGGAGTCAATAATATCATACACAATATAATAAGCGAATATATCATGAATGATGATGGCTTTTCTATCCCATGTCCCATGTACACTACTGTAATTGGCAGAGATCTCTTTATTCTCAAGAATTGGTTCTAACGTTGGAGCATCTCCCAACAATGTCTATTGGACATAGCCATAATTCAGAATGTTGTCATGGGAAGAATTTTGAGCATCAATGATCAATGGATTTGATTGTGCCAAATTTGTCTTTTTTCTTGAGAATCCATTGAACCCAAGTCCTTCCCATGCTTCCTTGCAGAAGCCATAACTTCAATTGCTGCCACACCACCATCACTGGAGGCACCGCCGTGCCCATCTCTTCTTGGGGCGACTCTACGTCTCGTTGTAGGGACGTCAATCCTTACAAGAACGTTTGCAACAGGTATATTTAATCTCGTCACTTTAGTGATGTCAAAAATCATATTAGGCAATAAATCTGCTACGTTTTGAAAATTGATAATTCACCACACTATAGTTATTGTCTTACACTCTTACCACATAGTCCTTAATCTTTATACTGAAAAGAAAAAAAAAATTCAGGTTAGTACCCTGTGGTTTGGGTCCAACATTATGTTAGTCCCTGCGGTTTCAATTTAATCATCAACACCCCTGCACTCTCAATTTCAATCAACTGTGTCCAAATTTTACTGTGCAGTCTAAATTAGTCGTTAACTGGGTCCACTTAAAGAGCTAAATTTGTCATTTCACAAAATTTTCCTACCAAAAAAAAAAATCTAAGCGAATGACCCCATTCCTCTAAGCCAAAGTGTTGATCTGACGATCGAGGGAGAGCAGATGGGTGGAGATGGAAATGGAGATGTAGATGGAGGAGGTGGGTGAAGATGGATATGGAGGAATAGGGTCCTTCGATTATATATATATATATATATTGTAGGAAAATTATGTGAAATGACAAATTTAGTCCTTTAAGTGAGCCCAGTTAACTGCTAATTTAGACGGCACAGTAAAATTTGGACACGGTTGATTGAAATTGAGAGTGCAAGGGTGTTGCTGATCAAATTGAAACCGTAGAGACTAACATGATGTTGGAGCTAAACCACAGGGTACTAAACTGAAATTTTTCCAAAAAAAAAAAAAAACAGAAATTAGAAAGTACACAGATGTGAAAAGAGTTGGAGGTAATCAATGACGTATAACAGCTATATTTGTTGTTACAGTGACTTGTCTTGCCTCTTGATCTTGTATAACTACAACTCTTGATAGCTTAGAAGATTTATGGTGCCTTTTATCATTTCAATAATTATCGTAAAGTAAGATATTATCAATTATCATCAATTTTTAATTTCACACATTTTTATCTATAGTCAATCAAATATTAAGTTTCGGGCTTTTGACCTAGTCCTCTCTGCTAGGGTTTCTTGGTGTTTCTCTACGTCGAAAAAATTCCAAAATTGTTCTCATTTAGATCTCTTTCTCCATTCGATGGCAGAAGGTGTGTATTCTAATGTGTCGCTGATCAATTCGAACTCGTCCTTGGTTACGTTGGCGGTTGCAGGGGCTGTTGCATTTCAGGATGGCCATTGGTTTATGGTTGGTCATTTGTTGGCTCCAAAAGCTAAGTTGTCGGGGTTTAAAGGCATTATCTCTACCATATGGCTTCTCAGATTGGGTCTCACCATCCAAGATGCCGGTGAGCATTTTGTTTTCTAGTTTGATTGTGAAGCAGTTCACAATTGCATTTTACATGGGGGTCCTTGGTTATATCGTAACACCATGCTGGTGGTGGGAGAGTATGACGGACTTAGTTTGGTGGAGGAAGTGCTGCTGAATATGATGGAAACTTGGGTGGCTGTGAAGGGACTCCTTTTTGGCCTGAGAAATAAGACGGCGCTTGCTTTGGTGGGTGCATCTTTAGGGAAGATGGTTTAAGTGGATCAGAACGCTTTGAAGAGGAAAGAAGAAGAACAAAGAATCAAGATTGCGTTTGATGTCCGGAGCCGGATCCGTAACTGGAAGGTTTTTAAGTTTTCTCCGCGGGTGAAACCGGAGCTTACCTTCATCTATAAGAAGGTAAACGGTTTTTGTCGCGAATGTAGGATGTTTCTTCATGATGCCCTAGGTTGTGACAAAGTATTGCTCAAAGAAAATGATGAGATTCTGGCTATTCCTTCGGTGATGGCCATGGCTGGCCTATCATTAACCACGGGGGCAGCGGCTAGTTCTGATCCACTGGTGTCTGGGAGAGTGTTGAAGATGGTGCCCTGGGCTAATCGGAGCAATAAGGCTCTGGTCATTCTGGATAAGGAATTGGGATTTTTCTGGTGACGGTGCAGGGGTCAATATGGCTGGGAAGGGAGGCCATGCAGCGTTGACCTCTCTTGGGTCCTTTGGTTCCAAGATGATGAGAGATCTCTTTATATTGGACCAAGTTCTGACTGAGATCCAAGCTAAGGGCTGCTTGAAATCGTGTGTGCAGATTCCACTAATCCAGGGAAAGGTCAGTTCAGCGTCTTTGGCTTTGGTTCCAGCTTCATCTGCGACTATAGATGATGCTCGGGTGAAGTTCTCCTCCATGTAAGTGGTGCCAACAGGGAGGAAATGAAAGGCTGCAAATAAGTTGGATCGTTTTGGGAAAAAGTATTTGGCTTTTCCTGATTCGATGCTTGCGGTTGAGGACAATGTTTCTTTGGTTCTAAAACATAAGAATGGCAAGCTTTTGGTTTCACCAAAGAAGAAGAAAATTGGTCGTCGAAGCAAGAATATGGCTAAAATCACAGACGAATAGGAGTGAAAAAGATTCACAAGTATAAGCGTCAGGGAAAAACATTGAGTTTTGTTTCAAATCTTGAGGCAGCCGAGCCTGAAATTGTTGTTGAGCATGACAATGTGTAGATGGGAGAGAGTGAGACTACTCATTTGTTGGAGGCTACTGCTCTAGAGGGATCGGTGGATTGTGATGAGTCACATTCTACAAATAGTCTAGTTTCATTTTGTTTTGGCTCGCAAAAACCAGTGCCTTAGTTGAACCATTTTTGTAACATCCCGTATCTTCACTTACCCGTTTACTAGTCATTTGGAAGGTAAACGACAACTACTTTCACTTTTACCGTCGTTTCGATACTTTTAGTGGCCCTAAAATATGACTTTTTGTTCGGGTCAAATTTGAGAAAATGTTCTTCATGAAAGTTGTAGAGGATGTTAAACCGAGCGCGTGCATATGTGGTACGTAAAAATCGGAGTTCATATGCGAAAGTTATGGCCAAAATACTAAAGTTACTGTTCATGATAATTTTCTATAAATAGCCGAGTTACTGTAGTAAGTTTCCATTTTCAGAAACTTACCGAGCCCTCTCCCCGATTCTCTCTTCCTCTCCGACCTCTTCACCTTCTTCCGGCCATAACTCCTCCATCCGGCGACCGATTTTGACGTATAAGATGTCGTTGGAAAGCTCTCTTCCTTCTCTTCATTTCTAGGTTCGTTTCGTAGCTTGATATGAACTGTGGAAGGTGCAGCAACGAGAAGAAGAGGACGGTCACTTTAACAGTTTTGAGTCAACGCCGATATTTTCCAATTCCGGCAGTCTCCGGCCACCAAATTGGCGTCGAAGGTTCGGTTTTTGACATAGATCATTTCCCCTAAGGTCTTTCATTTCAATTTGCAGTGTAGAGGTCGAATTAACAATTTCAATTTCTAGGGTTCTTGGAATTTCTGGAAATTTTTCACCGGCCAAATTGGAGCTCTTCCAGGTAAAATTGGAACTTGTTGTAGTTGAGAAAGAGGTTGGGTTTGTTGAGTAGATGGTACTGCCAAATTTTGGTGGCCATCGGAGGTGGTTGCCGGTGGCGTGTGGGGCCCACGCGCTGCCAATGTTGGTGGCGCGTGGAGGCGTGTAGGACAGTGTTTTAATTCCGGTTTTTAGCCCATTAAATCCTATAAATTGTGTAGAGCTTGTATGTGAAGTTTGGTGATTTTTGGAGAAACTTGGAATTAATTATGAATTTATGAAGTTTAGGGTTTCGATTACCGAATTACGAGAATCCGACCATCGGATATCTCACGGTTCTGCATTGGAACCTTTAAATTAACGAATTGGTATTAGTGGTATAATTTGGGCTAAATCCGAGGAGAATTGGGAGGTGAAATTATGAGGAATTGATTTTAGGAATTGTATTAAATTATTGAAGAATTATTCACGGAATATAATTGTGTACAGTACAACGTACCGAGCTATTGCTCGATGACGGAACACGAATGCGTGATCGTCGGAATAGTACTGTGAGTGGACTTTTGTTTTAAATAGCGATGCATGCATTTATTTTCTTAAATAATGCTCTAGTGATTATTCATATTACTTTTTGAGGAAATGAATTAATTTTCAGAAATTGATTCCGAATTATATCATGGATTTGCTTTCAATAATGAGTTTCAAAGGTTGGTTTTGATTTATAATATTATTTGATGAATTCCTTATTTCCGAGGTAAATTTCTGGAATTAAGCATATCCCTAATCACCGAGTTAAGCTCCTGGAAGATTTTTAAGATGAGTTTCAATGGAGTTGGCTATTCTCAATTGTTTATTGACTTTCAATTTTGGCATTGGGAATGCCTAATTAAGGATTTTAGATTTGGTTGGCTTCTTGGAGATTTTGAGAGATTTTTGGAAATGGGATTTACCTAAACTAATTTCCGGTTTTGGTTACGGATTTGAGAATATCTGGGCGTGTGGGACACGCCGTCGATTTATTCATATTTCTCACTTATCCATTTTGAGATTGAGAGTAATCTTGGCGTGCGGGGTCACGTCGTTGAATACATGGTTTCTATCTCGTGAGAAATGTGGGGAAGCTACATGGATTTACTAGTTTTCGATGATTTTTCCTCACCATACGCGGGTTATGTTATTAGTTCTCCTCCTCACCTACTTTGTGTTGGTGAGTGGCAGTTGAGGTAGCTTGTTCTCCTCCTCACCTACTTTGTGTTGGTGAGTGGCAGTAGAGGTGATTTATTCTCCTCCTCACGTGGGTGGCAGTCGAGGTTATTTGGTCTCCTCCTCGCACAATTTATGTGTGAGTGGAAGTTGAGGTTATTAGTTCTCCTCCTCGCACAATCTATGTGTGAGTGGCAGTTGAGGGTAGGTAGAGCCTGGGAGGCTCCATTTCCCGTATGGTGATATCTCTTCCCCATATCCTATCATTTCTCGACTAGCGGGGCCTAGTCTGATTTCCGTGTAACCAGCGAGGCTGGTCTTATCCTGTTGAGTATCGGAGTTTCGATCTTTCCTCTCAGTTGTTTGTGACTAGCTAGCGGGGCTAGTCGGTTTTTCTTGAGCGGAGCTTCTCGTGATTTGTTTTCTAAATCATTGCATGCATCGAGAGTTTTTAAGGAAATAAATGTGGGAAAATATAAAATCCATTTAGTTTAAAAATTGTTTATTTTTGTCCACTCACGCTAACGTATTTTATGTACTTTCCCCTGGGCCCTTCGGTTTCAAATGCCCAGTTTGCAGGCGAATTGGTTGAGGTCGGGCGTACACGGGTTGAGGCATAGTCAACAGCATGGCTTCCGCATCTGCCTTTGAATTAGGTTTTTCTCTTATACCTTTCTGTTAGAATTGCTCTGATTACCTATGGGATTTATGCTATTTGAGTTGAGATGTGTGTTTTGGGAATTGGAGACTGATGTTGATTTGGGGAGCAGGGTGGCTCCAGGAGCATAAGGATGAATTGATTAAGTGTAAATGTTTTGTACAGGTTTGGGTAGCTCATTTTAGGGGAAGTTTCGCCAAATTTTTGGTAGAATTTCTTCTGAGGTGGGCCCCGCATGGTCACTTCGGATTTCAGGGTGAAATCTGGGGCTGGTCTTGTCAATTTTACGTCTGCTTTGAGGTATCTAGGTTTTTGTTAGAATAATGGTGCGTGGATTTCCTAAAGGGTGGGTGTACTCGGGATTACTGGGATGTTATTCTTCTAGAATAGGTTCCATGAGGTTCTAAGGAATGATTCTTTCTGTCGACCCCATAAGGGTGTTTCGTTTTTGTACTGTCTGCTGAATTTTAATGAAATGACTGACCTATTTCCATAAAAAAAAAAAAAAAATTTACACATTTTTATAGTCATCGAACCGGTCCCGTAACTCGTAAATCAAAACTAGCAAAGTTAGTGGAGATTCGACCAAAATCATAGCCTAAACAACTATCAACAACCCACACCGTTTGGTTGCATCAGCCATATGTCACTGAAAAATATCACCAGGCCATCCGATTGAGAAACTTAACAAAATCCTTTGAAGAAAAAAAAAAAAAAAAAAGGGCCGATAACTCCCCAAGCCGATTCAATCGAAGAAAAGAATTAAACAAAAAATAATAATAATAACTGAAAAATTAAAAAAAAAAAAATTTAAAAGACCAAAAATTGGAAAGTCGGAGGCAATGACATAGGAGGTCATGAGTGACGTAAAACGGTAATATATAATTATTGGGATACCCCAATTTGAAGTCTCTCTTCTCTCGAAAAAGGAAAACCTCCCCCCCGTCACCGCCCTACCCGATATTCGAAGCGACTTGATCATTAATTCCAGGTTAGACGTTCTTTCCATGAAAAAAAAATGGGTTTCTCTGCTTCCAATGGATTCTATTGCTGTTGCATCAAAATTGTTTTTTTTTTTTTTTTTTTTGAAATGACAAAATTGTTATTTAGGATCTATGAGTTTTGGGGCTCTTTTGCTCCAAATTTGTTTGCTTTATCAACGATCCAACTCCAGCTCCATAGAATAGAAGATTAATGCTCTGCTCTCTCAGACCATTAATTGTTTAGAATGAGCGAGCTAACTTTGCTGTGTGTGCTGCTTTGAAATTGGAATTTCTGATTCTATAAAGCATATGCAGATTCTCCAATTTAATGTCTTGCTGATTACTATAACTTGTTCCTTTTATGTTCTAGCTTGCCTGCCCCGCAATGGCTGAAGAAGCAGGTGGTATGTTCGTGGTTCAGCAAACTGTTGGCAGCGTGCTGTGTTGCAAGTGTGGTGTCTCCATGACACCCAACGCTGCCAATATGTGCGTCAAGTGTTTGCGCTCCGAGGTTGATATCACCCAAGGTTTGCAGAAGCAGGTGACCATTCTCCATTGCCCCGAGTGTGAGAGCTACTTGCAGCCTCCAAGAACATGGATCAAAGCCCAATTAGAGTCCAAGGAGCTGCTGTCCTTCTGTATTAGGAGAGTGAAGAACTTGAACAAAGTTAAGTTGGTTCATGCCGAATTCATTTGGACCGAGCCTCACTCCAAGAGGATCAAGGTGAAACTGAAAGTTCAGAAGGAGGTTTTGAATGGAGCACTACTCGAACAGTCTTTTGTTGTGGAGTATGTTCAGCAAGAACATATGTGTGAACCTTGTTCCAGGGCCCAGGCTAACCCTGACCAGTGGGTTGCATCTGTGCAACTCCGCCAGCATGTTTCTCACAAACGCACCTTTTTCTTTCTCGAGCAGCTGATTCTCAAGCATGGTGCTGCTGCCAGTGCCATAAGGATTAAGGAGACAGATAAAGGGATCGACTTCTTTTTTCCAAGCCGGAGTCACGGCTTGAAATTCGTGGAATTTGTGGGTAAAGTTGCACCAATAAAGAGTCACCATGACAAACAGCTTGTTTCACATGATCAGAAAAGCAATAATTTTAATTATAGGTATACATTCTCAGTTGAAATATGCCCCATTTGCCGTGAGGATTTGATTTGTCTGCCTCCCAAGGTCAAATCTAGTTTGGGTAATCTTGGTCCTCTTGTGATCTGCACCAAAGTAACCAACAGTATTGCGTTGCTTGATCCTTTCACCTTGAGGCATGGTTTCTTGGATACTGATCAGTATTGGAGGTCATCCTTTAAGTCTCTTCATACGAGCAGGGAGCTAGTGGAGTATATAGTGCTGGATGTGGAGGTTGTTTCGCCTGAAGTTACTATTGGTGGCTCGAGGTATGCTCTAGCTGATGCACAAGTTGCTCGCCTGTCTGACTTTGGGAAGAATGACACTATTTTCAACATAAAAACACATCTAGGCCATCTTTTAAGTCCTGGGGATTATGCTCTTGGTTATGACTTATATGGGGCTAATAGTAATGATGACGAACTGGAGAAGTACAAGGGTCTGGTCATTCCAGAAGCAATTTTGGTAAAGAAGAGCTATGAAGAAAAGCATCAGAAGAAGCGTGGGAAGCCTCGCTCGTGGAAGCTTAAGTCCCTCAACATGGAAGTTGACGATAAAGGTAGAGGTGAGCAAGAAAGGGTGGACTCGGAGTATGAACAGTTCTTGGATGATCTGGAGGAGAACCCTGAAATGAGGTTCAATGTATCACTGTACCGCAATGAAGAATACCAAAAGCCATCAGAGACTGCATCAGTGACTGATGGGGAAGATCTACCTTCTGTACCACTTGAGGAGTTGCTTGGTGACCTTGGACTAGGTGAGGCCGAAGTTGGGGACAGCAGCATGAGGAAGTAAAAAGAAAAGGAAACGAGGTTAGTTGGATGGTAACTGTCTCACAGGGCAGTGTGTCGGTCTGGGTTTTGTTTCAATTGGACTGTCTTGCTGCCATTGTAAGCCATGTAAAGCATGTTTGAAAAGTCTCTTTCTTAGCTCTCCTGCTTGGAACAGAATTTGAGTTTGCTCCTCTTTGAGAGCTATGTGGTTATTAGTTATTAGTTTATTGCAGTACTAGTTTCATTGAGTTAATGTACTTTCCTGGCTATAAATAGCTCATAATTCTTGTTAATTGTTAGTGAAATTACCAAAACAAAAAAGTTAAGACTGTTGCAAGCTAGGGCAGAGATAATATTTGATTGACCAAAGAAAAACATATCTACAAGTCCCTAGAAAGCATTGCAGTTTTTGGCAAGATGATCAATTGCCTGGACCGTGCCTATTTTATTTTGCATATCAAAGAAAAATATACAAAAAGCAAATTTCACTTCTGGGAGGTTGATGCACTGTGTCACATTTTGTGGTCTCAACTCTCAACACTACAAACGGTTTAACTATCTGAAACTGCACAGTGAGGTTTATGGCTCGTCTCATACAACAAATCTACGAATTTATCTTGGGAAGCCTCTTCTTCCAGATTAACTAAGCTGGAATTCTTGGTATGCCGGCCTCTTCTCATGGTTGCCTTCCTGCAAGCTCAGCATATAAAAGCGTCTACAATTGCAGAAAATTATCTCGACTCCAACTAGAAGCTTGTCATCCTCTCAAATAAAAACACTTACATGGCTTGTCACTCAAGGAAGGCTCCCAACAAATCTTGAGCGGTTCAAAAGAGAGTTAAGAAAATATCCTAGTTGTGCTGATTCCCCAGATAGGCAGTAATCCACGCTTCATCTTGTTAGAGATTGACCTAGAGTAAAACATATTCAGAATACCGTGGAAGCAAATCCTGGAAAATCCGTGTGTGTACACATGCTACTTCAGTACGGAGGATGAAAAATGTAAACGCTGTATATTGCAGTTCAGTTTTATTATATGCAGCATTTAACTTGTCAACATTGATTGATCTGACCTCAAGGGCGGAATGCATTTGCAAACATCCTTGAGCATTTTACACAAAACACTATATATAAGTCGGCGCCTATTGGCATGGTACAAATATAAATTAGACTTTACTTCTTCGACATATATAGTAAATGCTTGATTAAAACCAGTGAGTCTTTGCTTATGAATTGTGAGGCACTACAAATAGTAATGCCAATGTATAAATTACAACTTCAAAAAATAACATATATGCAATTAAAAGAATTACAAAAACTAGAAACCTAAGACAATCGTGTTCATCTCTTAGGAGTCGTATGTATTCAGTTTTATAACTATCAAAATTGTTTGGTCATAGTAGTAGTGTCACTGACATGACCTTAGGGAGCCATTAGCGCCTGAATAGTGTAGGAGAGGGACTCTGCCCATTCGAGTTTTGAGTTTTGATAACCAGCGTACATTTGCAATGTTTTCATCACATTGTATGCAGGATCAAGTTTCCTCTGCCATCCCTGCAAAACATAACCAGTGAGATTGTATCAGATCAAATATTGATAATCACACGATTCACACCATTAGTATATATAGTTGGAGCAAATTGTGCCTCAGCATATCTATGCCAGTAACCAGTAAAAACTACTTATTAACTTTATTATTAGAAAGGACTCAAAGGAGTGAAAGATATCATGAACAACAGAGAAAGGTGAAAAATACACACAGAGGTGCATGCGTGTGTGTTACATAGTTTTCTTGTACATGTATGTTTGAATCTATCAGGGCATATTTGGGATACTCTAAGCTTATACGGGCATGTGCATATGCAGATCTGACTAAGTTTTCATTTCATACCAGAATTGTAAGATTCAGCTTCTGTGGATAAGTGAAAAGTAAAGGTAATTACCTCAAGAACCAAAGTTGTTACCATGACAGTGCAGACATTTCCATCAACATTGACTCTATGACGCCTAACTTTCTCCAGTACCTGATGCATGCACTCAGCAGGATGGATCAGATCACCTTCTGGACTACCCCAATAAGTGAAGGCCTCCTTCATTTCCTGTAAGAACAAGATTATAAACCATTAGCCCAAAATGGGATAAGATCGTCAAAGGAAATGGATTATAGCACACTAGTAAAACAAGCTTCCCCAGTTCATATCATTGAGGAATTGCATTTGTCTAACAAACATTACACAGACATATCTTCAACTTAATCATAAACTTATTCCCCCCATGAAAAATTAGAAATAAAGAGAATTCAAATGAAACATAAACTTTTTCATTATACATATAGATGAATAACAGAAACATGGAGTGCATAACAAATAGATATCACATATTGCAATGGTACTCAACAGAGTTCCCACAAACACAAGAAAGTACCACCAAAACCATTAGGCTTCAAAAGCATTCCAAATATCAAATATTCTTTTCCTTACAAAAGCTGGTACTAACGATACGTGTTGCCCAGGAAATCTTAAACCTATATACAAGAAGCATACGTCAAACTCTGCATTCATTTAATAAGCAGTTAGCAAACAAGAATCCAATGCCTCTTCATACAATCTTATCGCAACATTCCTAGTAATGAACTAATGAAGTTACATGGCCTAAAAATTTCACCTCAATGAAAGCTTCCGGATTTGGGCATTTCTGTTGATTAGATAGTCTGAGCGTGCACTCAGCGGCAGTGCCTCCATCACGACGAGCGATAGCCTTGAAAAGTCCAACTAAATTTACTTGGTCAGTTCTAGAGAGCTCAGCAGTCATGCCTACATCAAGAAAAATGACATGAGGCTTTAACTTGAAGAGTTTCTTCCAAAAAGAGTTGCTCTGAGGCACCCGGACAAGGATATTTCCAGGATGCATGTCCGCATGTATATAGTTGTCCACCTGAAAGAAGACGCGTCATAACTTTGAAGCCATGTGCTCATACTTGAACAAAGTAAGAAAGATCATAACTCCTAACTATGAAGTAAACCACAAGCGACAACAAAGAAATCAAGCATACTCAAGTAGCTAATACATGCACTTCAGGCATATGAGTAACAAGCAAAAATTACAAGAGACGTGTTAATAACTTGGAAGCCATGTGCTCATACTTGAACAAAGTAAGAAAGATCATAACTCCTAACTATTAAGTAAACCACAAGAGACGACAAAGAAACCAAGCATACTCAAGTACCTAATACATGCACTTCAGGCATATGAGTAACAAGCAAAAATTACAAGAGACAGCATCAATGAATTTTTGAATGACCAACTTCCAAAACCATAAATTAACTAGAAACATCAAAGAATATATATCTTACCAGAAGCATCTTTAAATATGCCTTTGTTCCACTGTGAGCAACTGCAGCTTTAATCTGATCTTGCCCGGGAAGCTCATGAAGATAGTTTGAGACACATTCCCCTTGCTCATAAGTTTCCACCAAAACAGCAGGATGCACAAGTGGATACAAAGGCTTTGGAAAAGAGACATCCTTATGATGACGGAAATTATAGATAAAACGGCTCAAATGGGCAGCTTCCCTTGCAAGATCAACTTGAGACATCATGAAAACTGAGAACTGCTGTACGCTTTCATCTAATCTCCACCACTTTAAAGTAGGAATGACCATTGACAATTTTGCAACTGAATTGATAATCACAAAATCTCTCCTAATTGATTCACTAACACCAGGATGTCTGACCTTTACGGCAACTACCATGGGCTTCACCTCTTGGTTTGGGTATCGAAATCTCAAAGTAGCTCGATGCACTTGAGCAATACTTCCAGATGCTACCGGCTCCTCTTCAAAGTTCTCAAAAATCTCAGAGAGCTTGCGTCCAAATGCTCCTTCAATAGTTTTCTTTGTGTAGGCAAAGCTATGTTCAGGAGCTTTCATGTGAAGCTCTGAAAGCTTGATGCATAAGTCTCTGGGGAAAAGATCAGGCCGTGTAGCAGCCCACTGACCCCATTTGATGAAAGCTGGACCTGCTTTTTCCAAAGTACGATGAACAACATGAAGCCACAATCTCCTAAACTCAGGTCCACAGTAAGCGACGAAAGGCATCATCACTATGCTGGGTGAGAACAAAATCCCCAGATAGAGTGCTCTCAGTAACAATATCACACCTTCTAAAGCCGACAATAGTAATGATGTGATAAAAGCATGTCCATCTTGAGCACGCATGTATATAGTATTCTGCGACTGGTCCATTTCTGCCAGAGACCTCTGTGCCCATGCTAGCTTCCCACTTGTGATGGCAAAAGTACTGGGCAGTAAAAAGTTAGGCCGAGTTATGAACAAGGCGACTGCTTGAGCAAACTTACTCACAGGACGGAATCTAGAACCACTTAAAGTGAATCTTTCAAAGAGCCTTTTCAAAGCAAGTTGGGTATGATGTGTCATGACAGAACCACTCTTGGAATAATTCCTCTTCGTTTTATTAAACAATAATAATGCGCTATTCCCTCTAGTAGGCAAGACATAGTCCGTGTAGAATCTGTATTGGGGAAGACCAAGGCCAACTCTAGTAATAGTTCCATACTTTCCGGGTTCTGGATAGCTTGGTTTCAGGCTTGTAACAACCGACTCTGAAACTCTCCTAAAATTTCTGAACATCAACAATCTGCATTTTGAATACCAAGCCAATCATCTTAGCATATTTATATCCATTCAGTGAGATGACTGGGAGAAAACTTTGACCTTTAGGTTTCTCATTTGCAACATGAATTCAAAAATTAAAAGGCCACTACTTTCTCTACTGAATAAAATGAATCCCACAACGCTAGCTGAAAATGTAAATAAAGAAAGGGAGACGGACCTTGAACATGGCATCGAATCCGACTTGGACAGATTGTTGGGAGGACTAACAATCAAAATGTAAGAGGCTGTAGTTTGCAAAAGAACAAAACAGTGTAAGAGCTACAACAGAGACTAAAGAGAAATGCAAAAAGTAGTATTTCGTTGCATAAGAAGGGATCAGAGCCAAAAAAGAATCAATCATCTCCGAAACTATAGCAACCTAAGCAATGAGCCTACAGAGAGCACTAGTGTAGATGAAGGCTAAGACTAAAAGCATTTTTGGCCAAACAAACAAACAAAAAGCTTGGGGCTTTTAGGGACGGTGGTCTATAATGGCAACTCTGAGCATACTGAATCAAAACATAAATTGTAAGTTGCAAAGTAAAGCCCATGAGAAGGTTAAGGTATAGCTACCAAAGACGCCGTGAGAAGTGGCCGCCGGCGGAGGCAATCGGCAGAGAGGTTTGAGAAACAAACCCCGGCGGAGTTTCGAGTTCCGAGGTGTGCAGTGAAGAATGGCTTCGATGCGTGAAAGGAAGGCGTAGATGAATACGGTGCTGCGGCAATCGGAGGTCGTCGGAGATTCAGGACTCTAGAGAGAGAGAGAGAGCTAAAGACGCGGGGAGAGAGATGGCCACGACGACGGGGAGGGAGGGAGGGAAGGAAGGGTTTAATGAATTTTTCTCTCGCGTTGACGATTTTGCCCCTGCGCTCTTTGACGGGGATATTTTAAGTGCATATGGCCTACTTGTCTTGGCGGCCAAGAAACCATCTTCACCTCTATCTAATGAGTGTTGCTGTTACTTGTCCTGGTTTGTTATCAAGGAGTTGGTTGAATTTGGAGCATGGTTAGGGATAGGGGTAGGGTTTAGGGCCAAAATGATAGGTTCGCCAGCAGAATTGAAATTAAAATGAAAGAAAAGCTAAAATTCATTCATAATTCTTCATTGTCATTTCTGGTCCGCTGTTACAATACTTAAAGGATTGGAGAAAGAGTGCAATCCTTGGCAAAAGGGAAAGAAGACATGTGGCACAGGACCACTTCCTACATCAGATATTCTTGGAACTATTAGGACTATCCCTGGGCCGATTGGGCTGCTTACAAAAGAGAGATTAGTGTTGGGATTAACTGAGTTGATCCTAACAAGTCCCACCGCCCTAAGAGTCAAGCCGACCTCAGCTCCCAAACGTTGGGAAACAGGCCATGATTGAGTAGGCTTCTTCCCACGTTGCATCTTCCTTCGGCATGCCCGTCCATTGGATCAACCAAGTCATAACAGCCCGTTTTTTCTTTTGGATCACTGCCATATCAAGAACACGTGCTGGAGTCTAGATCACCTCACCATTAGTGTCAAACTGAGGTAGCGTCTGTGAGAGAGAAGTGGCATCACCGACCCGACACTTGAGCAGAGAGACATGGAATACCGGAAGGATCCGAGAAGAAGCAGGAAGATCCAAACGATATGCAACCTTTCCAATGCGATCTACTATCTTGAAGGGGCCATAAAATCGGGGAGACAGCTTATGTGAAGGGCGTTTGATGAGTGATTGTTGTCGATATGGTTGGAGCTTGAGGAAAACCCAGTCCCCAATCTCAAATTCACGGTCAGTGCGATTTTTGTCGGATTGTTGTTTCATCCTGTTCTGCGCCATCTCCATGTTGTGTTTGAGAGATTTGAGGAGATCATCTCTATTACAAAGGGCGAGGTCGACCGCATGCACCGGAGTCGAGCCGGGGAGATACCGAGTCACAGCTGGGGGAGGTGTGCCGTATAGTGCTTGGAAGGGCGTCATTCTGATGGTTGAATGGTAGGTGGCATTATACCACCATTCAGCCTAGTGTAGTAGAGAGCTCCAAGAAGATGGCTTGTCGGCAACAAAACATCTGAGGTAATGCTCCAGGGATCTGTTTACCACCTCCGTCTGACCATCGGATTGGGGATGATAGGCAGAGCTGCGACACAATTGGGTACCTTGAAGCTTGTAGAATGCCTTCCAAAAGTGACTGAGAAAAATTGGGTCGCGATCCGAGACGATGGAGCGAGGCATGCCGTGTAATCGAAAAACCTTCTTCATGAATAGCTCAGCCACTTGAATAGCCGTGTAAGGATGGGTGAAGGCTATGAAATGCCCATACTTGGAAAGCCTGTCAACTACGACCAGTATGGCATTCACTCCATTAGAGGTGGCTAATCCATCTACAAAGTCCATAGAAACATCAAACCATACCTCTTCTGGAATTGGCAGCGGCTGAAGTAGGCCGGGAGGATTAATGGTCTCGTGATTTTGGCGTTGACACTGGTCACATGAGGCTATGAAGCTCTTGATGTCACTACACATCCCAGGCCAAGCAAAGCTTCTGGAAAGCCGGACATAGGTGCGCAAATATCTGGAATTTCCAGCTTGCAATGAAGAGTGAAATTCATGTAAGATTTTAGCCTTCCAGTCTGAGGTTTGAGGCACGAAGAGTTTGGTTTTGTACAATAGTATGTTGTTTGACATGGTGAACCCTTTTCTTGTAGTTGTGCCGTTTTGTATGGTGGAGATAATAGCCTGGGCTTTAGGGTCCTTTGAGCAGGCCTGTTGAATTTGTGCAATGCTGTCAAAAATAGGAGCGGAGACTGACTAGATGGCACAAAGCTCATGGTAGTGTGAGAGAATGTCGGGGACCGTATTTAGATGTCCTGCTCGGTACTCAATTCGGTAGTCATAGCCCAATAACTTGGCAAGCCATTTGTGCTAGGACGGAGTAGTAATCCGCTGGTCCAGTAAGTGCTTCAATGTCTGATGATCGGTAAGTATCGTGAATTGGTTACCCAACAAGTAATGCCGCCATTTACCTACTGCGTAGAGAATGGCAAACATCTCCTTATCATAGACAGAGAGCAGTTGATTCTTTGGGGAGAGCACTTTACTGATATAAGCAATTGGGTGGCGTTGTTGGGAGAGAACGGCGCCGATTTCGAGTCCGCTTGCATCGGTTTCAAGAATGAAGGGCTGGGAAAAATCCGGCAAGGTCAGAACTGGGGCCGATGTGACGGCAAGCTTGAGGCGACAATAGGCATCATCAACCTTGGGTGTCTAGATAAATTGATCCTTCTTGAGCATCGTGGTGAGGGGTTGAGCAATTAACCCAAAGTGGGGAACAAACCTTCTATAGTAGCCCGCTAGGCCCAAAAAACCCCTTAAGGCTTTGACTGTTGTTGGCTTGGGCCATTCCTTGAGACATTCTTGTTCTCCCGGGTCCACTGACACACCCTCACTTGATATAACATGACCTAAGTAAATAACAGATGGTTTTGCCCATGAACACTTGACCAGTTTGACCTTTAATTGGTGAGTACGCAACATTTGAAAAACTTCCTCAAGATGAGTGATATGGGATTGTAAGTCCGGGCTATAAATGAGGATGTCATCAAAAAAGACTAGGACAAACTTGCATAAACATGGCTTAAAAATATGGTTCATGAGAGCTTGAAATGTAGAAGGTGCATTAGAAAGGCCAAAGGACATTACCACAAACTCGTAGTGACCATCATGTGTGCGGAAGGCAGTTTTGGATATGTCCTCTTCATGCATCCTAATTTGATGGTAGCCCGACCGCAAATCCAATTTTGAAAAGTACTTGGCTCCATGTAACTCATCAAGGAGCTCATCCACCACGGGAATCGGAAATCGATCTTTGATGGTGGCGCCATTAAGTGATCGATAATCCACACAAAAACGCCAAGTGCCTTCTTCTTTTTTGTACCAATAATACCGGAGAGGAAAATGGGCTCCGGCTTGGGCGAATGAGACCATTAGAGAGCATTTCCCTTACTTGTGCGTCCAATTCTGTTTTTTGGGAATGAGCATATCGATATGGTCTCACATTGATTGGGCCAGTGTTTAAGAGAAGGGGGATGCGGTGATCAATTGTCCTCCGTGGGGGAAGGGCTGTGGCAGGGGCAAAGAGATCACCATATTGTGTCAATAGCGACTAAATTGCTGGGTCATGGGCCTGGGTTTGAAGAACGTTTGGGCCTGGTGGGTGGGTCGAGTTCTCCAATTGCTCTGCTGGAACTAGGGCCATAAAGGCGTTGTGGTCTAACTGATGCTGTCTTTTAGTCAACCCTTGTAAAACATGGCAGACACCATTCAACTGAAACACCATGACTTTGTCCAAGAAACGCCAACCTATGAACCCCTAGGAGTCCAGCCATTGGGCACCTAAGAGAAGATCATAGCCAAATACTGACATTAAGAGAAAGGAACCGATGAAGCTATAGCTTTGGATTGAGACTGGTACGTCAATAGCTAACCCAAATGGAGAAACCCGATGACCCGAGGCGGTGGTGAAACCCAAATGGGAGCCTTCGGTGATGGGCAATCCTAATTTGAGAGCCACGGACGGATTCAAGAAATTCTTCGCCAACCCACAATCGACGAAAACCTCAATTGGATGGCCCTTGATAAACCCAGTAAAGAGCATCATTTCACCGAGTGAAGTGTTGGTGATGGTGTTCAGAGAGAGGGTCTGCTCGGCGTCAGAGCAATGGTCATTGTCTTGAAGCTCTTCAATAGCTAACTCCTCCACTGGGCCAGGTGATTTAAGGATGACCATGACTGGCTTCTTGCACACATGTGTCTTGGACCACTATTCGTCGCAGCTGTAACATAGCCCTTGTGCTCGGCAGTCTCTTTGCTCAGATGTGGACCACTTACGGTATGGTCCATCCATTTTTGTTTTCTGGTTGGGGTTGAGTTGGTGGGGGTTTGAGAAATTGGAGTGATTTGGATGGTGGGGGACAATAGTTTGGTTGGGAGTGGAGGCAGAGGGGTTGTGGGAGAACTGACTGGGTTTGGCAGAGTATTGCCAAGATGTACGGTGTTGTCGGGATGAACGGATGTCGGCCAGCATTATTTGAAAGCGGCGTGCCAGGCGCTGAGCAGAGACCAGAGTGTGGGGCTCCAAGGCAATCACGTCATGCCGAATTTCAGACTCCGACCAACCTCGAGCTCTTCCGGGGAGCTTCTTGAAGGCTAAGATGAATTTATCCACAGAAGAAGATTGCTGCAATTGGGAGAGAGCAATCTTGAAGTCGACAGTGTTGCCAGCACCGTGATGCTCGAGGAATGAGGATGCAAATTGATCCCAAGTGGCTACCGGAAACAGCTGCTCGAAGGAATTCATCCATATGCAGGTGTCGGGGCCGAAGAAGGAAGCTACGGTGGAGATGTGCTCGGAAGGGTGAATTTGGTGTGTCCTGAGGTACCGCTCAGCCATTGTTAGCCAGCTAATGGCATCATCTCCGGTAAATGTAGGTAGGATCATTTTAGGTGCAAGAGTGGTAAAATTCAGGGTGATGTGGTGGAGGGTCTCTGGGATATGTGGTGGTGGCGGAAAATGGGACCGAAAATTCGGGTAAGGAGAGGTTGGGGTGAGGAGTAGTTGTACGGGATGATACATGGGGTTGGGGGATGGATGTTATGGTGGAGAACTGTGGTGGTGCACAAGGGAACGGTGGTGGTGTGTGTGGGGAGGAGTCGTGGGGTGGTGGTGTGTGTGGGGAGGAGTCGTGGGGTGCCGGTGAAGGGATAGAACCAAAAGTTATTTGGGGAAGGATGGAAAGTGTTTGGGGTGATGGAGGGAGTGAAAAGGATGGTACCGGAGATGGTGAAGAGACAGGTGGAGCGAAGTGTATCGGTTGATGTTGCCGGGTAAGGGCCTGCACTATGGTGCTCTGCAGGGCAACTATCTAGGCTGTGATTCGGTTTTGAAAGGAAGAGTGGTTATGGTGAATGCTGTCGATGGAATGGTGGAATTCATCTCGAAGCAGCTCAAGCGAGTGATGGAATTCCTCTCTATGAAGATGGGAGTCGGCTCCAGATTGATAGGAGGCAGAGGGCACGGTGGAGCTCGGTGGTGGAGGGTTTAGGGGTGGGACAAAGGCAGAGGTTGTAGGGGTGGAGGAAGGGGAGGAAGTTTGCACGGTCCGGGAAGGAGCCATGCTTTGATACCAGATGATAGGTTCGCCAGCAGAATTCAAATTAAAAGGAAAGAAAAGCTAAAATTCATTCATAATTCTTCATTGTCATTTCTAGTCCTCTGTTACAATACTTAAAGGATTGGAGAAAGAGTGCAATCCTTGGCAAAAGGGAAAGAAGACATGTGGCACAGGACCACTTCCTACATCAGATATTCTTGGAACTATTAGGACTATCCCTGGGCCGCTTGGGCTGCTTACAAAAGAGAGATTAGTGTTGGGATTAACTGAGTTGATCCTAACACTAAACTGGTAGCGATCTGCCACAAAGAATCGGTCGGTCGGTGTTATAAACGACATCAAATCGTTGACTTTGGTGTCACTTTGCAGTTCGGCCTTACAAAAAACCAATAATGAACCAAACCAATTCTCTCATATCCTATTGGGCATGTAAAATTGCCGAGTGTAACGGTTCAAGGCTAGGAACTAAGCCATCACAGACGGTAACCCTTTGACAAGTACTCCAACACCAACAATGCAGATTGTTGTAACTTTTTTCAACAAATACTCCAGGAGCTCTGGCCGTTCATTGCCAACTTTGAAACTCTTAGAACCCATTTCAGACACAATGCCACAAAGTAATCTCAAAGTGGGCATCGAAACTTCCTCTTGAAGACAAACAAGTGGAATTTCATGTAATTTTGATAGACGTATAACTTGACCCAAAGGTCGCAGATTTTGACAAAACAAAGCACAAGCGAAGACCTGAACCAATTTTCAGCGCAAGGGCTACATGCACTTGATGATTTATGAATGTAAATGTATTTTTGAATGCAAACAAAAAATTAGATTTCTGTTCTGAGGAAATTAATTCAAAAAATAATACCAATCAAAAAAGAAAAAATTATAGCACTGATGAGATGACAAAGGCTTTAGCTAGACTGGCTCCATTGGTATATGTCGTATATTCATTGTTAGGCAACTTGGTATAGTATTCAAAGTGGTGAGTAGTGAGAAGTCAGTACTCAATGTCCAAGTCGGGAGTAACTTGATATTCAAACGTCATGAGATGAAGAATCCCCTTGTTTCTGCCAGTATGATCAAATAGTTCGTATCCTTCCTCCAAATCATTAGTGTCACAGTATAAGGCGTAGAAATATTTGTGAAGAATAAGGCACGCTTTGTGATCTCCTGGATGCACAAGACAACACTCGGTTGGACGAACTGCTCTCATGCATGGATCATTGCGAAATTCAGGAGGGATTTCAGGCAGCTGCAGGAGGGGTTTCATGGCTTGCAAAGAATCTAAATTATGGGACATGAGCAAACTTGTACACTAATATTGTTACTGATCTGAGGCCCATAATATATGAAACCATCACTAACTTTACATCCACTTGTACAGTCAAAGGTAAATATTAGGGTTCCTCCACCACCATGATGATCGGCGAGCTTTGCAGTGTCACCCCAATAACCCTTAACAAAGGGAAGAGTGGTTGCTAGAGGAGAGTGCAACTCTATCCATCCTTTCTCGGGTCGGCTCACGTCAAAGAGGTATACCCTGGCCTTATCTTGATTCCAGACTAAGATTTTGGAATCGACAGCTCAATACATAAACTCGTTCAGCTTGTGGGATTTCTCATCGTAAAGTATAGCCGGAAGAGGCGACTCCAGAGGCAACCATTTGGCCTCAAACTCTCCATCACCTTCAGGGTCGAATACTGCAAAAACAGGAGGAGCCTTGGTATAGTGGTGATTTTTCGGTCTGAGAATGAAATTGGGAGCAGTACTATAATATTGCTGGCTTCTAGTGTCAAGACAATAGAGTCTGCCCTCCACCTGCAACAGCGCAAACGTGTGAATTTAGGGGACTTGAATTTCGGTTTAGGACACAAATTAGGATCAAAGGCAACAATTTCTCCTCTAACCGACTTGCCGTAAATGGAGTCGCGTGCGCCTTAGTTGCCGCCGACGAAGAGAATTTGAGACCCAAAGCGACAGCAACCCCACGGAAAGGGTGACCAACCATGGGTTTCAGAATCATGATAAGTTTTGTGCTCAAATGTAGCTGCTGCTGCCGTTGGTGGTGGTGGTGATAACAAATCGCTAAATTTGATGGAGCGAACAACGTCACGAGTAGAGTAATCTACTGCTGCGATATGCTCACAGAAACACAAGTGTAGGGACTTCGCCGTCTCCATATGGAAGAACACCTTCTTCTAATCAATCCATGATCTGAAAGCTGCTGCTAATTTGCCTTAAAGAACCTAATCCAATTCCTCCTCTTAACCTTGCTGCTGCTGCTGCTAATCCCCGCTGAATCATCTCTTTTCTCCCTGATTTTTCTTTTGTTGTGATAGGTTTTTCTTTCCAGTGCAACCTTGCTAGGGTTTTTGTTACTCTCTTCCCTTTTCTTTTTAGTATTATATTATTTCTAGCCAGCCAAAACCCTCTTTTCTTATTAGTATTATATTATCTCTGGCCAGCCAAAACCCTAGTCAAGGTCGGAAAAGGGATTTTGTTTTTACTTGTCCATCGCAATTTTCATATTTCACTAGATTTAAAGATTTTCTTGCCCTTTTTTTTTTAGAACAAAATATTTTCTTGCCCCATTCGATCTATCTATTTTCTTGCCTTTTTTTTTTTTTTCTTGAATAGAGCATTATTTTCCTTTATTCATCAGGGATTCGGACCTTGATCTTCATGGATATTAATAAAGGCACTAATCATCAAAGCAGGATCTATACTAGGCCTGATCAAAGCAGGATCGATATTAGGCTTGATCTATACTCGATCTATAGTCCAATGTCCATATTGAAAATTTGAAACCTCTCGATCAATTTTCATTTCTAATGATATGCACAGAAGACTGGGTTGGACCTCACAGAAACCGTACTGTATCCCGGTTAATTTTGGGTATGAGTTTGTGACCTGTTGGTTAAATTAGGTTTTAGAGACTTTTAACCAGCAAAAACTTAATTATTAACCCAGTTCAACCCATTCTCTGAGCAACTAAAGCTCATTCTATTGATACACTGTTTGATCTCTCAACAAACTGGCCTCACTCAATATTCAGTTGTCTTCCATACTTCATTAGTCAGAATATCTGCATAATTGCACAAGAACACTGATTTTAGGTTTATTTTCCATCTACTGATGTTTCATATTACTTTTGTTATCTGTGAATTTGATGTAGTAGCATTTCATAATACCTTCGTGATCTCAGAATTTGATTTCTACATCTCGTGCTGTATCAAGAGAGGTGGTCATTTTTCTTCAAAAGAAAATATAAACAAACTCTTTTCATATTTGATTGTAAACTACTTCTGAGTTTTGAACACATACATAAAAATAGACGAAACCAGATAAACATCAGAAAACACAATATTAAACCAAACAAATCAGAAAACATAACGAGATTTTTGATACATATCAAGACAAGTTCATTCTCGTACAAGGCATTCCCATTAAATTAAGGTACACAACAGAACCGTCTAAACTAAGACATGAGAAATACTAAGCGTAGAAGTAGTTATTATTACATAAAGCCAAAAGTAGTCTCCCTCGAATTCACATTATGACCGGTTCATTTCTGAACCTTAAGAGTCATGCCTGCAAATCAATCAAAAGCCAGAAAAAGAAGTTAATATCACATAAGAATCCTCAATATGGAAATGATAACCAGTTGAATAGACAAAAGATGAAAACAAAAATAGCCTGCACAGAGAAGCTAGGCCAGTTCATTGATTAAAGAACAAAACTTGCAACAATTTTCATATAAGCAACTTTTGCTGGACATACTTGTATTCCACAAAACAACCTAAATTCAAAATACTTGGTTCAGCAACCCTCCCTACACCTTTCAAATGTGTCCAAAGCGATGGTGTAAAAGACTAAAAATAATAACATTGGACCTAAAAAAAACAACCATGAATTTAGAATTCATATAAACTGATCTAACTGAAATATCGAAATCAACCTTACTTAATAGCTATCTAATACACAACTATGCATTACAAGTTGTTCTCATATAAGAGCAATGGTTTTCATAGGGAGGGGATATAAGCAAAGACTAATAACTGGTTCAGATCGTAGCAAGCCTATTGTAAAGTAGTCTTTCAAAAACTTGAAAAAAGTGATGTACCTACTAGGCTAAGAAAAAGTGAGAAACACATAAGACCAACAACCAAGAGTTCAATTTTCATACCCATAACTTCTTACCATCCTGGCTCCCTATCGTCTCTTTCTAATATCCTTTTCCAATTTCCAATCAACAACCGGTAGGTCTATAGGAGATACCGACAGCCAGCTTTTCTCCATATGTTTTATATGAGCTAAATAAATAAATAAGGAAGAAGTTCTAAACTTCTTTTTTTACTGATCTGACTATTGTAAAGTAGTCTTTCAAAAACATGAAAAAAGTGATGCTCCTACAAGACTAAACAGCACATAAGACCAACAAACAAGAGTTGGATTTTCATACCCATAACTTGTTACCATCCTTGCTACCTTTCCCGAACAAAACCGAAAGAATAACAGGAAGAAAAAGATTTGTATTGATATTTCTAAGCAACTTACATAGTTATATTATTCCACAAAACAAACCTAAATTCAAAATACTTGATGTTGACCAAAAAAGAATACAGGACAACAAGAAGGCATTAAGTTTGCGAAGATAGAGACTTAAAAAAGAGAAATTAAATATAGGTTAAATGGGGAAATCTGCAAAACAACAGCCCAGCAAAGCATAATGTACATCCAAACAAACTAGAGAATCAATATGATTTCAGAATCCCATTAGCGTCTCTAATTAATAAAGGAACATATCGATCACAAAATTCAGAGATACACATCAAAGAAAATAAATCTGGAAAAAAGAAAAATCACTTCTCTAACCAACCTCTCATTCTCATCTGCTCCCTGCAATCTTCAACTATGTCCTCGTTGGTATGTTTCCAGTCTTTTAGAATGTCTTGAGCGATAGGTGTGACCTTTACAAAGAATCCAACAAGCAGGACTCCCAAAACGGGGTTTGCGAGAGCACTGATCACCTCGGACGATACCATGATTCGGCGAGAATTGGGATTTTTCTCGATCTGATTTTAGGGTTCACTAGATATGCCTATATATAGTTGGACGTACAATGTTGGGTTGGGCCCTTTTCCCTTACATATGTTGGGCCCGTCCAAATATTTTTTATATACTAGTCAATATATATATATATATATATATATATATATACACACACACACAGCCCCTTTCCAATGAGGGATACCTATTTTTGGCCAACTTGAGGGATAGGCTCCCAGCCCTTGGATCAGGTTTAATGAGCTTGGAGCCTTGGACGGCTCAGATCGTAAACACTATAAACAGTGATTTAACCCTTATCTAACCCCAATTCCTGAACTCGGGCGCGAAAATGGATCCTCAATTCTTTCGATTTGGTGCTCAGAGAAGATCGGGAAGCGGAGTGAGAGAACGATCAAACAATCCGCTTAAGAGAGAGTATCAACAACGATCAAACAGTCCGATCAGATTAAGTCAAGGGTTTTCACCCTTTTCTAAGCCTCCAACCCCGAATTCCCTATCTCCCTGATTCGTTCTGGAGAGTATCAACAACGCTCAGAGAATTCACCCGACCAATTCTCATCTCAAGCACCATCTATTTCTTCAAGTGGGTTTTCTCTTTGTAGTGAGTATATGATTTCTTGAGTTTGATTTAATATTTTGACCTTGATTTTGAATTGGCTGAAACTTTCTGGGCGGATCTTTATTATTGTAACAGATACTTGTATTCTTCTTAGCTTGTTTTTTGTTTTGGAAATTATTTGGCTAGTGGATCTGTTTCAGCATTAGTTTGTTCCTTAGATTTTAATTATGGAAAGCTTGATGCGTTTGATTCATGAAATCTGTTTATTCTATTGTTTGTTAATTTCTGGATTTCTTAAATTGAGTTTGTTGAATTACTGACTGTTGGTTTGCTTCTGGGGGATAGGAATTCATGAGTTCTAGATGAATGAAGAATTGAAATGGGTTCAGAATTGTTTTCTGATTCTTTCTTTGCCAATTATATGGTTGTTTTGATATGGTTTGTGAATTAATGAATTTCTATACATTTTTAATTTTAGTATCTACTGAATATCCTTACTCTCATACATGAATAAGCAAACTTTGTTTTGACAAACTGTGTAATCATATATGTTTTGTTTGGATTTGATTGTCTTTGGCAGCTAATGGGATGTTAGCAGTCCCCATGAGAAAGAAACTAATGAGATGTCAGTGCCTCTGGAATTAAAGACTTCTCGAACTCAAGCAATTACTCAACACTGAAGTGGGGTAGGTTCTCATATGTTGCCTATTCGTTGTATTGATTTGCTTACTAGTATTTGTTGCCTAATTTTGAGCAGCTACAGGACGTGACAAGAGACTCCAAGGTTGATGATACTGAGGTTGAAGGGAAGGATCACAAAGAATCAGATGTATCAAACCTAGAGGATGATGTCAAAGATAATCACATCACCGTAAAACTTATACGACTGTCTCGAAATTGCATCATCCCAAAAACAATGAGTAATCCTATTTTCAACATCTGCCTTTATTGTGAAAAAGAACCCGGAATTTTTTTCTTGCTCTAGCATAAAGTAGTTATGCAACATTTCTCCATCATGCCCTTTTGTCTCTTTACGCTTATCCCTTTCAAGATTGTACAAATCTTGTTGTGTACAACCAATGTTCTGAAATCCTCCTGCTTGCACTCCAAGAATGTCAAATTGCTGGTGTGTGGGTATATTTACCATGGATAGTTGTTCCCATAATGATCTCTGAGCTTTAGTAAGTCGACGATTGGACTTCAGCAAGTGGAGTCTTTTTGGACTTGTCATAGGATGAGTGTGAGCTTCATCAAATATATTGACTACAAATCCACCAGACTTGTCTCTCACAACTATCATTCTCGCCTTACAGTCCTCCCTTACTACACCATGAATCCTTTTCTCATCACCAGTCAATTCAATCGGACTACTTCCTTGTCTATTGCTAAAAAACTCTTTCCTTATAAACTCATTAGTTGCTCTGCTCCTTTTACTGGAACCAATTCGTACAACAAACCCAGCTGCAGATGCATATTTGGTATAAAAAAACATGTGCCTCTTCCCATGTTTTAAATTGCTGACCCTTGAAGGGTTTAAGCTCATTCCTTACTTGAGGATAGAAAGCTGAAGTAGAGACATTTTCTCCTGACGGAGGGATAGCTTGAATAGGTTCAGTTTCCATTCCCGCAGGTACAATAATCCCATTAGTCTCCATTTCTGCAGGTACAACCATCTTATTATCTGTCATATCTTTAGCTCTTCTATCAATTACAGAATGCCACAACACATATAGGAAAACTAAAAGTTTTCTTTAAACTAATGAATGCAAAGCCAATTTTAAATGAATAAATGCAAAGCCATTTTCAAATGAATGCAAAGCCGTTTTCAAATTGATGAATGCAAAGTCATGAAACTCATGCAGCAGGACTAAAAAGTTAAATACAAATGTTAAAAGATCACAGAATTGAAAATACTGTGGGCCAATTGCAGCAACCACATCATTTTCAATGCAGCAACCACATCATTTTCAATGAGCTGCAAAGCTACATGGAGAAAGAGTGAAAGACATCACCATTACAGTTTGTTTTAAAAGAGAAATAAAGGCACATATAACAATTATAAATATCTCCTAGTTGATTCTTTCTCGTCCATAACTTCATGGATCTTCATTACTGGTTATCAGACAAGAGGTGAGTCAGGCGTGGGATCAGCTTAAATGAAGGTCCTATTTGATAAATAACTTTAAGAAGCAAAAGGTAGACCTTTTGAGCTTCATATCTGATATAAGGACATATTAACTCTACAAAATCAGGACCAGTGATTATTCAGTAGATAAAGACAAAATCGCAGATGAACAGAACATTAAGAACTTCATGCTAACTATAGTGTTCAAGCAGGAAGAAACACACAAACCATACCATCTGCAAATTATAAGAAAAATACAAGGACAAAATCTTTATAAAACATCACCAAACGTATCCTTGACTGAGAAACAAAAGGGCCTGATTTAACATTTGTATTTTCAAGTCTGTGATCTTTTAGAACTTGTTTCAAGCATAAGCTCATAGCACAAAACTTCAGCGATTAAAACATACAAAAGCCAAAGAGTTTCAGGTCCTCCATATTAATCAAATCAAATTCCCATATAAACTCAAAAAGTTTAATTCTTTTCAAATAGACAATCAAAGATAAAGAGTGAATTGATGACAAAAATTAGAACAACAAAATAACAAATGTGGATAAACCCATAAAATTCAGCATCAAACAAGCATCAGAACAGAGGTCCTTGTACATAATTGAAAAGAAATACCATAGCAGAAGAAGAGCCCCACCGGATTTTTCTTAGAAAGTAAACATCAGGATACCACAAGCCTTTGTTTCTTCGACGCTCTCTATCTCTCTCTTGAGCGGACTGTTTGATCGTTCTCTCACTCCGCTTCCCGATCTTCTCTCTTGAGCGTTGTTGATACTCTCCAGAACGAATCGGGGAGATAGGGAATTCGGGGTTGGAGGCTTAGAAAAGGGTGAAAACCCTTGACTTAATCTGATCGGACTGTTTGATCGTTGTTGATACTCTCTCTTGAGCGGACTGTTTGATCGTTCTCTCACTCCGCTTCCCGATCTTCTCTGAGCGCCAAATCGAAAGAATTGAGGATCCCTTTTTGCGCCCGAGTTCAGGAATTGGGGTTAGATAAGGGTTAAATCACTGTTTATAGTGTTTACGATCTGAGCCGTCCAAGGCTTCAAGCTCATTAAACCTGATCCAAGGGCTGGGAGCCTATCCCTCAAGTTGGCCAAAAATAGGTATCCCTCATTGGAAAGGGGCTGTCTATATATATATATATATATATATATATATAGGGCTTCCACTAAGGGATCCCTTTTTTTGGTCTTTTATAGGGATAGACATTATACCAATTTTTCGATCATATTTTCACATCTTAACTGTTCAGTTTTTAGGTCATAATGTATAGATCACTTCTGCAAATTTTAAGCCAAATTAGTGATCGTTAAGACATCCAAAATTGGTGTCGAACCGGAACCATTCGTGTTTATAATGGTAAATTGCAGTTTTGGATGCCTTAACGATCATCAAATTGGCTGAAAATATGCATAAGTGATCTATACATTTGACCTAAAAACTGAACGGTTAAGATGTGAAAATATGATCGAAAAATTGGTATAATGCCTATCCCTATAAAAGACCAAAAAAAAGGATCCCTCACTAGAAGGGTCCTGTATATATATGTATACTGAATTAGGAAATTTCCTACTCATTTCCAAAGAGTTTGGAGAAAGCTGGGAGAAAGTTTGCCGAAGAGAGCAGTTTCCAGTTCCTTTCCAATTTCAACTACTTCCATTTTTTTTTCTTTTTTATAGGGGACTACTTTCAATTTGACATTTGAAACCGAAGAAATACGACAAATTTTGAAAGAACATGTGTATTTGACATTCGTATTTTTCTCAAATTTTTCAATGATCTATCTTACTTGAGCTTTATCATACAACTAATCACTTTAACATAGCTTAATAGATTTCACACTTTAGGGCAAGTTCACCCGTAGTCAAGAAATGTCAATGTCAAAAAGTTGAGGCGTCGACCAGTCAAGTTACTGTTCACTGCCATTGAACATGGGTTTCCTTCCGTTTTCTTTCTTGACCAGTCAAGACTGTTCACTGTTCATCAAGTGTTTTACATGTTCATTTTTACTGTTCATTGACCTTTATTTTTTAAAAAAATTAAAATATATTTGATGTAAATAAATGATAATAATGGATAATTAATGTCATAATTATGCAATTTACTATTTTTCTAATATTTTCAAATAAGAGGAATTTTCAAATACAACTTTTATTTCATTAAATTGTCGCTTACATAAATGAAAAACTAGGAATAAGTACAATACAATTACACAACATACATAATCACCTAATTATTCAAATCATGATCTTCATCCTCTCTAGGAATCCAATTTGTGTTTGAAGGTTCATCATTACGGTTAGGGTTGGTGGAATCACCTGTAGAGAAAGGTGAAAATTGTGGTTGTGTAGGATATTCCGCGGGGTAAGGTGGTTGCGGATAGTATCCACCAGGGTAAGGGGGTTGTGGGAATCCACCGGTGAAGGGAGGTTGTGGGAATCCATCGGGGGTGGGGGGGCAAGGTGATTATGGGTATGCATCGGGGTAAGGTGGTTGTGGGTATGCACCGGGGTAAGGAGGTTGTGAGTATGCACCACCAAAATTTGGTTGTGGGAATGCACCACCAAAATTGGGTTGCGGATAGTATCCACCCATAGAAAGTGGCATCTGCTCGCCAAGTTCTTCTTTCTCCCCTATCTTCTTTTGCTTTCTTGACCAATAATGCTTTTTATTTGGCTTCATTTTACTTGTATCAATCTCCATAATATGCTATTCCCTCTCTTTAATTTGCTCTTCCATCTCTTTAATTCGGTCTTCCCTCTCTTGTAATAGGAGTTGCTCTTTTCGTATTTCCATTTGCAATCGGATACATTCTCGTTGATTTTCCTCTTGGAGACTTCGAGCGAATTCCTCATCGAGATTTTTCTTGCCCGTGGTTGCCTCTATTTGGTTGTTTGCTATACTCTCGAGTGTGCTTGACAAAGGATTTTGATCTTTCGCTGCCTTCTTTTCTTTCCGAATTGCTTCTTTCGCAGTCTTTCTTCCTTGAGGCCTCACATTAGGATCTACAGTTTCACCAGCAATTACCACATCTACATCCATGTCCAAGTTTATGGGAGAATTTTCAGCAATTGGTTGTGTGTGTGTATGTTGACTTCCTTCATTTGATGTTCCTCCGGATGTATGGCTAGGGATGCCTTTAAATTGTGCAAAGCCCTCCACAGCAACGTAACTATCAAAACTCTGAAACAGGTGTCTTTTGGTCCTCCCTTTTTTCTTCATCCCGTTATGCCACAATATATGTGCTTCATCCTGCTACGTAATTAAAAAAATTAATAAAAAATGCAATTAGTACAAATATAAACGCTATTATGAAGGGTCATCTATTATAAAGGTCATAATTTTAATAAGAAAGTATCTCACCGTTTTACCATAAAAATCAATAAGTACAAATATAAACATTGTTGTAATTACATCATTATTTATCACCTAATTATTTTAATTGTAACGAAAAGCAATTACTACAATTAAAACGATATTATAATTAATTTTACTATAATATATCAATAAATTAAATGATTTATCAACAAATACATACCTCATCAACTGCATTAGAACCGCTCTTGTACCAATTTTTCGCTTGCCTTAATGCACAATGCGACTCAAAGAGTTCAACCTTCAAAATTTTCCACCTTCCCTGCAAAGATTGGGTTGATCGGCTCTTGGGCCAATTTGCGTTAAAGTGAGTGGGTCTCGGAGGGTACGATTTAATTAGTTTATTGTTATTTTACAACAAATGTATACTTGTAGTTTTTAATTTATGGGATTTGGTTTTATGTCCCCTCCGTTATATGTTTTGATCCAAAATAATAAAGGCGTGGGGATGAGCCTCCCACTGAGTTCCAAATCTCAAAAAAAAAAAATTATTGTGTACTTCTAATTAGCCTAGACAACAATTTGATCCTGGATCCGCCACTGATATATTCTCTCTTCTTCTTCTTCTTCTTCTTCAACTTCGTATTCCATTATGCGGTTCAATTAACTGCAGTTCTCCACCTCCATTATCTCCACTGAACGTCTCTCTTTCTTCATGATCATTCTGATTATATATATATATATATATATATATATATATATATATATATATACAGATCCTATCCAGAGCGGAGCTCCGCTTTGAAAATTAACATGTGAAGTTCGAGTTTTGGGTCACTTTTCGGTCGCATATCCACATCTCGACCGTTAAGTTTTTAGGTACTAGTGTATAGATCATCTCAGCAAATTTTCAGCCAAATCGATGATCGTTAAGGTATCTAACTCGCTTAAACCAATGGACGGACTGAATCTGTCAACCTGAACCGTACTAGCTTTAAGGAAGTTATCAATGCCTTAACGATCATCATTTTGGCTGAAAATTTGCAGAGATGATCTATACACTAGTACCTAAAAACTGAACGGTCGAGATGTGGATATGAGACCGAAAAGTGACCCAAAACTTGAACTTCACACGTTAATTTCAAAGCGGAGCTCCGCTTTGGATAGGATTTGTATATATATATATAATTTGTATATATATATATATATATATATTTTTTTTTTTTTTTTTTGCTTCCTTGCTCTCTTCACTTTCATACAAACCCAAAAAATAACAATCCAAATTGAAATCCTTGGGGTTCAATCTTAGCAAAATCAAATCTAAACGAAAACCAAATCTTAGGTTTTACCCTTGGCATTCTCTCTTCTCTTCCTACACAAGTACCCAGACCAAATTAAGGCCGTGGGTTATAAAAATTGAATCTTTTGAAGTTCATCCTTCGAGACCTCGGTTATCTGGGTTCTCTACTTTGTTTTTGATTTGATTCTCCAAGCGACTGTGAATGGGAAGTTGAAGCTGGATGAAGACGAGAGAGAGAGAGAGGGGTGGATTGTAAAACAACAAATCTCAAGTTGTTTTAAATGCCAAGAAAGCCTACTAATCAATCAATTTCAAAGTATAAACGCAAAAAAATTGGTTTAATGAGTCATTCAAGTTGAGGACAGGGAGAAAGAGTATTTGACTATTATCCGTAAGAAATCGAAACGTTTTGGAGCTGAAGATGCGGTCTTTAAGAAAAAGAAGCAAACTTTGGGAGAAATTTTTGTTGCTGGGAAATTGCATTCATTGTGAGTATATCTTTTATTACAACTTTCCAATCAGTAATCAAGTATTAGGCAATGGAATATTAGAGAGAAGAAACATAAATTGAAATCAACAATTGAATACAGCCCCAAATTCTACCCATCAATTGAATCCCAACCCAACTCATCCACTGAATCTTAGTCCCAGAGTGAACATGAAAGATTGCTGGACCTTAAATTGACAGGAAATAAGAGGGTGAAGAGGAAGAAGAAAGAACTGTTTAGAGCGGGAGATGATAGCTTATATGTGGCAAAATAGAGATTTAAAAGAGAGAGAGGTTTTTTCATAAGAAGATTTCATCTGATAAAGAGTGAAGAAGAACAGAAGAGAGAGAAAGGGAAGGAAAAGAAGAACGTGCAGTGAAGGAAAGGGAAATCAGAAGAGAGAGGAAGGAAAGAAGTGACCAAAGGAAAAGAAGAATCATAGACCGTTAGATTTGATAAATCCACGTGTTGTCATCTGCTTCAAAGCTTAGGTAGCTCAGGTGTTTAATTTACTCAGGAGAGGATCCTCTCCCGAAGGACTTACCGATGGATGGAGAGGATTTTCGATTGACCATGAGTTGGTGGATGGGGATGCGTGCGTTGGTATTTCAATTATTCAGGCCCATGACATTCAAGGTGATTACTTTAAAATCAATTTTGAGGACCCAGGGGATACATGAGAAACTTTTAAAACCCAAGACTCGGGAATTGGTATATTAGCTTAGAATAGACCAAGAAGTACTTACTTAACCATGATTAAGAACTACTTACAAGTTTCTTGATTTGGTTCAAATGTAAGAGGAATCTCTAGGGAATGGTGCAAATAAATATACTATCTTCCGTAGATACAAATGATTCCATAGATAAGTGCCTTATTCTTCTTTCTTTTCCAAGTCTATACAGACATTCTATTTTTAATACACTGTTTTTGCATTATCATTACAAGTGTACATCTGTAACGTCCCGTATCTCAATTACCGTTTACTAGTCATTTGGACGGTAAACGACCTTTGTTTTCACTTTTACTATCGTTTCAGTATGTTTAGTAGTCCTAAAATTTGACTTTTTGTTCGGGTCAAAATTTGAGAAAATATTCTTCATGAAAGTTGTAGAGGACGTTAAACCGAGCTCGTGCATATGTGATACATAAAAATCGGAGTTCGTATGCGAAAGTTATGAGCGAAATAAGGAAGTTACTGTTCATGGTAAGTAGTATATATTTGAAAAAGTTGCTGTGGCTGGTAAGTTTTTCTTTCTTCTTCTCTCTCCTTCCTCCCGCGTTTTTTCCCTCTCCTCAGCATTCTCTGCAACTCCAGCCGTCTCCCTCTTCCGGCCACCTGGGAGCAAACAACCAGCACTGGTCGACTCCTCTACTCGTACCCAACCTCCCCACGGCGGTAACTCACGGCGGCTTGGCCGGAAAATGACGCATCGGGTCCTTGAAGTTTCACTGTAGCAGAAGTGGTCAACGCCGATATCTTCCGATTCCGGCATTCTCCGGCCACCAAACTGGCGTCAAAGGTTGGGTTTTTGCCGGTGATCATTTCCCCTAAGGTCATTCACTTCAACTTGCTGCGTGGAGGACGAATCGAGGAAATTCCCAAACCTAGGGTTTGGAATTTCTGGGTTTTTCTTCACCGGTTGATTTCGACTATTTCAAGGTAAAATTAGATTGGGTTGTAGTTGAGAAAAATATTGGGCGTGTTGGGTAGTTGTTGCTGCCAAAATTTGGTGGCCATTGGAGGTGGTGGCCGCCGGTGCGTAGGCCACACGCGCCGTCACTGTAGGTCGCGCTTGGAGGCGCGTAGGGCTGCTTTTTAATTTCAATTTTTAGCCTATTAAATTCTATAATTGTTGTAGAGGTTGAATATGTGATTTTGGTTAATTTTGGGAGAAGTTTGACATGGATTATAAATGTCCGAAGTTTGGGAGTTTCGGTTGTTGATTTGTGGGAATCCGACCTTCGGATTTCCCTTGTTCCGGTATGGAATACATTAATCGACGGATGGATATTAATGGTGAAGTTTGGCATGAATCCGGAAAGGAATGGAGATGTTGGAGTACGTAGGGTTTTCGGGATTTGTTTTGAATCGTAAATATTTACAGAATTGTTGTTTACGGAATATATTTGTGTACAGGACGAGATACCGACCTATCGCTCGACGAGGATCCGTACGCTTGGATACCACGTTAGCCATATACTGTGAGTGGACTTTTGATTTGAAGTGATGCATGCAATATTATTTCGTAATTAATTATTACGTTTATTATTTGAGAATATAAATTGATTTATCTCGGTTATAATTTGAGAATGATTTTGGCTCTAAGTTTTAAAAGGATATTGCGAATTTCGAAATAAAGTATGATTTGCTATCGATGGTGATTTTGGCTTTCGGATTGTAAAGTGATTTCGGATTTGATTGTGTTTTGAGATTTATGAATTATTATAAAGTGAGTTCGGGAATGAATTGTTTTTGGATTTTAAATGGAATTTTTGACGAGGAAACGATTGATTTAAGTATTCTTTCAGCGTGTGGGACACGCTGTTGATTTTGTGACTTACTATGAGAATTTCCGGGTACGGTTGGGAATCGTACCTGTGTTTTCTTTATTCGCGGGACTTATGGGGAAGCCTTATAAATTTACTGGATTTGAATGGTTTTTATCCACCATACCTGGGTCGCTATATTTTATTGCTAGCTAGCCTATTAGTACTCCTCCCTGCTTACTATGTGTTCGTGGGTGAGTAAGAGCAGAGCATGGGATGCTCCAGAGTGTGGGACACTCCGACCCGAGCCTGGGAGGCTCCCTTCTTTCGTATGGTGAAACTTCTTCCCCATATCTTATCGTTGCTTGACTAGCGGAGCTAGTCCGATTTTCACTGTAGCCAGCGGGGCTGGTTTTATCTTCTTGAAACGAGATTTCGATTTTACAATATATTTGTTTCTCGAATTTTGTGACTAGCGAGGCTAGTCGGTTTACCATTTTGAGATTCTTAGATTTAAAGCTAAATGTGTTTTCTAATTGTTGCATGCATCGGGTTTTAAGTGAATAAATGTGGGAAAGTATGAATCCTTTTTCTTTTAAATTGTTTATTTTTGTCCACTCACGCTAACATTTTTATCTACTTTCCCCTGGGCCCTTTGGTTTCAAATGCCCAGTCCGCAGAGTAGCTGGTTCGGCATACTAGGATTTGAGGCATAGCATCTGCAGCAGTCGTTTTCATATTGTAGGTTAATCGTTGAACCTACGTGTATTATGAATTCCTTCTCTCTTTTAGATTGCTCTGATAACCTGTGGGACAATTATTGTAAAGTTTGGGTTATGTTGTATTATTCGGATTTTAGTTGTAAATTTGTAAATTGTGGAGTTGTTGGATTTTGAGGAGCAGGATGGCTCCAGGAGATTATGGATGATTTGTTAGAAGTGTGATTATAATTCTACAGGTTTTGGGTAGTCTATTTTTAGGGGTAACTCTGCTGAATTTTCGGTAGAGTTATTTCTAAGGTGGGCCCCACAGGGCCACCTCGGATTTCAGGGTGAAATTCAGGTCGGGTCCTGTCAACATCATAATGGTGGAAAGCTCTTCAAGAGTTCAACAACCTCTTAACTCATGATTTAGGTTGGTTGAGGTAATATTTTTTTGCATTTTTCAGTATGTACATTGATAATTAAATCTCAATCTTTTATTTTATTTCTGTCACTGCTCAAAGCATCAAAATGAGTCAAAATTATCCCACTTACCCCAACAACAAATTTTTGTTCCCACTAATCCAATTTACCATAAAAATATAATTTTATCCTCAGCCAAAATAAACAATTACATCAGAGACTCATTCCTTAGATCTGCACTCTCTCTCTCTTGGCGTCCCCGCACGATAACACCAACTTCAATTGCCGATCGCCTTCTTTGACTATCGCTGATCTAGACTCCTCAAGGTAGTCGAGCTCAACCTTGTTGTGATTGGCGTCGTGGCCAGAGCATCGCCAGCCCCCAAATCCAGCAACAAAACAAGCATCGGAGAAGGAGGAAACATCTACGATCACCTCCGGCAATATGGCTTACCCATCAGCCTTCTCCCCAAAGGCATCATGGAATATTCCCTCAACGATTCCAGCAACGAATTCCAGGTGTTTCTGCCCCAGCCTTGCCTCGCCAAGTTCGAAAATCAGGTCCGGTATGATTTCAATGTCTCTAGGACTCAGACTTTTGGAGAATCGCATCTGGCATCTCCACTCAGGATCTCTTACTTTGGTTTCCGGTGAAAGGTATCCGAGTCGATGTGCCCATCTCCGGCCTCATTTACTTAGATATCGGAGTTTTCGATAAGCAGTTCTTTTTGTCCCTCAGTGTTTTACGACGACGAAGAAGTTAGGGTTCTCGTCTGCAACGATGAAAGAAGCAAGAAGAAGAAGATTGGGTGCCCAGAGCATTTTTTTGGGTGCCCAAATCAATTTTTTGTTTTGTTTTAAGTAATGGGAGAAAAGGAAAGAAAAAAATAGTTTGAACGTCTATTGTGGGGCAATAAACGTCTATTGGAGAGCAATAGACGTTTTGAATTGATGTAATCTCCTCGTTTTTCTTTCTTCAATTAAAGTTTTATTTGTCTAATTTTAAGAAGATTAATTCTCATTTCAATGACCGAAAGTTCTATTAAGGGGCAATAGGCATCTATTGGAGGGCAATAGATAGTCTATTGCCTCTCAATTGGGGGGTAATAGACGTCTATTGAGGGGTGATAGACGTCTATTAGAGGGCAATAGATGTCTATTGGGGGCAATAAACCTTTTCAGTGACCTATGAGATCTCCGACGACCTCTTTGGGAACCTCTAGGGAGGTTTTCAGAAAAGTCCGGTGGGCGGCACCGGTGACCTGATTCTGAGGTAAGTTTGCCTAATTCCGGCGACTAGTGACTGGAATCCGGCCACCGGTGACGGGGCTCCGACGAAGTGTCTTATAGTTTTTCTCTCTTTCATTCTCTCTCTCTCTCTCTAAGTAATAAAGGGGTGAGAGTAAAATAGTCTTAAAAAAAAAAAACTTAATGGGGTGTTAGGGAAAACTTCCTTAGAGTGTTTTGGGTAAGGGGAAATTAAAAGAACTTAATAGGGCAAGGGAGAAAAAAAATCCCTAGAAATGGGGTAAATTGACAAAAACCCTAAGATAAACATGTAAAAGTTTTCTATAAAGCAAAACCAATCAAGCAATCTCACATAAGCAACACAGATATCACAACTATAGAAACCGCAACTTTTATTCAAACATAGAGACGAGCTTTAAACTTTGCCCTTAATGTTATATGTTAACTAATTACATAGTTTACAAAATCAAACCAAGCAAACTTAAAGAAGTTCATAAGGAAAAATGTAAAATTACACCGTGAAGGGGATAAGATGAACACTTGAGACGTTGAACTTTGAAGATCTTGAAAGCAAGTGTCCTCAAGACTACGGCACAAGGTGGATGATGGCTAGGCAAGATGATGCTAATAGCTCATTCTCCTTCTCCTCCACCTCCTTGGCTTGAAGACGTAGAACTAAGAACTAGAGAATGGAGAGAGTTTTTTCTGAAGTTGAAAAGAATGAAAGAATGAATCAATGAGGCTTGTAGGGTGCATCTATATATAGGAGACGTTTAAGTCTTCTGGATCTTTCTTTTAACGTTTAGGAATTACTTGATTGATCCACACAACATTGGCCAATCAGATAATCACGTCATCCTTCCTGTGTCATCCAACCAATGGGAAGCCTCCAAAATAACACCTTGATTTAAGGGAGATTATTTTTGCTGAAATTCCATGGATCTTTCTGATTTTTATCTCTTCAATTTAGGCCAAGAATGAAATGTGGACTTCAAGGAATGTATGTGGACTTGTTTTCAACCTTTCTACATATTTCAATCCCTTGAAACCCTCCTTCATCATCTGTAAAAGTCCCCATTTGGCCGCAATCATGTCTAGATGCACTTAGAATTTAATTGAGATGTCATCATCAAGATATATACTTGAAGTTCGGACAAAATCAGTCTATGTCTAATACGGACTCCAAATTTAATTTTTAACCATCTTTTGTTGTTAAAAATGACTCACAATCCATATCACCTTTGTAGAGGATGTTCTGAGCTTGTTCTTGGGCTCTCCTTGTTCTTGGGCTCACCCAGATATCCTATTGTCATCAAGACTCCTAGTCTAATGAGGACTCTTCACATGAAATGTTCTTGAACCTTTCAGAATCTTCTTTTGCTTTCCTAGTTCAACTGGGACTCTTTGTGTCATTAGGATTCATTTTCCTGGCAAGAGTAGGTTTCCTAGTCCAACTTCCAACTTGGACTCTGCATTTTTCGCTATTTTTCTTCATTTCTCTGAACATGTTTCCTAGTTGATCCAGGATTCCTACTTTGACTGGGTTTCGTAGTCAGACCAGGATTTCTTGGTTGGATAAGGATTTCTTGGCTGGACTAGGAAATTTTTTTTCTTCATTTCAATTCATTTCTGCATCCTTGTGCCTTGCCTTTATCGTTTCCAACATCTCTTTTGCTTCTCATATGTATTTAGGCTCATTTCCTCTTCATTTGCTCCAGTGCACCTAAAAATAGAAACTTTATTAAAACTGATTTATTTAAGGAAATAACTAAGTATAATATGAGGAAATAACTATTAAAACATCGCATTAAAATGCTCCTATCATTGCCAACTCTATTGATATTTTATCAATCTCCTAGTTTTGCTTTGCTATGAGAGTTAGATAGGTTTATGGGGGATTATGGCAGTTGATCGCAATTAGTAAGAAGGAAGATTCATAGAAGAGTAGTTAAATTTTGAACACTAAGCTAGGTCTAATAATTGATGCAAAGGCTTTAGTGAGTTTGTGTTGAAGTTTAGCTGAGCAGTGGGTTTGTGTCATGAGTCATGAGGTCACTGTGAATGATTGCAAGGATATGAATTTAGTTGCTAGTCTATTTAATTAATTAATTAATTATATATATATATATATATGCTTTGTTGCTAGTCTAACTCACATTTTTTTTTTACCTTTAATTGCAGCGTCCTTTGCTGTTACTCTTTTCTTATGCTAGTGCTGCATTTGTTCTTGTAATTTAAATAAAACTGCCAAAGTAGAAGCACTTCAGATTTTCTTTCCATTTATATCTTGGTGCTCGTAGTTCGATTTATGTGTTTTAGTCTGTCATTGGCCTATTTGCTATTATTAGGGACCTGTAGATTATATTGTTACATGTCTAATAAATGATACTTGTTTACTTTATGTCTACAACTCAATATTTTCGAGACAATCTGTTGTGGTGGTTGCTGACAAATCTACAGGTTGCACATATATAATCTCTTTTAAGTTAACATATTTAGAATTAGAAGTGTTTGTCTTTCAAAATTGATGGTCATGCATTCATAAGCTTACGAGAATTCAAGCTATTGTGGCCATTATCTTTATTGTTCGTACGTAAAACACCTTATTCACAAAATCTATAACTTGGAAGTTGATTAGAAAGTAGATTGTTTTATGTGCATGACAAGATTAGAGATGTTGGTGTTATTGAGAATAAGATAAAGGTTGCAAAAATGGCAAGGTAACTTCTACACACTGGTGCTAATAGACAAAGGAGCTAAAAGTTGTTGATTAATAATCATATTGTTGTACGTGTATTAGCTTGAGATTTGAAGAACCTACTATCTAATAACATCATTATCAATACATATCAGTATTGATTCATGAAAGTATTTGTTCTCTTCAATTGAATTTGTTCAATATCCAATTACCTTCTTTGATAATTTCTGGTTCTTGCATATTCTCAGTTGCCATTAGCATAGTGGGAGATCTAACACTTTCAGTGCCTGAAAGTTTTGATGTAGCTAATATAGTAAGTAGAAAAGAAAATGTTACAATTGAGAGTTAAGTTCATACTTACATTCATTGTGTTTCATGTTGAGAGTTAAGTTCATACTTGCATTCATTGTGTTTCATGTCTAACTTTTGAATAATTTACTCTATACAGTGCAAGTGTCTTTGGTATCTTAGCGGAGTCAATGCAGTTGTCTTCTGTTTCACAAGGACCAACTAAAGTTTCAAAGGGAGAAGGCCGAGAAGGATAGATCTAGATCTAAGGTTCGGGCCGAGTGGGCAAAGTATGTTTGTCCAACTTTAAGATAACTAGTGGTAGATATCTGCTTTTAGACATGCATCATCCATAACCCAGATTAGTATAATTGCTCTAGATAGTAGTTTTTTGCCGTAGGATTAGTATAGTTATGGATGTATGTACTTTGACTGCAATCACAAATTGAATATTGGTATTTTTGTGCTTGAATTCTAGATTTGATGAATATATGGTATTTTGTAGTTTTCATATTACATGTTTATCACTCAGTAAGAATACAAATGTGTCATCTGAAATGCAAGGCAACCACAAAATCAAAGCCAACTATGTTGTTGGACCAACTTAACAACCACAGAAATCAGGAAAAAACTGTTGTTGGGAATCAATTCAGACAACAGACATGCTAGTTAATTGTCATTATTAAGGGCATTTACACATTCAATTGTTGTTATATGCCAAAAGACACTCCATATGAATCTCCATATTTCTTATTTAATGGCATTCACACAATACAATTAACCAGAAATTTGTCTTCAAATATGCTTCACACAATAAAATTACATAAGATTGTGGTTGTTTGTTTCTCCATAATACATAAGACAACACATGACTTTTATTTGTTTTTGTCGTCTGATAACTCAGGACACAACATCGTACTAGACGACAGACTCAGGTTCCTGCAGACGACAGAACAATTAACTCCAGCTCCGGTCCAAACCCTTTTATACAATCCAAACCAAAGCCACAATCTTTGCAGACCTGGCAAGTGCAACAAGATGGTTGCATCATGTGGAAGCATATGAAGGAGGGAGACCCCCTCCTATTGATTCAGTTACAGATTGGTTTGCAACAACCACACTTGCCTTACCTCGTATTCTTCATTACACGGAGGAGTCACTGGTAAACTCCTAAATGAGAATTATCTCTTCCTTGTACTCATTTTATTTGCTTCTCCAATTAACATGTTATTGGTTAAAACCTTCTTTTTTTCTTTCTTTTGTGATGGTGCTAACGGCTATGAATAGTGACGTTTTTCAGTCTCTATGAGACGTTGTGTCAACTTACATTCCCCACGAAAACATTTTGCAATAAATTGGTGCAGGCCTCCATATTGAGACTAATGGTTAAACACGGACAACACTATATAACCCAATTACAAGGTCTTCAAATTAAACATGGAGTCGCTAGTAATCCTAAATGATCGAGTCTCAAAATAAGACTTGCGGCGACAATCATATAAAGCCTTAACAAACACCGCAAAAGTAAGCAAAAGATATACATAATAGATACATAATTCAAGCCTCCAACACCCATCGCATCACATCACATTACATTACCATTGCACCCATTTAGAACAGAAGGGTGCTACTCGGATCGATAACGGGCCCGACTGGCCTGACTGGCCTGATGCAGGGCACTGCAATAAACCGGAAACTAGTGTTACTCAGGCAATTTCCGCTAGCCAAAATACAATTTTATGATGAATACAGAACAACAACAGGCCACCGAAGAGATTTGAACAAAATTAAAGATTGAATTAAAAATTGGTCAAACACCGGCCAATGAGGATTTTTGCGAGCGAATTAAAAATTGTTGGCAGCACAAGATCTAGATCTTAAAATAGTAATTAGGAAATTTCCAAGTAATTAGAATGATAAAGAAATTCTTACTCGTTTGCAGCCTTTTCCGATTCGATGACTTCACCGAACAACGGGACCGTATGGTATAAAAAGTAGGCTGTACATCCATAAGTTAAGGTTCTAGTAAAGACACTCGAAATTGCAAACCAGGGCAAGGCCTTCGTGACAGAGAAAACCTTCGACCACATGTTTGCGAGCGAGCGAGACGATTGATGGCTGATCGATTTTAGGGTTCTAAGGACGTTTATATAGCTCCGATCCCCATAATGTTTTCAGCCGTTGGATACCTCTCAAAACTTGTAGTTGGGCCTTTCGTTATGTTATGCCCAAATGTTCAACATTCTAGATGGTCCCAAAGTTAAAGTCTTCAATTATTTGGACGAGCCCAACACATGTCCACAATTCCAAAGTGTATTATAGCCATCACTCATGTGCATATGAAATCTCGCTATGTTTGTATATATATATCATGAAAGGTACATGATATTTATTAGAGTTTTTTACCAATAACTACAAATAATCACATATATTTACCAAGAGCAGGCTCTATTCTCCGGAAGCCCGTGCGGCCAAACATATTAACGGGCTGTTAACCCATCTAAACCTGATGAGAGCAATAGCACTCGAAGTTTAAACAAATTACACAACGTGCCATTAACACCTGTATTAGCCATTTCTCCCAAAATCAAAACAGTCCCAAAATCAAAATCCTTTCTAGATCTATAGATGTAGGGCTCCGATGAAGCTAGGCAGTGAAGCGACCGGAGCACCGACACGGCAAAGCGAGCAGGAGAAGCGAGGCGACGAAGCGATCGGAGATGCGAGATGGTGAAGCTAGGCAGCAAAGCGATCGGAGAAGCGACGCGGTGAAGCTAGGCAGAGAAGCGAGGCGGCGAAGCAAGATGGTGAAGTTAGGCGGCGAAGCGACGCGGTGAAGCTAGGCCAAGAAGCGAGGCGGCGAAGTGATCGGAGAACTGAGGCGAAGCAGGTGGCGAAGAGGAACTGTTGAGGGTTAGTAGTATACTGACCACCAAAACGAAACCCGAGGTCTCTTCCGACGAGGCCCTATCCAATTCCGAGGAGGAGGAGCCGATCGAAGACGAAGAGGACGAGGAAGAGCTCGAGGCCGTCGCTTGCTCCACCGACTCCGAGGACAAGACTATTGGGGGCCAGTACGAATCAAAGGTATTTTTTTGTCTTAACATAATCAGAGCACCGCAGCCTTCTTCTCCATCTCTCTCTTACACACATGGACACCTCCCACCTCTACATCTCCTCCTCCTGAATTAGTTGGACGAGTTCTGGGTTTTTACCGACGATTATTCCTTTTTTGATGCATGCTGTTCTTTTGTGCAGGAATAGATGAGGCGAAGAAGACCTTTGCTTCAATATTAAGGCTTGGTGAGTATTTGTGGTTTGAGAGAAGGAAGTGGTGAGTATTTGAAGTGATTTTGTGGTTGAATTAGTTGAATGTGTTTCGAATGCGATTGTTTAGCCTAGAATGTGCCCATTGAGTTTGTTGTTTTCGATTGTTTTGGTGTTAGTTGATATCTGTGGAATATATGATTCGGTTTATGCTTAGCTTTGGTTTATGTAATTAGAGAGCAATGCATGTAATTGGATTTCCCCTTTTAATCTGCAATGACATCAGTTATTCATTTTTTTTTTTTTTTCGTTTAGTTCACAAGCCTACTGGGGGTCAATGTTATTCATTTTTTTTTTTTTTCGTTTAGTTCACAAGCCTACTGGGGGTCAATATACTACTGGGGGTCGGTATTCTACTGAGGGTCAGTATACTACTAGGGGTCAGTATGCTACTGAGGGTCAGACCTCCACTAGAATCAGAGCTCCGATGTGCTCTTGCGGCTTCAATGACGCAGAGGTTGAACCAGTTTTGAAAATCACGATAGCCTTGTGGTCTGAAGCCTTCTATCTATTTAGAAGTCAGTTGAGGTTACTTTGGTAATTTTCTCATTAACAGAACAGTTAAAAAAATGGCAGGAAAATGGCCGCATGGGCTTGAACCTTGCCCAAGGTTCAGCTACAGTACCGCAAGGGAATTGGCAAAAAACAGGCCTGCTATTGGTAATAAATGGGCTGAGATTGTAGCTATTGGTAATTTGCTATATTTATTATACACTAATTCTCAGTTAACTATTCATCAGCTTAGTAACAGTTGAGACCGGCACTATAAAATGACGATTTTGCCCTTCCTTTATTGGCTTAATTACAGTGTGCTGTTTGACCTAGCTATAGAACGTGCTGAACTGATAGAACCGATATTTTTTCTCTCTCTTTGTTCTCGGCTGAGCTCTACGCATCTGGAGGTAGTGCAATTGCTAAGTCCTTGGTCATTGAGCACAGTCTTGGATAAAGGGGAGCTTCAGATTGCTGGGAGCTTCGATATTTTGCCGCTTTTTTCCCTTTCTCTACGTTCTATCATTGACAAAGAGTGAAAGAGAGGGAGAGAGTTGCAGATAATAGGTTCTGCATGTCATGATTGTGTGCGTTCTCTTTCAATTTAGGGCTTAGTTGGTGAGCTTTTGTGAAAAGAATTTCTTCAAATTCACTTCGAATCTTTGTATGTGATTGATGTGGGGATTTGCTGATGCAAGGGTTTTGGGTTGTCATATTGGATTTATCATCAACAAGGAGAAGGAAGGTGATTCTGGAGGTTAAGTGGTTAACTCAAGCGAGTGGATCCGATTTAGTTGAGGTTTTCATTGCGCAAGAGATTTTATTACAAATTAGGGTTCATGGGGGGCTTAATCACTTACTAAATTGGGGGTTTTCTTGGGTGATTGAATTTGATTCTCTAATTTCAGAATTTCAATTATGAGTTTGTTGAAAGTTAAATTCAGTTCACTTTGATGTGGTTATGCTTAATTGAACAGTTGGCTAATATGATTGATTGAAATGAAGTTTCCGAATAGAATCGTGGAAATAAAATTTGTTAATATGATTGTGGAAATAAACCCAAATATGGTAATTGAAATGAAGTTTTGTAATATGGTAGTCTCCCTTTTTTTTTTTTTTTTTGGATAATAATATGGTAGTCTCCTTTCTACCCATGTATATCAATACATGTGTTCGATCTCTTTTGGCGAAAAAAAGTGAAATTCTGGCGAATTTTCCATGCACCACCACTTATGGAGGCACAAGTGGCAGTGCACCACCACTCACGATAGTGTCATTATTTTCCGACCATATTCCTGGAGGAGCAAGGAGAATGAGTAACATAGCATCTATTCCATTACATCCAAATCATCATCATTCTATCTTAACAAAATTCCAAATTTCTTTCTTCTAATTCAACCATATCTTTCTTCCATCTTTTCCATATCATCTCTAGAAAAAGTGCAGCATTTCATTTGTATCTCCACATTGTACTTATAGCTGCAGATCCCTGCAAAAGGATGAGGAAGAAAGTAATTTAAAACTTAATACAATAAATGCAGAAATGAAAATAACTTTTGTTCTACAAAGTCGAGCTATGTGAGTGATTCTCCATATATCTGTGTCAAATTGCGTCAATTACAGATACAGCTAATGACCAGTCAAGCACAAACGAGAGAAACACAACAAATAGGAGAGAACTGAAACTTACCTTAAAGCTAACGCGTTCTGATCGGTTTTCTGCAAAATAGGAATTTATTAAACACAATCTTATTCAGAAAAAAAAATTCTTCGAGTGTTTACTACTCTATAGTAAAGGGCTGACTATAGTTCATATAAGTCCAATAATATATATATATATATATATATATATATCATTCTAAATTCTATTAAGATATTAGCAAATAACACCAGGCTATTGTCTGCTACTAATTCAAAAGCTACCTAGCTTTTCCGAAAATACATTAAAAATTCCTGTGGATCATGATGCTTATGTTTTTGGAATCAAGCAGAGATTGAAATATCAGTTTTTCACCAATGTTATTGTCCAGTAGTTACTATTGCATTACTAAGAGGGAAACAGTGAAGGCACAGGTTAGATCAGAAAGAAAAGTCTCTATTTTGAGTTTAACCCCTCACCCATGATGATGACAAACCATTGCCTTGTGTTCCAATAGGTGCCAGCATTGTGGGGTTCTAAGATCCTTTGTCAACATGTCAAATGCCTTGTTCGCCAAGGCAACATCATTCCTAGTAATCGACTTAAAGCTAGTTTCTTTACTTCAAAAGCCATCCACAAGGTGAACTTGAGTCTCAAAGCAATGAAACTTAACCCTGGCAAATCAAACCTATGTTTCCTGAGATATATGCATATGGTGAAGACTCAAAGTCAAGTGACAATTCAGCCCCAACAGATGTATAAAACCCTCTAATTAACTTCAAGTTCAGTGAATAGGTGAAATAAGAAAGGAAACAAAGATACAGGTGAGTCAATTTTAGCATCGCAGCGCAGTTATGCCACTAAGGCATGCAATACCAAACTTTTATGGCATGTAGGAATAACGACCATGCTACAGCATGAAAAATTCAGTTAACCATGGAGTGAAGCTACATTTTTGTATTGAACCATGATTTCTACATATATGTGTGTAGTAATGCATATTTATTCATATGACTCTTTAACTTTTAGGTTTATGTGCTCAAGGCAGGAGTTGGGAATCACTGTATTCCTTGTATCGTTCTTATGGACCATTTTTGACGTTTGTTTCACAATTTTAAAGTCATTGGGCAAAATACTGACATGAATTTTAAAGATTGTTATAAGACATGTCTACCCAATTCGGATCGATGCATATCAGTTGTTAGATCATACAGAGAAGAGATATAACGCATCAATCTTATTCCTCTCATCCATGTGCATTTCAGCCATCCAAATCTAATCAACTAACTATTCTCATTAGAGTTCTCATTAAATGCCACAATACGTTCTTGCTCACAAACATACACGGGCATGATATGTGTGTGTGTGTGTGTGTGTGTTAGACAATTGTCTTATACTGTTATGGATGAGATAATCTGTATTAGTTAAGGCCAAAACTCTTTTGCGTGAATATTTGAACACAAGAAATACCCTCTGTAGAATGGTAAAATGACAAGAGTTGTTCATGAAGTCCATAGATGCTGTAGTTTTCATAATGGCAATATAAAAACTTCTTCTAAAGTCTCTCTGTGTGAGTGAAAATGCTACTTATTTTATAAAGCTGTAACTACCTGTGGTTCTTTCTGCAACTTCCACAATATACCATCCAAGTCTGTGTGCATTCTTAAGCTATCTGAAGGAACATTCTTTAACAAGTATTGTAAAGCTGAGACAACTTGTTCCTGAACACAAACACAAAGATTGAGGTCCATCAGTTCTAGCTGTTGTCTGCAAGTAATTAATTAATTGACATAACAGAAGAAAGAAAGTTTGGATGGTGTTCAAAGTTCATGCAAGAAATAAGACAAGAAGCATGATAAGGATTAATGTATGAAGGTAAAAATAACAAAGAAATACATAATGAATCAGGCAGTTCAGAGTATAAATTAGGGACAGATAAAGAAAACAGTTAAGAATCTTGAGCTTTACTGTTTTAGTGGTCCATTTTTGCAACAAATAAACCTGCAGTGCAGTTATATGACAAAGAAATGTCCACCAAACCAACATTTCCATGTTTGGCTCCTGATATGAACAGAAAAGGCATAATGCCTGCAATGATACTCTGAATGTTCATAACTATAAGGACTTGAATACTTGATGTAATAGATAGACTAGCTATCTGGACCTTTACGATCATTCCAAAAATAATAAGGAGAAAGTAAGAGAACAAGAGAGGTATTGCCTTATCGGGTAAAAATGAGTAATTTCAGGGTTTAAGGTCCTAAAAATAATAATAATAATAATAAAAAAAAAAAAAAAAAAAATAATAATAATAATAATGATGATGATGTGATGATGTGACGACGACGACGACGACGACGACGACGACGACGACGACGACGACGACGAGGACGACGACGACGAGGACGACGACGACGACGACGACGACGACGACCACGACGACGACCACGACCAGCATCAGCTGGAAAAAATAACGTTAACCAGTGGCATATCACAAGAGATTGTATTTTCGGACAACTGGAAATACAAGAACATTTCTGGCTTAACAAGGCATCTTTTGAGAAGCAAAATTTATATTATACCATTCTGGCATTGACAACAATTCACTTGTAAATGCTTAAACTAATGAGTTTGACGTTAAGGTAGAGAACCTATATTATGTTAATGAAATTACATGGTTTTAAGTGATCATATCTACTGCACAACCAATTTGCTGTGAGAACTGTAAATAAGAATAATAAGCAACCTAGTCATTATCTGATGATGAAATACTTGATATGTACTTAAACGATTTTACAATGTACGTTTGTTCATTCCTAAGAACTACATAGCCTGTCAGCTGAAAAAGGCCTAGTTCAGAGATTCTCCAAGTCTGCACACAGAAGGATGGATCTAAAAATAAGAAAACATAAACAGAGTACCGGATGTGTTTCAAGAATGTGATTTAGATAAGGAAAGGTGATCTTTGACAATAAAATTGAGTAGGGAGTCATTTATAACAAAGATGAGACACGACCATGCCGACTGGCTTGAAGGCATGTACGATTAAACATAAGATGACCAAATACTAACTAGCATAAACCACACGAAATTCATGAATCATACATAACCAATCACAATGTAATACCTTGACTGTTGGGTTCCGGTGTTGGTCAAGTGCAGCGTCCAGTGCATAGACAATCTTCAAATGATAGAGAATTTGCATTGTCTGGACCAGATTTGTAGGCTGCTGCATAAAATTAAAAGCTGCCCAACAAACTCGAGGATGAGGATCATTGAATGACTTCAAAATAATGGCAATAACTTGGTCCAAACAGCCTTTCCTCATAACCTGCAGTAATAGAGTGCATTGAGAGATATGAAAGATTTAAGGACCACATCCCAAGTTATCAACAAAAAATTGTAAAACTACAAATGGCTCACGCTGTCAGGTGAAAACCTAGGTTTCTCATTAACCAACCTTAAAACCAACACTCTCAGGCCAGATATGCAAATAGGATTACGAGGTGTGATTTTCCTTTGTCTTTTACTTATACACACAATGTCATTTAACTGAACCATATCAAAAGGAAACAAGTTATATTTTACTGGTGGCTAACTCAGGCAAAGCAAATAAGGTTTTGCTCAATCATAATGCACAGAAAGTGTGCAATAAAGTAGTATATCAGATTTATATTTCTTTGTAAAAAGTCTAAACTTGAATCAAGCACTAGTACCATTTCATCTGAGCACTCCTCGGCAATCACTGCTAGCAAAGAAATCCCTGCATAACGTTCCTTCCACTCGGTAGCCTCCATGTGCCCCAAGAACAATTCAAAACATATAGGAAGTGTTCTTTTTTCACCTAAGGCAGTTGAAAGTTTCCTCAGGAACAAAATTCCAGATTTGTATACATCCATCTTTCCATCATTCTCACCCTGCTCGCTTTCAGTGTTGTACCATGCATTGTCATCCTTTATAGAGAGAAGCAGTTGCATTGAGGTCGTGAGCAGCCTAAAGATTGTTTCATGAGGTAGCTCTCTCATCATAGGTGCCAAATCCGTGGCTTCTGACATTGCGAGCAAGAACTTGTCAACAAACAGTTTCGTTTCATCTGTCACTTTTTTACACTCCAGCACATTAAGCATGTCGAGTACTAGATGGTTAAGGTAAGGCTTCAAGATTTGTGGCTTATCCATGACCAGCATTATTAACTCATTGACAGCCCCACGAGCATATTCTTCTTTCAAGTGACTCAACAAGTTAAACAGTCCCACCATCATTGCTCTCAAAAGGTCATTAAACCAGTTCCGCCCCTTTGAACTCATAAACAAACCTATCAAACTGACCACAGCACCAAATGCAGAAACCTGAATATCAGCATTGGGGGAACTCAACGCTTGTAATATTGCTGAGTGTAAAGGTTCAAGGCTAGGAACTAAAGCTTCACAAACAACCGGACGGAACCCTTTTGGCAAATAAGCCAACACCCATAATGCAGATTGTTGTAACTTCTCATAATCCGATTGAATAGAATTCAACAAAAACTCCATAAGCTCTGGCCACTCATTGCCAGCCTTGGAAATCTCAGAGCCCATTTCAGACACAATGCCACAAAGTAGTCTCAAAGTGGGCATTGAAACTTCCTCTTGAAGACAAACAAGGAAGTGGGATTTCATGTAATTTTGAGCAATTAGTGACAAGGTAGGCCAAAGGTCACAGATTTTGAGATAACGAAGCACAAGCGCAGACCTGGACCTAGTGTCAGAGACAGGGCTACATCTAATAACAAAAAAGAGTTTTTTGAAGAGCAAATGTGGGAAGTGCTTTTTGCAACAATGTAAAAAGGTGTAAGCTTGGGACCTTTGGGGTTCTTGGGAGCCAAACACGTGAGAAAAGAATGCCTCCAATGGCTCAACATCGTTGGAGCTCAGAATTCCGTAGGCTTGTGTTTGCAATTCCTGAGGAAACTCCGACTCCATCATAAGTAGTCTTGTGGGTCTTGAAGAATCAGAACTCTCATGTGGGTTTCTAAGGGATTAAGTGTGACTGTAACATGATTCCATCAATAATCAAAACGAGTGAATTGGGTGAGAAAGACTGAAACTTTTAAGGGCTGACGGCCTAACGAGGGATCGTAGTTTGTATAAACTTTTAAGAGCTCGCAAGACAAAAAGAAAAACAATTCCAAATCCAACTTGCAAGGCGGAGAGAGAGAGAGAGAGAGAGAGAGAGAGAGAGAGTAGGAATCAGCTCCAGGAAAACACTTCCTTCATCATTTTCTTCTCGCTGTAAAATCCCGTAAGGATAACCCCGATCCCAAATTGTTTCTAATATATATTTTTGGAAAAAGAAAAAAAATTGTGACTTTAACAAGGCCAAGTGTTTAATGGAAAACCAATGCTCGGTGGTTCAACTGGTAAGGAGCTTGTTCCCCTTAAATAAGGTCTCGAGTTCGAGCCTTGTGAATGGAGTAGCCAGTATTGGGAGAGCTTTCCCCCTAAATGGGGTCTGACCCGGCTCGAGAGGGATTATTAGTCCTTACCTACGGGTGGGGGATACCTTGGTTTAAGCAAAAAAAAAAAGAAAGTGTTTAATGGAATTTGGAGCCTGTTAGACATCTTTTAGGTGAGGTAGAATTATAAATTTTGCCATTGCTTCCATGCCGTTAACTTCGTATGGGGAACTAGACAAGCTTATGTGGCCGTATGAGAATAGTGGTGTTCATACTGTATGATCAGGGTTTCATAAATCCCCATGTCTCAATGCCAGTGGCCGTTATTTCTTGTAATGCACGAGATCCTAGTTGTATGGTGGTTGATGGAATGACAAAAGCAATTTGTGCTATTTCTTCATCCGTCTGCTGCTTGGGCCAAGTCAAAGGGCTTTCTGAATGTAGTGGTGGAGACTGACTAGGATTTTGTATGATGCTGTTTCAAAATGCTTGTGGCACTAATCGGGAAATCTACCCTCTTATCAGGGATCATGCTCATCAGCAACATTTTCAGCGTGCAAAGAAAGCTAACTATGTGGTGGATTGGCTTGCTTTTGCAAGCTAAAATGAGGATGGAATGTGAAACTTGGGTTCAGCACCCTCCATTCTCAAAAATGATATTCCTGCTCCTCAGGATGATGTTGATAAGAATTGGGAGTGACTGCTTCTGCTGAAGATTCTGGTTGTTTGCTTGTTTTACTGGTGTGCTGCTGCAGTTTCATATGAAGCTTTCATTGCCAAAGGAAAAAAAAAAAAAAGTCATAAATTAAACATATACTGATGTTTTCAAACACCAGATAATGGAACATTTTAAACATAAAAATTTTACTTTTTCTTGAGGTATGTAAGCAATTGGATGGAGCATAATTAGTAAGAACAAATAGCTTTTGCTATTTTAAACTTTGGATTTCAATGAAAGTATTTTAATTCTCAGGTGAAGTCGCGGCCATTCTCGTTGTTATTAGGTCTGAAAGATCTAAGTGGGTCCACTGATGAGCAAATTGAGGCCAAGAAAGGAGGGGAAGCAGAGAAGAGTTCTGTAGCATTGGCATTTGAAAAGTTGAAGTACACTGATATGGGAAAAGGGCAATCTATAGTTTCACAAAGTGCTGGTGAAGTGGAATGTCCTGACGAAGATGATTTACCAGAATCAAGAAAAAGGAGACACCCTTGTAAAGGTTTGCCATCCTATCTCAATTACTTGGTGCAATGTATTCTTAGATTAAAATAGACTTCTGTTGCAGATTCCCCTAGTGTTTTTTACTCTCCGGAAAGAGGAAGAACAAAAATATAACTGCAAACTGAATCCTTTATTAATTTTGCAATGATTAGGAGAAAGATTATTATAACAACCCAACTCAAAAAGTCAAATGATACTTCTCAGGATAGGGGTGTTGTGTGCTGAATGCTATGTTGCAGAAAATCAAGAATCACAATTCAGTTTAGTTTTCAATTTCATATTCTTTTTCTAAAATGCATTCATTATTATGGATCATCCATTATGGATCTGGTTCCTCTAAAGTGAGTTTTTATGAAGTTATGTAAAGTTAGTGTAATGTTCATCCTTCATTTGATCTAATGGCCAGTAAAATAACCATGTTATATACTACTACTCAAACAATTTTTTCTTCCCTAACTGTCCAACTTTATTAATGGCAAAAGAAAGGAAAAAAAAAAAACGCCATGAATCCTTTCAAAATCTGGGAACCCAAACAAATAATAAAGAAAGAACATGCTAAACTCTCTGGTCTCATCTTCTCTCTCTCTCTCTCTCTCTCTCTCTCTCTCTCTCTCTCTCTCTCTCTCTCTCTCTCTATCTCTCTGTTTATCATCCTCTCTGTCATGATGATAAGCTTTTCATTTTTTTATTGCTGATTATGATTTTGATTTCAACCTCCTCCTTTGGTTTGCAACTTTAAATCTTAGGGTTTGATGTTAATTCTGTTTCTTCTCCATGAAAGACTGATGCTGCAATTGCCCCTTCTCAATTGCATATATATGGGTTTAGCAGTTGCACTTTTCTACCCATTTCCTTTACTTTTTTATTTGCATCAGTAGTTTCACCTCTTTGATGATTGGTTCCTAATTAGCCTTAGTATAATTCTCAGTCTCTGGCTTTTGATTTAATCGCTGGTGGACTTTATACATCTATAGGCGTACACTGGATTTTATTCCAATTGTCCTTGAAATGAAAGAATTTTATTTTGTTTGAAAAGGAATAATTCATGATTTGATTTTCTTATATAACAATGGAATAGCATTGAAGCCCAGAATATAGTGTACAGAGAACGAGCGAGCAATACTCACAGAGCAACCATAACAATTAGGCTGATTTAACGTTAGTCGAAAAGAAAATCGTTTAAGTGAGTATTAAGGTCTTTAATCCTGTAAATGACAGTTTGGGAAGAAAAAATTGTATGAGTTGTATTTAGTGACGAGATTATTTTACTAGCCGTTAGATCATATGAAAGATGAGGATTACACTAACTTTACATAACTTTACAGAAACTCACTTTAGAGGAGTCGGATCCATATCGGATTTCTGTTAGCTGTGTATGTGAACATTTCCACCCGTATGGTGCAAACAGTATATCCATTAGATGCAGGTCAGTATGAGCTGAGCAGAACTAGACTCTAGACATGATCTAGTTTCTCCATGTTTGTATAAGACTGCGTAGAAATCTTGCAAAAAGAATTTCGTAACCATTTTCTCCATAGATATCTCTAAACATGTGGGTACACCAAACATGAAATCTGATTGATGTCAGTTTACCAACCAAGGTTCACACACTAGCAGTATACAAAGTAACAGGAAACTGTGTGATTATAGTTTATCCACTGGTTCTACATATTAATGTTCTATAGTTCATCAACTTAAGTTAATTTTCAGAGGCGTTACATACTACGAAGAAAAAAAAGAAAAACAATTCTGCCTTTTTTGGGGTTACATGTGTTTCTGCACTATTTGATTTTAAGAAGGGTGGACAATCCCTTGCCACCTTAATTTCTAAATCATCATCAAAGCTCTTTGGCCGAAAAAGAGCATATAGAATATTATCAGCAAACATTTATCTTCTTATAGTTTAGTAAACAAGTTATTACATAAACTAGCAAGATCGTAGACAAGATAATGTATGTAAACAAAACCATAAGCTTTATTTTTATGTCCTTTTGGGTGACCTTTCACTACTTGTTATTTTCCTCTATTTTTATGAAATGATATTGGGGAGGGAGGGAATTATACTTGGGACCTCAAATGTCAGGGTAAATTATTCTAAGCCCCCATGTTGTTATCCCTTGAAGGATGCACAAGTATAAAGGCTATTCCAGGGTCAGGATATGCGGTGTTCTATAGAGTCTTATATTGCAAAAAATTCAAGAATCATCACTTTTTAATTCTTTGCTATAGAATATAATTATTTTCTTGGAATAAAGTATGGGTCCTTATGCTGTTAAGAATTTGGTTTTTCAACTCGTCAGTGGAACAAACAAGCTCGAACAAGAGGGATTGTAGTGTAATTGGTTTTCCATGTCTTTAGGTGGCAAGTCTTATGCCTTTCAGTGCACTAATTGTCAAACAAGATGATCTATAATTTTCCTTTCAGTGGTGGTGTTCTTAAGCTCTGTAATCTGGAGTACTCGGTATGTCCTTGCATGAAAAAGCAGCAGGATGACTAAACCCTTGATAATTGAACCTGTCAACCAGAATGAGTTGTGTCTGCTTACTATATGTGATCATGTCATTAGCAGATATTAGCACTTGGATATTGTAAGAAGCACTTTAAATAGACTGAAGTAGAGAGTGCATGGAACATTATTGTGCTTTTCTTTATTCTCATGAACACAGTTGCATAAGTTTGTCAAGAAATTGCTAGGAAGTTTTAGGCTAATAAGAGAGCTCATAAAAGTGTGTTAGAATTGCGTCTGCTTACTATCTATGGTATGTTCTTAGCAGAAATTAGTACTTGATTTTGTGAACAACAAATAGAATTAGTAGAGTGCATGCAACATTGTCACACTTTTGGTTATTCTATTGAATACACTGTCACACGGTATTAGACTGATGAGAGAACTTAAGAGTAGTGTATTAGAATCTAGATAAAGTACAAACACGTACAAAATATGGACAAATGAGTTGGAAGACATCATGTTTCAATTGTGGGCTGCATACTTCTACTTAGCGTGCGCACCACAATATGCATCACAGCAAACAACCAAACTTCTAGCACTTCGATGTTATAAGCTTCTTGTATATGATAAACTCAAGCAACCTACCTTTCTCTTACAGTTTTACTCCACTCAATTCTTTTGTCTTTGGTTTATAATTCTGACTTATCTACCCGTCCTGCTCTTTCAAATGTCAACTATTTAGATGGGGATGACAAACACACTGCGACAAAGTATTTTGCAGTTTTTGGAGGTTATCAAGAATGCAAGAATTGCTCCTCAAAACCGTTCCCAGAATGCTGATTCTGAAACTGCAGTTTTATGCTTTGCAGCAACTGTTTTGCACAACTTTTTTCAGGGACTTCCCTTGTAATTTCTGGCCAACAGGTTAATGAAACTTAGTCCTCTGCATTAGTACTTCATGATCCATGGCTTTATTGCTCCCTTTAGGCTCCTATTTCTCTTGAATCACTCCACAAACTACCTAAAAAGAAAACAAAGTTAAAACTGACTTTTTGAAGGAAATAGCTAAGAAAAGTGTAAAGGTTTGCACATTATATTTGTCACATTTTATGCTCCTATCATTACTAGACAGGATAGGGCCATAGTGATTTGGCCGACAGATAATAAACTGTAAGCTAAAGATGGAACAATAAGAATAGTATCTAAGGTCACGGAAGGTGATAAAATTACAGAACCCTCTCCAGTGACTGGAGAAGGACTACCATCTAGTAGAGATAATAGCTTGAGTGGAGGGTTTGATGGATTGGAGTTGATTTGGGTCATTAGTCATATGATCTGATACACCTGTATCAATTATCCATGTAGAATTACTAGCACTGGCATTAACATTGAGAGACTGACCAAGGTTACCTGTTTGAGTCACATTTGCTTGTGGCAGTGAGCAGGTACCTGTTTCTTGAGATGTTTTTGTAGTTGCAACTGTAGCTTTGCCTCCAATATTCTTCTGAGGCCTCTTGGTGAAATCCCACCATTCTGGATAACCCATAATTTCATAACACTTCCACTTAGAATGACCAGCATCCCCACAATGTTGACACACCAAACCTCCAGGTCGGATGGAAGAGCTATTCCGAGGCCGAAAACTTTGTTAAGAAGCTCCAGGTTTTGTCTGTGAGAATCCAGGAGGTGGGCCTTATCTAGGACGATTTGCCATTGCGGCGGAGCCCTCCAGGTTAAGTCTATTGACAGCCATAACTATACTTTCTGCATTCATTGAAGAATTTTCCATAGTCTTCTTTTGTTGCTCCACCATACGCACATAAGCATAACTACTCTCAAGATCCAGTTTTGTTTCCTTCCTCAAAATTACTCCACGCACCTGGTCAAAGTCTGAATCAAGACCACTTAAGAAGATATGAACCCGAAGTCTCTTCAGAGAGATGCTGAGCTGAGTAACTCCTTCCACCGTGTCTTCTTGAGTTGTGCTCCTGTGATCAATTTCTTGAAAAATAGCAATCAATTCATTATAATATGTAGAGAGAGGTCTAACATTCTGCAGAGTAGTGAATGATTTCCAGTTCAATTCAAAAATTCAAGTCTCATTAGACCCATCATAAAAGGTCTTGGAAACAGCTTCCCAGATTTCCTGAGCGGTGCCAAAACGAATGAATCTCTGCATCAGTGATTGAATCATTGAATCAATAAGCCAACTTTTGACTTTGTGGTTGTCAGTTACCCACGTATCATAGTTGGGATCTCTAGGTGCTAGTTTAACTGTTGTGCCGGTAAGATAGTCGGCTTTGTTCCGCACACCAATACGCATCTCTGTGACTTGAGACCAAAGAGAATAATTGGTTTCATCCAGGATGACTCCAGTAGGGAATGGTGAATTGTCACTGTGATACTAAACATGAAAAATTGGTAGAGGTTGGACTAAGATGACGATGCAAATGATGACGATGGAGGTGGAAGATTCGTTGCGGGTTCCCGTCGGCATCCACGGCTGAATAAGCTTTGGATGTGTAAGGATTTCACTTCAATTCTGTTTTAGAACTGTTTTGGTGTTTTGGTTGTTTGTGTTTGCTGCAAAATGAGATGGAAATTTGATATTCGGGATTCGGTATTCAGAATTCGGAAGTTGGGATTCAAGGATTGGAAGGTAGGAGAGCATTGTCCTATGATTTAGGATCGAACAGCTTTGATACCATATCAGAACTAGTGAATAATTTGGTGATACTCTATTCTTCTCTATGAGGAGGAATATATACAATTACATTGTGTGTACAATAAGAAAGGCAATGAATACTGCTTACAATAGGAAACTAAATCCTAATTGATTACAAAATATTTACAGGAATGTTTACAGCTCATTCCAACACTGAAAAGTTGCTGCTAATTTGCCTTAAAGAACCTAATCCAATTCCTCCTCTTAACCTTGCTGTTGCTGTTGCTAATCCCGGTTGAATCATCTCTTTTGTCCCTGATTTTTCTTTTGCTGTGATAGGTTTTTCTTTTCAGTGCAACCTTGCTAGGGTTTTTGTTACTCTAGCTAATTCCCTTTTCTTATTAGTATTATATTATCTCTGGTCAGCCAAAACCCTAGTCAAGGTTGGAAAAGGGATTTTACTTTTACTTGTCCATCGCAATTTTCAGAGTTCACTGGATTTAAAGATTTTCTTGCCCTTTTTTTTAGAACAAAATAGAGAAAATCTCCATTTACCCAAAATTGAGCTTCATTTACCCCACTTACCCAAGCATCTTATAAGATTTCCCACTTACCCAACAAATTACATATTTTTTGCCCTAATACCCAATTAAGTATTTTTTTTAAATTATTTTTATGTATATTATTGAGACAATTTTGCCCTCCCTCCCATTGTCACTTAGAGAGAAGTCAACGGAGACTTGACTGGAGTCTGGTTAATGCTCGCTGGATTTCGATCACATGTCGTCGGAATCAGGTCACCGGTTGTCGGAGTCCCATCACCGCCGCCGGAGTTCGGTCACTGGTCGCTGAAGTCCCGTCACCGGTGGCCGGAATCCGATCACAAGTCGCCGAAAGTTTTCAAAAAGCTCATCGGAGATCTCATAGGTCACAGGAGCATATTAGTGTTCCCCAATAATATAATTACTGCCCCACAGTAACCCCTAATAATAGGATTATTGCCTCCCAGTAATATGATTATTGTCCCCCAATAGAAACATTACTGACCCCTAATAATATGATTATTGCTCCCCAATAGAAACATTACTGCCCCCAAGAATAAGTGTATTGCCCCAATAAAATGATTATTGCCTCCCAATAATTGGTTAATCCAACTATTCTGATCATCAACTTAAGGGAAAAACAACTTGAAACAAAATCCAAAAACCCAAAATATCACCCACCAAAAAAAATGTAAAAAATTGTAGACCTTACGTGTTAGAGCTTTCCACACGGAACATTGCACAAATACTCAAGACAGAGAGAATGACCCCGAGAATCAATTTCCACAAATTCTTGCTTACTAAATTGCCAACGGCACTCTCTTTGAGCCCTTTAAGCTTTCTTTGACCTTTGATTCAAAAACCCCATTTCTGAGGTGGGTGAAGCTTCATGGGGTCGAACCCATCTCAATCTCTTTCTTCATCAATCCAATGGTCCAGTTCGTTCACTTCGTTCCACGTCACCACTTGTTCGATCAATTGATCATCATCATCACTGTCTATAATGCAATAGAGAAAGCTTGCAGCTCTGTGAAGAAGAGAAGGGACTTAATTGGCTTCGTTCACTGAACCCTCGTCGACGTCGTAGAGTTCGAGTCCTTGAACAATTCGAATATATAGAGACTTGAAGGCGACACCGAGTCGAGTTGGACTAACTACACCTCCACGTGTTTCAGCATCGAAACGGCGAAGAGTTAAGACAATCCTGCTTTGATTAGGGTCGAATCCTTTTTCGGACTAGTTAATTTCAACAATTCAGGCAACACTCTGTCCCGCTCGGTGCTCACGGCGATCGATTCCAGAACCCTAGCAGAGGTTATTCGAGTCTCGGCACTTCTATAATAATGTCTTTCCAGATCATTAACAAGTGTCATACTAAGGAGGAACAAAAGATGGTGGCTCGGCAGAATGAAACCAACACCAACCAAACCAAAACCTAATCATATCAGACATGTAAAGTTAACCAAACTCAACAAAATAATGCAAATATAAAATATGATCTTCAAGACCAGCTTGAAATACCTCAACCACATAACCTAATCTACATCTACTTTAAGTTTAATTATCCAAAATAAAATGCAACAATTCCATCAATAATTGCCATAATTGAAACTCCAAAGCTTACTGAAGGAGTGATCTGATACTCTGCCTCTACAGCAACTTGAATGCCCAATCCTGTAGCAATTTTGGCAACACAAATTTTAAATTCCACAAATTAGAAACCCTAAATCAACACTAATTTCAATCAATTCGAAATAAACAAAAAGAAGATTCAACTTACAGGTAGATGAAGCTAAAGTGGTTGCGATCTAGTGATGAGGAAGATGGTGCCGATGAATCTCAGGCAGTTGAGAGCTCTTTGCGCTCTCGATCTCGTCCTTTGAAGCTTCGTCTTCAACCTCCTCACCTAGCATCGCCGGACCGTCAGGTTGCCGGAACTGGACGACGCGGCGATGGGTTTGTCGTTTGGATTCCAAGATCTGAGGCCGAACTACTCCAGCTCGTCTCCGTTCGGGTCAGCTCCTGCTGAGAACGGTAATAGAGAACGGAATCGATGACGGAGTTGTCGCATCCGACAGTCCTGTGCTACCGGAGCCGAGCGAGATGGTGAGGAAGGATGCTGTCAGAGCTGAACGAGATCCTAAGGAAGGGTTCTCGCCGAGAGAGAGAGAGAGAGAGAGAGAGAGAGAATGATTTTCTTTTTTTGCAATAGAGAGTGAATGATGCAGTTAGTTTTCTTTTATGAAGGACAAAACGGTCAGAAAAAAATAATTTGAGGATGCAAGTGGCCTTATATGTACAAGAAAAATTAAGTGACCTTATGACTAATTAAAGTTTCAAAATGACACTTATGAGAATTTTCTATAAATTCTTTTGCATATTAATATTGATTGTAAATTACTTTTGAGTTTTAAACATATACATAAAAATACAAGAAACCGGATAAACATCAGAAAACACAATATTAAACCAAACAAATCAGATAACATAAAAGAGATTTTTGTACATATCAAGACACGTTCACTCTCTTACAAGTTACAAGGCCTTGCCACTAAGTTAAGGTACAATATAGAACCGTCTAAACTAAGACATGAGAAATACTGAGCGTCGAAGTAGTTATAATTACATAAAGCCAAAAGTAGTCTCTCACAAATTCACATTATGACGGGTTCATTTCTGAACCTTAGAGACATTCCTGCCTGCAAATCAATCAAAAACCAGACAAATAAGTTAATGTCACATAAGAATCCTCAATACGGAAATGAAAATCAGTTGAATGGACAAAAGATGAAAACAAAAATAGACTACACAGAGAAGCTAGGCCAGTTCATTGATTAAAGAAGAAACTTGCAACAATTTTCATATAAGCAACTTTTGCTGCACATACTTGTATCCCCAACCTAAATTCAAAATACTTGGTTCAGCAACCCTCTCTACACCTTTCAAATGTGTCCACAGTGATGGTGTAAAAGACTAAAATAATAACATTGGACCTAACCAAAAAAACCATGAATTTAGAATTCATATCAACTGATCTAACTCAAATATCGAGATCAACCTTGCTTAATAGCTATCTAAAATACTTAATAGCTATCTAATACACAACTACGCATTACAAGTTGTTCTTATATAAGAGCAATGGTTTTGATAGGGAGGGGATATAAGCAAAGACTAATAACTGGTTCAGAACGTAGCAAGCCTATTGTGAAGTAGTCTTTCAAAAACTTGAAAAAGTGATGTTCCTACTAGGCTAAGAAAAAGTGAAAAACACATAAGACCAACAAACAAGAGTTCAATTTTCATACCCATAACTTCCTACCATCCTGGCTCCCCATCGTCTCTTTCTAATATCCTTTTCCAATTTCCAATCAACAACCGGTAGATCTATAGGAGACACCGACAGCCAGCTTTTCTCCATATTTTTTATAGAAGCTAAATAAATAAATAAGGAAGAAGTTCTTAACTTCTTTTTTTACTGATCTGACCATTGTAAATTAGTCTTTCAGAAACATGAAAAAAGTGATACTCCTACAAGACTAAACAGCACAGAAGACCAACAAACAAGAGTTCAATTTTCATACCCATAACTTGTTACCATCCTTGCTACCTTTCCGGCACAAAACCGAAAGAATAACAGGAAGAAAAAGATTTGTATTGGAATTTCTAAGCAACTTACATAGTTATATTATTCCACAAACCAACCTAAATTCAAAATACTTGATGATGACAAAAAAGAATACAGGACAACAAGAAGGCATTAATTTTGATGAATATAGAGATTAAAAAAAAGAAACTAATTATAGGTTAAATGGGGAAATCTGCAGAACAACAGCCCAGCGCAAAGCATAATGTACATCCAAACAAACTAGAGAATCAATATGATTTCGGAATCCTGTTAGCGTCTCTAATTAATAAAGGAACATATCGATCACAAAATTCAGAGATACACATCAAAGAAAATAAATCTGGAAAAAAGGAAAATCACTTTTCTAACCAACCTCTTTTTCTCATCTGCTCCGTGCAAGATTCCAGTATGATCTCGTTGCTACGTTTCCAGTCTTTTAGCATGTCTTCAGCGATAGGTGTGACCTTTGCAAAGTATCCAACAAGCAGGACTCCCAAAACGGGGTTTATGAGAGCATAGAACACCTCCGACGATACCATGATTTGGCGAGAATTGGGATTTTTCTGGATCTGATTTTAGGGTTCGCTAGATATGCCTTTATATACTTGGACATAAGGTGTTGGGTTGGGCCCTTTTTACATGTGTTGGGCCCGTTCAAATAGTTTTTATATTCAAGTCATATATATCTATACCATTATTAAGATAAGAGAGTTTGTCAACCAAAACAGAATTTTTTACCAAAATATCCTTAAAATATTAAAAAGCATTTCAACTGAAATATTTGAGAAGGAAAAAAAGACCAATTCACAAGATAAAATAAAAATAAAAGAAATTTTACAAAAAAATAAAAAATAACAAAGATGAAGCAATTTTCTCTATATTCTATTAAATAACTGCCCACGTAATTATACATATCCATAAAGTGTACTTGGCGTCTAGTATATATGAATGAAGGCATTGCAATGTTTTGGTCTCATAGTGAGAGATATGGATTCCTGTAAATGGTATGATTACTGCCAGTATTGATTTCTTCATTTTCTTGAGTCCTTGGTGAAAAGCTTAACAAGGATCAAACATGCCGTTTTCTTTTCCTAATGCAATTTATGATTGTAATTACTATCTTCTCTTTAAAGAAGAACAAATATATGCATAGAGGTTTTGCCGTCCCTTTATATGAATGGACTGCACTAAACTAAATATATATAGTATATGCATATTTATACATCTGCCTTTTCTTAACTTTTATGCACTGCACTCCCTCTAACTTATTATGCATAGCGCGCACGCGCGCACACACACATATATATAATTTAGTCTTGCTAGTATATATGTGTTTCTAGTTGTCGAAGCCAACCATTATCTTAAGACTGATAACTATTGAGGCTTAAAATCACACATGTGACCATTCTCTAGGAATTAGGTTTCTTCGAAGTGTGTACATAGCAAGAATCATTTTGATTCACCATTATAGGAATGCTTCTAAGTATTTTGTCTGATTTCTAAAACAGGGTGGTGCAACTATGATGTTTGTAGATGAAGAAGGTGAGGTTACCCGACTAAATACTTGGGGAATAGTGAAGGACTTTGGAGAGGATCCTCTCTTGAGCAAATTAAATACATGAGCTTTTCATAATAAGCTGCCACGTGTCCAAATACACATCTAATGGCTCTAATCTTTTGTTGCACTTATTTCATTTTTTGCAGCTTAATCCAACAATCAAAACATTCTCATGGCGGAACGAAGTAGAAGGCTCTATGGGCTCAAGCCTAGACAACATTTTGGGCCAAAAACCCTTGAGTACATATATATATATATATATATATATATATATATATCTACCTTTAGCCCATACCAGCCCAAAGAAAAAAAAATTATATGCTTGATTCTCGTGTATTCCCAGCTCCCTGTCTCCCACAGCAGCTCACAGCCTCACTGTCTCTAGTGTTTTGATGGAGGTTATTGACTTATCGATTGAAATTAACAAGGTGTGAAGCTCTATCAATCTCCCCTGTTTTGAATTTTTGATACATCTCTATTCTTCACTTCTTCTTCCTGATCTGTTTTACCCAATGGGCTTTCCTCAAAGAAATCCCAGATCTCCTCTTGCCGATTCTATTTGCTACCACTGGTTCTGAGTTGGGCTTGTGTGTATAAGTTGAGGTTTTGGGGGGGGGGAGGGAGGGAGGGAGGGGGGGGGGGGGGGGGGGCAGAGAGAGAGAGAGATTCCATGTTAGCTGAGGATCTTGATTCTTGATCATGGTCGATCACTCGATCAGTCGGTGGATAGCCGCCTCATAGGCTATGATGATTCATGAATCATGATTGTATATTTGTATTTTTACTTTCTTAGTTAGAATTACCGACTGAAGTAGTGATGTCTCTGATGATAATTAGCTGAGGATCTTGATCATGGTCGGTGGATAGCCTATGAGGCTATGATGATTCATGATTGTATTTTTAGTTAGAATTACCGACTGATGTCTTTGATGACAAATTACTAGCTAAAAAAAAGAAAAAAAAAGAAAGTAACAACAAGTGAATGAGCTTTTGTTGGGTTTTGGGATTTCTTGATGCTTTCTTTGGCTTCTGATTTCTCTATATTGATAATGATTCTTTGATTGCTGAGGTTGAAGTGAGTGGGTCTCGGAGGGTACGATTTAGTTAGTTTTTTGTTGTTTTACAACAAATGTATGCTTGTAGTTTTTAATTTATGGAATTTGGTTTTATGTCCCCTCCGTTGTATGTTTTGATATATCCAAAATAATAAAGGCGTGAGGATGAGCCTCCTACTGAGTTCTAAATCTCAAAAAAAAATTATTGTACACTTCTAATTAGCCTAGACAACAATTCGATCCTGGATCCACCACTGATTCTCTCTTCTTCTTCTTCTTCTTCAACTTCGTATTCCATTTTGTGGTTCAATTAACTGCAGTTCTCCACCTGATCCATTATCTCCACTTAACCTCTCTCTTTGTTCATGATCATTCTGATTTTTTTTTTTTTTGGCTTCCTTGCTCTCTTCACTTTCATACAAACCCAAAAAATAACAATCCAAAATTGAAATCCTTGGCATTCAATCTTAGCAAAATCAAATCTAAACGAAAACCAAATCTTAGGTTTTACCCTTGGCATTCTCTCTTCTCTTCCTATCCAAGTACCCATACCAAATTAAGGCCGTGGGTTATAAAAATTGAATCTTTTGAAGTTCATCCTTCGAGACCTGGGTTATCTGGGTTCTCTACTTTGTTTTTGATTTGATTCTCCAAGCGACTGTGAATGGGAAGTTGAAGCCGGATGAAGACGAGAGAGAGCGGTGGATTGCAAAACAACAAATCTCAAGTTGTTTTAAATGCCAAGAAAGCCTACTAATCAATCAATTGCAAAGCATAAACACAAAAAAATTGGTTTAATGAGTCATTCAAGTTGAGGAAAGGGAGAAAGAGTATTTGACTATTATCTGTAAGAAATCAAAACATTTTGGAGCTAAAGATGCGGTCTTTAAGTAAAAGAAGCAAACTTTGGGAGAAATTTTTGTTGCTGGGAAATTGCATTCATTGTGAGTATATCTTTTATTACAACTTTCCAATCAGTAATCAAGTATTAGACAATGGAATATTAGAGAGAAGAAACATAAATTGAAATCAACAATTGAATCACAGCCCCAAATTCTACCCATCAATTGAATCCCAACCCAACTCATCCACTGAATCTTAATCCCAAAGTGAACATGAAAGATTGCTGGACCTTAAATTGACAGGAAATAAGAGGGTGAAGAGGAAGAAGAAAGAACTGTTTAGAGCGGGAGATGATAGCTTAGATGTGGCAAAATAGAGATTTAAAAGAGAGAGAGGTTTTGTCATAAGAAGATTTCATCTGATAAAGAGTGAAGAAGAACAGAAGAGAGAGAAAGGGAAGGAAAAGAAGAACGTGCAGTGAAGGAAAGGGAAATCAGAAGAGAGAGGAAGGAAAGAAGTGACCAAAGGAAAAGAAGAATCATAGACTGTTGGATTTGATAAATCCACGTGTCGTCATCTGCTTCAAAGCTCAGGTAGCTCAGGTGTTTAATTTGCTCAGGAGAGGATCCTCTCCCGAAGGACTTACCCGTGGATGGAGAGGATTTTCGATTGACCATGAGTTGGTGGATGGGGATGCGCGCGTTGGTATTTCAATTAATCAAGCCTAGACATTCTAGGTGATTACTTTAAAATCAATTTTAAGGACCCAGGGGATAAATGAGAAACTTTTAAAACCCAAGACCTGGGAATTGGTATTTTAGCTTAGAATAGACCAAGAAGTACTTACTTAACCATAATTAAGAACTACTTACAAGTTTCTTGATTTGGTTCAAATGTAAGAGGAATCTCTAGGGAATGGTGCAAATAAATATACTATCTTCCGTAGATACAAATGATTCCAACTAGATAAGTACCTTATTCTTCTTTCTTTTCCAAGTCTATACGTACATTCTATTTTTAATACACTGTTTTTGCATTATCATTACAGGTGTACATCATAATGGTGGAAAGCTCTTCAAGAGTTCAACTACCTCTTAACTCATGAGTTAGGTTGGTTGAGGTCATATTTTTTGCATTTTTCAGTATGTACATTGATAATTAAATCTCAATCTTTGATTTTTTTTTTTTCTGTCACTGCTCAAAGCATTAAAATGAGTCAAAATTATCCCACTTACCCCAACAACAGATTTTTATTCCCACTAATCCAATTTAACATAAAAAGATAATTTTATCCACAGCCAAAATAAATAATTACATCAAAGACTCATTCCTTATATCTACACTCTCTCTCTCTCGCCGTCCCCGCACGATAACACCAACTTCAATCGCTGATTGCCTTCTTCGACTATCGCAGATCTAGACTCCTCAAGGTAGTCGAGCTCAACCTTGTTGTGATCGGCGTCGTGGCCAGAGCATCGCCAGCCCCCAAATCCAGCAACAAAACAAGCATCAAAGAAGGAGGAAGAGGAGGAAGCATCTACGATCACCTCCGGCAATATGGCTTACCCATCAGCCTTCTCCCTAAAGGCATCATGGAATATTCCCTCAACGATTCTATTGGCGAATTCCAGGTGTTTCTGCCCCAGCCTTGCCTCACCAAGTTCAAAAATCTGGTCCGGTATGATTTCAATGTCTCCAGGACTCACAATTTTGGAGAATCGCATCCGGCATCTCCGCTCAGGATCTCTTCCTTTGGTTTCCGGTGAAAGGTATCCGAGTCGATGTGCCCATCTCTGGCCTCATTTACTTGATATCGGCGTTGTCGATAAGCAGTTCTCTTTGTCCCTCAGTGTTTTACGATGACGAAGAAGTTAGGGTTCTCGCCTGTAACCTTGGAATAAGGAAGAAGAAGCAGATTGGGTGCCCAGAGCATTTTTTTAGGTGCCCAAATCAATTTTTTGTTTTTTTTTGTTTTAAGTAATGGGAGAAAAGGAAAGAAAAAAAAAAAAGTTTTGAACGTCTATTGGGGGTAATAAACGTCTATTGGAGGGCAATAGACGTTTTGAATTGATGTAATCTCCTCGTTTTTCTTTCTTCAATCAAATTTTTATTTGTCTAATTTTAAGAAGATTAATTCTCATTTCAATGACCGAAAGTTCTATTGGGGGGGCAATAGACATCTATTGGAGGGCAATAGACTATCTGTTGCCTCTCAATTGGGGGGTAATAGACGTCCATTGAGGGGTGATAGACGTCTATTAGAGGGCAATAGATGTCTATTGGGGGCAATAAACCTTTTTGGCGACCTATGAGATCTCCGACGACCTCCTTGAGAACCACTGGGGAGGTTTTCAGAAAAGTCCGGTGGGCGGCACCGATGACCTGATTCCGGGGTAAGTTTGCCTGATTCCGACGACCAGTGACTGGAATTCGGCGACCGGTGACCGGGTTCCGGCGAAGTCTCTTATAGTTTTTCTCTCTTTCATTCTCTCTCTCTCTCTCTCTCTCTCTCTAAGTAATAAAGGGGTGAGAGTAAAATTGTCTTAAAAAAAAAAAACTTAGTGGGGTATTAGGGAAGACTTCCTTATAGTGTTTTGGGTAAGGGGAAATTAAAAGAACTTAATGGGGCAAGGGAGAAAAAAATCCCTAGAAATGGGGTAAATTGACAAAAACCCTAAGATAAACATGTAAAAGTTTTCTGTAAAGCAAAACCAATCAAGCAATCTCACATAAGCAACATAGATATCACAACTATAGGAATCGCAACTTTTATTCAAACATAGAGATGGGCTTTAAACTTTTCCCTTAATGTTTTGCCCTTAATGTTATATGTTAACTAATTACATAGTTTACAAAATCAAACCAAGCAAACTTAAAGAAGTTCATAAGGAAAAATGTAAAATTACACCGTGAAGGGGATGAGATGAACACTTGAGACATTGAACTTTGAAGATCTTGAAAGCAAGTGTCCTCAAGACTACAGCACAAGGTGGATGATGGCTAGGCAAGATGATGCTCACAGCTCATTCTCCTTCTCCTCCACCTCCTTGGCTTGAAGACGTAGAACTAAGAACTAGAGAATGGAGAGAGTTTTTTCTGAAGTTGAAAAGAATGAATCAATGAGGCTTGTAGGGTGAATCTATATATAGGAGACGTCTAGGTCTTCTGGATCTTTCTTTTAACTTCTAGGAATTATTTAATTGATCCACACAACATTAGCCAATCAGATAATCACGTCATCCTTCCTGTGTCATCCAACCAATGGGAAGCCTCCAAAATAACACCTTGATTTAAGGGAGATTATTTTTGCTGAAATTCCATGGATCTTTTTTATTTTTATCTCTTCAATTTAGGCCAAGAATGAAATGTGGGCTTCAAGGAATGTATGTGGACCTGTTTTCAACCTTTCTACATATTTCAATCCCTTGAAATTCTCCTTCATTATCTGTAGAAGTCTTCCTTTGGCCGCAATCATGTCTAGATGCATTTAGAATTTAATTGAGATGTCATTATCAAGATATATACTTGAAGTTTGGCCAAAATTAGTCTATGTCTAATACGGACTCCAAATTTAATTTTTAACCATCTTTTGTTGTTAAAAATGACTCCCAATCCATATCACCTTTGTAGAGGACGTTCTGAGCTTGTTCTTCGGCTCTCCTAGTCCACCCAGATATCTTATTGTCATCAGGACTCCTAGTCTAATGAGGACTCTTCACATGAAATGTTCTTGAACCTTCCGGAATCTTCTTTTGCTTTCCTAGTTCAACTGGGACTCCTTGTGTCATTAGGATTCCTTTTCCTGACAGGAGTAGGTTTCCTAGTCCAACTTCCAACTAGGACTCTGCATTTTTCGCTATTTTTCTTCATTTCTCCGAACATATTTCCTAGTTTATCCAGGATTCCTACTTTGACTGGGTTTCGTAGTCAGACCAGGATTTCTTGGTTGGATAAGGATTTTCTGGCTGGACCAGGAATTTTTTTTTTTCTTCATTTCAATTCATTTCTGCATCCTTGTGCCTTGCCTTTATCGTTTCCAACATCTCGTTTGCTTCTCATATGCATTTAGGCTCATTTCCTCTTCATTTGCTCCAGTGCACCTAAAAATAGAAACTTTATTAAAACTGATTTATTTAAGGAAATAACTAAGTAAAATATGAGGAAATAACTATTAAAACATCGCATTAAAATGCTCCTATCATTGCCAACTCTATTGATATTTTATCAGTCTCCTAGTTTTGCTTTGCTATGAGAGTGAGATAGGTTTATGGGGGATTATGGCCGCAATTAGTAAGAAGGAAGATTCATAGAAGAGTAGTTAAATTTTGAACACTAAGCTAGGTCTAATAATTGATGCAAAGGCTTTAGTGAGTTTGTGTTGAAGTCTAGCTGAGCAGTGGGTTTGTGTCAGGAGTCATGAGGTCCCTGTGAATGATTGCAAGGATATGAATTTAGTTGCTAGTCTGTTTAATAAATTTTATATATATATATATATATATATATATATATATGCTTTGTTGCTAGTAACTCACAGTTTTTTTTTTTTTAACTATAATTGCATTGTCCTTTGCTGTTACTCTTTTCTTATGCCAGTGCTGCATTTGTTCTTGTAATTTAAATAAAATTGCCAAACTAGAAGCACTTCAGATTTTCTTTCCATTTATATCCTGGAGCTCGTAGTTCGATTTATGTGTTTTAGTCTATCATTGGCCGATTTGCTATTATTAGGGACCTGTAGATTATATTGTTACATGTCTAATAAATGATACATGTTTACTCTATGTCTACAACTCAATATTTTAGAGACAATCTGTTGCGGTGGTTGCAGACAAATATACAAGTTGCACATATATAATCTCTTTTAAGTTAACATTTTTATAATTAGAAGTGTTTGTCTTTCAAAATTGATGGTCATGCATTCATAAGCTTACGAGAATTCAAGCTATTGTGACCATTAGCTTTATTGTTCGTATTTAAAAGACCTTACTCACAAAATCTATAACTTAGAAGTTGATTAGAAAGTAGATTGTTTTATGTGCATGACAAGTTTAGAGATGGTGGTGTTACTGAGAATAAGATAAAAGTTGCAAAAATAGCAAGGTAACTTCTACACACTGGTGCTAATAGACAAAGGAGCTAAAAGTTGTTGATTAATAATCATATTGTTGTATGTGTATTAGCTTGAGATTTGAAGAACGTACCTACTATCTAATAACATCATTATCAATACATATCAGTATTGATTCATGAAAGTATTTGTTCTCTTCAGTTGAATTTGCTCAATATCCAATTACCTTCTTTGATAATTTTTGGTTCTTGCATACTCTCAATTGCCATTAGCATAGTGGGAGATCTAACACTTTCAGTGCCTGAAAGTTTTGATGTAGCTAATATAGTAAGTAGAAAAGAAAATGTTACAATTGAGAGTTAAGTTCATACTTACATTCATTGTGTTTCATGTTGGGAGTTAAGTTCATACTTGCATTCATTGTGTTTCATGTCTAACTTTTGAATCATTTACTTTATACAGTGCAAGTGTCTTTGGTATCTCAGCGGAGTCAATGCAGTTGTCTTCTGTTTCACAAGGACCAATTGAAGTTTCAAAGGGAGAAGGCCGAGAAGGATAGATCTAGATTTAAGGTTCGGGCCGGGTGGGCAAAGTATGTTTGTCCAACTTCAAGATAACTAGTGGTAGATATCTTCTTTTAGACATGCATCATCCATAACGCAGATTAGTATAATTGCTCTAGATAGTAGTTTTTTGCCTTAGGATTAGTATAGTTATTGATGTATGTACTTTGGCTGCAATCACAAATTGAATATTGGTATTTTTGCGCTTGAATTCTAGATTTGATGAATATATGGTATTTTGTAGCTTTCATATTACATGTTTATCACTCAATAAGAATACAAATATGTGTCATCTGATGCAAGGCAACCACAAAATCAAAGCCAAATATGTTGTTGGACCAACTTAACAACCACATAAATCAGGAAAAAACTATTGTTGGGAATCAATTCAGACAACAGACATGCTAGTTAACTGACATTATTAAGGGCATTTACACATTCAATTGTTGTTATATGCCAAAAGACACTCCATATGAATCTCCATATTTCTTATTTAATGGCATTCACACCATACAATTAACCAGAAATTTGTCTTCAAATATGCTTCACACAATAAAATTATGTCAGACTATGGTTGTTTTGTTTCTCATACAATACAAAACTGTTGTTTTACCACTTTCAAAGATACAGATCACATCGGCCCTAAAATGCAAAACTCATCAGACAACACATGACTTTTATTTGTTTCTGTCGTCTGATACCCCAGGACACAACATCATACTAGACGACAGACTCGGGTCCCTGCAGACGATAGAACAATTAACTCCAGCTCCGGTCCAAACCCCTTTATAGAATCCAAACCAAAGCCTCTTTGCAGACCTGGCAAGTACAACAAGATGGTTGCATCATGTGGAAGCATATGAAGGAGAGAGACCCCTCCTATTGATTCAGTTACAGATTGGTTTGCAACAACCACACTTGGCTGGTAAACTCCTAAATGAGAATTATCTCTTCCTTGTACTCATTTTATTTGCTTCTCCAATTAACATGTTACTGGTTAAAACCTTTTTTCTTTCTTTCTTTTGTGATGGTGCTAACGGCTATGAACAGTGATGTTTTTCAGTCTATGAGACGTTGTGTCAACTTACATTCCCACGAAAACATTTTGCAATAAATTGGTGCAAGCCTCCATATTGGGACTAATGGATAAACACATGTAGTACCGTCCAACCCAATTACAAGGTCTTAAAATTAAACATGGAGTCGCAACATAAGACTTGCGGCGACAATCATATAAAAAAGCCATAAGGCTGGAGGTGCCTTAAAAGTAAGCAAAAGATAAACATAATAAATACATAATTCAATTACAAGGTCTTAAAATTATTCAAGCAAAGTATTAGTCATCCTCCAACACCCATCGCATCACATTACATTACCATTGCACCCATTAATTTAGAACACAAGGGTGTTACTTGGTTCGAGAACTGGACCAGCACTGATGAAAGGCCCTGCAATAAACCGGAAAGTAGTGTTACTTGGGCAATTTCCGCTAGCCAAAATACAATTTTATGATGAACACAGAACAACAACAACAGGCCACCGAAGAGATTTCAACAAAATTAAAGATTGAATTAGGGTCAAACACCGGCCAATGAGGATTTTTGAGTAAGCTAAGATATTTGCTGTGACCTTTATTTATATTTTTGCTGATTACAAAAATAGATAAATTCTTACTGAAATTCAAACAAAACTGCATATAATATAAGACGAAGAACAAGAATATCAGAACGGATCAGGGAAAAAAAAAAAAAAATCTATCTCTTACAATTGTTGGCAACACAAGATCTAGATCTTAAAATTGTAATTAGGAAATTTCGAAGTAATTAGAATGAAAATAAAAAATTCTTACTCGTTTGCAGCCTTTTGGGATTTCATGACTTCACCGAACAACGGGACCGTACGGTAAAAAAAGTAGGCTGTAGATCCAAAAGTTAAGGTTCTAGTAAAGGCACTCGAAATTGCAAACCAGGGCATGGCCTTTGTGACAGAGAAAACCTTCGACCACATGTTTGCGAGCGAGCGAGACGATTGATGGCTGATCGATTTTAGGGTTCTAGGACGTTTGTATAGCTCCGATCCCCATAATGTTTTCAGCCGTTGGATACCTCTCAAAACTTGTAGTTGGGCCTTTCGTTATGTTATGCCCGAATGTTCAACATTCTAGATGGTCCCAAAGATAAAGTCTTCAATTATCTGGACGAGCCCAACACATGTCCACAATTCCAAAGATTCCAAAGTGTATTATAGCCATCACTCAACTAGTCAACTTCTTGTTCTGTTGTCATCAAAAAAAAAAAAACTTCTTGTTATGAGGTGCATATGAAATCACGAGTGTGTGTATATACACATTAATACATATCATGAAAGGTACATAATATTTATTATATACTAATTCTCATTTAACTGTTCATCGCTTAGTAACAATGTTGGCTCAAATCGAGACCAGCACTGTAAAATGACAATTTTGCCCTTCCTTTATTGGCTTAATTACAGTGTGCGGTTTGACCTAACGATAGAACATGCTGAACTGATAGAGCCGATCTTTTTTCTCTCTCTTTGTTCTCGGCTGAGCTCTACGCATCTGGAGGTAGTGCAATAGCTAAGTCCTTGGTCATTGAGCACAGTCTTGGATAAAGGGGAGCTTCAAATTGCTGGCAGCTTTGATATTCTGCCGACTTTTTCTCCTTTCTCTACGTTCTATCATTGACAAAGAGTGAAAGAGAGGGAGAGAGTTGTAACAGGTTCTGCATGTCGTGATTGTGTGCGTTCTCTTTCAATTTAGGGCTTAGTTGGTGAGTTTTTGTGAAAAGAATTTCTTCAAATTCACTTCGAATCTTTGTACGTGATTGATTTGGGGATTTGCTTATGCAAGGGTTTCGGGTTGTCATATTGGGTTTGTCATCAACAAGGAGAAGGAAGATGATTCTGAAGGTAAAGTGGTTAACCCAAGCGAGTGGATTTAGTTGAGGTTTTCATTGTGCAAGAGATTTTATTACAAATTAGGGTTCATGGAGGCCTTAATCACTTACTAAATTGGGGGTTTTCTTGGGTAATTGAATTTGATTCTCTAATTTCAGAATTTCAATTCCGAGTTTGTTGAAAGTTAAATTCAGTTCACTTTGCTGGGATTATGCTTAATTGAACAGTTGGCTAATATGATTGATTGAAATGAAGTTTCCGAATAGAATCGTGGAAATGAAATTTGTTAATATGATTGTGGTCATGGAAATAAACCCAAAATATGGTAATTGAAATGAAGTTTTGTAATATGGTAGTCTCCCTTTTTTTTTTTTTTGGATAATAATATGGTAGTCTCCTTTCTACCCATGTATATCAATACATGTGTTCGATCTCTTTTGGCAAAAAAAGTGAAATTCTGGCGAATTTTCCATGCACCACCACTTTTGGAGGCACAAGTGGCAGCGCACCACCACTCACGGTGGTGTCATTATTTTCCAACCATATTCCTGGAGGAGCAAGGAGGATGAGTAACGTATCATCTGTTCCATTACATCCAGATCACCATCATTCTATCTTAACAAAATTCCAAACTTCTTTCTTCTAATTCAACCAAATCCTTCTTCCATCTTTTCCATATCATCTCTAGAAAAAGTGCAGCATTTCATTTGTATCTCCACATTGTACTTGTTTGGCTCCAAAACCAGTTGGCGTGCAAACTGTCTCTTTTGAGCGTGTGTGCGCAGGCGTGCCAGCACAGTGGGGTGCAGTCGTCGGGGTAGTCCCTTGACCTGACTTCTTCTTCAAGCGTTGTGGACGAGGAGAGCACCAACCTCGCCACAAAGTTCTTCTCTAGCCTTCCGAGAAAGGACTTCTTGCCTTACGGATAAGGACTTTGGTTGTGATCTCTTCGCGTCACCGAATCGATACTCAACATTGAAGGTTGAGCAGAGCAATCACTGGGAAGTTTGAAGAAAGTACGGGTTTTGCTAAAGCGTGACTTTAGCTTCGCTGGGTTGCGAGGGCGTTACCCTTGCTTCGCTGGTTGTATCGGTGGCAGTAGCGCTGGCAGTCGGCTCGCGAGAGACTAGGACTGGAAGCACGGTTGCCGGGTTGATCTGGTGAGGCTGACAGTCGGCTCTTGGAGAGACTAGGACTAGCGCGCGGTCACCGAGTTTCAACTAGGTTGAAGGTTTGCTCCGGGGAGGCTTTGTAATCGCTGGGATTGATTGATTCGAGAGAGGTCTTTGCTATGTCATCTTTAGCCTCTATATATAGGCTGCCCATAGATTCACTTTCCAAATATGAATGAAATACTATATTTTAGGCCACAGTTATTGGCTTTGAATCAAATCAAAACTCTTAATAGTTTTGATAACTAATTGTAGGCGATAGTTAGTATTATCCGCCTCTGTCACCGCTAGAATATAGGCAAAGATTAATTGCCTCTTGGAGTCCTGGATGTAATCTTCCTCTTAGCAACGTAATTACCTCAAGGACTGACTCTTGGATATTGCCTTCGCGAGCACTACGTAGCTCGCGGCATGCAATCATGTATCCCTTGTTTGTTGCAATTAAGGATAATTGCATTCTTGCATATACTGACTATTTGCATGGGAAAGTATTGATTGGCTGGTGGCCCACCTTAATTGCATAATTGCATGGGAGACTTGCTCGCTTGCTCACCATTGGTAGTGAATGATGGCCCACCATGCTATTTAATTCCATGAATACTCTTGAATATGCGTGGAGGAGGACATCATGTTTAATTGCATGAGGAACCTTCCTTAATTGAACCATGCATGAGTCACCATACATACATCATATATATTCCTCTTTGACCACCATCAAGCATGATTGCATGCTTCCATATATGCCATTGCACATTAATTGCATGTGAATATATGAATATTTGCATGGGCCACATGATTGCTCTTTCTCTGCATAATCGCCTCTTGGAATCAACCAAATAAACCACCTTTAATTACCAAATATATGATAATTAATAGTAAATCGATGAATATCCATATTTGCCTCAAGATTGCTTGGCCTCCAAGTTACTTAGCCTCTAAGCAATATTTTCTGAATTTGTCGCAAATAAATAGCTCGGACCACGGATATTGGCCCGGATTTTTTCGAGTCCCCTTTATCGGGAAAAAATGTTATTTTGGGTTCAAACAGTACTTATAGCTGCAGATCCCTGCAAAAAGATGAGGAAGAAAGTAATTCAAAACTCAATACAATAAAAGTAGAAATTAAAATAATTTTGATTTGGCTCAACAAAGATTTGGGTGTTACAGAGTAACCTCTACTTGGAGCAACTCATCATCAGTTTACTTCTGAAAGACCTATTGACCTAGATTATGACTTGTTCAGTAATCTAGAGTCGAACAACATATTTTTGTCTTAAGCAATTTTAATCCACAACTGGCAATGCATGAACAGCAAGATTTGCATCCACATTGACCACCATTGACCAGACCAAAACAACTCTCTTTAAATCAATAAGGCGCTTTGCTGCTTTATAAAGTAAACTAAAACAATTCCAATGGCCTGTTTTTTACACCGTTCTGCACAACTTGCTTTTATAGATCATCTGCTATGACTGAGCTACGGTTTTAAGTTCTACAAAGTCGAGCTATGTGAGTGATTCTCCATATATGTGTCAAATTGCGTCAATTACAGATATAGCTAATGACCAGTCAAGCACAAACGAGAGAAACACAACAAATAGGAGAGAACTGAAACTTACCTAATGATCAGAACTGACGCATTCTGATCGGTTTTCTGCAAAATAGGAATTTATTAAACACAATCTTATATATTCAGAAAAAAAAATTTCTTCAAGTGTTTACTACTCTATAGTAAAGGGCTATAGTTCATATAAGTCCAATAATATATATATATATATATATATATATATATATCATTCTAAATTCTATTAAGATATTAGCAAATAACACCAGGCTATTGTCTGCTACTAGGTAGCTTTTCCGAAAATACATTAAAAATTCTTGTGGATCATGATGCTTATGTTTTTGGAATCAAGCAAAGATTGAAATATCAGTTTTTCACCAATGTTATTGTCCAGTAGTTACTATTGCATTGCTAAGAGGGAAACAGTGAAGGCACAGGTTAGATCAGAAATAAAAGGCTCTATTTTGAGTTTAAGCCCTCACCCATTATGATGACAAACCATTGCCTTGTGTTCCAATCGGTACCAGCATTGTGGGGGTTCTAAGATCCTCTATCAACATGTCAAATGCCTTGTTCCCCAAGGCAACATCATTCCTAGTAATTGACTTAAAGCTAGTTAATTTCTTTACTTCGAAAGCCATCCACAAGGTGAACTTGAGTCTCAAAGCAATGAAACTTAACCCTGGCAAATCAAACCTATGTTTCCTGAGATACATGCACAAGGTGAAGACTCAAAGTCAAGTGCCAATTCAGCTCCAACAGATGTATAAAACCCTCTAACTTCAAGTTCAGTGAATAGGTGAAATAAGAAAGGAAACAAAGATACAATTTTAGCATTGCAGCGCAGTTATGCCACTAAGGCATGCAATACCAAACTTTTATGGCATGAAGGAATAACGACCATGCTACTGCATGAAAAATTCAGTTAACCATGGAGCGAAGCAACATTTTTGTATTGAACCATGATTTCTACATATATGTGTGTAGTAATGCATATTTATTCATATGACTCTTTAACTTTTAGGTTTATGTGCTCAAGGCATGAGTTGGGAAGCACTGTATTCCTTGTATCGTTCTTATGGACCATTTTTGACGTTTGTTTCACAATTTTAAAGTCATTGGGCAAAATACTGACATGAATTTTAAAGATTGTTATAAGACATGTCTGCCCAATTCAGTTAAAACCCCTGCCAATATGCATATCAGTTGTTCGATCATACATAGAAGAGATACAATGCATCAATCTTATTCCTCTCATCCATGTGCATTTCAGCCATCCAAATCTAATCAACTAACTATTCTCATTAGAGTTCTCATTAAATGCCACTACATTCTTGCTCACAAACATACACGTGCATGATATGTGTGTGTGTGTGTGTTAGACAAGTCTTATACTCTTATGGATGAAATAATCTGTATTAATTAAGGCCAAAACACTTTTGCGTGAATATTTGAACACAAGAAATACCCTCTGTAGAATGGTAAAATGACAGGAGTTGTTCATGAAGTACATAGTGAAAGATTAAACACAGAATATAAACACAATCTAGTTTTACTGCAGATACATGTGTAGTTATATTCAAACATCCAAGATCACCAACAAATAGTTTAGACACAGTTATGTTCAAGTGTTTGTAGTAGTTATGAAACATGTACATATTGGAGTTAATGGTCACGTACCTGGAGCAGCCATGGATCAGGAATAGAGATAGTGCAAACGAGATCTTCTGCGAAGCTCTAAAGTCCAAGAGTCCCTCTATGGGGCAAGACGATGAAGACTTGTGTATTAGAGTTCACAGGGACCTCATTTATATAGAGGTGTCATCAACAGAGTTCTACCCATAAGAGAGACCCTGTTTTACTATGACTGATCCTCTATATCATCATCAGTATTTATCTCTTACTTGCCTATGTAGATAAGCAAATAATTAATCAAGTACTTATCAATATAAGATCAGATATTAATCTCAATATCGACACAAAAGTGGAACTCATCACAAACTCTTATAACTTAATCACCTAGTCACTGAACTAATCACAATCACTTAGATAAATGTCATTGAGTCCATACGTAAGTGTCTTACACATAGATGCTGTAGTTTTCATAATGGCAATATAAAAACTTCTTCTAAAGTCTCTCTGTGTGAGTGAAAATGCTACTTATTTTATAAAGCTGTAACTACCTGTGGTTCTTTCTGCAACTTCCACAATATAGTATCCAAGTCTGTGTGCATTCTTAAGCTATCTGAAGGAACATTCTTTAACAAGTATTGTAAAGCTGAGACAACTTGTTCCTGAACACAAACACAAAGATTGAGGTCCATCAGTTCTAGCTGTTGTCTGCAAGTAATTAGTTAATTGACATAACAGAAGAAAGAAAGTTTGGATGGTGTTCAAAGTTCATGCAAGAAATAAGACAAGAAGCATGATAAGGATTAATGTATGAAGGTAAAAATAACAAAGAAATACATAATGAATCAGGCAGTTCAGAGCATAAATTAGGGACAGATAAAGAAAACAGTTAAGAATCTTGAGCTTTACTGTTTTAGTGGTCCATTTTTGCAACAAATAAACCTGCACTGCAGTTAGATGACAAAGAAATGTCCACAAAACCAACATTTCCATGTTTGGCTCCTGATATGAACAGAAAAGGCATAATACCCGCAATGATACTCTGAATGTTCATAACTATAAGGACTTGAATACTTGATGTAATAGATAGACTAGCTATCTGGACCTTTACCATCATTCCAAAAATAATAAGGAGAAAGTAAGAGAACAAGAGAGGAATTGCCTTATCGGGTAAAAATGAGTAATTTCAGGGTTTAAGGTCCTCAAAAAAAAGAAAAAAATAATGACCAGCATCAGCTGGAAAAAATAACGTTAACCAGTGGCATATTACAAGAGATTGTATTTTCCGACAACTGGAAATACAAGAACATTTCTGGCTTAACAAGGCATCTTTCGAGAAGCAAAATTTATATTATACCATTCTGGCATTGACAACAATTCACTTGAAAATGCTTAAACTAATGAGTTTGACGTTAAGGTAGAGAACCTATATTATGTTAATGAAATTACATGGTTTTAAGTGATCATATCTACTGCACAACCAATTTGCTGTGAGAACTGTAAATAAGAATAATAAGCAATCTAGTCATTATCTGATGATGAAATACTTGATATGTACTTAAATGATTTTACAATGTACATTTCTTCATTCCTAAGAACTACATAGCTTGTCAGCTGAAAAAGACCTAGGTCAGAGATTCTCCAAGTCTGCACATAGAACGATGTATCTAAAAATAAGAAAACATAAACAGAGTACTGGATGTGTTTCAAGAATGTGATTTAGATAAGGAAAGGTGATCTTTGACAAAAAAATTGAGGAGGGAGTCATTTATAACAAAGATGAGACACGACCATGCCCACTGGCTTGAAGGCATGTACGATTAAACATAAGATGACCAAATACTAACTATCATAAACCACACGAAATTCATGAATCATACATAACCAATCACAATGTAATACCTTGACTGTTGGGTTCCGGTGTTGGTCAAGTGCAGCGTCCAGTGCATAGGCAATCTTCAAATGATAGAGAATTTGCATTGTCTGGACCAGATTTGTAGGCTGCTGCATAAAATTAAAAGCTGCCCAACAAACTCGAGGATGAGGATCTTTGAATGACTTCAAAATAATGGCAATAACTTGGTCCAAACAGTCTTTCCTCATAACCTGCAGTAACAGAGTGCATTGAGAGATATGAAAGATTTAAGGACCACATCCCAAGTTATCAACAAAAAATTGAAAAACTACAAATGGCTCACGCTGTCCGGTGAAAACCAAGGTTTCTCATTAACCAACCTTAAAACCAACACTCTCAGGCCAGATATGCAAATAGGATTACGAGGTGTGATTTTCCTTTGTCTTTTACTTATACACACAATGTCATTTAACTGAACCATATCAAAAGGAAACAAGTTATATTTTACTGGTGGCTAACTCAGGCAAAGCAAATAAGGTTTTGCTCAATCATAATGCACAGAAAGTGTGCAATAAAGTAGTATATCAGATTTATATTTCTTTGTAAAAAGTCTAAACTTGAATCAAGCACTAGTACCATTTCATCTGAGCACTCCTCGGCAATCACTGCTAGCAAAGAAATCCCTGCATAACGTTTCTTCCACTCGGTAGCCTCCATGTGCCCCAAGAACAATTCAAAACATATAGGAAGTATTCTTTTTTCATCTAAGGCCGTTGAAAGTTTCCTCAGGAACAAAATCCCAGATTTGTATACATCCATCTTTCCATCATTCTCACCCTGCTCGCTTTCAGTGTTGTACCATGCATTGTCATCCTTTATAGAGAGAAGCAGTTGCATTGAGGTCGTGAGCAGCCTAAACATTGTTTCATGAGGTAGCTCTCTCATCATAGGTGCCAAAACCGTGGCTTCTGCCATTGCGAGCAAGAACTTGTCAACAAACAGTTTCGTTTCATCTGTCACTTTTTTACACTCCAGCACATTAAGCATGTCGAGTACTAGATGGTTAAGGTAAGGCTTCAAGATTTGTGGCTCATCCAAGACCAGCATTATTAACTCATTGACAGCCCCATGAGCATATTCTTCTTTCAAGTGACTCAACAAGTTAAACAGTCCCACCATCATTGCTCTCAAAAGGTCATTAAACCAGTTCCGCCCCTTTGAACTCATAAACAAACCTATCAAACTGACCACAGCACCAAATGCAGTAACCTGAATATCAGCATTGGGGGAACTCAACGCTTGTAATATTGCCGAGTGTAAAGGTTCAAGGCTAGGAACTAAAGCTTCACAAACAACCGGACGGAACCCTTTTGGCAAATAAGCCAACACCCATAATGCAGATTGTTGTAACTTCTCATAATCCGATTGAATAGAATTCAACAAAAACTCCATGAGCTCTGGCCACTCATTGCCAGCCTCGGAAATCTCAGAGCCCATTTCAGACACAATGCCACAAAGTAGTCTCAAAGTGGGCATTGAAACTTCCTCTTGAAGACAAACAAGGAAGTGGGATTTCATGTAATTTTGAGCAATTACTGACAAGGTAGGCCAAAGGTCACAGATTTTGAGATAACGAAGCACAAGGGTTGACCTGGAACTAGTGTCAGAGACAGGGCTACATCTAATAACAAAAAAGAGTTTTATGAAGAGCAAATGTGGGAAGTGCTTTTTGCAACAATGTAAAAAGGTGTAAGCTTGGGACCTTTGGGGTTCTTGGGAGCCAAACACGTGAGAAAAGAGTGCCTCCAATGGCTCAACATCGTTGGAGCTCAGAATTCCGTAGGCTTGTGTTTGCAATTCCTGAGGAAACTCCGGCTCCATCATAAGTAGTCTTGTGGGTCTTGAAGAATCAGAACTCTCATGTGGGTTTCTAAGGGATTAAGTGTGACTGTAACATGATTCCATCAATAATCAAAACGAGTGAATTGGGTGAGAAAGACTGAAACTTTTAAGGGCTGACGGCCTAACGAGGGATCGTAGTTTGTATAAACTTTTAAGAGCTCGCAAGACAAAAACAAAAACAATTCCAAATCCAACTTGCAAGGCCGAGAGAGAGAGAGAGAGAGAGAGAGAGAGAGTAGGAATCAGCTCCAGGAAAACACTTCCTTCATCATTTTCTTCTCGCTGTAAAATCCCGTAAGGATAACCCCGATCCCAAATTGTTTCTAATATATACTTTTGGAAAAAAAAAAAAAAATTGTGACTTTAACAAGGCCAAAGTGTTTAATGGAAAACCAATGCTCGGTGGTTCAAGTGGTAAGGAGCTTGTTCACCTTAAATAAGGTCTCGAGTTCGAGCCTTGTGAATGGAGTAGTAAGTATTGGAAGAGCTTTCCCCCTAAATATGGGGTCTGACCCGGCTCGAGAGGGATTATTAGTTCTTACCTACGGGCGGGGGATACCTTGGTTTAACCAAAAAAAAAAAAAAGTGTTTAATGGAATTTGGAGCCTGTTAGACATCTTTTAGGTGAGGTAGAATTATAAATTTTGCCATTGCTTCCATGCCGTTAACTTCGTATGGGGAACTAGACAAGCTTATGTGGCCGTATGAGAATAGTGGTGTTCATACTGTATGATCAGGGTTTCATAAATCCCCATGTCTCAATGCCAGTGGCCGTTATTTCTTGTAATGCACGAGATCCTAGTTGTATGGTGGTTGATGGAATGACAAAAGCAATTTGTGCTATTTCTTCATCCGTCTGCTGCTTGGGCCAAGTCAAAGGGCTTTCTGAATGTAGTGGTGGAGACTGACTAGGATTTTGTATGATGCTGTTTCAAAATGCTTGTGGCACTAATCGGGAAATCTACCCTCTTATCAGGGATCATGCTCATCAGCAACATTTTCAGCGTGCAAAGAAAGCTAACTATGTGGTGGATTGGCTTGCTTTTGCAAGCTAAAATGAGGATGGAATGTGAAACTTGGGTTCAGCACCCTCCATTCTCAAAAATGATATTCCTGCTCCTCAGGATGATGTTGATAAGAATTGGGAGTGACTGCTTCTGCTGAAGATTCTGGTTGTTTGCTTGTTTTACTGGTGTGCTGCTGCAGTTTCATATGAAGCTTTCATTGCCAAAGGAAAAAAAAAAAAAGTCATAAATTAAACATATACTGATGTTTTCAAACACCAGATAATGGAACATTTTAAACATAAAAATTTTACTTTTTCTTGAGGTATGTAAGCAATTGGATGGAGCATAATTAGTAAGAACAAATAGCTTTTGCTATTTTAAACTTTGGATTTCAATGAAAGTATTTTAATTCTCAGGTGAAGTCGCGGCCATTCTCGTTGTTATTAGGTCTGAAAGATCTAAGTGGGTCCACTGATGAGCAAATTGAGGCCAAGAAAGGAGGGGAAGCAGAGAAGAGTTCTGTAGCGCGCATTGGCATTTGAAAAGTTGAAGTACACTGATATGGGAAAAGGGCAATCTATAGTTTCACAAAGTGCTGGTGAAGTAGAATGTCCTGACGAAGATGATTTACCAGAATCAAGAAAAAGGAGACACCCTTGTAAAGGTTTGCCATCCTATCTGAATTACTTGGTGCAATGTATTCTTAGATTAAAATAGACTTCTGTTGCAGATTCCCCTAGTGTTTTTTACTCTCCGGAAAGAGGAAGAACAAATATAACTGCAAACTGAATCCTTTATTAATTTTGCAATGATTAGGAGAAAGATTATTATAACAACCCAACTCAAAAAAGTCAAATGATACTTCTCAGGATAGGGGTGTTGTGTGCTGAATGCTATGTTGCAGAAAATCAAGAATCACAATTCAGTTTAGTTTTCAATTTCATATTCTTTTTCTAAAATGCATTCATTATTATGGATCATCCATTATGGATCCGGTTCCTCTAAAGTGAGTTTTTATGAAGTTATGTAAAGTTAGTGTAATCTTCATCATTCATTTGATCTAATGGCCAGTAAAATAACCATGTTATATACTACTACTCAAACAATTTTTTCTTCCCTAACTGTCCAACTTTATTAATGGCAAAAGAAAGGAAAAAAAAAAAAAACGCCATGAATCCTTTCAAAATCTGGGAACCCAAACAAATAATAAAGAAAGAACATGCTAAACTCTCTGGTCTCATCTTCTCTCTCTCTCTCTCTCTCTCTCTCTCTCTCTCTCTCTCTCTCTCCCTCTATCTCCCTCTATCTCTCTGTTTATCATCCTCTCTGTCATGATGATAAGCTTTTCATTTTTTTATTGCTGATTATGATTTTGATTTCAACCTCCTCCTTTGGTTTGCAACTTTAAATCTTAGGGTTTGATGTTAATTCTGTTTCTTCTCCATGAAAGACTGATGCTGCAATTGCCCCTTCTCAATTGCATATATATGGGTTTAGCAGTTGCACTTTTCTACCCATTTCCTTTACTTTTTTATTTGCATCAGTAGTTTCACCTCTTTGATGATTGGTTCCTAATTAGCCTTAGTATAATTCTCAGTCTCTGGCTTTTGATTTAATCGCTGGTGGACTTTATACATCTATAGGCGTACACTAGATTTTATTCCAATTGTCCTTGAAATGAAAGAATTTTATTTTGTTTGAAAAGGAATAATTCATGATTTGATTTTCTTATATAACAATGGAATAGCATTGAAGCCCAGAATATAGTGTACAGAGAACGAGCGAGCAATACTCACAGAGCAACCATAACAATTAGGCTGATTTAACGTTAGTCGAAAAGAAAATCGTTTAAGTGAGTATTAAGGCCTTTAATCCTGTAAATGACAGTTTGGGAAGAAAAAATTATATGAGTTGTATTTAGTGACGAGATTATTTTACTAGCCGTTAGATCATATGAAAGATGAGGATTACACTAACTTTACATAACTTTACAGAAACTCACTTTAGAGGAGTCGGATCCATATCGGATTTCTGTTAGCTGTGTATGTGAACATTTCCACCCGTATGGTGCAAACAGTATATCCATTAGATGCAGGTCAGTATGAGCTGAGCAGAACTAGACTCTAGACATGATCTAGTTTCTCCATGTTTGTATAAGACTGCGTAGAAATCTTGCAAAAAGAATTTCGTAACCATTTTCTCCATAGATATCTCTAAACATGTGGGTACACCAAACATGAAATCTGATTGATGTCAGTTTACCAACCAAGGTTCACACACTAGCAGTATACAAAGTAACAGGAAACTGTGTGATTATAGTTTATCCACTGGTTCTACATATTAATGTTCTATAGTTCATCAACTTAAGTTAATTTTCAGAGGCGTTACATACTACGAAGAAAAAAAAGAAAAACAATTCTGCCTTTTTTGGGGTTACATGTGTTTCTGCACTATTTGATTTTAAGAAGGGTGGACAATCCCTTGCCACCTTAATTTCTAAATCATCATCAAAGCTCTTTGGCCGAAAAAGAGCATATAGAATATTATCAGCAAACATTTATCTTCTTATAGTTTAGTAAACAAGTTATTACATAAACTAGCAAGATCGTAGACAAGATAATGTATGTAAACAAAACCATAAGCTTTATTTTTATGTCCTTTTGGGTGACCTTTCACTACTTGTTATTTTCCTCTATTTTTATGAAATGATATTGGGGAGGGAGGGAATTATACTTGGGACCTCAAATGTCAGGGTAAATTATTCTAAGCCCCCATGTTGTTATCCCTTGAAGGATGCACAAGTATAAAGACTATTCCAGGGTCAGGATATGCGGTGTTCTATAGAGTCTTATATTGCAAAAAATTCAAGAATCATCACTTTTTAATTCTTTGCTATAGAATATAATTATTTTCTTGGAATAAAGTATGGGTCCTTATGCTGTTAAGAATTTGGTTTTTCAACTCGTCAGTGGAACAAACAAGCTCGGACAAGAGGGATTGTAGTGTAATTGGTTTTCCATGTCTTTAGGTGGCAAGTCTTATGCCTTTCAGTGCACTAATTGTCAAACAAGATGATCTATAATTTTCCTTTCAGTGGTGGTGTTCTTAAGCTCTGTAATCTGGAGTACTCGGTATGTCCTTGCATGAAAAAGCAGCAGGATGACTAAACCCTTGATAATTGAACCTGTCAACCAGAATGAGTTGTGTCTGCTTACTATATGTGATCATGTCATTAGCAGATATTAGCACTTGGATATTGTAAGAAGCACTTTAAATAGACTGAAGTAGAGAGTGCATGGAACATTATTGTGCTTTTCTTTATTCTCATGAACACAGTTGCATAAGTTTGTCAAGAAATTGCTAGGAAGTTTTAGGCTAATAAGAGAGCTCATAAAAGTGTGTTAGAATTGCGTCTGCTTACTATCTATGGTATGTTCTTAGCAGAAATTAGTACTTGATTTTGTGAACAACAAATAGAATTAGTAGAGTGCATGCAACATTGTCACACTTTTGGTTATTCTATTGAATACACTGTCACACGGTATTAGACTGATGAGAGAACTTAAGAGTAGTGTATTAGAATCTAGATAAAGTACAAACACGTACAAAATATGGACAAATGAGTTGGAAGACATCATGTTTCAATTGTGGGCTGCATACTTCTACTTAGCGTGCGCACCACAATATGCATCACAGCAAACAACCAAACTTCTAGCACTTCGATGTTATAAGCTTCTTGTATATGATAAACTCAAGCAACCTACCTTTCTCTTACAGTTTTACTCCACTCAATTCTTTTGTCTTTGGTTTATAATTCTGACTTATCTACCCGTCCTGCTCTTTCAAATGTCAACTATTTAGATGGGGATGACAAACACACTGCGACAAAGTATTTTGCAGTTTTTGGAGGTTATCAAGAATGCAAGAATTGCTCCTCAAAACCGTTCCCAGAATGCTGATTCTGAAACTGCAGTTTTATGCTTTGCAGCAACTGTTTTGCACAACTTTTTTCATGGACTTCCCTTGTAATTTATGGCCAACAGGTTAATGACACTTAGTCCTCTGCATTAGTACTTCATGATCCATGGCTTTATTGCTCCCTTTAGGCTCCTATTTCTCTTGAATCACTCCACAAACTACCTAAAAAGAAAACAAAGTTAAAACTGACTTTTTGAAGGAAATAGCTAAGAAAAGTGTAAAGGTTTGCACATTATATTTGTCACATTTTATGCTCCTATCATTACTAGACAGGATAGGGCCATAGTGATTTGGCCGACAGATAATAAACTGTAAGCTAAAGATGGAACAATAAGAATAGTATCTAAGGTCACGGAAGGTGATAAAATTACAGAACCCTCTCCAGTGACTGGAGAAGGACTACCATCTAGTAGAGATAATAGCTTGAGTGGAGGGTTTGATGGATTGGAGTTGATTTGGGTCATTAGTCATATGATCTGATACACCTGTATCAATTATCCATGTAGAATTACTAGCACTGGCATTAACATTGAGAGACTGACCAAGGTTACCTGTTTGAGTCACATTTGCTTGTGGCAGTGAGCAGGTACCTGTTTCTTGAGATGTTTTTGTAGTTGCAACTGCAGCTTTGCCTCCAATATTCTTCCGAGGCCTCTTGGTGAAATCCCACCATTCTGGATAACCCATAATTTCATAACACTTCCACTTAGAATGACCAGCATCCCCACAATGTTGACACACCAAACCTCCAGGTCGGATGGAAGAGCTATTCCGAGGCCGAAAACTTTGTTAAGAAGCTCCAGGTTTTGTCTGTGAGAATCCAGGAGGTGGGCCTTATCTAGGACGATTTGCCATTGCGGCGGAGCCCTCCAGGTTAAGTCTATTGACAGCCATAACTATACTTTCTGCATTCATTGAAGAATTTTCCATAGTCTTCTTTTGTTGCTCCACCATACGCACATAAGCATAACTACTCTCAAGATCCAGTTTTGTTTCCTTCCTCAAAATTACTCCACGCACCTGGTCAAAGTCTGAATCAAGACCACTTAAGAAGATATGAACCCGAAGTCTCTTCAGAGAGATGCTGAGCTGAGTAACTCCTTCCACCGTGTCTTCTTGAGTTGTGCTCCTGTGATCAATTTCTTGAAAAATAGCAATCAATTCATTATAATATGTAGAGAGAGGTCTAACATTCTGCAGAGTAGTGAATGATTTCCAGTTCAATTCAAAAATTCAAGTCTCATTAGACCCATCATAAAAGGTCTTGGAAACAGCTTCCCAGATTTCCTGAGCGGTGCCAAAACGAATGAATCTCTGCATCAGTGATGGAATCATTGAATCAATAAGCCAACTTTTGACTTTGTGGTTGTCAGTTACCCACGTATCATAGTTGGGATCTCTAGGTGCTAGTTTAACTGTTGTGCCGGTAAGATAGTCGGCTTTGTTCCGCACACCAATACGCATCTCCAAGACTTGAGACCAAAGAGAATAATTGGTTTCATCCAGGATGACTCCAGTAGGGAATGGTGAATTGTCACTGTGATACTAAACATGAAGAATTGGTAGAGGTTGGACTAAGATGACGATGCAAATGATGACAATGGAGGTGGAAGATTCGTTGCGGGTTCCCGTCGGCATCCACGGCTGAATAAGCTTTGGATGTGTAAGGATTTCACTTCAATTCTGTTTTAGAACTGTTTTGGTGTTTTGGTTGTTTGTGTTTGCAGCGAAATGAGATGGAAATTTGATATTCGGGATTCGGTATTCAGAATTCGGAAGTCGGGATTCAAGGATTGGAAGGCAGGAGAGCATTGTCCTATGATTTAGGATCGAACAGCTCTGATACCATATCAGAACTAGTGAATAATTTGGTGATACTCTATTCTTCTCTATGAGGAGGAATATATACAATTACATTGTGTGTACAATAAGAAAGGCAATGAATACTGCTTACAATAGGAAACTAAATCCTAATTGATTACAAAATATTTACAGGAATGTTTACAGCTCATTCCAACACTGAAAAGTTGCTGCTAATTTGCCTTAAAGAACCTAATCCAATTCCTCCTCTTAACCTTGCTGCTGCTGTTGCTAATCCCGGTTGAATCATCTCTTTTGTCCCTGATTTTTCTTTTGCTGTGATAGGTTTTTCTTTTCAGTGCAACCTTGCTAGGGTTTTTGTTACTCTAGCTAATTCCCTTTTCTTATTAGTATTATATTATCTCTGGTCAGCCAAAACCCTAGTCAAGGTTGGAAAAGGGATTTTATTTTTACTTGTCCATCGCAATTTTCAGATTTCACTGGATTTAAAGATTTTCTTGCCCTTTTTTTTAGAACAAAATAGAGAAAATCTCCATTTACCCAAAATTGAGCTTCATTTACCCCACTTACCCAAGCATCTTATAAGATTTCCCACTTACCCAACAAATTACATATTTTTTGCCCTAATACCCAATTAAGTATTTTTTTTAAATTATTTTTATGTATATTATTGAGACAATTTTGCCCTCCCTCCCATTGTCACTTAGAGAGAAGTCAACGGAGACTTGACTGGAGTCTGGTTAATGCTCGCTGGATTTCGATCACATGTCGTCGGAATCAGGTCACCGGTTGTCGGAGTCCCATCACCGCCGCCGGAGTTCGGTCACTGGTCGCTGAAGTCCCGTCACCGGTGGCCGGAATCCGATCACAAGTCGCCGAAAGTTTTCAAAAAGCTCATCGGAGATCTCATAGGTCACAGGAGCATATTAGTGTTCCCCAATAATATAATTACTGCCCCACAGTAACCCCTAATAATAGGATTATTGCCTCCCAGTAATATGATTATTGTCCCCCAATAGAAACATTACTGACCCCTAATAATATGATTATTGCTCCCCAATAGAAACATTACTGCCCCCAAGAATAAGTGTATTGCCCCAATAAAATGATTATTGCCTCCCAATAATTGGTTAATCCAACTATTCTGATCATCAACTTAAGGGAAAAACAACTTGAAACAAAATCCAAAAACCCAAAATATCACCCACCAAAAAAAATGTAAAAAATTGTAGACCTTACGTGTTAGAGCTTTCCACACGGAACATTGCACAAATACTCAAGACAGAGAGAATGACCCCGAGAATCAATTTCCACAAATTCTTGCTTACTAAATTGCCAACGGCACTCTCTTTGAGCCCTTTAAGCTTTCTTTGACCTTTGATTCAAAAACCCCATTTCTGAGGTGGGTGAAGCTTCATGGGGTCGAACCCATCTCAATCTCTTTCTTCATCAATCCAATGGTCCAGTTCGTTCACTTCGTTCCACGTCACCACTTGTTCGATCAATTGATCATCATCATCACTGTCTATAATGCAATAGAGAAAGCTTGCAGCTCTGTGAAGAAGAGAAGGGACTTAATTGGCTTCGTTCACTGAACCCTCGTCGACGTCGTAGAGTTCGAGTCCTTGAACAATTCGAATATATAGAGACTTGAAGGCGACACCGAGTCGAGTTGGACTAACTACACCTCCACGTGTTTCAGCATCGAAACGGCGAAGAGTTAAGACAATCCTGCTTTGATTAGGGTCGAATCCTTTTTCGGACTAGTTAATTTCAACAATTCAGGCAACACTCTGTCCCGCTCGGTGCTCACGGCGATCGATTCCAGAACCCTAGCAGAGGTTATTCGAGTCTCGGCACTTCTATAATAATGTCTTTCCAGATCATTAACAAGTGTCATACTAAGGAGGAACAAAAGATGGTGGCTCGGCAGAATGAAACCAACACCAACCAAACCAAAACCTAATCATATCAGACATGTAAAGTTAACCAAACTCAACAAAATAATGCAAATATAAAATATGATCTTCAAGACCAGCTTGAAATACCTCAACCACATAACCTAATCTACATCTACTTTAAGTTTAATTATCCAAAATAAAATGCAACAATTCCATCAATAATTGCCATAATTGAAACTCCAAAGCTTACTGAAGGAGTGATCTGATACTCTGCCTCTACAGCAACTTGAATGCCCAATCCTGTAGCAATTTTGGCAACACAAATTTTAAATTCCACAAATTAGAAACCCTAAATCAACACTAATTTCAATCAATTCGAAATAAACAAAAAGAAGATTCAACTTACAGGTAGATGAAGCTAAAGTGGTTGCGATCTAGTGATGAGGAAGATGGTGCCGATGAATCTCAGGCAGTTGAGAGCTCTTTGCGCTCTCGATCTCGTCCTTTGAAGCTTCGTCTTCAACCTCCTCACCTAGCATCGCCGGACCGTCAGGTTGCCGGAACTGGACGACGCGGCGATGGGTTTGTCGTTTGGATTCCAAGATCTGAGGCCGAACTACTCCAGCTCGTCTCCGTTCGGGTCAGCTCCTGCTGAGAACGGTAATAGAGAACGGAATCGATGACGGAGTTGTCGCATCCGACAGTCCTGTGCTACCGGAGCCGAGCGAGATGGTGAGGAAGGATGCTGTCAGAGCTGAACGAGATCCTAAGGAAGGGTTCTCGCCGAGAGAGAGAGAGAGAGAGAGAGAATGATTTTCTTTTTTTGCAATAGAGAGAGTGAATGATGCAGTTAGTTTTCTTTTATGAAGGACAAAACGGTCAGAAAAAAATAATTTGAGGATGCAAGTGGCCTTATATGTACAAGAAAAATTAAGTGACCTTATGACTAATTAAAGTTTCAAAATGACACTTATGAGAATTTTCTATAAATTCTTTTGCATATTAATATTGATTGTAAATTACTTTTGAGTTTTAAACATATACATAAAAATACAAGAAACCGGATAAACATCAGAAAACACAATATTAAACCAAACAAATCAGATAACATAAAAGAGATTTTTGTACATATCAAGACACGTTCACTCTCTTACAAGTTACAAGGCCTTGCCACTAAGTTAAGGTACAATATAGAACCGTCTAAACTAAGACATGAGAAATACTGAGCGTCGAAGTAGTTATAATTACATAAAGCCAAAAGTAGTCTCTCACAAATTCACATTATGACGGGTTCATTTCTGAACCTTAGAGACATTCCTGCCTGCAAATCAATCAAAAACCAGACAAATAAGTTAATGTCACATAAGAATCCTCAATACGGAAATGAAAATCAGTTGAATGGACAAAAGATGAAAACAAAAATAGACTACACAGAGAAGCTAGGCCAGTTCATTGATTAAAGAAGAAACTTGCAACAATTTTCATATAAGCAACTTTTGCTGCACATACTTGTATCCCCAACCTAAATTCAAAATACTTGGTTCAGCAACCCTCTCTACACCTTTCAAATGTGTCCACAGTGATGGTGTAAAAGACTAAAATAATAACATTGGACCTAACCAAAAAAACCATGAATTTAGAATTCATATCAACTGATCTAACTCAAATATCGAGATCAACCTTGCTTAATAGCTATCTAAAATACTTAATAGCTATCTAATACACAACTACGCATTACAAGTTGTTCTTATATAAGAGCAATGGTTTTGATAGGGAGGGGATATAAGCAAAGACTAATAACTGGTTCAGAACGTAGCAAGCCTATTGTGAAGTAGTCTTTCAAAAACTTGAAAAAGTGATGTTCCTACTAGGCTAAGAAAAAGTGAAAAACACATAAGACCAACAAACAAGAGTTCAATTTTCATACCCATAACTTCCTACCATCCTGGCTCCCCATCGTCTCTTTCTAATATCCTTTTCCAATTTCCAATCAACAACCGGTAGATCTATAGGAGATACCGACAGCCAGCTTTTCTCCATATTTTTATAGAAGCTAAATAAATAAATAAGGAAGGAGTTCTAAACTTCTTTTTTTACTGATCTGACTATTGTAAATTAGTCTTTCAGAAACATGAAAAAAGTGATACTCCTACAAGACTAAACAGCACAGAAGACCAACAAACAAGAGTTCAATTTTCATACCCATAACTTCCTACCATCCTGGCTCCCCATCGTCTCTTTCTAATATCCTTTTCCAATTTCCAATCAACAACCGGTAGATCTATAGGAGATACCGACAGCCAGCTTTTCTCCATATTTTTTATAGAAGCTAAATAAATAAATAAGGAAGGAGTTCTAAACTTCTTTTTTTACTGATCTGACTATTGTAAATTAGTCTTTCAGAAACATGAAAAAAGTGATACTCCTACAAGACTAAACAGCACAGAAGACCAACAAACAAGAGTTCAATTTTCATACCCATAACTTGTTACCATCCTTGCTACCTTTCCCGCACAAAACCGAAAGAATAACAGGAAGAAAAAGATTTGTATTGGAATTTCTAAGCAACTTACATAGTTATATTATTCCACAAACCAACCTAAATTCAAAATACTTGATGATGACAAAAAAGAATACAGGACAACAAGAAGGCATTAATTTTGATGAATATAGAGATTAAAAAAAAGAAACTAATTAATAAAGGATAATGTGCATCCAAACAAACTAGAGAATCAATATGATTTCAGAATCCTATTAGCGTCTCTAATTAATAAAGGAACATATCGATCACAAAATTCAGAGATACACATCAAAGTAAATAAATCTGGAAAAAAGGAAAATCACTTTTCTAACCAACCTCTTTCTCTCATCTCCTCCGTGCAAGATTCCAGTATGATCTCGTTGCTACGTTTCCAGTCTTTTAGCATGTCTTCAGCGATAGGTGTGACCTTTGCAAAGTATCCAACAAGCAGGACTCCCAAAACGGGGTTTACGAGAGCATAGAACACCTCAGACGATACCATGATTCGGCGAGAATTGGGATTTTTCTGGATCTGATTTTAGGGTTTCGCTAGATATGCCTTTATATCGTTGGACATGAAGTGTTGGGTTGGGCCCTTTTTACATGTGTTGGGCCCGTTCAAATATTTTTTATATTCAAGTCATATATATCTATACCGTTATTAAGATAAGAGAGTTTGTCAACCAAAACAGAATTTTTTACCAAAATATCCTTAAAATATTAAAAAGTATTTCAACTGAAATATTCGAGAAGGAAAAAAAGACCAATTCACAAGATAAAAGAAAAATAAAAGAAATTTTACAGAAAAAATAAAAAATAGCAAAGATGAAGCAATTTTCTCTATATTCTATTAAATAACTGCCCACGTAATTATACATTATACATATCTATAAAGTGTACTTGGCGTCTAGTATATATGAATGAAGGCATTGCAATGTTTTGGTCTCATAGTGAGAGATATGGATTCCTGTAAATGGTATGATTACTGCCAGTATTGATTTCTTCATTTTCTTGAGTCCTTGGTGAAAAGCTTAACAAGGATCAAACATGCTGTTTTCTTTTCCTAATGCAATTTATGATTGTAATTACTATCTTCTCTTTAAAGAAGAACAAATATATGCATAGAGGTTTTGCCGTCCCTTTATATGAATGGACTGCACTAAACTAAATTGTTATCACACATATGTATAATCATATATATATATATATATATATAGTATATGCATATTTATACATCTGCCTTTTCTTAACTTTTATGCACTGCACTCCCTCTAACTTATTATGCATAGCACCACACACACACACACACACACACACACACACATATATATATATATATAAAATTTAGTCTTGCTAGTATATATGTGTTTCTAGCTGTCGAAGCCAACCATTATCTTAAGACTGATAACTATTGAGACTTAAAATCACACATGTGACCATTCTCTAGGCATTAGGTTTCTTCGAAGTGTGTACATAGCAAGAATCATGCTACTTCACCATTATAGGAATGCTTCCAAGTATTTTGTCTGATTTCTAAAACAGGGTGGTGCAACTGTGATGTTTGTAGATGAAGAAGGTGAGGTTACCCGACTAAATACTTGGGGAATAGTGAAGGACTTTGGAGAGGATCCTCTCTTGGGCAAATTAAATACCTGAGCTTTTCATAATAATCTGCCACGTGTCCAAATACACATCTAATGGCTCTAATCTTTTGTTGCACTTATTTCATTTTTTGCAGCTTAATCCAACAATCAAAACATTCTCATGGCAGAACGAAGTAGAAGTCTCTATGGGCTCAAGCCTAGGCAACATTTTGGGCCAAAAACCCTTGAGTATATATATATATATATATATATATATATATATATATATATATATATATACCTTTAGCCCATACCAGCCCAAAGAAAAAAAAAATTATATGATGATTCATGATTGTATTTTTAGTTAGAATTATCGACTGATGTCTCTAGTGACAAATTACTAGCTAAAAAAAAGAAAAAATAAAGTAACAACAAGCGAATGAGCTTTTGTTGGGTTTTGGGATTTCTTGATGCTTTCTTTGGCTTCTGATTTCCCTACATTGATAATGATTCTTTGATTGCTGAGTTTGAAGTGAGTGGGTCTCGGAGGGTACGATTTAGTTAGTTTTTTGTTGTTTTACAACAAATGTATGCTTGTAGTTTTTAATTTATGGGATTTGGTTTTATGTCCCCTCCGTTGTATGTTTTGATATATCCAAAATAATAAAGGCGTGAGGATGAGCCTCCCACTGAGTTCTAAATCTCAAAAAAAAAAAAAAAATTATTGTACACTTCTAATTAGCCTAGACAACAATTCGATCCTGGATCCGCCACTGATTCTCTCTTCTTCTTCTTCTTCTTCTTCTTCTTCTTCTTCAACTTCGTATTCCATTTTGTGGTTCAATTAACTGCAATTCTCCACCTCCATTATCTCCACTTAACCTCTCTCTTTGTTCATGATCATTCTGATTTTTTTTTTTTGGCTTCCTTGCTCTCTTCACTTTCATACAAACCCAAAAAATAACAATCCAAAATTGAAATCCTTGGCATTCAATCTTAGCAAAATCAAATCTAAACGAAAACCAAATCTCAGGTTTTACCCTTGGCATTCTCTCTTCTCTTCCTATCCAAGTACCCAGACCAAATTAAGGCCGTGGGTTATAAAAATTGAATCTTTTGAAGTTCATCCTTCGAGACCTGGGTTATCTGGGTACTCTACTTTGTTTTTGATTTGATTCTCCAAGCGACTGTGAATGGGAAGTTGAAGTCGGATGAAGACGAGAGAGAGAGGGGTGGATTGCAAAACAACAAATCTCAAGTTGCTTTAAATGCCAAGAAAGCCTACTAATGAATCAATTGCAAAGTATAAACGCAAAAAAAAATTGGTTTAATGAGTCATTCAAGTTGAGGACAGGGAGAAAGAGTATTTGACTATTATCTGTAAGAAATCGAAAAGTTTTGGAGCTGAAGATGCGGTCTTTAAGAAAAAGAAGCAAACTTTGGGAGAAATTTTTGTTGTTGGGAAATTGCATTCATTGTGAGTATATCTTTTATTACAACTTTCCAATCAGTAATCAAGTATTAGGCAATGGAATATTAGAGAGAAGAAACATAAATTGAAATCAACAATTGAATCATAGCCCCAAATTCTACCCATCAATTGAATCCCAACCCAACTCATCCACTGAATCTTAATCCCAGAGTGAACATGAAAGATTGCTGGACCTTAAATTGACCGGAAATACGAGGGTGAAGAGGAAGAAGAAAGAACTGTTTAGAGCGGGAGATGATAGCTTAGATGTGGCAAAATAGAGATTTAAAACAGAGAGAGGTTTTGTCATAAGAAGATTTCATCTGATAAAGAGTGAAGAAGAACAGAAGAGAGAGAAAGGGAAGGAAAAGAAGAACGTGCAGTGAAGGAAAGGGAAATCAGAAGAGAGAGGAAGGAAAGAAGTGACCAAAGGAAAAGAAGAATCATAGACTGTTAGATTTGATAAATCCACGTGTCGTCATCTGCTTCAAAGCTCAGGTAGCTCAGGTGTTTAATTTGCTCATGAGAGGATCCTCTCCCAAAAGACTTACCAGTGGATGGAGAGGATTTTCGATTGACCATGAGTTGGTGGATGGGGATGCACGCGTTGGTGTTTCAATTAATCAGGCCCATGACATTCAAGGTGATTACTTTAAAATCAATTTTAAGGACCCAGTGGATACATGAGAAACTTTTAAAACCCAAGACCCGGGAATTGGTATATTAGCTTAGAATAGACCAAGAAGTACTTACTTAACCATAATTAAGACCTACTTACAAGTTTCTTGATTTGGTTCAAATGTAAGAGGAATCTCTAGGGAATGGTGCAAATAAATATACTATCTTCCGTAGATACAAATGATTCCAACTAGATAAGTGCCTTATTCTTCTTTCTTTTCCAAGTCTATACGTACATTCTATTTTTAATACACTGTTTTTGCATTATCATTATAGGTGTACATCATAATGGTGGAAAGCTCTTCAAGAGTTCAACTACCTCTTAACTCATGAGTTAGGTTGGTTGAGGTCATATTTTTTGCATTTTTCAGTATGTACATTGATAATTAAATCTCAATCTTTGATTTTATTTCTGTCACTGCTCAAAGCATTAAAGTGAGTCAAAATTATCCCACTTACCCCAACAACATATTTTTATCCCTACTAATCCAATTTAACATAAAAAGATAATTTTATCCACAGCCAAAATAAACAATTACATCAAAGACTCATTCCTTATATCTGCACACTCTCTCTCTCGCCGTCCCCGCACGATAACACCAACTTCAATCGCCGATTGCCTTCTTTGACTATCGCAGATCTAGACTCCTCAAGGTAATCGAGCTCAACCTTGTTGTGATCGGCGTCGTGGCCAGAGCATCGCCAGCCCCCAAATCCAGCAACAAAACAAGCATCGAAGAAGGAGGAAGAGGAGGAAGCATCTACGATCACCTCCGGCAATATGGCTTACCCATCGGCCTTCTCCCCAAAGGCATCATGGAATATTCCCTCAACGATTCCAGTGGCGAATTCCAGGTCTTTCTGCCCCAGCCTTGCCTCGCCAAGTTCTAAAATCGGGTCCGGTATGATTTCAACGTCTCCAGGACTCACAATTTTGGAGAATCCGGCATCTCCGCTCAGGATCTCTTCCTTTGGTTTCCAGTGAAAGGTATCCGAGTCGATGTGCCCATCTCCGGCCTCATTGACTTCGATATCGGCGTTGTCGATAAGCAGTTCTCTTTGTCCTTCAGTGTTTTACGATGACGAAGAAGTTAGGGTTCTCGTCTGCAACCATGGAATAAGGAAGAAGAAGCAGATTGGGTGCCCAGAGCATTTTTTTTTGGTGCCCAAATCAATTTTTGTTTTTTTTTTTTGTTTTAAGTAATGGGAGAAAAGGAAAGAAAAAAAAATAGTTTTGAACGTCTATTGGAGGGCAATAGACGTTTTGAATTGATGTAATCTCCTCGTTTTTCTTTCTTCAATCAAAGTTTTATTTGTCTAATTTTAAGAAGATTAATTCTCATTTCAATGACCGAAAGTTCTATTTGGGGGGAAATAGACATCTATTGAAGGGCAATAGACTATATATTGCCTCTCAATTGGGGGGTAATAGACGTCCATTGAGGGGTGATAGATGTCTATTAGAGGGCAATATATGTCTATTGGGGGCAATAAACCTTTTTAGCGACCTATGAGATCTCCGACGACTTCCTTGAGAATCTCTGGGGAGGTTTTCAGAAAAGTCCGGTGGGCGGCACCGATGACCTGATTCCGGGGTAAGTTACCTGATTCCTACGACCAGTGACGAGAATTCGGCGACTGGTGACCGGGTTCCGGCGAAGTCTCTTATAGTTTTTCTCTCTTTCATTCTCTCTCTCTCTCTAAGTAATAAAGGGGTGAGAGTAAAATTGTCTTAAAAAAAAAAAAACTTAATGGGGTATTAGGGAAGACTTCCTTAGAGTGTTTTGGGTAAGGGGAAATTAAAAGAACTTAATGGGGCAAGGGAGAAAAAAATCCCTAGAAATGGGGTAAATTGACAAAAACCCTAAGATAAACATGTAAAAGTTTTCTGTAAAGCAAAACCAATCAAGCAATCTCACATAAGCAACATAGATATCACAACTATAGAAATCGCAACTTTTATTCAATCATAGAGATGGGCTTTAAACTTTTCCCTTAATGTTTTGCCCTTAATGTTATATGTTAACTAATTACATAGTTTACAAAATCAAACCAAGCAAACTTAAAGAAGTTCATAAGGAAAAATGTAAAATTACACCGTGAAGGGGATGAGATGAACACTTGAGACGTTGAACTTTGAAGATCTTGAAAGCAAGTGTCCTCAAGACAACGGCACAAGATGGACGATGGCTAGGCAAGATGATGCTCACAGCTCATTCTCCTTCTCCTCCACCTCCTTGGCTTGAAGACGTAGAACTAAGAACTAGAGAATGGAAAGAGTTTTTTCTGAAGTTGAAAAGAATGAATCAATGAGGCTTGAAGGGTGAATCTATATATAGGAGACGTCTAGGTCTTTTGGATCTTTCTTTTAACTTCTAGGAATTATTTAATTGATCCACACAACATTAGCCAATCAGATAATCACGTCATCCTTCCTGTGTCATCCAACTAATGGGAAGCCTCCAAAATAACACCTTGATTTAAGGGAGATTATTTTTGCTGAAATTCTATGGATCTTTCTGATTTTTATCTCTTCAATTTAGGCCAAGAATGAAATGTGGACTTCAAGGAATGTATGTGGACCTTTTTTCAACCTTTCTACATATTTCAATCCCTTGAAATTCTCCTTCATTATTTGTAGAAGTCTTCCTTTGGCCGCAATCATGTCTAGATGCATTTAGAATTTAATTGAGATGTCATTATCAAGATGTATACTTGAAGTTCGGCCAAAATCAGTTTATGTCTAATACGGACTCCAAATTTAATTTTTAACCATCTTTTGTTGTTAAAAATGACTCCCAATCCATATCACCATTGTAGAGGACGTTCTGAGCTTGTTCTTGGGCTCTCCTAGTCCACCCAGATATCTTATTGTCATCAAGACTCCTAGTCTAATGAGGACTCTTCACATGAAATGTTCTTGAACCTTCCGGAATCTTCTTTTGCTTTCCTAGTTCAACTGGGACTCCTTGTGTCATTAGGATTCCTTTTCCTGACAGGAGTAGGTTTCCTAGTCCAACTTCCAACTAGGACTCTGCATTTTTCGCTATTTTTCTTCATTTCTCCGAACATGTTTCCTAGTTTATCCAGGATTCCTACTTTGACTGGGTTTCGTAGTCGGACCAGGATTTCTTGGTTGGATAAGGATTTTCTGGCTGGACCAGGAATTTTTTTTCTTCTTCATTTCAATTCATTTCTGCATCCTTGTGCCTTGCCTTTATCGTTTCCAACATCTCGTTTGCTTCTCATATGCATTTAGGCTCATTTGCTCCAGTGCACCTAAAAATAGAAACTTTATTAAAACTGATTTATTTAAGGAAATAACTAAGTAAAATATGAGGAAATAACTATTAAAACATCGCATTAAAATGCTTCTATCATTGCCAACTCTATTGATATTTTATCAGTCTCCTAGTTTTGCTTTGCTATGAGAGTTAGATAGGTTTATGGGGGATTATGGCAGTTGATCGCAATTAGTAAGAAGGAAGATTCATAGAAGAGTAGTTAAATTTTGAACACTAAGCTAGGTCTAATAATTGATGCAAAGGCTTTAGTGAGTTTGTGTTGAAGTCTAGCTGAGCAGTGGGTTTGTGTCAGGAGTCATGAGGTCCCTGTGAATGATTGCAAGGATATGAATTTAGTTGCTAGTCTGTTTAATAAATTATATATATATATATATATATGCTTTGTTGCTAGTAACTCGCAGTTTTTTTTTTTTGAACTTTAATTGCAGTGTCCTTTGCTGTTACTCTTTTCTTATGCCAGTGCTGCATTTGTTCTTGTAATTTAAATAAAATTGCCAAAGTAGAAGCACTTCAGATTTTCTTTCCATTTATATCCTGGAGCTCGTAGTTCGATTTATGTGTTTTAGTCTGTCATTGGCCGATTTGCTATTATTAGGGACCTGTAGATTATATTGTTACATGTCTAATAAATGATACATGTTTACTCTATGTCTACAACTCAATATTTTAGAGATAATCTGTTGTGGTGGTTGCAGACAAATATACAAGTTGCACATATATAATCTCTTTTAAGTTAACATTTTTAGAATTAGAAGTGTTTGTCTTTCAAAATTGATGGTCATGCATTCATAAGCTTACGAGAATTCAAGCTATTGTGACCATTAGCTTTATTGTTTGTACTTAAAACACCTTACTCACAAAATCTATAACTTGGACGTTGATTAGAAAGTAGATTGTTTTATGTGCATGACAAGATTAGAGATGGTGGTGTTACTGAGAATAAGATAAAGGTTGCAAAAATAGCAAGGTAACTTCTACACACTGGTGCTAATAGACAAAGGAGGTAAAAGTTGTTGATTAATAATCATATTGTTGTATGTGTATTAGCTTGAGATTTGAAGAACCTACTATCTAATAACATCATTATCAATACATATCAGTATTGATTCATGAAAGAATTTGTTCTCTTCAGTTGAATTTGCTCAATATCCAATTACCTTCTTTGATAATTTTTGGTTCTTGCATACTCTCAATTGCCATTAGCATAGTGGGAGATCAGATCTAACACTTTCAGTGCCTGAAAGTTTTGATGTAGCTAATATAGTAAGTAGAAAAGAAAATATTACAATTGAGAGTTAAGTTCATACTTACATTCATTGTGTTTCATGTTGAGAGTTAAGTTCATACTTGCAGTTATTTCTTTTATGGCATTTGTCTTCAAATATGCTTCACACAATAAAATTATGTAAGACTATGGTTGTTTTGTTTCTCATACAATACAAAACTGTTGTTTTACCACTTTCAAAGATACAGATCACATTGGCCCTAAAATGCAAAACTCGTCAGACAACACATGACTTTTATTTGTTTCTGTCTTCTGATACCCCAGGACACAACATCGTACTAGACGACAGACTCGGGTTCCTGCAGACGATAGAACAATTAACTCCAGCTCCGGTCCAAACCCCTTTATACAATCCAAACCAAAGCCTCTTTGCAGACCTGGCAAGTGCAACAAGATGTGGAAGCATATGAAGGAGAGAGACCCCTCCTATTGATTCAGTTACAGATTTGTTTGCAACAACCACACTTAGCTGGTAAACTCCTAAAATGAGAATTATCTCTTCCTTGTACTCATTTTATTTGCTTCTCCAATTAACATGTTATTGGTTAAAACCTTCTTTTTTCTTTATTTTGTGATGGTGCTAAAGGCTATGAATAGTGACGTTTTTCAGTCTCTATGAGACGTTGTGTCAACTTACATTCCCACGAAAACATTTTGCAATAAATTGGTGCAGGCCTTCATATTGGGACTAATGGTTAAACACGGACAGCACTATATAACCCAATTACAAGGTCTTAAAATTAAACATGGAGTCGCAAAATAAGACTTGCGGCGACAATCATATAAAAAAGCCATAAGGCTGGAGGTGCCTTAAAAGTAAGCAAAAGATAGACATAATAGATACATAATTCAATTACAAGGTCTTAAAATTATTCAAGCAAAGTATTAGTCATCCTCCAACACCCATCGCATCGCATCACATTACATTACCATTGCACCCATTAATTTAGAACACAAGGGTGTTACTCGGTTCGAGACCTGGACCAGCACTGATGAAAGGCCCTGCAATAAACCGGAAAGTAGTGTTACTCAGGCAATTTGCGCTAGCCAAAATACAATTTTATGATGAACACAGAACAACAACAACAGGCCACCGAAGAGATTTGAACAAAATTAAAGATTGAATTAAAAATTGGTCAAACACCGGCCAATGAGGATTTTTGAGTAAGCTACGATATTTGCTGTGACCTTTATTTATATTTTTGCTGATTACAAAAATAGATAAATTCTTACTGAAATTCAAACAAAACTGCATATAATATAAGACGAAGAACAAGAATATCAGAACGGATCAGGGGAAAAAAAGAAAAAGAAAAAATCTATCTCTTAAAATTGTTGGCAACACAAGATCTAGATCTCAAAATAGTAATTAAGAAATTTTCCAAGTAATTAGAATGATAAAAAAAGTTTCTTACTCGTTTGCAGCCTTTTGGGATTTCATGACTTCACCGAACAACGGGACCGTACGGTAAAAAAAGTAGGCTGTAGATCCAAAAGTTAAGGTTCTAGTAAAGGCACTCGAAATTGCAATCCAGGGCAAGGCCTTTGTGACAGAGAAAACCTTCGACCACATGTTTGCGAGCGATGGAGACGATTGATGACTAATCGATTTTAGGGTTCAAGGACGTTTATATAGCTCCGATCCCCATTATGTTTTCAGCCGTTGGATTCCTCTCAAAACTTGTAGTTGGGCGTTTCGTTATGTTATGCCCAAATGTTCAACATTCTAGATGGTCCAAAAGATAAAGTCTTCAATTATCTGGACGAGCCCAACACATGTCCACAAAAATCTCAATTCCAAAGTGTACTATAGCCATCACTCAACTTCTTGTTCTGTTGTCATAAAAAAAAGAAAAACTTCTTGTTATGAGGTGCATATGAAATCTCGCTATATGTGTGTGTATATATATACACATTAATACATATCATGAAAGGTACATGATATTTATTATATACTAATTCTCAGTTAACTGTTCATCGCTTAGTAACAATGCTGGCTTAAGCCGAGACCAGCACTGTAAAATGATGATTTTGCCCTTCCTTTATTGGCTTAATTACAGTGTGTTGTTTGACCTAACGATAGAACATGCTAAACTGATAGAGCCAATCTTTTTTCTCTCTCTTTGTTCTCGGCTGAGCTCTACGCATCTGGAGGTAGTGCAATAGCTAAGTCCTTGGTCATTGAGCACAGTCTTGGATAAAGGGGAGCTTCAAATTGCTGGCAGCTTCGATATTTTGCCTACTTTTTCCCCTTTCTCTACGTTCTATCATTGACAAAGAGTGAAAGAGAGGGAGAGAGTTGTAACAGGTTCTGCATGTCGTGATTGTGTGTGTTCTCTTTCAATTTAGGGCTTAGTTAGTGAGTTTTTGTGAAAAGAATTTCTTCAAATTCACTTCGAATCTTTGTATGTGATTGCTTTGGGGATTTGCTTATGCAAGGTTTTCGGGTTGTCATATTGGGTTTGTCATCAACAAGGAGAAGGAAGATGATTCTGGAGGTAAAGTGGTTAACCCAAGCGAGTGGATTTAGTTGAGGTTTTCATTGCGCAAGAGATTTTATTACAAATTAGGGTTCATGGAGGCCTTAATCACTTACTAAATTGGGGGTTTTCTTGGGTAATTGAATTTGATTCTCTAATTTCAGAATTTCAATTCCGAGTTTGTTGAAAGTTAAATTCAGTTCACTTTGCTGGGATTATGCTTAATTGAACAGTTGGCTAATATGATTGATTGAAATGAAGTTTCCGAATAGAATTGTGGAAATGAAATTTGTTAATATGATTGTGGTTATGGAAATAAACCCAAAATATGGTAATTGAAATGAAGTTTTGTAATATGGTAGTCTCCCTTTTTTTTTTTTGGATAATAATATGGTAGTCTCCTTTCTACCCATGTATATCAATACATGTGTTCGATCTCTTTTGGCAAAAAGAGTGAAATTCTGGTGAATTTTTCATGCACCACCACTTTTGGAGGCACAAGTGGCAGCGCACCACCACTCGCGGTGGTGTCATTATTTTCCGACCATATTCCTGGAGGAGCAAGGAGGATGAGTAACGTATCATCTATTCCATTACATCTAGATCACCATCATTCTATCTTAACAAAATTCCAAACTTCTTTCTTCTAATTCAACCATATCTTTCTTCCATCTTTTCCATATCATCTCTAGAAAAAGTGCAGCATTTCATTTGTATCTCCGCATTGTACTTATAGCTGCAGATCCCTGCAAAAAGATGAGGAAGAAAGTAATTCAAAACTCAATACAATAAAAGTAGAAATTAAAATAATTTTGATTTGGCTCAACAAAGATTTGGGTGTTACAGAGTAACCTGTACTCGGAGCAACTCATCATCAGTTTACTTCTGAAAGACCTATTCACCTAGATTATGACTTGTTCAGTAATCTAGAGTCGAACAACATATTTTTGTCTTAAGCAATTTTAATCCACCGCTGGCAATGCATGAACAGCAAGATTTTCATCCACATTGACCACCATTGACCAGACCAAAACAACTCTCTTTAAATCAATAAGGCGCTTTGCTGCTTAATAAAGTAACCTAAAACAATTCCAATGGCCTATTTTTTACACCGTTCTGCACAACTTGCTTTTATAGATCATCTGCTATGACTGAGCTACGGTTTTAAGTTCTACAAAGTCGAGCTATGTGAGTGATTCTCCATATATCTGTGTCAAATTGCGTCAATTACAGATATAGCTAATGACCAGTCAAGCACAAACGAGAGAAACACAACAAATAGGAGAGAACTGAAACTTACCTAATGATCAGAACTGACGCATTCTGATCGGTTTTCTGCAAAATAGGAATTTATTAAACACAATCTTATATATTCAGAAAAAAAAAATTTCTTCAAGTGTTTACTACTCTATAGTAAAGGGCTGACTATAGTTCATATAAGTCCAATAATATATATATATATATATATATATATATATCATTCTAAATTCTATTAAGATATTAGCAAATAACACCAGGCTATTGTCTGCTACTAATTCAAAAGCTACCTAGCTTTCCGAAAATACATCAAAAACTCCTGTGGATCATGATGCATATGTTTTTGGAATCTAGCAAAGATTGAAATATCAGTTTTTCACCAATGTTATTGTCCAGTAGTTACTATTGCATTGCTAAGAGGGAAACAGTGAAGGCACAGGTTAGATCAGAAATAAAAGGCTCTATTTTGAGTTGAACCCCTCACCCATTATGATGACAAACCATTGCCTTGTGTTCCAATCGGTACCAGCATTGTGGGGGCTCTAAGATCCTCTATCAACATGTCAAATGCCTTGTTCGCCAAGGCAACATCATTCCTAGTAATTGACTTAAAGCTAGTTAATTTCTTTACTTCGAAAGCCATCCACAAGGTGAACTTGAGTCTCAAAGCAATGAAACTTAACCCTGGAAAATCAAACCTATGTTTCCTGAGATACATGCACATGGTGAAGACTCAAAGTCAAGTGCCAATTCAGCTCCAACAGATGTATAAAACCCTCTAACTTCACGTTCAGTGAATAGGTGAAATAAGAAAGGAAACAAAGATACAATTTTAGCATTGCAGCGCAGTTATGCCACTAAGGCATGCAATACCAAACTTTTATGGCATGAAGGAATAACGACCATGCTACTGCATGAAAAAATCAGTTAACCATGGAGCGAAGCTACATTTTTGTATTGAACCATGATTTCTACATATATGTGTGTAGTAATGCATATTTATTCATATGACTCTTTAACTTTTAGGTTTATGTGCTCAAGGCATGAGTTGGGAAGCACTGCATTCCTTGAATCGTTCTTATGGACCATTTTTGACGTTTGTTTCACAATTTTAAAGTCATTGGGAAAAATACTGACATGAATTTTAAAGATTGTTATAAGACATGTCTACCCAATTCAGTTAAAACCCCTGCCAATATGCATATCAGTTGTTAGATCATACATAGAAGAGATACAATGCATCAATCTTATTCCTCTCATCCATGTGCATTTCAGCCATCCAAATCTAATCAACTAACTATTCTCATTAGAGTTCTCATTAAATGCCACAATACATTCTTGCTCACAAACATACACGTGGATGATGTGTGTGTGTGTGTGTGTGTTAGACAAGTCTTATACTCTTATGGATGAGATAATCTGTATTAGTTAAGGCCAAAACACTTTTGCGTGAATATTTGAACACAAGAAATACCCCCTGTAGAATGGTAAAATGACAGGAGTTGTTCATGAAGTACATAGATGCTGTAGTTTTCATAATGGCAATATAAAAATTTCTTCTAAAGTCTCTCTGTGTGAGTGAAAATGCTACTTATTTTATAAAGCTGTAGCTACCTGTGGTTCTTTCTGCAACTTCCAGAATATAGTATCCAAGTCTGTGTGCATTCTTAAGCTATCTGAAGGAACATTCTTTAACAAGTATTGTAAAGCTGAGACAACTTGTTCCTGAACACAAACACAAAGATTGAGGTCCATCAGTTCTAGCTGTTGTCTGCAAGTAATTAATTAATTGACATAACAGAAGAAAGAAAGTTTGGATGGTGTTCAAAGTTCATGCAAGAAATAAGACAAGAAGCATGATAAGGATTAATGTATGAAGGTAAAAATAACAAAGAAATACACAATGAAGTTCAGAGTATAAATTAGGGACAGATAAAGAAAACAGTTAAGTATCTTGAGCTTTACTGTTTTAGTGGTCCATTTTTGCAACAAATAAACCTGCACTGCAGTTAGATGACAAAGAAATGTCCACAAAACCAACATTTCCATGTTTGGCTCCTGATATGAACAGAAAAGGCATAATACCCGCAATGATACTCTGAATGTTCATAACTATAAGGACTTGAATACTTGATGTAATAGATAAACTAGCTATCGGGACCTTTACCATCATTCCAAAAATAATAAGGAGAAAGTAAGAGAACAAGAGAGGAATTGCCTTATCGGGTAAAAATGAGTAATTTCAGGGTTTAAGGTCCTCAAAAAAAAGAAAAAAATAATGACCAGCATCAGCTGGAAAAAATAACGTTAACCAGTGGCATATTACACGAGATTGTATTTTCGGACAACTGGAAATACAAGAACATTTCTGGCTTAACAAGGCATCTTTCGAGAAGCAAAATTTATATTATACCATTCTGGCATTGACAACAATTCACTTGAAAATGCTTAAACTAATGAGTTTGACGTTAAGGTAGAGAACCTATATTATGTTAATGAAATTACATGGTTTTAAGTGATCATATCTACTGCACAACCAATTTGCTGTGAGAACTGTAAATAAGAATAATAAGCAATCTAGTCATTATCTGATGATGAAATACTTGATATGTACTTAAATGATTTTCCAATGTACATTTCTTCATTCCTAAGAACTACATAGCTTGTCAGCTGAAAAAGACCTAGGTCAGAGATTCTCCAAGTCTGCACATAGAACGATGTATCTAAAAATAAGAAAACATAAAAAGAGTACTGGATGTGTTTCAAGAATGTGATTTAGATAAGGAAAGGTGATCTTTGACAAAAAAATTGAGTAGGGAGTCATTTATAACAAAGATGAGACACGACCATGCCCACTGGCTTGAAGGCATGTACGATTAAACATAAGATGACCAAATACTAACTAGCATAAACCACACGAAATTCATGAATCATACATAACCAATCACAATGTAATACCTTGACTGTTGGGTTCCGGTGTTGGTCAAGTGCAGCGTCCAGTGCATAGACAATCTTCAAATGATAGAGAATTTGCATTGTCTGGACCAGAGTTGTAGGCTGCTGCATAAAATTAAAAGCTGCCCAACAAACTCGAGGATGAGGATCTTTGAATGACTTCAAAATAATGGCAATAACTTGGTCCAAACAGTCTTTCCTCATAACCTGCAGTAATAGAGTCCATTGAGAGATATGAAAGATTTAAGGACCACATCCCAAGTTATCAACAAAAAATTGAAAAACTACAAATGGCTCACGCTGTCAGGTGAAAACCTAGGTTTCTCATTAACCAACCTTAAAACCAACACTCTCAGGCCAGATATGCAAATAGGATTACGAGGTGTGATTTTCCTTTGTCTTTTACTGATACAAACAATGTCATTTAACTGAACCATATCAAAAGGAAACAAGTTATACTTTACTGGTGGCTAACTCAGGCAAAGAAAATAAGGTTTTGCTCAATCATAATGCTCAGAAAGTGTGCAATAAAGTAGTATATCAGATTTATATTTCTGTGTATAAAGTCTAAACTTGAATCAAGCACTAGTACCATTTCATCTGAGCACTCCTCGGCAATCACTGCTAGCAAAGAAATCCCCGCATAACGTTTCTTCCACTCGGTAGCCTCCATGTGCCCCAAGAACAATTCAAAACATATAGGAACAAAATCCCAGATTTGTATACATCCATCTTTCCATCATTCTCACCCTGCTCGCTTTCAGTGTTGTACCATGCATTGTCATCCTTAATAGAGAGAAGCAGTTGCATTGAGGTCGTGAGCAGCCTAAACATTGTTTCATGAGTTAGCTCTCTCATCATAGGTGCCAAATCCGTGGCTTCTGCCATTGCGAGCAAGAACTTGTCAACAAACAGTTTCGTTTCATCTGTCACTTTTTTACACTCTAGCACATTAAGCATGTCGAGTACTAGATGGTTAAGGTAAGGCTTCAAGATTTGTGGCTCATCCATGACCAGCATTATTAACTCATTGACAGCCCCACGAGCATATTCTTCTTTCAAGTGACTCAACAAGTTAAACAGTCCCAACATCATTGCTCTCAAAAGGTCATTAAACCAGTTCCGCCCCTTTGAACTCGTAAACAAACCTATCAAACTGACCACAGCACCAAATGCTGTAACCTGAATATCTGCATTGGGGGAACTCAACGCTTGTAATATTGCCGAGTGTATAGGTTCAAGGATAGGAAGTAAAGCTTCACAAACAACCGGACGGAACCCTTTTGGTAAGCGAACACCCATAATGCAGATTGTTGTAACTTCTCATAATCCGATTGAATAGAATTCAACAAAAACTCCATGAGCTCTGGCCACTCATTGCCAGCCTTGGAAATCTCAGAGCCCATTTCAGACACAATGCCACAAAGTAGTCTCAAAGTGGGCATTGAAACTTCCTCTTGAAGACAAACAAGGAAGTGGGATTTCATGTAATTTTGAGCAATTAGTGACAAGGTAGGCCAAAGGTCACAGATTTTGAGATAACGAAGCACAAGCGCAGACCTGGACCTAGTGTCAGAGACAGGGCTACATCTAATAACAAAAAAGAGTTTTATGAAGAGCAAATGTGGGAAGTGCTTTTTGCAACAATGTAAAAAGGTGTAAGCTTGGGACCTTTGGGGTTCTTGGGAGCCAAACACGTGATAAAAGAGTGTCTCCAATGGCTCAACATCGTTGGAGCTCAGAATTCCGTAGGCTTGTGTTTGCAATTCCCGAGGAAACTCCGACTCCATCATAAGTAGTCTTGTGGGTCTTGAAGAATCAGAACTCTCATGTGGGTTTCTAAGGGCTTAAGTGTGACTGTAACATGATTCCATCAATAATCAAAATGAGTGAATTTTTAAGGGCTGACGGCCTAATGAGGGATCGTAGTTTGTATAACAAACCAGCTTGCTTCCAAGGCAAGGTCTGTATATAGCATTTCATATTAAAAAAAAAGAAGAAGGAATTTTTCTTTGTTTCTCCATCTGATTGGGTAGTGCAATCACTACGCCAATAATATGATCAGACGACAGTTTTTCACTGTCGTCTGATACCCCTCTTTGCTGTTGACTGAGTGAGTGCCGTCTGATGGAGGTATCAGACAACAGCGAGATTCTGTCGTCTGAAGAAAATTTGGACAAGAGCAAGAACTAACAAAGCTATTGTCTGAACACCAGAAAAGACAATAGACAACTTAAAATAGCTATTGTTCAAAGTGAATTAAGTCAGCAGAATCTAAAGAAAATGAACTTCTGAGGTCATTAAAACAACATAACTTACGGTGTAGCATTGTCTGTTAAAGTTTCACACTATTTTTCTCATAGTAAACTCTTGTGTGTTGTTTAATCAGACAACAGCTTTTTGGGTTTTGCAATTATTGAAGTTTATTTCCAACCATGGTTTTCCTAGTATGATGTACTAGTTAATGAAGTGAGACAATAGTTTCTTTGTACTCTTTGTTGTTTTCCTTTGTTTCACACAACAAAATATGTACCTTTGTTATTGTGTTTTACAATGTTGGGCAATAGAACCAATTTAAAAGATATTGTTGTTATGTTATACAGACAACAGTTTTTTCATTTGATTTTTTTGGTGCTCAATTGTAAGACAACGGTTTCTTGGTGAAATTGCATTGTCTAAGATTGGATAATAAGACATACATTCTAGATATTGCATCTAACAAAAACTTATCAATCAATGCATCCACAAACACATCCAATATTGATACCAAAAGGTTTCCATTAATTCCAACAAGATCTACAATATTCCATTAGCAGTATTCATTCCAATAACATCAACACGGTATTCATCCAGAAAATTCCATTATGAATTGATGGTACAGTTTAACCACAACTAATTGAAGCTTGAGGCAATGCAGGGAGGATTCGAGATGGATTTGTAGCAGGAACTGGTTCTACATCTACACAGCTTCCAGTAGCAGACCTGTAGAGAATTGGGCACTCAGATGTAATGCAACATAGTGCAAAATGCTAGTTGATACATATACCAGATTGGCGGCTTATCAAAATAAATGCCCCATCTCACTTTTCAAAGTGCACTTTGATGCTAAAATATATTGATACCATTTGTGCAGTGCAGTTCTTACAAGGCTCTATAGAAAGTAATAAGGAAATAGCATATAGAAGTGAAACCATAACAAGGAAATCAGCAAGCATTATAATTAATAAGAATAATCTACAAAAAGTAAATCTCAAACTTGAACACACATATATAATAGCACAATGCAGGCATTATCAACAAGACATACATGCATCAGCAAATATGTATAAGAAGTGGGCAGTAGCTAGAGAACTTAGAAGAGGTAGGACAGTTAAAAGAATTTACCTGATCAATGGTATTTTCTCATTCTCTGCTTCTTTAGCATTCTGTCAAGTTGAGATGTCCAGAGTTTTTCTTCTCTACTCCCAAAGTTGCATTGCACACCAAGTTTTCACTCCCAGTACTATAACATAAAAAACCACAGCAAGTATTCGATCATCTGAGTACATGAATACAAGATCATTCACTTAAAGTCATAAACATGAGAGTATAAGCAATGCATCACATTCTGAAGTCATAAAGAAGGATGTCACTACTTCATAACAAAAACAACAATCAAGCATTAATTTATTATGATTAGATATTAAATAAAGAGACGAGAAGGGAATACCTTGAGAGCTTGTAATGTAAATAAGACAACAAGCACCCACCACCTCACTTGGAATATTCAGCCATTTCACTTACATACGTAACTACTGATAAAGAAATACAATTTGAGTTAGAGATGGAGGTCGATCATCTGCATGTAAAAATCAATCTGATGAGATAAAATCATAAAATCTACCAACCTAGAATTCACCAAACTCCATTGTAGCCTAGATAGCTTCTACATCATGCCAGCATAGTATCACAATAGCAAGTATGTGAGTTGCTGAATCTAATCTCAAATCCCAACTTATCCCATTTGCATTCAATATGCCCATTTGAGTTGCAACTGGCCTTGGTTGCTGTAAGTAATAAACAAGGAAGATATTAGAAAACAACAAGAGGCCCTCAACAGTTGATATTCAAATGGCTGAAATTGGCTACACGTGCATCCTTAGCATTCACCAAGAACCTTGCCCCCCCCCCCGCTCCCCCAAAACCCTAACCAAAAAAAAAAAAAAACACCCAACACATCTATCTCTGTATTCAGTCTTGTCGGTAAGTGTTTCAGTCATATATAGGAAATTACCTTCTGGTAGTACCAAAGAAATCCAAAACTATACTTCATGTAAGTTCTATTAGACAAATCACAGCTGAAAGCCTAAAATAATCCTATACTTCCTTTCCGGCAAGATATGACTTTCAACAAATATAGACCACCATCAAGACCCCTGCAGAGGGATATGAGCAATAGACCATCTAGATATGCCAAACTAACCATCCAACAAATCAAAACCATAAAGGTTATATACTCCACCATATTAAGTTGCGTTTGGTCAGACATGACCATCAAATTTTCAAAGTCTCCTCAACTACTGAACATTCTAAAATTAACAATTGGATTGATGTTTGAACCAAAACCCAATTAGCAACTACATATTACACAATCAAAGCATGTAAAATCTGAGACAACAGATAGTAAAAACAAAAGAATAAAATATTAACAAAAACTACCTTAGAGATTAACCAAGCTTTCTCCATGCGATTTAGAGGAGCCTTAGGATTCCACAGCTGAAGCTCGCACCCCACGAATCAGTTAGGTAGACTATCATAGAGGAACTTCTATCTCTCTGCAACTTCCACCAAACAAAGACTCGTCTCATATTAGCATAAAAAAAATAAAAACCTTCTGAGCCTTTGCCAAGTAATCAAGAAGGGGAAGGGTTTAATGCATTGAAAAGGGTAGTGGTAGCATGTTTGAAGAACATACCTTATTTGTCTCGATGTCGGCACTTCAAGAAACTTATTGTACTCTGTGTTGGTCAATTCTCGATTTCAATATTTCCAACTAACTAATAGAAAAGAAGTTTGGTCAGTGCTAGATTAAAACAAGAAATAGGGATTTTCGCAGCAACAAAAACTTTTTAGTTCAGTTTGCCTTTTCAAACTAATAGATAGATTAACCAAAATTAAAAGAGAAGAATCAAATGACCCAATTTAACAACTAGTTTAGTAATAGATGAAGAAAAGTCTTACTCGTGATGAATGGAAGATGACGAATCTTAGGCCACTCTCTTCCCTACATCTTTCTTCTAGAAAGGGACAATGGAAGATGACTATCTCTTTTCAATTTGGTGAGGCGAATCTGATGGCTTTGATTAAGAGAGAGTGGAGATCTGAAACTAGCGACGGGTTGGCTGGGGTTTTCTCCCTGCTTTATGCGCCGTCGCTTGATGGTGGCGGTGTCGAAATAAGGCCAAAAGGCTGGTCTCCAATTTTTGTAGAGGCGGAGGAGAGAGATGGGGAACTCTCGAGTGTTGGGCCTCCTTGTAAGTATATTGTGGTATTGCCCTTCAACACATGCTTTCCCAAATCTATAAGGAGAACAAGCTCTCCTACCTTACTGGTGATTCAAGTCAATAAAAGAAGATCGCAGAATCAGATCATCAAAGAGAAAATCAAGGAGGATCATTCTCACTGATCTTGAGTACAAGTGGTATTCATTTCATATTATGCTAGATGATTTAAATTGATATGCATGTCAATTAAATTGATTTGGCATTTACATTTGCATTCAAGATTTTTAACATGCATGGCTGATAAATAGGAAGTGTAGATTTCAGTTTAACATCCTTCCATATTTATCTTATTTGCTAATTAAGAAAAGATTTGATTGAGGGGGAGTTTTCCTCCCTTATAAAAGGTTTTGAAAACTGAAATTGTAGACGGGGTTTTTTTTTTTGCATAAAATCGTTCTCTCTTGAACTACTAGTGTTTTTGTTCAAATCTGTTTTAGAAAACTCTCTACTTGTTTCATGTATTCTATTGCATAATCTCTCACGTTCATAATTCACTCTCAAGGTCAGTGAGACGTGGAGATCAAGGAAGATTGGTTGATTGGTTCTTGTTGAAAGAGTGATGATTAAGTAATAAGTTAGAACAGTTAGAAATCAAGTTAGCATTTGTTGCTAAGTGAATGTGTTTGTTATGAACAACACTACTTGTATACTGTAAACTCATTTGATTCATATTGGATTGATTTCTCGTGTTGGCTACGTTAAAAGCCACGTAGTGAAGTTTCCTCAGTGGAGAGGTTTACACTGCGTCAGCAAAAGCTTGTGTTCTTTTTACTTGAGTTGTTTGATTATCTAGTCTTGTTCTTTATTCAAGTCATTGAGTTTTTGTTCCATCTGGTGTTTTCAATTGGCATCAAAGCGGGTTCTAGAACTTTCTAGTGATCCCAGGAAAGATGGAACATTCAAGTGATAGGGCTGCTGGTGGATCTATAAATAGTCCTCCATGGTTCGATGGTGGATGTGAAAAATATACTCAGTGGAAGATATACATGAAATCATATCTCTATGCTCAAGATGAACATGTGTGAAATATTGTAGAAAATGGTTGGACTATACCTATGGTAAAAGCAAAAGGAGAAAGCTCTTCAACTGCTAATCCCAAACCAAGGAAGGACTGGACTGAGGAAGAAGTTCGTGATCTGCAAGCAGATTTCAAGGCTAAGAATAGTATTTTCACAGCCCTATCTGAACGGAAAAAACTGAGGATTAGTCACTGTGATACTGCCAAGCAAGCATGGGACCTTCTACAGACTACATATGAAGGGAATAAAAAGGTACGTGCACAGAAATTACAAGCACTGATCTTTGAGTTCGAAACTATGACTATGGGAGATGATGTAACCGTTGATGACTTCCATGGTAGAATTCTTAAAATTTCCGGTCAGTGTCGTAGTCTGGGAGCACCTTTCGATGAAGATAAGATTGTCAAAAAAATTCTCAGGGCCTTGCCAGAAAAGTTTCATTCAAAGTCACTAGTATAGAGGACTCATTTGACATTGATGAGTATCCACTCGATGAGCTCATCGGCAATCTCAAAACCTATGAGATGAGGTTAAAACCTGAGAAGAAAAATAAGGGTGTGGCCTTCAAGGCTGTAAAAGGAGTAGAAGAAGAAGAAGAAACACTAGATCTTGCTCTACTGACGAAGGAATTCAAAAGATTTCTCAAAAGCAAGAACTCCTCTAGAAATCCCAATGCTCCTAGGAAAAACACTTACGGAGGAAGCAGTAGCAGCAGTGACTACAACAACAAGAGTGGAAAATGAAGCTTTAAGGGAAACCACTCAGGAAAGCCTAAATGTTATGAGTGTGGTGGCTATGGTAATATCTCTACTAACTGTGGAAATAGGAAGCATGGAAACAGCAACAACAAGTCTCTTCTTTCAATTTGAAGTGATGATGAGTCTCAAGAAGTTGAAAATCTGGCTCTTGTATCATCACTTCTACCTGATTCAGACAGTGACGAGACCTTCTCTAATGATGAAACAAATGTCCGCTACAGACAACTCTACAATGCTTCAAAGGCAACTCTGCTTAGAAACTTGAATTTGGAAAAAGAAGTAGAATTTCTGAGAACTGAAAAAGAAAAGGTGGAGCATCTATTGGAATCCTCACAATCTGCATGGAAACCAGAGAAAAGCAAACATGTGAGTGATCTACAAGATCACCAAGAGTTATTAACATGGAATACTGAAAAAGATGAGTATCTCAACAGGATCAAATTGCTGGAACTGGATGTTAAAGGACAACAAGCATTGAACTTGGAATTGTTGACTAAAAATGAGTCTCTACAAGATGAATTAAAATTGACTCAAGAAATATTCACCAAGTTTGATGTCAGCTCTAGCTCCATGTCAAAATTGCTCGGATCAGGAAAAGCTCCTCATGACACTTGTGGGTTAGGATACACCGGAGAGAATTCCAAAAGTACCAAATTCGTAAGAGCATCAAGACCTTCTGTAGAAAAAGAAGAAGTCTTCACTAATGATCATGGCAAGATTGTGAAGGAAGGCAAACCAAACCCAAACTTTCAGGTAAAAATTGACCAAGAGTTCCCCACTGGTCAAAACAGGTACGCAAACTCTAGAACCTTTGTTCCTACTTGTCATCACTGTGGTAAGATAGGCCATATCAGACCTAGGTGTAATGAAAGGCTTTCAAACTCACAGTTTTCTCAACAAAAATGTACGGTTGAATCCCTATAGTTTGAGCTTAAAGAACAAAAAGAACTCATTAACAGACTAGCTGAAATTGTTTCTAAGAAGAACTTTCAAACTGAAAGAAGAAAAGAGGTCTGGACCAAGAAAAATGAAAGTAAGTGTCTTCAGTCTTATGAAACTAATGATACATGTCTTTTCGCGTGTGCAAGGAAAGCACAACAAAGCTCTCACATTGAGGCAACTTGTTTGGTAGCCTTGACTGCATTAGCTGACAAGCGACAAGATTTCTGGTATGTTGACAATGGTTGCTCTAGACACATGACTAGAGACAAATCTTGGTTTACATCTTTTGAGGATGAAAACACAACTGGATCAGTCACGTTTGGGGATGGAAGGAAAGCAAATATTCTGGCTCGAGGCACAGTAAACACTCCAGGTATACCAAACCTTAAAAATGTTTTATTCGTTGAAGGCTTAACTGCAAATCTGATTAGCATCAGTCATTTGGCTGATGACTATGAAGACGTGTGGTTTAACAAACAAAGATGTTTGGTCTTAAATCAGAAAGGAGAAGGCATCATGGGAGGTAAGAGATCTGTTGATAACTGTTATCATATTCAAGCTAATGAATCTTCCAGCTTGCAGTCTTGTTTGTCTGTAAAATCCACAGAGGAGACCTTTGAACTTTGGCACAGGAAGATGGGACATGTAAACTATTAGGACTTGCTGAATTATCTTCCAAGCAATGTGTCATAGACTTGCTGAATTATCTTCCAAGCAATGTGTCATAGGCTTGCCCAATTTAAGGGGTAAAATTGACAAGATATGCGGGGAATGCAAAATCGGAAAGCAAACAAAGGCACCTCACAGGGTGATGAATTCTACAACAACCACAAAGGTATTGGAGCTATTACACATGGACCTCATGGGACCAGCTCAATCTGAAAGTATTGGAGGTAAGAGCTATATGCTAGTAGTTGTAGATGATTTCTCAAGATACACTTGGGTAAATTTCTTAAAAGACAAGACTGAAATGTTTGAGTCTTTTAAAAACTTGAGTCAAAAATTGATCGTTGAGAAGCAATCATCTAATACTAGTATAGTGAAAGTAAGGTCGGATAATGGTACTGAATTTTAAAATGCTGCTTTTTCTAACTATTTTCGTGAGCTTGGTATGTCACATGAATTCTCAGCTCCAATCACTCCACAGCAAAATGGCATTGTGGAAAGGAAAAATAGGGTATTGCTAGACATGGCTCGAGTGATGCTACATGTTGCAGGTCTTAGCACAAATTTTTGGGCTGAGGTTGTCAGCACTGCGTGCTATACAATAAATAGAGTCTTTCTCAGACCAGGTACTGATCAAACAGCGTATGAGCTGTGGAAAGGTAAGAAACCAAATGTGGGATACTTTCATGTTTTTGGAAGTCCTTGCTACATTTTACGAGATAGAGAACACCTCGGTAAATTTGATGCTAGAAGTGATGATGATGTGTTCTTGGGATATTCTCCGAACAGTAGAGCTTATCGAGTTTACAATAAAAGAATTGTTATGGAATCCATTAATGTCTCTATTGATGATCAATGTGTGAAACAGGAAGAATCATTTGCAGATCCATCTCCCTCTTCTGTCACACAACCTCTGAACACAGAACCTCCAACTGAGGAAGAAGGAGAGGGAATCCCTGACAGCATTTTTGAACCAACTCCAACTCTGAGGAGAGGGTTCAAGCAAGTTCAAAAAGACCACTCCAGTCAAGATATCATCGGAAATCTAACAGATGGAACGACAACTAGGAGAAAAGCTGCAGCACAGGTAAGCCCCTCCAAGGTAAGTCAAGAGAATGTGTTACTGTGTTTTGTTACCAAAAATCTGCTAAGCATGAATATTATATCCCATTTGGTTTTGTGTCCATTATTGAACCAAAAAAATATTAAGGAAGCTTTGTTGCATGATAACTGGATTAGTGCTATGCAGGATGAGCTAAATTAGTTTACTAGGAATGATGTGTGGTACTTGGTACCTCGACCTAGTAAGTGCAATGTTATAGGAACCAAGTGGATTTCAGAAACAAAAGTGATGAAAAAGGGAATGTGATTAGAAATAAAGCCAGACTAGTTGCTTAGGGATACTCTCAGGTTGAAGGTCTTGACTTTGACGAGTTCTTTCCTTCAGTGTACCTTACCTCATCGAATCACCACAAAAAAGAACCCTAATTAATGTAGGCTACACCCACACAGCCGCATTCATTTGTGATTTCTCTCTTTCAGAAGCCTATCTCTCATTCTCTCTCAACCTCCAAATGAAAGGTCAACAGCTCGATCTCCCTATCTCTCTCCATGTCTCCGACGTCTCCCTTGGTCAGCCATCTCCGACTGGAGATCGGTATGTATGAAGAAATTACTCTCATGGGTATAAAACTTGAGTATAGATACTGGGTTTAAAATTGAGTTTATCTCTCTGCACATCTATAATTATTAAATATGATTATGGTTTGGAACTGTGGTTTGGATAGGTGGTTTATGATTATGGTTTCAGTTCTCTCAACCTCCGAATTAAAGGTTGACCTCTCAATCTCCCTATCTCTCTCCAAGTCTCCGACGTCTCTCCTGGTCAGCCATCTCTGATGTCTCTGTCTCCATCGAAACCGACCCTCCCCGATCCAAGAATTCGGCCCAACCGAAAATTCGGCCGAAGCCAGCAAGAATGCGGTGTTCGGTTCCAAAAATGAGATTTCCGATTATTTCGGTTGGTGTTCGGTTTGGGCCCGTAACCGACCCAGCCCGACTATGCCTAGGCCTATTTGTGATGACATCCATCGATTATGTGCATCCTTCTTTTGGGGAGATACAGATGAAAAAAAAAAATACACTGGCGTACGTAGCTGGGAAAAGTTATGTCTCACAAAAGTCGAAGGAGGTATGGGCTTCAAAATCTATATGCATATAATTTAGCAATGTTAGCTAAACAGGCTTGGAGACTTGTGTCCAATCCCAACTCGTTGATTGCGAAATTATTCAAGGCCAGGTATCACCCGCATTGTTCATTTTGGGAGGCTGAGGTAGGTGATTCTCCGTCTTTCTCTTGGAGAAGTATATTACAAGGAAGACCAATTTTGCAGGCTGGTGTACATTGGCGTGTAGGAAATGGCAGGAACATCAACATGTGGAATGACCGATGGGTTCCTGACTGTCATCAGTTCATGATACAAAGGCCAAACAATTGTCCTTTTGAACAAGTCTCTGACCTTATTGATCACCGTTCTCGGCAATGGATCCCAGCATTGGTTAACATGCTTTTCTCTCCTGAAGTCGCACAAAAGTTTTGTGCATTCCACTTGGCCAAAGGTCCTTAAATGACAAGCTATGCTGGAGCCCGGAACGCAATGGAATGTTTTCGGTCAAATCAGCCTATTGGATTGCTCAATCAAAGGTTCTTGAGAATGCTTTAGCCTCCTCTTCACGGGGCAACCCATACAAAGTCTTGTGGCAGTGCCTATGGCAAGCTAAAGTGCCGGGCAAAGTGCAGATCTGTATGTGGCGTGCATGCCAAGATTTGCTCCCCACAAGGGCTAGGCTACAAACTAAAGGCTATGATGGTGATCTACGGTGCCTTCTCTGTAACCACCAATGTGAAGATATTTCACATGTGCTATGCAAATGTCCGCTGGCTACTACGGTCCTATCATCGCCTCCTTTCAACCTTTGTAATAGTCTACTGCCACATCTCAATTTCAGAGAATGGATGCTTGAAAGAGCTTTGTCATTGAACAAGGGAACCTTTGAGCAGTTGATGATGGTTCTATGGGCAATGTGGATGAATAGAAACAGTTGTCTGTGGCCGAGGACTAGCAATGGGGCTCTTATCGACGACATCAAGGTTGCTGTGGATGCTTTACATAATGTCTCTATTAGTTATGGGCCGAGGACTAGCAATGCAGTGGCCCATCGATTGGCTGGAATTGCGTATGAAGCCAACACGAGTATGGTCTGGTTTGACCAAAGTCCCAGAATGTATTCTCGATGTATTAAGCTATGATGTAAATGTAATCAACCCCACTTTGGGTACTGCTTAATGAAATTTCCCTTTTAGCTCAAAAAAAAAATGTTATTAGTTTGTGTTGGTACTAACTGCTATGAATAGTGATTTTTTCAGTCTCATGAGGCTTGACACAACTTACATTCCCACGAAAACATTTTGCATGCAATAAATTGGTGCAGGCCTCCATATTGGTACTAATGGTTAAACAAGGACGGTACTACATGAATAGTGATACTTTTGAGTCTCAAAATAAGACTTGCGGCGACAATCATATAAGCCATACGGCTGCAATTGCCTAACACACACTGCCAAAGTAAGCAAAAGCCGACAATATATAGACGTAGCAAAAGCACACTGCACAATATCGGTCATCGATATCTCAGATGGATAGGTTTTCATGACTACAAACATCAAATAAATATATAACTCTCTTACAAGGTCTTAAAACTATTCAAGAGATAGTCATCCTCCAACACCCATCACATCACATTACCATATATTGCACCCATTTAGAACAGAAGGGTGTTACTTGGATGGAGAAGTGCGCCAGCATCGCTCCGTCTCCCTGCAATGAAGCCAGCATCGCTCCATCTCCCTGCAAGCAGTGTTACTCAGGCAATTTCCGCTAGCCAAAATAAATTTTATGACGAATACAGAACAACAACAGGCCACCGAAGAGATTTGAACAAAATTAAAGATAAAATTAGGGTCAAACACTGGCCAATGAGATATTTGTTGTGACCTTTATTTATATTTTTGCTGATTACAAAAATAGATAAATTCTTACTGAAATTCAAACAAAACTGCATATAATATAAGACGAAGAACAAGAATATCAGAACGGATCAAGGAAAAAAAAAATCTATCTCTTAAGATTTTTGGCAACACAAGATCTAGATCTTAAAATTGTAATTAGGAAATTTCGAAGTAAATAGAATGATAAAGAAATTCTTACTCGTTTGCAGCCCTTTCCGATATGACGACTTTTACGAACAACGGGACCGTATGGTATAAAAAGTAGGTCATAGATCCACCAATCATGGCGTAGGTAGTGGCATCCGAAATTGCATGCCAGGACATGGCCTTTGTGACAGAGAAAACCGTTGACAACATGTTTGCGAGCGAGAGATCCTTTCGATTGATTGCTGATTTTAGGGTTCAAGGACGTTTATATACAAATTAAGCTGCATGCCCACATAATGTTTTCAGCCGTTGGATACTTTAACCACTCAGATTACCGAATTTGCCTTGGATGTTAAGTTACTTCTGGTTCCAGTTTCTCTCTATTTCAGTGCATGGTAGCTATTATTTGCAAGTGGATCTATTGGGGATTCACATCCCAATTGAGGACAATAACAAATAATGAGCACGAACATGGATGTGATTTTTGGCATTCTGTTAATTGATTTTCATCACTCTGGAAAGAGTTTTTCTATTAGAATCTCCAAATTTACTCACTTGACCTCTGTGCTTTTTACACCTATTTTCAAATACTAAATTTACTCATTAAACCTCACTAAAGTTCCTCAAATAACCTCACTCATATAATTAATTTACAAACAAACTAAGATCTTTATAATAAAAAACTTAGTCATTTCAATGATTTAATTACTCTATAAATCTTAATTACATCTCCATTCCTTAATCAAATAACATAAATCTCTTATCCAATAAAAAAAAAATCAAACACAAGGTATTGAGTTTTAAAAATTAATAAAAATAAAATAACATGAAAGATTATGTGATTTTTTTTTATTTACTTTTTCTTTTTTAGCTGTTCAAAAAAAAAAAGATTTCTCTATTTTCTGTACCTCATGATTAAATATTTATTATTTATTTTTATTTGCTAGCTCTTTTTTTTTCTTCTTTTTACAAATATAATAGATAGATTTAGATTTAAGGCATAATACAATTTATTTTGTTCTCCCTGACCAATATGCGTTCAATATGCATATCATACATTTTTATCTTAATCATAGTTTTATTTCTTAATATATATATATATATATATATATATATATATATGAATGCTTTAATGAGTACGTAGTGAAATTGGAAAATGAAAATAGATAGGGAAAATAATAAAGAATGCAATATAATATTATTGAATTGGAAAATCTAGAGAAAATAAATATAACCATTTTTTTGGTATAATTATTGTCCCTAATAGTCATTTTATAGTAGGTTATATATGTCATTTAATAATTCATAACAAAGTGAGGTCAAGTGAGCAGATTTGGAGGTCTCAATAGAAACTCTCCTCTGGAAATCTCTCAAGGCCTTCTTTGGTTAGTATATAGTGACTGAGAGAGTCGGCCTGTAATTTGTGTAAGATGAAGCTCTGGTACTTCAGTACGTGTTTCAGAATGATCGATCACTACATAAATTAAAACCCCATTGCATGTCTAATGTATCATTGCCTCATGGAATGATACATTTCATACAGACCCATTTCCTAAGAAAACAGGGAGGGTACAAAAGAGATGGAAGAAAGCATACCAAAACCTGATATATACAATCTTAATCTAACTAGTACGTATAAAGCATTATCAACATTCCGACACTAAAATTACTCTCCTCATATTGGTTTGCAGGAATTACAGGGTACGTACAAGAACTGGGAACTAGCACTGATTTAAGGTGAATGAATACACAAAAGCTGAGCTGCTCAAGAACTTATTCAAGGAATTTGATAGCTATCAATGTGAACTAAAGGAATCTCTTTGATACTACTTCCGGGACTAGAAGAAGTGCAGCATTTCATTTGTATCTCCACATTGTACTTATAGCTGCATATTCCTGCAAAAGGATGGGTTAGAAAGTAATTCAAAACTCGATACAATAAATGCAGAAATGAAAATAATTTTGATTTGGATCAACAAAGATTTGGGTGTTAACAAGAATCGATCATCCTTTCAGAGGGACAGACTTAAGAGTATCCTCTACTTGGAGCAACTCATCATCAGTTTACTTCTGAAAGACCTATTCACCTTGTTCAGTAATCTAGAGTCGAACAACATATTTTTGTCTTAAGCAATTTTGATCCACAGCTGGAAATGCATGAGCAGCAAGATTTTCATCCACATCGACCACCATTGACCAGACCAAAACAACTCTCTTTAAATCAATAAGGCGCTTTTGCTGCTTTGTAAAGTAACCTAAAACAATTCCAATGGCCTATTTTTTACACCGTTCTGCACAACTTGCTTTTATATATAGATCATCTGCTATGACTGAACTACGGTTTTAAGTTCTACAAAGTCGACCTATGTGAGTGATTCTCCATATATCTGTGTCAAATTGCGTCATTCACAGATATAGCTAATGACCAGTCAAGCACAAACGAGAGAAACACAACAAATAGGAGAGAACTGAAACTTACCTTAAAGCTGACGCATTCTGATTGGTTTTCTGCAAAATAGGAATTTATTAAACACAATCTTATTCAAAAAAAAAAAAAAATCTTCAAGTGTTTACTACTCTATAGTAAAGGGCTGACTATAGTTCATATAAGTCCAATAATATATATCATTCTAAATTCTATTAAGATATTAGCAAATAACACCAGGCTATTGTCTGCTACTAATGCATATTTATTCAAAGGACTCGTGCTCAAGGCAAGAGTTGGGAAGCCCTATATTCCTTGTATTGTTTTTATGGACCATTTTTGACGTTTGTTTCACAATAAGTCATTGGGTAAAATACTTACATGAATTTTAAAGATTGTTATAAGACATGTCTACCCAATTCAGTTAAAACCCCTGCCAATATGCATATCAGTTGTTAGATCATACATAGAAGAGATATAATGCATCAATCTTATTCACTCTCATCCATGTGCACTTCAGTCATCGAAATCTAATCAACTAACTATTCTCACTAGAGTTCTCATTAAATGCCACAATACATTGTTGCTCACAAACATACACGTGCATGATAAATGTGAGTGTGTGTGTGTGTTAGACAATTGTCTTATACTCTTATGGATGAGATAATCTGTATTAGTTAAGGCCAAAACTCTTTTGCGTGAATATTTGAATTTTGAACACAAGAAATACCCTCTGTAGAATGGCAAAATGACAGAAGAGTTGTTCATGAAGTATATAGATCCTGTAGTTTTAATGGAAAGATAAAAACTTCTTCTAAAGTCTCTCTGTGTGAGTGAAAATGCTACTTATTATAAAGCTGTAACTACCTGTGGTTCTTTCTGCAACTTCCACAATATAGTATCCAAGTCTTTGTGCATTCGTATGCTATCTGAAGGAACATTCTTTAACAAGTATTGTAAAGCTGAGACAACTTGTTCCTGAACACAAACACAAAGATTGAGGTCCATCAGTTCTAGCTGTTGTCTGCAAGTAATTAATTAATTGACATAACAGAAGAAAGAAAGTTTGGATGGTGTTCAAAGTTCACGCAAGAAATAAGACAAGAAGCATGATAAGGATTAATGTATGAAGGTAAAAATAACAAAGAAATACATAATGAATCAGGCAGTTCAGAGTATAAATTAGGGACAGATAAAGAAAACAGATAAGAATCTTGAGCTTTACTGTTTTAGTGGTCCATTTTTGCAATAAATAAACCTGAATTGGAGTTAGATGACAAAGAAATGTCCACAAAACCAACATTTCCATGTTTGGCTCCTGATATGAACAGAAAGGGCATAATACCCGCAATGATACTCTGAATGTTCAAAACTATAAGGACTTGAATACTTGAGGTAATCGATAGACTAGCTCTCTGGACCTTTACCATCATTCCAAAAATAATAAGGAGAAAGTAATAGAACAAGAGAGGTATTGCCCTATCGGGTAAAAATGAGTAATTTCAGGGTTTAAGGTCCTCAAAAAAAAAAAAAAAAGACCAGCATCAGCTGGAAAAAAATAACGTTAACCAGTGGCATATTACACAAGATTGTATTTTTGGACAACTGGAAATACAAGAACATTTCTGGCTTAACAAGGCAACTTTTGAGAAGCAAAATTTATATTGTACCATTCTGGCATTGACAACAATTCACTTGAAAATGCTTAAACTAGTGAGTTTGACGTTAGGTAGAGAACCTATATTTTGTTAATGAAATTACATGGTTTTAAGTGATCATATCTACTGCACAACCAATTTGCTGTGAGAACTGTAAATAAGAATAATAAGCAATCTAGTCATTATCTGATGATGAAATACTTGATATGTACTCTTAAACGATTTTGCAATATACATTTGTTCATTCCTAAGAACTACATAGCTTGTCAGCTGAAAAAGACCTAGTTCAGAGATTCTCCAAGTCTGCACATAGAAGGATGTATCTAAAAATTAGAAAACATAAACAGAGTACTGGATGTGTTTCAAGAATGTGATTTAGATAAGGAAAGGTGATCTTTGACAATAAAATTGAGTAGGGAGTCATTTATAACAAAGATGAGACATGACCATGCCGACTGGCTTGAAGGCATGTATGATCAAACATAAGATGACCAAATACTAACTAGCATAAACCACACAAAATTCATGAATCATTACCAATCACAATTTTATACCTTGACTGTTGGGTTCCGGTGTTGGTCAAGTGCAGCGTCCAGTGCATAGACAATCTTCAAATGATAGAGTATTTGCATTGCCTGGACCAGATTTGTAGGCTGTTGCATAAAATTAAAAGCTGCCCAACAAACTCGAGGATGAGGATCTTTGAATGACTTCAAAATAATGGCAGTAACTTGGTCCAAACAGTCTTTCCTCATAACCTGCAGTAATAGAATGCATTGAGAGATATGAAAGATTTAAGGACCACATCCCAAGTTATCAACAAAAAATTGTAAAACTACAAATGGCTCACGCTGTCAGGCGATAACCTAGGTTTCTCATTAACCAACCTTAAACCCAACATTCTCAGGCCAGATATGCAAATAGGATTACGAGGTGTGATTTTCCTTTGTCTTTTACTGATACACACAATGTCATTTTACCGAACCATATCAAAAGGAAACAAGTTGTACTTTACTGGTGGGTAACTCAGGCAAACAAAATAAGGTTTTGCTCAATCATAATGCTTAGAAAGTGTGCAATAAAGTAGTATATCAGATTATATTTCTGTGTATAAAGTCTAAACTTGAATCAAGCACTAGTACCATTTCATCTGAGCACTCTTCGGCAATCACTGCTAGCAAAGAAATCCCTGCATGACGTTTCTTCCACTCGGTAGCCTCCATGTGCCCTAAGAACAATTCAAAACATATAGGAAGTATTCTTTTTTCACCTAAGGCCGTTGAAAGTTTTCTCAGGAACAAAATTCCAGATTTGTATACATCCATCTTTCCATCATTCTCACCCTGCTCGCTTTCCGTGTTGTACCATGCATTGTCCTCCTTTATAGCCTAACCATTGTTTCATGAGGTAGCTCTCTCATCATAGGTGCCAAATCCGTGGCTTCTGCCATTGCGAGCAAGAACTTGTCAACAAACAGTTTCGTTTCATCTGTCACTTTTTTACACTCTAGCACATTAAGCATGTCAAGTACTAGATGGTTAAGGTATGGCTTCAACATCTGAGGCTCATCCATGACCAGCATTATTAACTCATTGACAGCCCCACGAGCATATTCTTCTTTCAAGTGACTCAACAAGTTAAACAGTCCCACCATCATTGCTCTCAAAAGGTCATTAAACCAGTTCCGCCCCTTTGAACTCGTAAACAAACCTATCAAACTAACCACAGCACCAAATGCAGTAACCTGAATATCAGCATTGGAGGAACTCAAGGCTTGTAATATTGCCGAGTGTAAAGGTTCAAGGCTAGGAACCAAAGCTTCACAAACAACCGGACGGAACCCTTTTGGCAAATAAGCCAACACCCATAATGCACATTGTTGCAACTTTTCATAATCCGATTGAATAGAGTTCAACAGAAACTCCATCAGCTCTGGCCACTCATTGCCAGCCTTGGAAATCTCAGAGCCCATTTCAGACACAATGCCACAAAGTAGTCTCAAAGTGGGCATTGAAACTTCCTCTTGAAGACAAACAAGGAAGTGGGATTTCATGTAATTTTGAGCAATTAGAGACAAGTTAGGCCAAAGGTCACAGATTTTGAGATAACGAAGCACAAGCGCAGACCTGGACCTAGTGTCAGAGACAGGGCTACATCTAATAACAAAAAGAGTTTTATGAAGAGCAAATGTGGGAAGTGCTTTTTGCAACAATGTAAAAAGGTGTAAGCTTGGGACCTTTGGGGTTCTTGGGAGCCAAACACGTGAGAAAAGAGTGTTTCCAATGGCTCAACATCGTTGGAGCTCAGAATTCCGTAGGCTTGTGTTTGCAATTCCTGAGGAAACTCCGACTCCATCATAAGTAGTCTTGTAGGTCTTGAAGAATCAGAACTCTCATGTGGGTTTCTAAGGGCTTAAGTGTGACTGTAACATGATTCCATCAATAAACAAAATGAGTGAATTGGGTGAGAAAGACTGAAACTTTTTAGGGCTGACGGCCTAATGAGGGATCGTAGTTTGTATAAGAAACCAGCTTGCAAGACAAAAACAAAAACAATTCCAAATCCAACTGGTTAGGGTCTTGAGACAGCGCCCACTTTCTTCATCATTTTCTTCTCGCTGTAAAATCCCGTAAGGATAACCCCAATCCCAAATTGTTTCTCTCTTCTTTTTTCGTACATTAATTCGATCCAAGATGTAATCTTTTTCGCATGGGTGGCTCTCGGACGTTTCAGAACAGAGGCTGAAGCATAATTCTGGAACACCCAAGACATGAGTTTTATTTAGACTTACTGAATCAGATTATGAGTTTTATTTAGACTTACTGTTGTAAATATAATTATTTATATGGTTGTCCACGTAAATACTCATTAGTTATGCACTTTGATGTAAACCCTACCTCTATATAAAATAGGCTAATGAGACTGAATGAGAATACTTCTACTTCCTCCCTACTATTCTCTCTACTTTATAACACGTTATCTGCACGCTCTGCTATTATTTTTTGAAAACTCTATGATGATCTACGAGTTTATGGTGCAACGTTGTTGCTATTAACTATAACTTATGATCTATGAGTTTATTCATGATCTATGTCATTTATGCATATCAGTTTATTTCTTAAGGTGCCATCGATTCCTGCCTTATTTCATGAGTTTATTTCATGATCTATGATCTATGCTTTAATCTTATATATAATCATTACGGTGCCATCGATTCCTGCTTTATATACTGATATAAATATGTTCTTTTCTCATATATGAGTATAATTTGGTTGATCACGCAAATAGAATCATACCCATTTTCATTTTCCTTTTTGACAATCTCAATTTTTTTTGTCAATAATCATGCCTCTCTCCTTTATTTTTGGTTTTGCAACCAAAACCCAACGTATTATCCCATAAGGTGAAATAGAGGCATTAGTTTTTACTTGTCTATTTAATAGCATTTTCTGGGGTTTTTTGTCAGTATACACTCATAAGATTTTTTGTGTTTCCCTCAATTATCGTTAGGCATCAATCCTAATTCGTCATATATTTCATGATTACAAGTATTAGTATATGCCTTATGTTGTCATCTGCACATGTATTTATGAATTGATTAATATGAGAAGCAATCTTGACGTGATGAGAGTGATGACCACTATCTATGTTGATTCAATTTATGGCAGGATCAGTAACTCCCAAAGGCGGATCAATATTTTTTTGATATCCAGGTTATACAACCCTACGATTATGTGCATAAGTATGCTCAAACGGTAAGGACGTATGATATGATTTTATTGCTCATAGACCGATTTCAATGACCATTGTAAATTCAATGCGATCAAAATATTTTCTTTATATGATTACACGAGGGCCTGAAGTTCCTCAAAGATTGTGTAGTGGAAAAATTGCGATATGAAGTCTCATAAATTTATACAATTACGAGGGCCAGAAAATCCTTAGAGTTATATAATTGGGTATATGAACTCACATATTTTTAATCCCCAATAATTATAAGAGGGCCGGAAGTTCCTCAAATTATTTTAGTATTGGGGTTCCCTCCTCCGTACGACAATGTGAATTTGAAGTTCAATTTTGAACACTTGGTTAAAGCTAGAAGCTACGTACGTTCTCCACAAGATAAAATTATGTACTTGTGTGATTAGAGGAGAGAAAAAGATGATCATTTTGTGAAGTTAAGCAGACTAGAAGTTCTGTGTAATTTCTTCATTAATGGAACCAGAAGTTTCCACAGTTAATTTTATTGCATGGTTTATCTATTTATTTTTCTTCCCTGCAATTTTCCTATTTTGTTATGTACTTTCGTTACAGTACTTATCTTTATTTTTTTTTTTTGTTACTCATACAGACCAGCAGTCCTATACCTCGAACATATGAATTTTGAATGTAATATTTTTGAACCAGAAGTTCAAAATTTCATAGCAGAACCTGAAGTTCTAACAGTAAAGCTCAAACCCGAAGCTTTGAGTACAAAATATAAATTACTTAAAAGTGAACTTGAAGATTCACTTTAGTCACCTCGAGCCTGAAGTTTCGAGCACCAAATTTATTTGAACCCGAAGTTCAAATTACAAAATCTTAGAACTTGCAGTTCATAGAAAAAAATTCGAGCCTGAAGCTTCGATTACACATATAATTCATTCATAGTTTATTTGACTTTATGTCAACTCGAACTAGAAGTTTCGAGTAAATTTTCATATGTCGACTGATACATTCTTCTTATGCCTGCTTAAAGCATTCCACCTTAGAACCTGAAGTTCTAATTGTGCAGACTCGAGCCATAAGTCTCGAGTGAATATATTGACTATTTATCATAAAGTTTTAATCTGGGTCAACCTCAAACCTGAAGCTTTGAGGGGATTATTTTGACACCAAATTTAAAAGTTAGCAGATATTTAACCGTTGGTTTATGACGAATGAGTATGAGTATACCCCAAATTTGTGATCGTAAATTTTTGTAATTAAAAGAGATCAGAACCTGTAGTTCCTTGATCCTTAATTACATGTGGACTTGAAGTTCCTCAATGATCATACTGACTAGATGAGCACCTGAAGTTTCTCACTTATAAGTTATGGTCATGAAGCTTAAACTTGACATTTTGAATATATCATTTTGGCCAGAAGTTCAAAATGCATTTGATGTTAATCTACATCAAACAATAATGTAATAATTGAACGTCATGTTTTAACTGTAGAACATGGACCAGGAGCTTCGTGTATATCCTATGAGATCCACCGTTCAATTCTTACAAATTTGTTTTGTGTCATCTTCAAACTTATGTTTTGAGTGACTTTCAAGCAATGCAATTTTATCCATGGTGTCCATAGAACATTATTAAGGCTTATGCTTATAAGACTAATATAACAACATCTCAGATCTTACATATCTGATTGATAGCTCCAGAAGAGCACACATTATTGTCCCTTTGCATTCTGTGCCTCCAATATTACTAGAGATGTATAATCTCCCTGTCTCATAGATATCATTGTATAGTAAGAAAGCCGATTGACATGGCTATACCATGAAATGCCACCAGAAGTGGATCATGGCAAGAGAAAAATCAGGAGTCAATGTAAATATTGTCCTAACATCCACATATGTGAGGAAATTGTAAATTAGGTGTGTGTCGCCTATGGTACAGTATATGGTGGATGGTTATCAAGCCACTTTCGAAAGGGCACTGGTCAAATTAAATTGCATTGACAAGTAAGAACATTGAAATCATCACACATCCCTGATGTCTCACTACTAGGATAAAGTTCATAGACATCAGTTCACAACTGATGTTAAAAAAAAAAATCCGATGTCTTAGTGGGTGATGTTAAAGATCGCCAAAACTAAGACATCGGTTGTGAACCGATGTCAAGTATGTGACCAGACATCGGTTTCAGGTTCAGAACCGATGTAAAAACGTTAATGTGATCACCATTTTGGTGTGTTTAGCTATTGTCAAACCTTCATATTTTGGCATTAGATGCTTAATGAAATATAGCTCTAACAACACAATTATCCATTTTAACATCATTTCTGATTTAGAAACGATGTCTAATAATATTTTACACATCGGTTCCCATTATTTTTTGCTTGTGGTTCATAAGCTTTTCGTGTGTTTGGTACATAATATTTCACTAGATATTCAATCTACATTCTGTAGTATAGTTTTAACTGATGTCCATATTTATGCTAGACATCGGTTTTGTATATATATCGATGTCCCTAGTTATTTTAGACATCGGTTTTTGTTTATATATCGATGTTTATAGTAATTCTAGACATCGGTTTTGTTTATATATCGATGTCCATAGTAATGCTAGACATCGATTTTTTTTTATATCTCGATGTCCATATGTATGTTACACATCGTTTTTGTTTATATATCGATGTCCATAGTAATGCTAGACATCAATTTTTGTTTATATATCGATGTCCATAGTCATCTAGACATCGGTTTTGTTTATATATCGATGTTTATAGTAATCCTAGACATCGGTTTTTGTTTATATCTCGATGTCCATATATATACTACACATCGGTTTTGTTTATATATCGCTGTGCATAGTAATGCTAGACATCGGTTTTTGTTTATATCTCGATGTCCATGTTTATATTAGACATTGTTTTTGTTTATATATCGATGTTCATAATAATGCTAGACATCGATTTTTGTTTCCAAACTGATGTATTTTCTGTTTCTGACATCAGTTCTTCATCAGTAACTGATGTTTTTTTCATTTCTTGACTGCTGTTATATATATATATATATCCCTTTTGCTGCTATATTTGGTACTAGAAAGCTAATCCACAAATAACATGAAATTCAAATGTACTTTAAATATTAGGGAATTGTATTAATTTCTATACACAATTAGAGCTTGAGGTAGTTTCAAAAGTTTTGCACAATAAACCCTAACATAATTTAAGGCTAGTGTAGAAGATACCACTACTGCAATAACTACATGCAGCATAATTTGTTCACAATTCATCCTGATATCACTCCATATATCTACTACAAAATGGTCAGCAAAATCTAGCCTTACTCAAAATCATATTGCTTGTCAAGATCTAGCTATAGCAAAGTCTGCAAGTAGTCAGCCGCTTCAATGCGCACCTCATCAAGTTGCTCTTGGGTATATGAGTTCCGACTCTTTGACGCCCACTAGAAATGTATAGCACAACATAAGTCATAATCATTGAAGCTATTTAAATTAAACTGCTTGTCAAACTATAATATATGCATTTACCTTGGTTGAAAATGAAAGAGTGTCATCATTTATAATATCTTTCATATATCGCATCACATAATAGCCACACTCAACTCCACCCGGTTGCTTAGGTACGCCCTATATATTAGGATTATTGAATTAGAAATGCATTATTGAATTTGATAATCAACCACACATATCATTACTTACCGGAAGAAATTTCACCTTGGGCACTTTGTTAACCCTACCCGTTTCAGCGTTGAAAGCTTTAACCGCACTGCACACCACCAAACTATGTCATTATCCAGCATATATATTGTTACTTGGTTAGAGAAAAATATAAATAAAAATTCAGAATAGTGCTTACTTTATCACTATGTTCTCCCATGATTGGTAATGGACTGGTTTAGGCAAAGGGTCCAACATGTAGATTTCATCCTCCCAAATAATTGTCAATATCCAATGTTCCCTACATGATTAATGTAGCCCACATGATGCAATCAACCAAGAAAATTATATATATATATATATATATATATATATGCAATTGAGCATCAAAAGGCATCATGATCAAATATAATACTCACCCCGGGTTATATGGCATAAAAAATATACGGTCAGTCTTCCCCTCTTTCAACCGGTCCACCAAGTATGGATGAAATCCTGGTCTTTCACATTTATATGTGGCTGCTAGATCAATAAAAGCGAATGTATCCAACTCATCCCTTTGACTAATAATTTCATGTAGGTGCCTGTGTCATAATAGTTGAATTAAATTTATGAAACTTGGCACATAAAAATAAAATTTATGATTGTATTAACAAGATGCTTACGCCATGTATGCTGCTATCACTCCTTGGCCAATCCACTTCATTTCTAAGAGATTAGTCACATTCTCAGTTAAGATGTAGAGTTCTTTTGGCACGTCAATGACTTCATCATCCAACACTGTGCTTATTGACTCATTAGTCTCTTCCATTATAGTTTTGGCATGTTTGTACAATAACTTGCAGCGCTTGGGCACAAAAGGGTGTAGCTCAGCTTTATCGAACAATGATTTCACAATAGGACACTTCTTCTTGTTGTTGTTCTATTAGACAGTAAATTATATCACATCATCATTTAGCATTCTCTACTATAATACTTAATCATAGTCGCAATATGAAACCAATTAATCATACATTATGCACCAAACTATAAGTCCATACCTTTGATGGATGTTTCCGAATAACAAGCTCCTCAGGCCAAGCTACGTGACTTCCAATAGCTTCACGAACCAATTCCATCTCACCTAATACAGGAAAAGGAAGTCGTGCGTCACCTTGAATATCACCATCCACCGATACCTTAAGACATCCCTCCTTCAATGGAACTCCATGTATTGTCATTGTCATATCCTCGTCATCGAATACGGTACCAAAAGCAACTATGTTGCTGATGGTATCCACTGCTAACTCACATGTGTTACCCTACAAAAAAGTACCAAATGCACAAAGTAGCAAAAAATAAATATATTATACACAATAACAAGAAGCATGATTATTAGGATTGAAAATTGGAATAATAGAGTTACCATATCAGTAGGGGGAGGAATAATCTTGCAGTCGTCCACATTTACTTTCACATTATCATTAAGATCAAATGAGTTCTTTTTTGCTGCATCATGGAAACTGCCTTTATCTGATATTTGTGTCAGCAGATTGTTTTCAAAAACAGCAACATTCATAGGAGGTGCATAGGGTGTCTTTTCTGAGAAACGTGCTTCTAATTCAGCAAGCCTTTTATTAAAGAGCTCTTCTGTCTTTGCTTGTTGTTCATAAAGCAATTTCTTTGTCTCTTGCAACTCCCTATCTCGTTCTCTATCACGGGCCAATAATTCTGCTTTAGTAATTGTGACCCTTCTCTGCTTCGGAAGATTAAAGTATGTGGTTAGATTGACAAAACCTCCAACACCCCTCACCCTACCCGGGTGTTCAGGAGTTTCTAGTGCCTGAGTCAATACATCATCACTTCTTGAAATGTCTAGCTCACCCTTACTCTTCTTCTCTAGCAATTCATCCTGATACGATCAATATCCATAACAAGTGTCACAAGCATCATAAGAAAAGCAATGCTCAGTTACCGGCCATGAACACGAATGAAATAGCTATATAGATTCAAAACTTTCAGTTTCTATGCTACTTACAATTTTTGATGCTATTGGTGTCACCTCCTCATCTATCTTCCCATTTTTAGGTACACGAGCTTTCTTCCATAACACTGCATGATCAATTACCTTTCCTTCAGGCCAAGTCTCTCTCTGTGCATACCAGAAAAGTAGTAGTAAATGCAATGTACAATTGAAACATGACAAATTTCATTTATTTGCAAAAAATCAGAGACAAGAACGGATTATAACTTACCAATTCCTCCTCTAGTCCAATATAACCCTTTCTTGATAATTTGTGATGATATTTTCTCTTCTTCACTCGCTGACTTTGTTCATGATGAAGTTTCTACATAAAAACAAAGACTATTAATCATTATACCATAAAGTAAGCTTCTATTACAGTCAACTACTTGAAATCAGAAAAGTAACTCCAATATATAATGTACAAATGAGAGCCTTATACATATAAACTCATCATACCAGCCATTGTTCTGTACTCCTCTGTTTTACAAATTCTCTCCATGGCAATAACCCAACGAATTCATACCCCTTCGGAGGCTTTCTCAATTTCTTCCTCTTTCCCAAGTAAGGCAGCACATGTTTATTTGTTAAGTCAGTCTTAAACTGTCTCCATTTAGTCCCAGCAGATGCCAACACCATTTTCTTACTTTCAGGGGCCACTTTGAATGTATCCTATGCATAAACAAATGAGTTTCATTAGATGAAAGATTAAAATAATAATGTACTTAAGCTGTTCAGTAATTGCACAGGAAAATATTAATACAAATCTAGTAATAGTTGTCTGAGTTAAGCTGTTCAATAATGTACTTAAGCTGGTCTTAATTTTGCAACCCCAAATGGGTTTGTGCTTAAAGCATCAAATTCCATTTGATTGAATATTTCATTCCCTTCCCTTGTATTTCTCTGTAAACATATCACGTATATTGATTTTAAGACAAAGGAAAAGATTAAAGAATTCATTTCCCAAATCAGAAGATCTACTGAGAGACAAAACCCAGCTGCTATTATCTACAGTAATGTTATGGGACTCATTAAAGAAAAGGAAGAAGTCAAGAAACTGCTTTCATAGTAAGAGAGTAACCATATCTTGCAAGTAATAAGTCACATAACCGAAAAACCAACCCAATTTTGAAACCGAATAAATAAAAATAGACAGAAAAAGATTTTCAACAAGAAAGCACCAAAATTGACATGAAAGCAAGAAATTTTCATCTTTGTTTCACTAAATGAACATGTACCAGTCCAAAAACTAATATGTGTCACAAAATATGTTATATCTTTCATATATCAAAGGAAAAAACAAAACATTACCTGAACGTCGATCCAAAGTTTGTCTTTCTCATCACGGTCGACTTCGGGCCAGCTTTCTATGTTAATGGACACCATTTTCTGCACTAGCATTCCTATGTATGACTGTAGAGTGGGCCGTTATCGTCCACTTGGATTACCAGTGTCATTGTACGCCACTTTAAATAAAGGATAGCATGTAATGTCGCAACTTACATACTGAGAAGTACAGCGTGAGACAGAGCTTCTCCATTGGGGTATACCTTGTCTCGCAATCTATTAGTGTCCTGCTGAGGTAAAAGATAGCATGCTCCATGATACACCAAAAACAAGCGCTCAACTTAACCCTGCAAGATGTAGTCGTTAGCAATATAGAGTAAGCAGGGATCGTTCAAGCCGGGGATTGAGGGTAACTAATTAATCACAAAGAAAAATAAAAATAAAGTAATCTAAACTAATCAAAGATCACAAATCAAGCAACTAAAGAAACTAACTAAAAGAAAAGAAAACAAACGTAGAATAGGGAGAAGGAGAGTAGGAGAAACGAAAAAGAAAAAAAATAAAATAAATGTTTTGGGGGTTTTCTAGGTTTTATGAAAATAAGAGGAAAATAAAGAAAGCAATTTCGATTTTAAGTTTGAGAGAAATAAGATGGAGAAGACGTTAGAGACGCGGAAATCCACCACCAATTACTTTCGAACAATGTTAAGTTAACCTAGTTTCAATTACTAAGGTGTGAACAGAAATCAACCAAGAAACAAGTCGGAGCATATCATGTCCCTTATTAATGTTTCCCTAAATACTTAGTCTACGTGAACGCACAATAGCTAAGCCTATCAAACATGCAATCAAGGTATAGAACGCTATCCTATCAACAACACATATAGTGTCAACATATTTGAAGCATTAAGATCTCATGAAAACGATTGATTATAGAGTTGCAGTCTAGTGTGGAACGCCTACCTAGCATGCTCTTCTAGTTGTTTAAAACATCAACTTTTGTTCAAAGCCTTGCATACTTGTGGATTAGAAAACAAGACGATTAGGTGAATTATTTTCTAAACCTAGCTCCAATTACATGCATAAATCCTATGTTGGCCACCATAAAACAAACACATGTAAAAGTTTTCAATCAATCAGAGATAAACAACCAATCCACACCACAGATCAAGAAACTAAGTTTAAACAAACATATGTTCTACATAATTAGGGCTTCAAACCTCGCCCCTAACAAAAATTAACTAGTCACACATCGTCTTAAATTCAACAAATAAAAACATGAGTATTCGATTACAAGAGGATAAAAACCGTAAAGAGCAGAGTATGAGAGCCACGAATTCACTTTTAGGCAGCCCTAGATGCAGGCAATCCTTCAAGATAGGGCACGGCAGGAGCTTGATGGAGATGGATGGTGATGTGCACGATTTTCCTTCTTGAAGACTTGGGAATTTTAGACTTTGTGTGCTAGGGTTTGGGAGCAGAAGATGGCACTGTAGGATGGTGAATTTCAACGTGTTCAGAACCTCTATATATATAAAATACACAGCCCAAGTTTCCTTTTCCAATTCCGCTTGAAAGCCTCTCCTAGTTGCTTGAGGATTACTCTACTTGGTGCATAATTAAATGATTTTTCAAGCCTTAATAATCTTCCTAAAATCTTGAGGAATCATTCTAGGACTCTCCTTCATATTTACAGCATCAATAACCATCCAAAAATGCACCCAAAATTCGTCCACAAAAGATTTCTGCCAAACAGTCCTGTTTCGACTAGGATTCGATTTCTGACTCTGAAGCTTCCTTCTTGGACAAGGAACGACTTCTTCTTGACAAGTTTCTGGATGGTTCTTGACTCCCACGTGCTCTATGACATCATATCATCTATAATGATCAATAAAACTCTGGAAAAACTCCAAGAAAATAGCCGGAAAAGATCTCCCAAAAAGCTTCGTGAAAAGCTGACAGTTTCTGCTTTATCGGGAAGCCTAGTTCGACTTTGATTTCCTACTGTCTCGTTGGTGATTTTGAACTGTTCTTTGGCTGTATTTGAAGTATAACATCAGGTCTTCAAGGATCGCTGGCCCTTTCTTCAAAGGTGCATCTGGAAGAATGCAAGAATGTCTCCTCAAAATCGTTCCCAGAAAGCTGATTCTGAAACTGCAGTTTCTGCTTTGCAGCAACTGTTTTGCACAATGAATTCCGTGGACTTCCCTTGTAATTTCTGGCCAAATGGTTGATCAAACTTGGTCCTCTGCATCAGTACTTCATTATCCATGGATCCATTGCTCCCTTTAAGCTCTTATTTCTCTTGAATCACTTCACGAACTACCTAAAAAGAAAACAAAGTTAAAACTGACTTTTTAAAGGAATTAACTAAGAAAAGTGTAAGGGATTTCACACTATATTCGTTGGATTTATGCTCCTATCACTCCACACCAGCCTCATCGTCTTGAGCCAGTAAGTTGCCAATCATGGAAGCCTCCGTGGCCAAAATATACAGTTTCAGGGGAAATCCTGGCCTAGGAGGAACAAGTATCGGCGGAATAGCTAAATAGGCCTTGATTTTATCAAAAGCCTCTTAATGCTTAGGCTCTCCCATAAAAACTTGGAATGTCCTAGCAATTTTAACAGTGGAGAAAAGGGCTGGGTCTTACCGGCAGAGTTAGAGATGAATCGCTGCAGAAAGTTGATCTTTCCCAATAATCGCTGTAATTCTTTCTTCGTTCGTGGGGGAGATGCGTTGATCACCGCGTTTGCTTTATCCTCAGGTACTTCAATGCCTCTTTGATGGACTATAAATCCCAAGAAGTCGCCTGCCTGAACTCCAAAAACACACTTGGCTGGGTTCATCTTTAGCTTGTGCAATAGCATGCGCTCGAAAACCTTCCTGAGATCTGTGATGTGATCCCTTCGCCTCTTAGACTTGACGACCACATCGTCGATGTAAACCTCTAAGATTTTTCTGAGTATGTCATGAAAAATCAGGTTCATAGCTCGCTGAAATGTGGCTCCAACATTCTTTAAGCCAAAGGGCATAACCACATATTCAAAAACTCCAGCAAATCTTGGACACCGGAAAGCAGTCTTGTGTCTATCTTCTTCCGCGACTGGAATTTGGTGATACTCGGCGGTGCCATCCATAAAAGATAACAGTTCATGTCCGGCCACTGCGTCCACCAACATGTCCGCTATCGGCATGGGATAGACGTCTTTAGGGGTAGCTAGATTAAGGTCTCTATAATCTACGCAGACCCTCATCTTACAATTTTTCTTGAGAACATGCACTATATTGGATAGCCACTGGTTGTACTTGGCCACCCTAATAATACCTGACTTGTGCATCTTTTCAACCTCCTCTTTAACTAGTACTTGGGTCTCCGAGTTCATCCTTCGCGGTTCTTGTTTCACAGGCCTCTTGTCAGGCAATGTTGGTAGCTTGTGGCAAACCAAATCTGGTGACAGGTCTGGCATGTCTTCATATATCTCTGCGAAACAGTCCTTATATTCAAATAGTATATCGATAAGCCTCTTTTTCTCACTAGGCTCTAAGTTGGAGCTGATAGCCACTTCCAAGGGTTCACTAGATGACCCCAGGTTGACTTTCTCAATAAGGTCTCTGACCCTTGGAGGTGTATCGTCTAGTGCCGCTGGGGCTAGTTTAATTTCTTCCTCTTCCTCTTCATGGTTAGAAAAATCCTCGTTGACGTACTCCAAAGTCGCGACATGCATGTAGGCCTCTCTTTCCACTAAGTACGATGACAACCTGCCGTACAAAGAGTGGAAGGCCTCTTCCCCTTCGCCTGGAAGGGTTTAATCCATTAAATAATGCGCGATTCGCCGGGCCTTTCCAGGTCCTCTTTCGAGAGTGTAAGCCCTCACTGTGCCAATTCAGAGGTCGTCACCCATGTGAGGCGGCCCTTATTGTTGATACCACTGACTTGCAATGGAATATTGGGCTCCAAATAGTACCTGGAATCTACGTAGTTTGCAGAAACGGGAAAAGGTCGCGGATCAGCTTTGATTACCTCTACCTTATCAATGTTCCTGTTACCCATAATTAGTTCCTGATGGAGAGTGGATGAGACACAGTAGCTCCTCTGATCCAATCGCGGCCTAAGATGGCTCTATAGGCTACATAGTAGTCTGTAACAAAGAAAGCATAGACGCCCTCAGCTGGACTAACCTTGATGCGAAGGAAAAGTAGGCCCAAGGTTTTGGTGACAGTCCCTGCAAAGTTTTTCAATGTCAGCGAGGTGGACTGAATCTTCTCCTTCTTAATTCCTAACAACTGCATGGTCCTTGTAGTAATAACATTGACTGCGACCTCGGTATCAACCATGATTTTGCTGACCTTGATGCCACCGATGTCTGCGGTAATATATAGAGGTCACATATGCTGGACCATAACAGGTGTTGGTCTTGTGAAACTCATGAAGAACTCCCTACTGTTGGCATCCTCGGTCTCTACGAATACTGCTTCCTCCACTGGTGTCGTCTCAGCTAAGGTGATTTGTAGTAGCTGTTCGCCAGTTTCTGCAGCCTCAGTACACTCCTGTGCAGCGACTGGGATGGCGTATTTATCAGGCAGGATGAAAACCATCCCGCAGGTGGTGTCTGGCAGCTCTGCATCCTCAACATCCTCGATATCATTTTGAAGATTGAGCTTTGGTTCGTCCATTTGGATTTCCGAGTTGAACTGCTTGGCGACCAAAGCAACCAAAGACTCCTCCGCGGGGATTAACTCTTCTCGCTTCTCCGTCGCTATTGTGGGAGCTGACTTTGCTTGTTCTGACTCTTTTCCTCCTCGCGTCGCAACTGAACCCTGACATATGGTCGCGGTCACAACATCCTGCTTCTGTTTGGGCCTCCATTGCAGGGTTTCTGTTTTCTAACTTTTGCCCCCCAGCCTTTCAAATACTGAGGGTTTGACCTCTTCAGGCTCTTCATGAGACAACCTACGTCGAATGCTTAGTCGCTTTGTGGGTGAGCTTTCTCTCCTAGCTGGCGGAGGTATCCTCGTAGTTGTCCTCTCTTTGGTGATTCTGCAGAAAACACTAGGCTTGGTTGTCCTTGATGTTGGGCTTGTTTGGTTCTGAAGATTGCGGGGAACCACCAAAGGTTTAGCTGCAAGCGCTTCCATCTCTTTCTGATACTGCTCAGGAGACTTGACTAGCTGCGAAGGCTTGATCAGGCCCTGGTCCAGAGCCTCTAATGCTCGCTTGCCTTCTCTAAACCTGTGCTGTAATTTCCTTTTCTTTGATGGGCTGATCTCAACTACCTTCCCCTTCTCTCTAGTTTACCATTTACCCTCCTTGATAGTGGATATGGAAGAGGGTGGAATGTAAGGCTTAGTCAAGATATCTTTGTGTTCGCTTCCAGCCTTTTCAACCTGTTTCTGTTCGGCCGCGGCCTCTTTCAACTTCTCGAACAAGTTGGAATCCTTAGGGGATGTTGGTGATCCCACCTTCTCCCTTGTTCTTGGGCTAGAAGGTTGATAATTTCACGATGATGAAGCTCACTTGATTAGTGGGAGGGATCCGAAGCCGAATGTTTGCTAGACCTCTTCGCGCGACACTTGGATACCATACTCCTCCTTGCATCGAAAGCACAGGACCATTGGTGAGGCCTCGCTGGCAGGTCAAATCTTCTTCTTTGCTGGGGGTTTTTCTTTCACCTCGCTTTGACCTCTGGTGGTTAGGTCTAGGGTTGGTTTCCTTTGGCCCTTCTTTGTCCAAGCCACATCAACCATGTTGACCCCAGTATCAAGAAAGGGATTCAAATCGACTAAGGCTGCAACGGTCGTTGGAGCTTCCACCTGCAGACTGCCATTGTTGAGCCAGATTTGAATTTGATCCTTCAGCTTTACACAGTCAGCAGTGTTATGATTCCACAGATTGTGGAAGTTGCAGTAATTTTTTCTTTTCAACTGCTCTGGTTTAGGGATAGAACTGGTGCTTGCCAAACATCGGAATTGATAAGTTCTAAGATAGCTTTGCTTCTAGCATTAGAATTGCTGAACACCTTAATCTGTGCTGCTTACTAGTGATACAATGCTCACAAAAGGGTAATGAAACCTTTTTTAGCCCTGGAAGAAGCTTTTGTTCAATGATAATCTTCAAACCTCGTTCCGACATGTGGCAGCCAAGCTTACGATGCCACATCATCGTTGATTCTTCTAAAGATCTCAATGACGCAATATACGCTTCTCCTTCTTGTTGTGTTTCTCCTTTAAGCATGTACAGATTTGCAGCTATCTTTTATGCTTTCATCACCACAAGTGCGCCTTTAACTATTTTCATGATCCCATGTTGACCATAGATTTTGTATCCACTACTATCTAATTGTCTCCAAGACAATAGATTCTTCAAGCCTTTCACGTGCCGTACTTCCTGAATGATGCGAACTGTACCATCATACATCTTCACTTTGATGGCACCAATACCAGCGATCTCAAAAGGATAATCATCTCCCATAAACACAGTTCCTCTTGAGATAGGTTCATATTGGTGGAACCATTCTCTCGAGAGGGGGGGGGGGTCATATGCCATGTTGCTTCTGACTTGATAAGCTTGATATCAGCAAATTTTCTCCTCCCTTCAGGACCTGTTGTTGCCTCGCTATATAAAACTTCACCATCATTTGAGGTGCTTGCTACACAACCCTGAGCTCTTGATGACTCATGACCTTTTTCTTTGGTTTCCATAGTGATGACACTTGACATTCTTCTTACTTTTGGATTTTGGTCTACTTTGACTTTGACTCCCACTGGGGCCATGTTCCGTTGATCTTCCTCTCATTATCATCAAAGCTTCGGCCTGCTGTGAGCCTCCCAATCTATCTTCTTTGCTCTTGAGCCAACTTTCTTCTTCAAGAACCTCAACTTCAATATCATTGAAGACTAGTATTTCTAGATTATTGGTTAAGTTGATTATGAGTTGATTATACAAATCAGGTAGACTTTGAAGTAGAATTTCTGCACGTTCACCCGTCTCTATGTTATGCCCCATTGCTGTGAGCTGTGAGAACAAGGTGTTGATGTGGTCGGTCATTGTAGTCGACTCCATCATCCGAATGGTGTAAAGCTTTCTCTCTAAGAAGATTTTGTTGTGTAGTGATTTGACCTCGTACAATTTTATGAGTGTATCCCATATCTCTTTTGTCGTCTTCTTCTCCACCACACATGACAATACTTTATCGGCTAGTGCTAAGTGTAGATTAGCAACAGCACTACCATCCATCTCATTCCACGTGCCATCGTTAGTGATCTCCTCAAGCTTATCTCTAATTGCTGTCAAGTAGTTACCTTTTCTCAAAACTGCTTTTATCCTCATTTTCCACAATAAGAAATTGTTCCCATTGAACTTCTCTATTTCGTATTTCGTCGTCATTGTTGAAGATGCCTCCTTGCCACTAACTAGATCTGACTATAGCACGAAAAACCGGCTATAAACCCGATGCTCTGATACCACTATTAGGAACGTTGTGGTATGAGGCACCCAATTACAACTAAAGTAGAAACTATGAAAACGAGTGAAGCACAAGATGATGGACAAATCATAGAAGGATTTTACTATGACAAAAGGATACAACAATTTCTCTCTTTGCAATAAGGAGAGCATAATTGACAACACTCTCTCTCTCTTATAACAGGAGGAAATACATTAACAAAGGAAAGACACTTGACTTTTAGGCGAAATCTCTATTTTCTCTCTAAACTCCTCTCTCTTTCTCTCTCTTTGTTTTCACTCACAACATGAGATTACAATTCTATAACACAATACCTTTATTTATACTAGATAGAGAAGGTTACAACTGCTTAAAGCTTAAGAAACTTAGCTATAGATGAGTTGGAAATCCAATCTTTACAACTATCATATGTGAAAGTATGCCACGATCTTTGATCTATCAACAACTTAAGTATGAAGTAAGTCACAATTTTTAACTTATCAACAACTTAAGCATGAAGTAAGTCACAATCTTTGACTTATCAAGAACATCATGCTTATCAAGAACTTAAGCATGAAGCAAGCCTCCATTTTTAACTAATCAAGAACATCATGCTTATCAAGAACTTAAGCATGAAGTAAGATGCACAAGTGGCTTTACTTCCACAGCAAGCAGAAACAAATCATTCTGGTTGACAGGTTCAATTAATTATCAAAGGTTTAGTCATCCTGCTTTCTCATGCAAGGCCATACCGAGTATTCCATATTACAGATCTTAAGAACACATCACTGAAAGAAAAATTATAGATCATCTCGATTAACAATTAGTGCACTCAAAGGCATTAAACTTGCCATCTAAAGACATGGAAAACTAATTACACTACAATCCCTCTTGTCTGAGCTTATTTGTTCCACTGATGAGTTGATCAACCAAATCCTTGACAGCATAAGGACCCATACTTTATTCCAAGAAAATAATTATCTTCTAGAGCAGTGAATTAAAAAGTGATGATTCTTCATTTCTCTTTTTTTTTTCCTTTGCAGTATAAGACTAGAACATCCCTTATCTTGACCCTGCTATAGTCTTTACAGTTGTGCATCATTCAAGAGATAACAACGTGGGGGCTTAGACCCCTAGTGTTAAAGATCATTTACCCCGACATCAAAGGTCCCAAGTTCACCCAAATGGACATAAAAATAAAGCTTATGGTTTTGTTTACATACATTATCTTGTCTACGAGTTTGCTGGTTTAGGCAATAACTAAACTTTAAAAAGATAAATGTTTGTTGATGATATTCTATATGCTCTCAATCTCTCATTTTCAGCCGAAGAGCTTAGATGATGGTTTAGAAATTAAGGTGGCAGCGGATTGTCCACCCTTCTTAAAATCAAACAGTGCAGAAACACACGTAACCCCAAAAAAAGAGGCAGATTTTTTTTTTTTTTTCTTTTTCTCCCTCCCCTCGCAGCATGTAACTGTATCTTCATATAAGTATTCTTCTTTCATATTGTAACGCCTCTGAAAATAAAAATAAGTTGATGAACTATAGAAGATTAATCTATAGAATAAGTGGATAAACTATAATCATATAGTTTCCTATCACTCTGTATACCGCTAGTATATGAACCTTGGTTGGTAAACTGACGTACATCAATCAGATTTCAGGTTTGGTGTACTCGTAAACAAACGTTACATACAGGTTACACAATATGAAAATTTTGTTAATAAAGAGTCATTTTTGCAAGATATCTTTATTAATTAAGCAAACAGTGCTTAAGGTTAAATTTTTTAAAACCCTGAAATTGCCCCTCCTAATATATAACCCTACGGTAAATGGATTAAATAAAAGAAGGGCAAAATTGTATCCATGTGGTGGAAAAGAAGAGGATAAACAGTTACTCCCACGTTCAGTTGAATAGCAAAGAAACCCAAACTGATTGCAGTTATTATCCTACCGCCTCATCTTTATCCTACAACGCCTGCTTATTGTAAGTCGAAGACGTTCTCCCGATAATCTCATAACGTTCTCCCAATAATCTCATAATCTCCCAACAGAAAATCAACTACAATAAGGGTATCGTGGTTGCAGTGAAGAATATACAAGGTATTCCCTATAGTTATATTTCTTTTAACATTGGTTTTCAATCTCTCCTTTTCTGGCTCAATCTCAGGTGTTAGATCAAAGAAGAACAACGGAAGGGGAAAGAGAAATCAATGAAGAGCCTTAGAATTGCTCAATTTAGTAATTTATTTTCGTAGAATTTCTTTTTGAACGATTTTGGGTGTTTCAAGAAGAAGATTGTTCGTAATCCGGTGCAATGGAGAAGCAAAGCTAAGTAGGCGAAGGTATATCATACATTCATACATGGTATGCAGACCTTTACAGTTTGGTGAACATGTCAGTTGGGATTGTTACAAAGCCCAAAAAGAATAATATTAGCCAGAGAAAAAACAAAACAAACGCATGGCAACGTACAATTTCATTTTTTTTTTTTTGGAATTCCCTCTGCTTTGAAGTTGCACTAGCATGGAATCACAGGTGGCATGGTAATGTTGCAGTTCTTCTGCTTAAGCAATTTAAAAAGCCCGTTCATAAAAGTTATTTGGTATTGATATATTAATAAGTCTTTCATAGATTATTTGGCTTTTTGGTTGATTGGTTCTTTGTTTTGACAACCAAAGTTTTCCTTGAACCTATGTAGATTGCAGGGGATGAAGGAAGGAAGAAAGGAAGACCCAAAGAAATTAGAAGGGCTTAGAAGAATGGTGATAAAAAGGCTTCCTTTCTCTTTTTACTTGATTTTATAATAAATTTTCGTTTAAATAATTTGGAGTTTATAAATCAAGAGAAGCTGTTGTTTATAAGCTGCATGTGTTCATGAGTAAGCAGCATAATAAGCACCTAATTTGTGTTGATTTCTTGAAATTATGTTGTTTTTGCAAGCGTGGTCTTTTACACTTCACAGACTGATAAGGACGAAATATAAATTCGAACCTTGAATCTAGACTTATGTGAGCCTTAGCTCAAGTGGATTAAGAGATGTTGCTATCGAATATTTGCTGATTTCATATGTTAAGGTTAAATGATTTCGTCATACGTACTGGTACACATATTGTCATGTATCTCCATTTACTCTTTACAATAGACAATTTGATTAGAAGTTAGGACCATTGTTCCAAGGTTTCCACATACGGTTCTAAAATTAGTAAGTAAGGCTTTCAGTACATTAGTAGCAAGTAAAATGCAAATGCTTTTTAACATGAGTAAACTAAAGTAAAGCAGGCGTGTCATTTCATTATTATACATGCACACATATTTTAGTGGTAGGATTCGTTCCGTATGGAGGGATCATATTATCAGTGTATTTGAATTGGTTCTTAACTTTTTATATTGGTTATCCAGTTTTTGTTATCATGAGAAAAACAAAATTAAAATTAAAATACAAACATATCCTTTCACAATGACTAGCACTTTGCACATTTTCCCGAAAGAAAATCATTTTCCTCGATCAGATTCCACTCAAGTAGAGTTGATGAGGGCGCTCATCATTTTAAAGGAACTTTTATTACAATTGTCATTGTTAAATTTTTTATTTATCTTTATATATATGATCCATATATGTGAGATATGTGCACTCTGTTGCAGGAATATGGGCCGGTATATCAACGGTGGTTCACACGCAGTTGTTCTCACATTCGTCAAAAGAAAGGCAAGCCCGCCGGATGGCTTTTACTCCTGTAAGCTCTCATTCAGACCTTCCATTCTACATTTTCGCACAGCTATTTCATAATAGGTGTCGTTTAAAAGTTTTTGGTAGACGTATTAAATTCAAAATATGCAACTCATAATGAATCAAATTTAATCTATCAGAAAATGAATGCATCATTAGCCTAATATCATTTGATTTAGTGGTATTGATTTACAAAAGTAAAAGGTTGACAAACCATTTAAGGAATTTGCAATTTAAAGTGAACTTTCAATTTGGTTGATTATTGGGCAACCAAATTAGTAATAATCTATAAGCGGAATTAGTACTTAAAATAGAGAACTTTTATTTATACATACCTATCTACTTTATAGACACTCCGGGATTATTTTTGTTCCAACTTTTCCCTCAAAGTTCCTGCTATGGCCCTCTACTTTATTACCCACAGTCCCACACCAAGTCGCCCTGTTCACCTCAACCCTGCAGCCTAGATATTGCCGTATTTACAAACTAACAATTATACAAGTATACTGTAATAATATAAAAGCGGAAGAAGAAATTGTTATGATATGTTTATTTCCAAGCTTTTGATTACAGAAACTTCCAATTGATCTATGGCTCACAGAAATCTCTTCGTTTTGAAGTTTGGCTTGACAAATGCATTGAGATTGTTATAATTCTCGACATGTTAGTTGCTCCAAAAGATTATAATGCCATGCATGTTACTTTGCTAACATGTTAGTTTCCCAGAGGAACCAAGTTTTGATTAGTATAGACTAGTCTTTACCGATGCATGTGTGCAACAGTTTTATTGATATTTTTATTTTTGGAGAAAATGAAACTGATAAGAAATATCTGTAAGATGTGGGTAGTTATTCCAAGATGTGTGAAGTTATCTGCATGATGTGGGATGAGTCGTGGGTAGTAATGTCTGCGAAATGTGGGATGAGAAGTTGTTAGCAGTTTTCTTTCTTTTATTTATTTATTTATTAGTTTTCTATTTACCGCAATGTCCTTCATATATTAAAAACTAGGGATTTTGTCCATTTACTCCATTTTTTAGGGAATTTTTTTTTCCTACTTTACCCCATTAAGTTTTTTTAATTCCTTCTTATCCAAAATACTCTGAGGAGGTATTCCCTAATACCCTATTAAGTTTTTTTTTTTTTTTTTTTTTTAAAAAAAACTATTTTACCCTCATCCTTTGTTATTTAGAGAGAGAGAGAGAGAGAGAGAGAGAGAGACTATAGGAGACTTTGCCAGAGCTGGTCGCTGGTCACCGGATTCCGGCCAACTTTCGCCGGATTCCGATCATCAGATTCCGACCAACTTTCACCGGAATCCGGTAACCGGTTGCCTGAATCCAGCCGCCGCCTATCGGATTTTTCAAAAAACCTCAATTGCCCCCAATTGAGGGGCAGTAGACATCTATTGCCCCCCAATAGACGTCTACTGCCCCCAAATATACATCTATTATCTCTCAATAGACGTTTGGATTACCAAAATGAGAATAATCTCCTTAAATAAACTTTGATTAAAGAAAAAACTAAGAGATTACCGTCAATTTAAAATGTCTATTGCCCCCCAATAGACGTCTATTGCCCCCTAATAGACGTCTATTGGGGGGCAATAGACATTTTAAATTGACGGTAATCTCTTAGTTTTTTCTTTAATCAAAGTTCCAATAGACGTCTATTGGGGGGCAATAGATGTCTATTGCTCATTAATAGTAACTTTTTTTTCTTCCCTTTTTTCTTCCTTTCTGGGCATTCTGCCCCCATTAAAAAAAAAAAAGAGTGCTTGTGAGACGTGTTTTCGATCTCAGAGGAAGGAAAAGGAAAATAAATAAATAAATAATTTGTGCTCAAGATTGGTGTAGTGGCCCCTGGGTAAGAATGGATGACAGTAGTGCAGTCAACCTTTGAACAACCGCCGTGAAGTGCCTGGCCCCCGCCTTATCCCTCAAAGTCTCAAACCGACTGACTTTACTTTATTCCTTCGGCTTGAGACGTTCGATCTCAGACGGAAAAAAAAAAAAAAAAAAAAGGCCATTCCAAACAATTTGCATTCCTGCTTCAAGATCTAACACAAATTCATGGCATTTCGTCACATCCATGATCGGGAATTGAAGGGAGAAAGAGGGACCTGTTTGTCATCGACTCTGTGGCTAGATCAAAATTTGATTCCAAGACAAGACGAGTGGAACACTCTATCGGTGATGGATTTGGATCGTCGCCTCCAACCACTATCGTCGAGCAACGACGACGACGTGGCTTTACTGCCACTTGATCCCATCTTCTATACTCCTAGAGATGAGATTCGAACCGCAGAATTGGGATCTGCAGCACAGCTCGCACTCGATCGAGTGGAGGATTTTCTGTAGAGGAGAGAGAGAGAGAGAGAGAGAGAGAGAGAGAGAGAGAGAGAGAGAGAGAGAGAGGGCACCGGAGGTGAGAGAAAGGAGAGAGAGACGGCACACAGAGGAGAGAAAGATCGGGATGTGAGAGAGATTGATGTTGAGAGGCAGTGATTGTGATTCTTTAATTGGGTTTAGGGTGAAATGGTCATTTGGTGTCAAATTGTGTATGTGGAAATAAAAATATGTTGCTGGGGTAGGTGGGATAATTTTTACTTATTTTGGGGCTTTGGGTCAAGATCCCAAAAAACTATTTTAAATTAATCTATGATCTAAGGATAATTTTGTTATTTCACACCCATTTTGGTTGACAAAGTGGGTTCTCTTAATAATAGTACAGACTAGAGAGTGAGGAAATTACAACATCCATGGAAGGAGAGGTTAAGTTTTATATCGTATTAATTTGTATTCTCGTATATATTATCCATAGAGGTTGAGATTTGAATTTCTTTCTTTTGTTTTAGTTTTTTTTTTTTTGGATAAAATACTGTGTACTCCCTATACTTATAGGGAGTCGACGTTTCAATCCCTGACATTTCAACTTCACCTAAAAACTCCCTAACCTCTCTAATTTCACCAAATTAGTCATTGCCGTTAATTTTCCGTCAAAAGCCCTGTTATCTTGCTAACGTGGTATTCCGTACACGACCAAAATGCCTATTTTACCTTCATCGATTTTTCCCCCCACTTTTTCTCTCTTTCTTTTTACGTCTTCATTCTCTCTCTCTCTCTCTTGGTCCTTGCAGTTAATTTTCCGTCAAAAGCCCTGTTACCTTGCTAACGTGGCATTCTATACACAACCAAAATATCTATTTTACCATCATCAATTTTTTTCCCTCTTTTTCTCTTTTTCTTTTTATGTCTTCGTGCTCTCTCTCTCTCTCTCTCTCTCTCTCTCTCTCTCTCTCTCTCTCTCTCTCTCTCTCTCTCTCTCTCTCTCTCTCTCTCTCTCTCTCTCTCTCTCTCTCTCTCTCTCTCTCTCTCTCCCCCCCAGACTTGCACTATCTCCTTATCCTCTCTCTGCACGAACCGAATCCCTATCTCCATCGATGGCGGCCGCGGCGCCACGATCTCCAAGAATGTCTGGATCAGCACCGGCTGCGACGGCAAAGACGTCTCTGTCTGGCGCAAGAGGTAGACTTTGTTGTTCCCGATTCCATGAAACCTCCCTCCTCCTTTTCCAAATTCCTTATTGAGATTCGAGAAATCCCAGTCATATTAGTAAATTGACTCCAACCGATCCCACTTGGTGCCTATTGGAAACGCTGCCTCCATAGATTTTGAAGGTTGCGCTGCTCTCCTACGTATTCTGGTGCCGGTTGCGGCTGTGAGGCCTTGACACGCTTAGCTCGTGTGGCGGCGGCTTTGGGTTTAGTGGCGGCTTCCTCCTTTGCCACCGGTCAGGCCTTTCTCTCAACTCCTTTACTCATTGTAGGGTTTGAATTTCGGACAGAGATAGGTTATAGAGAATGTGGGGTTTGGTGAAGAAGGTGTTTGTTTTGGTTTTGGCTAGTAACCCGACCCGTGGTATGGTGCCATGTTGTGGCACGGCGAGCTCGTGATCTAGGTTTTCAGTTGACGCCAAAATCAATCTGTCTCTCATTTTGTCATGAATTGTTGGGTTTTCAGTTGAAGTCTGAAGCTCGTGGTCAACTTGTCTTGCTCTTGGTTCGATTCAGAAATCTTCAAGCTTGGTAAATAAGTTGTTGCCTTGCTGTTGGTTCGAATAATGAATGTACGAATTTCAGTTGCTGCCTTGATCAAATTGTATGATTGAGCTGTTGACAAGTTGGATAATTGGTTGTTGAGTGTTTTCCCGTTTTTGCAAGCTTTTTAGATGTTAGTTTAAGGATGAGATTATTGAAATGGTAATTGACATTGAACAGGCCTCGACAACTGAATGCCTTTAACTTTGAAATGATTTCTCGATTGTTGGAACATTTCCTTACATATGAAGAGGATGCTAATGTCAAGTTGGTGATTCTTAAGGGAAAAGGAAGAGCATTTTGTGCTGGTGGTGATGTTGCACGATTTGCTATTTTTGGGAGAAGTCAACAAGGATTTCAGAGAGAGGGCTGTAGAGCTATATTGTCGGACAAGGATAGGAACCCAATGATCATATGGTTGAGCAGTACTTTTCTAAGTTGGATGATGAAGAATGGGAAAAGTTAAAGCTCCCTACAAGATTTAAAAAAAAAAAAAAAAAAAAAAGAGGAGGAGAGAGAGCTGGAAGAAGAAGAGGCAAAAAGAGAAGGAAGGACAAAAAAAAAGGGAGAGGAAAAACAAAAAGAAAGTGTGAGGCTAAAATAGACATTTTGGTCTTGTACAGAATGCCAACATCAGCAAAATAACGGAGCTTTTGATGGAAAATTAACGGCAAGGACCAATTACATGAAATTGAAGACTTTAGAGAGTTTTTAGGTGAAATTAAAATATTAGGGACTGAAACGTCAACTCCCTATAACTATAGGGAGTAAACAGTATTTTGTTTTTTTTTTTCCTTTTTTTTTTTTGGGGGCTCATCTTTGTTTCTTCTTCTTCTTCAAGAGTTCAATAGTTCATACTGTTGAAAGGGTAAAAAAGTATTAATTTTTTTGTTTTTTTTTTTTTTTTGCGAAAAACAGGGGTGTGTATTAAGTGAATGGATATGTGTGTGTAAAATTTTCCCTTAAAATATTATATTGAAAAATTATATAGCGAGTGTAGAAGATCGGAAGATAGTTTGGATAGTTTTTATTGTGTCTACTAAAATATTAGATTGAAAATTAGATAGTTAGTGTATGGTCATTAATTCCTACAAGAATGTCGATTATAGCGGACGGAAATAAGGTAAGGGTCTTCCACAGTGGATTAATCTAAACTAAAAGCTCCACAAAAGATCACAAGAGTGACCGCTGGTCCTGTTGATAGCAGTGGATAAATAAAATAAAAACCTAACCAAAATAACTCAGAAAAACATGAAAATTTACAAAGATGTACTAGACATAGAGGCAATCCAGCACACATTTGGCGAAGTTTGGATGACATTTGATATGGGAATAGAATGAATAAAGAAAAAGGACAGTCAGTAAAGAAAGCTGATCGAAAACAAATTTTAGAATGGTTGATATCAAGATGATGAAACTTGTTAGGACCTAGGGAGATGCCTCCACCCCCAACAATCACACACAACACACTTTGTCCTGCTCTAATCCAATTAACTCGGATCAAGATGCTCAGGTTGGCTTGGCACTCTTGAACACAACATATCCCCCTTTCTTACTTCATATGCAAGGCAGGAAGTGCTCTACACCTAGGCTATTCTCAAGTAATGTGTCATGAGCCGCACTTAAGAGTAGTGTTAGTGTGACACTTTATGAAGGAGATGTCCAAGAGGGGCGAGCTTTGGAGACCCAATGGCAAGCTAGGAGCTAAATGGAGGATGAATGACATTATGGTAATAAAGTGGAACTTTGGGTTTGAGGTACTTCGGCTTAGAATTTGGGAAAACTCAAAAGACGAGAATGAAGAGGACGTTGGGATGAGTTCAGGGCAGTTGACAGTATGTCATTTGGATTTTGTATGAATTAATTATGAATTATTAGTCTCCTTGGATATTTTGATGTTTCCTCTTACCTTGGCCATTTAAGTCTGATATGCTCTATAGGGGGAGACCTGGTGTCTAGCTCTCCACCACCCCAAGTGGTGGTCTTCATAAGCAACCAAGTGAGCTTCTTCTATGTATCCGTTGGGGCATAAGGGCCGGGCATTTGTTGTTAGAAAAAGGCGGCATATTTTTCCACGAGTCAGGAGGTCATGCGAACAATATCAGTTGAAAAACCGATATTTGGGGTCAGCGTCAAAAGCGAAGTTCGTATGTGGGTGGTCCTTTTGCTATCGTCGTTAGACAAACATGTGGCTTTACGGTAGATAAACTCCGTGGTGCTCATTAGGTACGAAGCAAGCAATATGAGTAGGAGTTTGAATTCGACCTTGCCTAAAGAAAAGTGATGCCAGCAAGCATAGGATGGGCGACTCTGTGCTAGATTAAAGGAAACTCGAGAGGGGGATCGAGGGTGAGTTACTCACTCGAGCGAAGTGCCAACATGCGAGAAAGCAAGCCCACTTGAGGTTTGGCCTAGGTGAGAGTAGACATTAGAGAGAGGATGGACACCAAGAAGTGGACAATGTTAGCCTCAATAGTAGGGAAGACCACAAGGCCAAGATGGCTTAGCCAAAAGATGCACCAGGCTTAAGTATGCAGATGTGTTGCCCCTGAGCTGAATGGGTTATGCAAGTGATGCCGATGAGGTGAATGAATTGTGCAAGCTACTAAAAAATGATCCAACGAGGGAATATGTAGGCCAACTAGGTCTTTGTGCACTGTCATGTCACCTGTTATCGATGTATGGGATGCACACAGGTTAGCGATGGACTGACATTAGCTGGGATGACAATGAAAGCCTATCGGGTGGGCGAGTGTCTTGAAAGACAACCATGACATTGGGAAGCGAGCGGTTAGTCACAAAATGTGAGACTCATGTGTGAGTAGCTTTCGTTGGTAAACCCCAACAAGTAAGGGGACAATGTCAAAAGGGTCAGGCTGAAAAGATAAGCACACAGAGGAAAAGAAAAATGGGATATCTCTTCTTTAAGGAAGATAGGCTGGTCTTGATTCATAGGAACCTTAGCGCCTTACGGGCTAATTCCGCTGCATATATAGTCGGCCCATGGCACAAGGCAAAAAAATAAAAGAAATCGTGGTTTTGACCATTTACTCTAATTCTAGTGAATTTTCCCCCTTGCACCACCACTTTTTTTTCTTTTTTTTTTTTCCCGTCATCGCCCACTGGAGTGCGGTCATTTGATAAAAACAACGATAATGATCATGTAAAATTTCATGAGAACAAGCAAAAATTTCAATAATTCAATTAAAGTCCAAACTCACAAAAGCCTCGTAGGAATAAAAGTTTGTTGGGGGTGTGAGTGGGCTTTACTGTAAATTTGGGTTGGTTGACCTAAACCCTAGGCCTATAGGGTCCAAACTCACAAAAGCCTTCGGTCTCATTCCCCTCACGCCGCTCCCCTCGCTTATCGATCTCCATTCCTTTCCGATGGCAAGGGTTTTCGTGTGGCCCTTTCTTAGGGTTGAGGTCGTTGTTCAGCCGCGGGTTCTAGTCGTACCACCTCCAATTGTGGTAGTATCTACCTTCTTGGGGACCTTTGTTGTGGTATCGTCTGGTTTTGCGCTTGCCAGCCAGCGGATGCTTCTAGATTTGAAGTTAAGAAGGGCCGCAAGAGAAATCTGCAAGCAGCAGAGGGCAGTGGAAGCTGCGAAGAGAGAAGTCAGAAGGGAGAATCGCGAGATTGAAGCTGCAGAAAGAGAAGCCCGGAGGGAGGCGAGAGAAGTGGAGGCCGCTCACAGGGAAGTTGCCAGGGCGAAGAGAGAGACTGAGGCCTCAGAGAGAGAAGCCAAGAGGGAGAAGAACCGCTGGTGGAAGTAGGTAATATTTCAACCATATGCCATTTGTTTCAATTTAGTTTGGCTTTTTTTCGGAATTCAATTCCTGTTGCTTTTCAGACTGGGTTTGTCTTGGTGGTAGGGGGAAAATGGTTATTGGAAAAATGGAGGGATTGAAAGCCATGGAAGCAGAGTGTTTTGTAGTAGGGGAGGAGATTTAGAGGTGTGCTTAGAGGTAGTTCTAGGCTCTAAGGAGAGCAATGAAGGTGGGACACATGACAGGCACCTTAGGAAGAATGTAATGGGGAGAATTGAGCTAGAGGATTTTGATTCAAATGGCTTAGTTGCAATAGGTAGATGGGAATGATATCGTTGAGAGAAGATAAGTCGATTGTTTTGTTATGCAGTGTTCTTGGCTAGGTTGTTTGTAAATGACGGTGCAGGTTAGCAATGATGATACTAGGGGTTCATTGATTTACTTTCTTAATTCACGTTTTTGGACTCTAGTTTTGTGTATCTTTGTTTCCATCAATTTGAGCATTTTTCGGGTTTTTGGACTCATATAGGAAATAGGTTAAAACCTCGTTAATATTGAAAACCTTGCCTTGCTTCTGTAATGCCTGCCACTTTAAATGATTAATATTTGACTTCTTTTATTAAAAACCTTGCTTTGCATTCTGTACCTTTTGCATTCTGTATCTTTGTTTCCATCAATTTGAGCATTTTTCGGGTTTTTGGACTCATATAGGAAATAGGTTAAAACCTCGTTAATATTGAAAACCTTGCCTTGCTTCTGTAATGCCTGCCACTTTAAATGGTTAATATTTGACTTCTTTTATTAAAAACCTTGGTTTGCATTCTGTACCTTTTGCATTCTGTATCTTTGTTTCCATCAATTTGAGCATTTTTCGGGTTTTTGGACTCATATAGGAAATAGGTTAAAACCTCGTTAATATTGAAAACCTTGCCTTGCTTCTGTAATGCCTACCACTTTAAATGGTTAATATTTGACTTCTTTTATTAAAAACCTTGCTTTGCATTCTGTACCTTTTGCATTCTGTATCTTTGTTTCCATCAATTTGAGCATTTTTCGGGTTTTTGGACTCATATAGGAATTAGGTTAAAACCTCGTTAATATTGAAAACCTTGCCTTGCTTCTGTAATGCCTGCCACTTTAAATGATTAATATTTGACTTCTTTTATTAAAAACCTTGCCTTGCATTCTGTACCTTTTGCATTCTGTATCGTTTACAGTTTTTAGTTGAATGATTAATATTTGTCTTCTTTTATTATATATGAAGTGAGACCGATGATAGAATGCTTCCTATTGTTTGCAGACCAAGATTGTATCTGTGCCTAAAGTTTTAGTCATCGACATCTTGTATGGTATAAATTGTAGGAAAATAGGAGAGACAGAAGAGGGATAGAGATAGATCTTCCCCAGAGACATCAGTATTAATTAAGCCAATAAGGCTTAAGGTTAAATTTTCAAAAACCCTGCAAATACCCCTCTCTTTATATAAGTCCACTGCTAATCAATTAAATAAAAGAAGAGGGTAAAAGAGTAATGGTACATGCAGCTGTGAGGATTATACAGACGGCGAGGATTACACAAACCAAAACTGTTTGCAGTTTTCATTTGTGAGAGTTGGTTACGGATGGCTCAAATGATGAGCCACGAAGAACTCCCGATGGGGAAGGGTATCTTCTTCTACGACGATCCCTCGCAACTCGAGGAGGCCCAGCTACGCTTACACCGCCTCAAGACCAAGTTTCACAAGGTCTTCGGGCACCTTCCTCAAGTCTACGCTCGCTCTCCAGGTTTGTTATCTATCTCTCTATCTCTTTGTAGTTTGGTTCTATGTGATTGAATTGGTTTTGATTTTGTGATCGAACGGCGGTGGCGGTGGTGGCAGGGAGAGTGAATTTGATTGGAGAGCATACAGACTATGACGGATTCTCGGTGTTGCCGATGGCGATATAGCAGGATATATACTATTGTGGCGATTAGGAGGAACGAAGGGGAGAAGGTTCTGAGAATTGCGAATGTTAATGATAAGTATGAAATGTGTACTTATCCTTCTTATCCTAACCAGGTACAATTCATGTGAATTTTCTAGATTTTTTCTTGCTCAGAAGTTTATTTGAAGTTTGATCATTGTTTTGGTCTCTGTTATGTTGTGATTTGCATAATAGAAACGAAGGAATTTTGCTATGCTCTGAGTGTTGTGACATTACTTTAATTCATCTCCAGTAATCGAGTGTTCACCAGATTTGCGAGTGAAATCAGTCGGATGCTACACATTTGTTTACTGTCTTCTCTTCGTGTTCTCTGTTATCTGTATATTGTGGCCACAAGGACTTTGTTTGATTTTACTGCTGATGAGTTAAAAAGTATTATTGTTCAATTGCATATAAGAAACTGATTGTTTGCATTCTTCAGGTACAAATGTTTCTATGAATTTGCCAAATCCCGAGGAATAGATCTGGGTGCACCAGTGGAACAGTTCCTACAGGTGAAGTTCCCATCAGTTTACTTTACTACGTAAATATTGATTGTACTAACAGAAGAAGATAAGAAGACAGTCTTATGCAACTCTAATATTGATTAAATGTTTTCTGAATGGTGATATTGTTTTCCTATATTGCCCCTCCTAATATATAACTCTACGGTAAATGGATTAAATAAAAGAAGGGCAAAATTGTACCTATGTAGTGGAAAAGAAGAGGATAAACACAGTTACTCCCACGTTCGGTTGAACACCGGAGAAACCCAAACTGATTGCAGTTACTATCCTCCTCATCTTCCTCCTACAAAACCTGATTACAGATTCACCTAATTGTCATTGGGTAATTTTGAGATTTGTTTTCCAGTGATTTGGGTGTTTCATGAGGTCTCCTTGATTTATGTAGGTCTTTGTAAAGATATAAGATGGCTGTCATTTGGATGGTCTCTGAACCGGGTCAGTGAAGAAGGAAAACAGAGACACAGGTGTGTTTATTGCTTTGAGTCTTAAATGTGTTCAATATTGTTTCTCTATGCTAAGTAGATGGGAATCTTGAACATGCAGTATTATGTTAAATTTCATTTTAAATGGATTGCAGTGATTGTATTTGTACTGCTTGGTCTTTAATCAATCTATAATAGTCCTACTATCTTCTCTGTGGTTGGTTTTCTTTAATTGAATTCTTTTCTCGTCTTTTTCTTTGTAGTTTCTTTTCTATGGTATTTCCTGTATAACAAATCGGAGAACTGGGGAAGAAAGAAGTATAAAGCTGGTAGGTTCATCGTTTTGCATGTTGTGTGTTTGAAATCTTTCCTGCTTCATACTATGGGCACACTCGAACAATTCACTTTGAAAAATAGTCAGATGTCTGGGTTTGATCGTTACAATATTATGCTTCAGGTTGGGATGATGTTGAGGTTAATTAGTTCAAGCATCCAAGGTTCATTAAACCTTTTGCAGCATGTGAGATATATGTGCATCATTCTAGGTGTAGAAATGAATTCATCTATAGCATTCTAAGTTCTATTCACTATTTACTTATTTAGTAAGTGAGGGTTTGGCTCTTGGTTCTTGGCTTCTAGAGTTTTTTTGTTATTCCTATACAGATTACGAGGGAATAGGATGGAACAGAGTGGAAGACCGAAAAGGAGTATAAACTACTTGGGTGATAGAGTTTGCTCCCTTCCATTAATTTTTTTACTTTTTTCATTCTTTTCTTTGGCTTACCTTTTTTCATCTTCATATCCCAGATTAAGCGTGGGTTTGGGTATGAACAGTTAGTAGTGGCTACTAGCAATGTACTGTAGTCTGTATGGCTTCTTTTTTCTTTTTTAGTGTGTTCTTTTGTCCTTGATGCTGCTCATGTCTAGGTGGCTCTCAAAATCGGTGTGTAATTTTCATTGAATGTATTATCTTTCTCAAAACAGTTTCATTCCTTCAGTTTGATCATGGGAAGGTTGTGGTCACTGGTGGAAGACACAAGACACAGGGGGACGTATTTAAGTCATTGATAGGGAGAAGCATATATTCAGGGCTGTGATTATTTGCGTCTTCCATGGCTCAGTAATGTGTTCAGCATTTGTAAGAGTACAAAGGCTTGAGTTTTCCTTCTCGAGTAAAAGGTATTGAGCTGTCCATTGCAGATGGGAACAAGAGAAGACTTGGCTGCTCAAAGGGCTACCACTACGTAAAATGTTCAAAGAAATATGTGGTCGATGTGCGATTTGTAATTTAGATGCTACTTGGGTGAACCAATTGAGCAATTGAATCTTTTTAATTAGCTTTTCTGAGAAAGATTTTCATGTTCTTTGGTAGTCCTAATTTGTGAAAGATTTTTCCTTTTATACCTATTGACTTACATGACTGGAAACAATTTGTATTAGTTTACAAAATTGTGTGTAATTTTTTATTTTGGTGTACTGACAGGTAAAAGAACAAATGGCATAATAAATATCATAGACACAACTTAGAAGAAATTTATACGGGAGAGGGAGACCAAAAAAACAATTACATAATTTAAAGCGGAATGATTTTGTCTCTAACAAGTTAAAATTCTGTTAAGTACTAAACTCAATTTAAGACTTATGATCCATTCATCTTCAGCTAAAGAAAGCTCTTTGACAGTAGCTTCGTGGGTGCAAGTAGCATTCCACTCTGAGAGTAGCCATCCTCAACAACACGGAATTTATTATATGGGTCAAAGCAGTAAAAGAAAAAAAGAGCTAACTTGATAAATTATTGTTTTTTTTTCCTAATCGCATTAATTGTACAAGCTTTAATCAAAAAATAATTGTCAATTACTGTCCTAACACCATGTGAAAATAATTTTAGTAAATGTGTAAAAGCAAAAGAACTATCACACGCAATACACAAATATTGTTCGTTTCATTTCCGCTTAAAAAAAAAAAATAACATGTATAAAAATATGTATATAGGAGATGGAGTTGATTGGAGCATGTGGACTTTATTAAACAAACATGTATATAGGAGTTTCTTTTTAAAAAGTATGTTCCTATTGTAAACATTTGTATATATTGGTGCATATTTTTTGTATGAAGTTTAATGTTTTTTACCATTCTAAAAAAAAAAGTGTAACGTTTTTAGGGTTAAATTAAGCAAACAACCCTTAAGGTTAAATTTTCTAAAATCCCAGCAATTGCCCTTCGTTTATTAAACTACTTATTGTTAGAAATTTCATACATAGAGGGTTAAAAAGAGAAATGCACGACTCCCACTTATAGTTAGCGGCAAACCCGGCCACGACCACGTTTTGAGGAAGAAGAAAAGAAGTAACTCCCACTCAAACCCAATTTCTTTTTTCCAAAAACGCGTTCTTCCTTTGTTCTTTTTAATCTCTCCCATTGCATACTTGCTTAACTGCAACACTGGAAGATCGATAAAATTAAAGCCGGATCAAATGAGGTTCTACAGGTTTAGTTTTTGCCAGTTTTGATTCTTAATAATTGATAATTTATCTAATTGACAAACTTTTCTACACACCAAAATTCATGAGGAATTGGTTTATGCAACACAGGAGATACCCTACACGGTCTTTGAATCTTCATTCAAGTAAGGTAAGTGGTTCCTTTGATCCTGCGTTCCCAATTGATTTATGCTTTCCTACTGTTTTCTCTTCATTAAGGTATGATTTCTCCAACTCCGTATGTTTTTTTCTTTTTTTCTTTTTAACTGTTCTTATGTGTAACAATGCACTATCTTCGGAACACACTTTCTTTCTTTTTTTTCCTTCTTTTTTCTCTTTATGGGTCGTAGAAGATTTTTTCTCCTTTGCTACGCAATACACAAATATTGTTCGTTTCATATCCGCTTAAAAAAAAAAATAACATGTATAAAAATATGTATATAGGAGATGGAGTTGATTGGAGCATGTGAACTTTATTAAACAAACATGTATATAGGAGTTTCTTTTTAAAAAGTATGTTCCTATTGTAAACATTTGTATATATTGGTGCATATTTTTTGTATGAAGTTTAATGTTTTTTACCATTCTAAAAAAAAAAGTTTAACGTTTTTTACTAATGAATTGCTAAAACCAAATACCACTATAGTATAATGTTTGCATCTGAGAGAGTTAGGCAATGTGCAATACGGAAATTATATTGCACTCCCGAGGAAATCTAACACACGCATAGTAAGAGAGGAATGACAATATGCATAAGCGAAATGTATTGTCCAAAAACAAAACTCGCACGTGCGAGCGCAGTCCTTTCGCATGCGCGTAGCGCGTGCAGGAAGGCTAGTCACTTTTAAGCATTTGCTTTTCATCATATATTGCCCATCGATTGCTTCCTTCTACCAAATCTTTATTTATTACAAAACTGATTTCTAAGATCAAACCATTGTTTACGATCAAATGCAACAGAATGTAATGTTTTTTATTTTTCATGTGATAGGATCAAGGAGCTCCACCATGAAGCAAGATGAAACAATCGTGAACTACAGCCCTAATCTAATTTTCAATAACAGTGAACTACATATTTGACTAGATCTTGTGTAAATAAGTTAGCTATGCGTCTCTTGTTCAGTTTGTCGACATTTTTGGTACCACAGGCTCACAATCGCCGATGCTGAAGTTTATGTACGTAAGTGAAAGTCACGAGGTCTGAGAAGCTCATCTCAGTCATCTGGCTATGTCGCGCGTTTTTTGTCATTCATCTTTACAGTGTATGTGATGAGTTCTATATACGTTCTATATTCACGAGTAACATACAGCCCGCGCTTTGCTGTGGGTGAATGAATGCCCATTACACTACCATTTTCCCTTTGTATATATGTAGCTTCTTCTTCCATTACTGGGTCCTTGTGATGACCTTTTCTTTTTTCAAACATTAAAATGGTTTTCGTTTCCAATTCCTTTGAAATTGCAACTGCCTTAAAATTTAAAAGGGTACAAGGAGAGCTATATATTGCTAGTAAATACTTAATCAAACACAAATGAAAAATTAAAGGTGTCGTTTTGCATCCACTCATTTATAGAAAGCAATTTAGTATGAATTTGATATTTAACAGGTTTGAACAAAACAGCTATTAAATAATTAGTAAATAGATAGATCAAATTTATCTCTAGAAATTTTTACAACAGTTAAGGTAGGCAGCTATTAAATAATTAGTGAATAGATAGATCAAATTCATCTCTAGAAATTTTTACAACAGTTAAGGTAGGCTGCTCAACTGCTTATTAATTTGAAGAAGAATAATTAAGTGGCGTTCGGTAACGTTTTCAAGTCATCTTTTTCATTTTATAAAATGAAAATGGCTTGAAAATGCGTTCGTTGGTCTGTTTTCAAAAATGCAGAAAATAATTTTTGAAAATAATTTTTTATTTTACTCGTAAAACAGGAAAACGACAAATAGACGTTTTCACATTTTCATTCTCATATTTTAGAAAACATGGAGATATATTTTCCAAAACAAAGAAAAAAAAGAATGTGTTCTCTTCTTCCATGTTCTCACGTCGCTATCTTCTTCTCAGGTCTCTCTCTCATCTCTAGTCGCAATCTTCTTCGTTTTTGAAAATTGTTTTCGGAATAAGCTACCGGACACATTTTCGGATCTCAAAAATCTAATCTTGTTTTCTCGTTTTTATTTTCAAAATCGGTTTTTGAAAAATCATTTTTAAAAACGTTACCGGACAAGCTCTTAGCTTCTTAGAAAGGCCAAGTACTCTTCTTTTTGTTAGTGTTCAACAGATCAATTTCATTCTCATAATCCGACACCAGAAAATTTGTAAAAGTTGATGTTCCCCACTACTTGAGTGCTGCCAACTCATATGCTTTTGTTGTGGATTCTTCTTCGTCATAAGCCCCTGCATATACATTGTGTTAGATGATTCAAGATATGTTTATCTGACAATTAAGTGGTTTTGAGCAGTGTAGTAATTAAGTACTTACCTGTTTTCCCTTCTTCCTCCTTTGTGTTGGATTCCAAGACCCTTTGTTCCATAAATGAGCTTCATATCTCCCCGTCCATCTATGCCTGCATATAATTTTTTAACGTTAGGCTCTTCAACATTTAAATTTGCCTGGAAACCAAAAAAAAAAAAACAAATGGGAATTTTATACATCAAATTTAATAACCTACTTTCAAGCTACTCTAAAGAAATTCAGGCCAAAAGACTACAAATTAGAATCAAAGTGACTCAAGATTATACTATTTCCCACAATCAATTATCAAGGACACAAATAATATATTAAATAAAATATCTCTCCAACTCCTTGCGAATAACTTTCCTGACCTATTTTAAAAAAATAAAAATAATAAAAATAAAACAAACAAACTTTCCTGACCTGATTTCTCTAGTTTTCACCACAAATTGAAATAGAATTATATATTCAGCAATAGCAGGTCTTGAACCAATCAGAACCAAAAAAGCACCAAAGAAAACAACAAAGTTCAACAAAATGACCTTCTTCCTATGGTCTCGAGTGACCACTTTCACCTCCTCATAAAATCATAAAGTACAACGAAGATGCTTCAAGTGCAGTTTCCAGTCCTTTGCCAAATCCTCTTCTCTCACCCATTAGCATGAGAATAAATGATCTCAGGTGCTAAATGTGCCTGAAATCACAAACCATAGAATTTGAGATTCAGTCTGACCTAAGGCCTCGTAAACGTAAGAGAATGAGTTTTCAAACTGTTTTACTTACCGAAATAAAACCATGCCTCAGAGTCAGGTACTCATAGTAACTGACCTGAAAAACTGTCTGAAGAAGCACACCTGATAAGAAAAGGAGAATACCCTTAAACCTTGTTGTCATAGCTTTTACATACTCCATGCATTACTGAGTTAATTCTTTGTAAAATCCAACAATTGCAAGTACAAATTCCTATTAACAATGCAATAAATCTCAACTTCAAAGTAGTGCTTTACGTACAATGCAAATGACTCTTTTCGAATGATGTATCCCTTGCATACCTAAACCTTTCTGAATCTGCAATGCAACCACTTTATAAGGTATAATCCAAGAAGTTCTAGGGACTAAGAAAGCTAAAAATTTGTCAACCGATATCTGAGATGACATTATAGATTGCAAAAAGGAAAAAAAGTATAGGCCACAGAAGCTTACTTTGTAGGAACACTTGATATGTAAAGAAAGTCAGCCTGCAGACTAACTAATTGATTTGCAATTTTGCATAGTCAAATCAATCATGATGTTGAAGAGAAATGGATGCATTTAGCTTTTAACTGAAGAGATTGAACCAATTTACCATTACTAAACTGGTATGCAACTATTTGTCTCTTTCTCCCAATACTTCCATATTCTCATTTGTAGTCTAGAAAAACAAAAACAATGAATTGTTGAGAGAGAGAGAGAAAGAGGTTGATTTAATTTGGAAATTCCTAATAAGTTGAACCTTTCACATTCAAAAAGTTGTATTCATGCATACTCATTATCAGTTATTTCTACCTTCCTTTCAACAGATTTTAAATTTGCCTTCATCCTAAAACCATATCATTTCTTTTGAAGAGACCATTGTAAAAAGATGCAGAGAAATGAATTCATGGGAAGCACAGATATGCGGACCATATAGCACTTACTAAAGAGAACAAACAATTTAACAGAATGAGTATTCTCAATCAATTTAAGATACAGAAAAGCCGATAGCACACCTCTGATGGCTCTCTGCATTTTGCGACGCCAACAACTTGTCACCCTTTGCTGCATTACACAAAATAACAAATTAGAACACTGAAGCAAATCAGTCCCATGAATATATAACCAGCAAGCTACAGCTCAAACTCGTAAACATTAAGAGTTTTTCAAGTCATAGACCTGGGAAAGATCATGTCATGTTTTCAGCATCCCAAAGATGCGTATTATGGCATTCAAGTCTTGAACCTTCAAACTTCCACCTAGTCTGAGACTGTAAAATTAACTTGAGTTAGTCATATCCCTATATTCAGTTTCCAGACACACACAATTATGTTCTCCTCCCAAGTTTTCTTACATATTTCCGACAGTTCCAATTGATACCTTCAAAAACCAACAAATAAAAACCAATAAACAAAACAAAAAGACTCCACCTTTACTTCATTTTCAGTAATCAAATTTCAAATGAACCCAACCCAATATATAGTTCATTTTCATGCTTAATACCAGTTGTGCAGTGTGTGAATATATAGTTCCAAATGATACCAAATCCTATCAACATGCAATGTATATTTGTTCTCTATGTCCCATTTGGGCCCTTGAAATTAGGCATGCAATCATATGATCGGGTTTTTCAACCAAAAGCAAGTAAAATTACCTCATTCTCATTGCCTTAGACTGAAGCACAAATCGATCCTCATTGTTTGATAAATTGAGACCGGAAAGTTGAGAATTTTAGAGAATTGCAGCAATTGAGAAAATACAGCGAGTGTTATACTCATAGTTCCCGGTTTCCATTGATAGATGTCATCTGATACATGATTCATAAGATTGACATAAGTTGAAATCAAATGTAAATTAATACATAGGAAAATACTCCTCAGCTCCATTGTCTACTTCAGCCTATTGTGCACAATTAAACAGTAACTCACATAAATAGACTTCAAAAATTAGACCAGTTAGAAATATTTGGCTTTTTGTCAATGCCTACCACTTTTCAAATTTCTTAGACAAATCTTTGATTATTTTTATACCACTGCTGCATGTCTTTCCCTCATTATCTTTTTCTAAGTCCTTACTAATGCAAGAAAAAGTGAATAGCAATCTTTACTGCTGCTGTTGTTATGAATGTTGACAGTTTGTTACTAAAGTGAGTAGACACTGAACCCGAAACAAACACCAAATTTACACGAAAATAAAGTTTAGATTCAGCTTAAAAAATAATAATGTTCATAAATATCAAAACAATATTTCAAAACCGAAGGAAACACACTTTTTCAACGGTTTCACAACCATTTCGGCTCTCCCGACAAAATGCAATTTAGAACAATGACGTAGGCCAAAAAAAAAAGATTTCTTTTATAATTTGTAAACACCATATCCATGTAAAGGACAGACAATACCATAGCATGAACTCAAGCGCATAATCCTAAAAAAAAAAAAAGGGGAAATCTGAATCATCAAATAACAAAATATATTTCACACAAACGACAGAACAGGATTAAAAAAATGAAAAAGTAACAAACACAATCTAGAGATTAAAAACAACATTACAAAAACATAAAAGAGGAAAGAGAAAATGTCACCTGATAGAGAAATGCCAACAGTGAGACTCAACTTCTATCAACAGTCCACACCTATAACAGCAGTAAATTAAAAACTTTATATATAGGTAGACAAACCTAATCAAAATCAAATGGAGAAAAATACCGAACAAAGCCATTTAAAAAGGGCACTACCTTCATTTCAAGGACTAATCAATTGCCTATTTCTATACTTTGGTTCAATCAATCAACAAACTTGCTGATAGTTTTCCTGAAGTTTGCTAAATTCAAATCCTCTCAGCACAACAGGAGCATTATTAAGCTCGGAAAGCAAAATAGATATAATTAATATCATGAAATGACTAACAATAGTTTAAAAATCCAAGGGAAACTTTTATATTAACCTCATTATCCAAGCTGATGTTATTAATTAGTTTAGCACATGGAAGTGTTTTTTTTTTCTTTTGATGACATTGAAGTCTATGGTATATATAAGGGTCATGAATGTATTTCCTTCTCTTGGTCTCAGTATTTAAGTAAAAATAGACAGCTCTAGTATGTACAGAATGCCATAGATTATTATCTTTGACTTGTTCAACTGAGTGTGTTTATGAACCCATTTTTAATTCAACTGTAATTCTGTTTACAACTCTAGAATGATGTAGAGTGTAGAATAAGGAAAGCAGCACTAAGCAGAATATGAATGAACTGGTGTTTCAAATTCCCACCTACCAAATAGTTCTTTGTGGCAAACTGATACGTATTCAAATAAATAAGCAAAAACATATAAAAAATTCCAGAGAAATGTTAATCTTCTAAATGTCAATATTTACAGTACATAGGATCAGAGACTTTCCTTTTAATACCAGCAGTATACAGCCTACAGGTTCTCATTCCATGTAATCAACTAACAAATATGAAACAGAAACAACATGCACTATATAATCCGAAACAGCAGAAAGAAATTGCACTCCCCATTATGTCCACTCACATAAAGAGCTATTGTAGGCAATGACTTCTGTATTCATTGTTACCCCCCCCCCCAAAAAAAAGCAATTAACCATTTCACTTTCTTTTTGTTTTGACAATAAGTGGGGGTTCTAGACAATACATCTCATTTTAATGATACTCCACCATAATAAGCGGTGTTCAAGCTACTCCATTCCCAGGAATTCCTTCATACTATGCACAAAGAACAATACAATTCAGACCATATGCAATAAGCTTTATGTAAAATTACTATTTCCCACCCAGAAACCTGATCAAAGGCATCTGCAACTACACACACATGCTGAAGATAACAACTTCAGACCTAAATCAAATAACTCTTAGGGAAATTGACCATCTCCCAACCACAAAAACCTAATCAAGGGCATCAAAACACTTACCTTGACCAGAAACTTTTTATTACACAGAAGGCACTCCACTCCTAAATTGGTCCAATTGAATACACAGGTGCTGCAAGTAAACCAAAAGCAACAAAAGATCAAGACTTTGAGAATTAGATTTAGAAGTTTGAAGCCTTGAATGATCATATGCGAATTGAGTTAAAAATAAAAAATAAAAATAAAAAACTCACCTTTCAAAGCTACTGACTGAATATACCAAGAATATCCCTTCTTCATCTCTACACTGGAAATTATCATAAAGAAAAGGGACTTCAATATGCCAATTAAGGTACCCAACATTATACATGTCAATTATGTCCTTCAACTACCCATTTTAAAAAGAAGTAATTAATAGTCTAAAACATAAGAAGCAGTGTGGTTAAACGTCTCAGTTACTCTGTATACAAACATACATATATGTGCTTACCCAGAAGAAATTTAGTTTATTTGCTCAAAGAAATAAGATTACTTTCATTTACATCCTAATATACAAAATACACAAAATTTAGAGACACAAAACTCAATCAAATTAAACCACAATTTTAGACAACTGAAAGAAACTGAAATCAAACACACACCTCTTCTCCTGCTGAAAGCTCTCCCCCAAACTCGATCAAAATTTTAGCATCCACCTCTCCAGAAACAAACTCAAACCTTTCCCCGGAAGTCCGTCCACCACAATCTTGGATCTCTCCTCTTTCTCTTTCCCACCCCAGCGACCTACGATGACATCAAATCACAAAATTCAAAATCCCAAATTTTATATGCAGATAAGCTTTGAAAACCAAACCTCTCCTATTCGTTTTCAGCTCCATTAATAAGTCACGATTTGACCATATTTGATACATCTGTACTGAAGTGGGTAAAAAAAAACTGCTTCAATTTGGTGGTGAGTTCATCATGCAACCTTGAATCTCCATGGAATTAATTGATAGTCATCAAAACAATGAAAACGACCAAACTCTATGAAATCATTCACAACTAATCTAAAGCCAAAACCATACAAATCAATTCACCAAATAACAAATCGTACCATCGTCCACTTAATTCAAAATATCCAAAAACAACTACCGTCCTCAAAAAAATCCAACAAAAGAAGAAAAAACCCACCAAAAAAAAAAAATCAAACAAATACCTTCTGGCCGGTCTATTCTCGGGGAGATCTTCTTCTCTTTTCTATTCTTCTTTTCCGTCTTTTCTCTTCTTTTGCTTTTTTTATCTTGATCTAAGTGGCTGAGTTCCAAACCCGATGGTTATCGGCGAGATGTTCCCCTCTCAATTCCATCTTTTCTCTTCTTTTGTTTTGTTATGATTCTATACTTTTATATGGGCCATTATTCTTGTATGGGCCTATTTGGGCTTTCTGTTTCGAGTGTCCACTACTTCTAGATATTTTCTTTGCTTAAATAACCACTAGGACTTGTAACAGAGGATCATTGAAGTATATTGAAATTTACATTTGCTTGATTTCTCTTGTTTTCCTTTCCTTCCTTTTGCAACTGATGTCGCTTCACGATTATGATCCCGGGGATCGTAACAATTGGTATCAGAGCCCGCACCTGGGCCTGTTTCCGGTGAGTCCGGTGTTGTACGGCGGTGGGATCTCCGGCGTTTATTGCAGCACACATGCTTCTCACCCCCACGGTAGCCCTAGCTACCCAGCACCTCCTTCTCGATTTCCATTCCAACCAATTTACCCACCACCACCGCCACCTCCCAAACCATCATCAATGGCTACACGTTTCCACCACACTTCCCTTACCCAAATCAAACTCATACGTCCACCAACCAACTCAGTTACCCACACTCTCAAGTCATGGTCGAACCAGAGCTTCCCTCGTTTCAACCACAGTACGCCATAAATCCTTCAATTCCAACCTTTCGGTCACCTTCAGTCCCCACATTTGTGCCTCAACCCCAATTTACAGATCCCATACCTCCATCTTCTATTTGTTCAATGGGTAACTGTGAGCCCCTAGCTCTAATCACGGATCGGATGCAAACCATACCCTCTTCCTCTTCTTCATCATGTGGGCCACAAACCCATGAAGATACAACAAATCCATCTTCTTTGCTGCCAATTTCTGATGTTTTTGTGCAAAAGGAGGTCCTCCGCTACGAGGCAGCTATCTTCGTGATAGGAGCATTTTAATGCTACGTTTTACTTGCTTTTCCCTACATTTCTTGCGTTATTTCCTTATTAAAACCCTGTTTAGGAAAGTTTTCATTCTTTGATTGGGAAAGTTCCTATTTGTAGAAAGTTTCTATTTTTATAGTTTCTATTTATCATTTTTAGTAAGTTTCCATTTTCGGTAGTTTCTATTTTTCAGTTTAGGAAAGTTTCTATTTTTCAGGACCTCCGAGCTAAAAAATGGAAATGAACTCATAAATGGAAAGAGGAGCTTGCGAACACCAAGGGGAGCAAAAATGAAGGTACATTGGAGTAGATGAAGGTGAAATGTACTAAAAGATCAATTTTACTCCGAGGAGAAACCAAGCCAAGCAAAGAAGAAGGAGCGGCCGCCTGACCAAATGAACTTCAAATGAGCTGAAACCTTCCAGATCCATTCTAGACACCCAAAGGAACATTTCATATGAAGAGTTCAAGATCCAGATAGAAGTGGAAGGCCTTCAAACAATCAGTCCAATTTTCTGCAGAAGCAAAACCGGAAAACTAGACCTGTGAAGAGTCCAGCAGCATTTCTGGCCCAACCACATGGATTGAAGTTCTGAAATTTTACCACAGTAATCTACACTCATGGTGGATAATTTCATATGAAGAAGTCGAAGGCTAAATCTGAGTTCTTAGTGGAGATAAAAATTAAAGGAATAAAGGAGCAGAAAGTGCTCTCACATAACAAATCCACCAAGTGTTTAAGTGCTCAAACCTAACCCATTATGATTTGTTTAAAGGCCAAATGGTGTTGCTTGGAAGCCTATAAATAGAGACCAATTCCTGAATCCATAACACACATTCCTTCATCCATTCCATCTTCTTTGTCTCTCCATTTCCTTTCCATTTTCCTTTCCATCCTCTAGTCATCTCCACGAGTTCAAGCAAGGCCAAAGGAAGAAGAAGAGAAGCCGTGAGCATCACCATCCATATCCATCCTTGAAGCTTGCTTTCGAGATTCAAGAGCCCACAACGTTTATCATCCATCTCATCTCCATCTCACGGTGTAATTCGATTCTCCTTTGTAACCTTTGCTTTGATTTCGTTGGTTTTGTTCTAGTTGACATATGTGTTTGAACAAATATTAATTTCTGGAATTTTATGATTAATTGAGAATTTTCAGATTCATATATTGTGATTCGAGAGTTGCTTATGTGAGTTTGTTTAATTAAATTCGGGTTATAGATAACTTTTGTATTTTAATCTTATGTGGTTGCAAACACGTAGGGTTTTGATATGAATGGTGCTAGGTTTAAGAACATGAAATCGACTTTTCGTTTTGTGTAAACTTGAATCAAAGTAGTAAAGGTTTTGTGCAAAGACCGAATTTAATTAAAGAGGATTGCAATTAGGTGGACTTTTTCATACTAAGTTGTACACTTGAGTTGATAGCCTTTCTCTATGTGTAATGCGTTAAACATGACATGATTGACTAGCTTTCTAGGGTTTGATTGCATGTTTAATAGGATTAATCTAGGTGCTTTCACTTAGATTAATTAGCATTGAAAAGTAAAATATGGGAAATTGTTTGCTTTTAACGTTTCACATGATCAACTCCTTTCTCATGACTTAGATGAACAATATTAGGGTTTGAATCAATTTTAATCATATGTTTCGGTTTTTGATCTTTGTTCTCTCACTCCATTTGTATTTTTATGTTTTTGCATTTTAATTATTTTGTTAACTTAGTTTTATTTTCGAAAATCCAAAAACAAAATCCCCCTTTTTTCGTAAATAATGTTTATAGTTGTGAATATATTTGTGAATATTATACTTTGTTTTAATTTTAATTGTTTAATTGTTTGACAATGACAGGTGTACCCTCAATCCCCGGAATAGAACGATCCCTATTTGCTTATACTACTAACGATATTTTCAGGGTTAAATTGCGCGCTTACTTTTGGCGCGTCACTTCGCCCTCATCGACAAGCTCGAGAAGTTTCACCAGCCCCTTTCCATCACCGTCGCAGAGGAGGTCAGCCTCGCCGGCGAATCCGCCACATCTGACTACCACCAAGGGAAGCAAGCTGTAATAGTTGAGGGACAGGATGACTTGATGAGAGATGAGGAAGAAGATGAAATCGCACAAGTAGATGAGGAAAATAGAGAAAGAAAACAGAGCTTGGAGCATAGCCAAGTTGCCCATGTTTCCGGCACCGTGATGCTCGACAGGCTCTGCAGTGCGCCGGAGGTTCCCTCGTCAGGAAATTCGATTCTGGGTAACGACAAGGAACTGGAAGACAATAGTGATATGGGAGCCCATGTGTCTGATTCCGAATTGGAACAAGAATCGGAAGAGAAAGGAGATGTGAGGTTGACTGAATCCTCCCAAAATTCCACATATAACAAAGAAGGTCTGTTAGAGAAGCTTGGAGGTACAAGTTGGCCCAAGAATGCTAAATGGGTGGACAAGCTTATGTCGGATACTGAGCAAGAGCAAACAGTGGATGTGCATGATGACCTACCAAGGGAGCTTGCATTTTATACACAGGCTCTAAATGGAATGAGGATGGCCTTTGAGAAGCTTCAGTTAATGGGGCTTCCATTTCTGAGACCTGAGGACTACTATGCAGAAATGGTGAAGTCAGAGTCCCAATTGGAGAAAGTGAAGAGCCAGTTTTTGTTGGAGATGACTACCAATCGGAGTCAAACCTCATTGTTTCAGGTATGCACTACATTGAATTTAAATTTTCAAGATGTCGGAAGTGCTTTTGAGAGTATATTATCTGGTATGCTTAAGCTCTATCATAATTGCTTGAATGGTAAAGTTGGAGATAAAAATTGGCCTCCTGATGAGTGGATTGAGAAAATGAATGGGGATGCTGATAATTGGTTTGACAACAGGTCAACTAGAGGAATTAAACTTGATAATTTCCTAGTAGCTACTGGATTGAGTAAAGGTTATGGATTTGTGAAGTATGCTGCTGTTCAAATGGTAGTGCATTCAATATACTTGGCTATAATCTTTTGTTCAATTTAGATGGTGGGCTAACAAATTTGACTTACTAGCAAATGATTTTGCCTCTTGCTGTTGGGCTTGAGAAAATTCAAAGGGATGCAATTTTACTTTTACCTCAAGTGGCTCAGCTTAAGCTGCCTCAGTTTTTCCTGAGCATCAAGAAACTTGTTCTCCTGGCTGGTGCTTTAAAACCTGTTATTGATTCACTGAGTTCACCTTGTTTGGAAATCCAAAGAGCAGCTGCTCTATTACTTGGTCAGTTAATTACTGCTGATTTAGATTGCAAGGCACACATTGTTCAAAGGCATGCAATACAACCATTAATTAAGATGCTCCGGTCACCTGATCGATTCACAGGTCAGGGAGATGTCAGCTTTTGCAATTGGGGGGGGGGGGGGGGGGTTCGCACAAGACACACATAACCAAGATGGCATTGCTCATAATGGTCCCATACATAACCAAGATGGCATTGCTCATAATGGTCCCATAGTGCCTCTATTCAAGCTACTTGATTCAAAAAAAGAATCTCTGCGACACAATGCTGCATTTGCTCTGTGTAAAGAAGGCAACCTTGTAGCTCTTATAAAATTTGAAATTGTTCAGAAATTTGAAGATGGAGAATTCTTTGTTCAACGAACTAAGGATTGTGTAGAGGGGAAGATTTGTGGACGAGTATCGAACAATCTATTATATCTTATGTGGGTTACTGATGAGGATGTTCAAAGTCGAATAGCTTTGGCTCTTGCTCATCTCGGTAAGCCTGGTGATCGTCGTGTCATTTTCATTGAACATAAAGGAATGAAGCTGCTGTTGGGACTTCTTCAGTCTAAAAGCCTGAAGCAGCAACATGATGGTTCATTGGTCTTGCACAAATTAGCTACAAAAACCACTCCACTCTCTCTTGATGTGATTACGGAATCTCTCACGGCAGTAGCCCAAGCTTTGTGCACTGGACTACATATAATTGTGGCTTACACCTTTTATCAGCATTGTTCTATGGTTGTGGAAGCTTCTATAATACTGTGGTATTTTTCTCTTGTACATTTTTCATTGGATAGTGTTGATTTTAGGTCTGCAATGCTTTGGGTCTGCCTTATTCATGCACGTGAACATGCACTAGACTACTTATTCATGACCTATACTGTCCATGCACTCTCTCTCCCTGTGGCTACAATGTTTATCAAAGTTGTTACTGGTGATAATCTTTTTCTATTTGAAGTGGCTATACTTCATCTCCCTTGCCAAACTAAACATATCTGCCACCCAAGGAGGTTTTATGTTGATGAAGCTATTGACTTTCTCAACAGCAATTCAACGTTATCCTTCCTCAGGTACTCTTTTGATCCACTTCTTTCAAAAGATAATTATGTAGGCTTTGTGGCTTATAGGCTCAAGTTTTTTCAATATGTGGTGGGACATGTTCATCAGGATGAGTTTTTCTTGGGAACTAGCTCTTCAATTTTTTATTCACCATTCCATGAACTTGTGAGGAAGTTTTTTCCTTTATCACCTATTGCTGCTATCCGTTTGATACAACCACTTTTGGCTATCATATTGAGAGAAGATGCATACTATATCATTGGAATTGTGGTGGTTATCTCTATTAATGAGCTGGTGTCTTTGAAGTCTAAGAAACAAGACCTTGAATCTAGGTATGGTAATGTTTATAATGGGAATCATTGTTCTCCTGTGAGCTGTTCTCTTTTCCTCCCTGAATTCATGAATGCATGGCTTATTAAATTTTGCTTCTTTACAATTGACTTTGGAGATCTTACCTTGGTTCCTTCAAAACATTTTCCAATACCCATGTGGTCAAATGAAGCTTATCTGCCTCTCTTGTTGTCTGCAATTATGCACTCCCAGATAATGGAATTTGTGATTTCAAGCCATCTAATGTAGAGTCCCATTAGAGAAGCCTTGAGGGTCTTTTCTAATATGCAAAATTTGAATTGTCGGCAATCAAATTCTGATTCTCACGTGAGTGTTCGTCTATGTGCACTAATACATACTTGGCAAGTTACAGATGACGAAAATGAAGCTACTACTGTGGCATTTGCACTCAACTCTAGTGCTGCAGTGTGTATTCAAAGTGTTGCAGTGTGTATTCAGCTCAGCTCACGTAAGGCTACCTTTGATACATATATATATGTTGCAACTGCACTTATTGGCATGTATTCAAAGTGTGGTCTTTCTCTCAATTTTCAAGATAAGGAAGCTGTTACTTACTTTAAGAAGATGAGGCAACATGAGATGCTTCCCACACCATTCTCTTATGCTACTTTATTGAGTTGCTGTGCAGAGCTAGCTTCTTCATTCCAAGAGAAACAGATTACTACTTCATTGATATTAATGAAAATTTCACTTGCCAAAGTGTTTGAAATTGAAACTGATGGTGGGTTTGCACACAATTTGGAGAAGATGTGTTTGCTTATTGCTGGACATGAGTGGGCAGCTGATGTGATATCTTCATATTCTTCTCTTCTTAATGTGGATGACCTCGCAGATCAGTTTGTTGCACTTGTTGATTTCTTGGGTTTGAAAAAAGTACTAAGTTTGGGTGGTGACTTGCATGATCAAGTAGGGACAATTTGGAAGATAATTTAGGCTTGAGGCCAAGCCTATTCTTCGAGCGGGTGGAAATGTTATGATTCTATACTTTTATATGGGCCATTATTCTTGTATGGGCCTATTTGGGCTTTATGTTTCGAGTGTCCACTACTTCTAGATATTTTCTTTGCTTAAATAACCACTAGGACTTGTAATAGAGGATCATTAAAGTATATTGAAATTTACATTTGCTTGATTTCTCTTGTTTTCCTTTCCTTCCTTTTGCAACTGATGTCGCTTCACGGTTATGATCTCGGGGATCGTAACATGTTTTTTTTTTTTTTTTTCTCTTAATCTGAGTGGCTGAATTCCAAACTCGACAACGATCCCTATCCAATGTTGAGAAAACCAAGGACAAAAACGACTTTTCCACCTTGTTGATATTCTCCTCAACAGTGAGGACAAAAACGGCTTTTCCGACACTTCTTAAGAATAGTGCAACAGTGTTATTCCCCTTTTATACATAGAATAATATCTTATTCTTCTTTTCCTCTTCTAGCTAATCAATCATCCATATATAACATTCACTTTCTTCGTTCACGATGACATTCAACTTAGTCTGTTTAATTATATATGAATAATGCATTCATTTCTCTTTAGACTATAGAATCTTATGTGTATAATCATATACTCGGAACTAATTAGCCCAAATCATGTATTTTCCACTTCCACCTCATTAACGTACAATACATGCAAGGAAACTAATGTCTCACCGATGGTATATTTTTTAGCCAAATTAAGAATCTGCTAGTTGATTGTGTGTGAATTTCATTAATTTGTGGCATCAAGATAATTGTCTATTATTGACGTAGTAATTAATCAAGGTCCAATGAGGAGCATCTAATCAACCTCTCCTATCGCCTCTCATAACCGATCACAGCCCCAGATTACATAATCTGCCAGAGTTTTTCCAAAAACCAAAGCTCCTAAACCATGCATCGATCCACCATTAATCCTCTCTGTTCCCTCTGAGCACACTGCCATTTCTGGAAAAATTCTTACTGTCAAGAAAACCCCATTCAGCCACCTGTTATCTCCCCAGGCATCAACCCCACCTGCAGTGTTTTTTAAAGGGTTTTTGTCCATTTACACCATTTTTAGAGATTTTTTTCCCACTTACCCCACTAAGTTTTTTTAATTCCCTCTTACCCAAAACACTCTAAGGAGGTCTTCTCTAATACCCCATTAAGATTTTTTTTTTGTTTTTATTATTTTTTTAATATCATTTTACCCTCACCTTTGTTACTTAGAGAGAGAGAGAGAGAGAGAGAGAGAATGGAAAAGAGAGAAACCATAGGGGACTTCGCCGGAGTCCGATCACCGGCCCCGGATTCCGGCCAACTTCGTCGGAATCTGGCCAATTTTTGCCGGAATCCGGTCACCGGCCGCCGGATTCCAATCACCGGCTACCACCCACCGGAAAGTTTTTTTGCCCCTAATAGACATCTATTGGCCTCCAATAGACGTCTATTGCCCCCTAATAGACGTCTATTGCCCCCCAATAGACGACTATCAGCCATGTATTGCCCCCCAATAGACGTCTATTGCCCCCCCCAATAGAACTTTCGGTCACTAGAATGAGAACTAATCTCCGTAAAATTAGACAAATAAAACTTTGATCAAGGAAAAAAACGAAGAGATTACATTAATTCAAAACATTTATTACCCTCCAATAGACGTCTATTGTCTCCCAATAGACATTTTTTTTTCCTTTCTTTCTGAGCCTTCTACCTCAATTTTACCAAAAAAAAAAAAAAGACATTGAGAGTAAGTTTGTTACCAGAATAGTCACTTTTTTTTTTTATCACTACTTCACCAGAACAATCATTTTCTTATCCTTTTTGCTTTTGACGAAGCAATTTCTGCAATTGCCTTGTTCAAATTGGATTTCAAGTATTGAGACCTTGATGTTCAACCTGGAGCCACTTGGAGAAATTCTCTGTCGACCTCGTCAAGCTGTCCCTTCGGTGTCGGCGCCGAAAGCTCTCTCCCTTGCCCGATCCCCGAGACATCGTCTAGCTCCTTGGACGACTCCGACTCGTGATTGAACGACGCGGCGACGTTCAACACGCCGTGGAATCTTCCAGAAGGCCGGAATCTGCAGCGTCGTGAACGACCTGATCTTCGATTGCAGGTCAAGAAAGTTGCTGACGATCAATCGGACGGTGCCGACGAGATGGTTGTGGATCTCGATCATGATCCTGGTCGTCTCCCTGGCGAGGAATTCGGAGGAGACCTCGAAGAGGAGACGGTGGTTCCAAGAGAGAAAGAAGAAGTAGTCGGCGCCGGCAGTGAGAGGGAGAGAAAGAAATCGGTGCTGGCAAAGAGAGAGAAGAAGAAGTTGCCGGTAGAGATAGAGAGAGAGAGAGAGAGAGAGAGAGAGAGAGAGAGAGAGAGAGAGAGAGAGAGAGAGAGAGAGAGAGAGAGAGAGAGAGAGAATGAGTGGCAATTTGTAATTTTTAATTTTTTGGAGTCCAAAATCGTCATTTAGTTGTTAAATTGTGTTAGTGGGAATAAAAATCTTTTAGTGGTGTAACCGGGCTAACTTTATTCCATTTTAGTGCTATGGGTCAAGAACCCTTTTTTAAATCAAACTATTTCCACCGCCCTTTCATACCAATCTGCACCCCTATCTGCACTGAAGCCTAGTTTTGATCCTATTTAAAGGATGATCATACTTCCTGCATAAAACCACAACACTCACACACAGTTCTCCCAATCTCCTTTTCATTATATCCTGCAGATATCTACCCAATTCATTCCCCATACCATATCCTTTCTCTAGTGATCCCCGTGGCAACACCACAAGAAGAACCAAATCTTGACCTGTTGGACCTCGCAGAGCTTGAGGAGTTTCCTCACCAAATAATTGGTTTTGTTATCTCTGATAAACCACTTAATGTTGCCGCAGTTGTTCAAATCCTTCGTCAAGCTTGGCAAGATATTGGATGGTTCCATTTTGAACCCATTCAGGAAATTCGTGTCTATTCCATCACCCTGGAAGATGAGGCAGTAGGGCAACGTCTTATGGATCGTGGACCTTGGTCTCTTATGGGATGTAGCCCTAGTCTTCACAACTGGCCCATGGAAAGCAGACTCAAAGACATCCCTCTGCATCTCCTCTCAATATGGATTCAAGTCCATGGATTACCTTTGTGTCATATGACAATCGGGAATGCTAGTATCATTGGAGCGGCGATCGGAAATGTGGAAACGGTGGAGGATCCTCATAGTCCATGGATTACCTTTGTGTCATATAACAATCATGAAAGCCCAGATCCGGTACAAACGTCTTTCAGACTTCTGCCACAACTGCGGTCGATTGGGCCATATTGGTAGAACCCTGCCCTCATGCTGAATCTCCTATCGCACAATATGGAGAGTGGATGAAAGCCAAGACGGCAAGACGGTTCCACCCTCCCCAGCAAGACATCCCAGCCCTTCTCAAATTCGAGACCAACCCATTAATCAGAATGAAGATCTTAACATTCCGGGAGTGCTACCGGACTTGATGGTTGCTCAGACCTTGGCAGATCAACTTCCTTTACTAGAAATGCTCATACCAATCACCCAACCTGAAGAAGTGCATTTCTACACCCCTGAGCCTTCGGAGCTTCTTCAAGAAGTTCTCGCTACCAATGAGCCAAATCATCACCCACATGTCGAACGAGATGCAAATATGATGGAAACAAATCTGGATATCCAAAACTGAGGTACTTAGGAGTATCTCGGGCCCAATGGATAAGGGAAAAGCAAAAATGTTCGATGAACAGATGGAGGCCATTCTTCTTGCAAATCCTTTCCTCAGACCCAATCCCCTTTCCCTAGCTCCTGATGTCCTTCTAGATTACCAATCAACTCACATGCTCAATCACTCAACCACTTCTCATAACATATCATACACTGATATAGCTGGCCCATCTAATCTGCCCTTTGAAGACCAGGCCCATCTCTTCTAACCTACTATTACCATAGACCCCGCTGCTGACCCTTTCTGCAGTTACTTGCTATCCTCTCCGCATCCCGATGGTTTCACTCCTCCCCAAATCCCCCGATCAACCCCTCCCTGATATGATCTTCTTCCCATTCCAGAATCCCCTTCATCCACAGTTTTCACTGAATCACCACTTCTCAATGTTCCATCAACATTTCCATCCATAGATACTACCTCCCACACCTCATCCACTGAATCTACCATCACTCTTATCTTAGCCAACCTCTAGCAACTTGATCTCAAAAGATTGGGGTCAGAAGTTGAAGAGATCCCAACACGCAAGCGCCTATGCTTTGTTGATCTCACTGGTGATGAAGTTGATGATCCTATCCTCAGTTCCCTCATCAGGGGACAACCTCGAGGCCGGGGTGGCTGAGTCCGGGGTCGAGGCCGTAATACTATAAGAGGAGGTCGTGTGAGTCGGTACCCAGCAGCAAACTCCTCTCAATCTTCTTTCTCTCAGGACCGGGAAACCCAATACCAGGGGACCGTTATTCAAGGTGAAGCCCTCTTTGAAGTCCAGATTCAATTTGCAGAGCAAGTTCAAGTGATTCGTCATGATCTCCCAACTAATCCAATCCCCCCAACTGTTCTCATCGAGGAAAATCCTGACCTGAACCTGGATAATGGCTGCGGTGGCTGGCCTGGGGCAGCCATAGACTACCCATGAGAATATTATCTCAGAATTGTTAGGGGCTTGGATCCCCCCTGACAAAACAAGCCCTCCTGAGATTGTGTCGAAGGCAATCTCCGCAGATCCTGTTTTTGATGGAGACAAGACAACCGGAGGATCAAATCATTGCCTGGAGGAGAAGATTACGTTTTCAAAGTCATCTTGCAGTTGACACCATCAACACTGGTGGTGGGTTAGCTCTATTTTGGAATGACTCGGTTACTGTCTCTGTTATTGACTCTTCAGTCAATTTTGTAGATACGTTGGTGTGCTTTGTTTCAAACGGTTTCGTCTGTAAAATAACTTTCATGTATGGTAACCCCCATGACACTGAAAAGAGAGCATTTTGGTCTTCGATGTACAATAGATTTCATCCTGTGAATTCTCCTTGGCTTTGTCTAGGTGATTTCAACAAGATTCAATAATCTTTTGAAAAATGGGGTGGTGCGGCCCCAGAAATATGGAGACTCAAGCTTTTTCAATCTTTTATCTCAAATGCAAACCTGCGTGATCTCAACTTTCACGGCCCTGAGTACACATGGTTTGCTCTGCGAAATGGAAGAATCTATATCAAGGAGAGATTAGATAGAGCATTGGGAAATGTTGAATGGTGTACGGCTCAAGATCGTAGTCAAGTGTTCCACCTACCTAAAATTGGGTCTGATCATAGACCAATTTTAATTGATACTCTTCCTGCTGAGGCTCGTGGTCGTCCTCTTTTCCGGTTTGAACAGTTTTGGAATTCCCATATTGAATGTGCTTCGGTCATCAAAAATGCTTGGAACCAGATTTCCACCTCATCTCCCATGCACGCTTGGACCTCCAACTTGACAACGGTTAAAACTTCTCTTCAGCAGTGGAGCAAGACGGCTTTTCCTACTTCCCATGCCCAGGTCAGGTCTCTGATTCATGATTTGGAGGCTATCTATGCATCTGAGGCTCCTGATACCCTTCCTCTAATTTCTGGAATCACCGAGAACATCTCAGACCTTTGGAAGCGGGATAAGATGTATTGGCAACAACGTTCCAATCGGGTGATCGTAATTCAAGTTTCTTCCACTAGACAACCCTGCAAAGGTGTCAATTCAATAAAATTCTTAGATTACAAAATGATGCTGGGACTTGGCTTCATGATGAGCATGATATTGGTGACAATTTTTTCTATCTTACTTCAAGCATCTTTTCACTTCTTCTGGCCCTCAACAATGGTCCGAAGTCCTTGACTTCATCGATCCTCTAGTTACTCGTGATATGAATCAAGCTCTTGCTACTGATGTTTCTTTGGAAGAAGTTAAAGTAGAAAAAAATACTTCAATTCAGGGTTAATTCGATGATTCTATTCATCCCACAATGAGGGTATATATATAAGTACAAATGAGTAGTCTAACTCTAATAGGAAACAATTTTTCCATAATTACAGGATATCCTAATTAAATAAAATCCTAATTACATATAGATTTACAGCGATTCTACACTGCCCCTCAAGTTGGTGCATAGATGTCTATCATGCCCAACTTGTCAACTGAGCTGTCAAATACCTTCCTAGATACTCCTTTAGTAAGAACATCAGCTAATTGCTCCTCTAAGTTTACAAATGGAAAGCGAATAACCTTTATGTCAAGATTTTCTTTAATAAAATGACGGTCAACCTCCACATACTTTGTTCTATCATGCTGAACTGGATTATGTGCAATCTCAATGGCAGCTATATTATCACAATGCAAATCCATAGGCTTTTTAAGATTGTAACCCAGATCTTTCAAGACATTACGAATCCATAACATTTCACAGACTCCGTGTGCCATACCTCGGAACTCAGCTTCTGCTCTTGATCTGACAACAACTTTCTGCTTTTTGCTACACCAAGTGACAAGGTTCCCTCCAACAAAAGTGAAGTACCCAGATGTAGAACGTCTGTCAGTTTTATCACCAGCCCAATTTGCATCTGTATACCCAACAACTTCCAATTCATCTTTTTTCTGAAACAGTAACCCTTTACCTGGCGCCATCTTCAAGTACTTCAAAATACGAAAGACTGCATCCATATGCTCTTCACTAGGACAATGCATAAATTGACTAACAACACTCACAACATAAGCAATATCAGGTCTAGTATGTGAAAGATAAATCAACCTTCCTACAAGATGTTGATACCTCCCTTTATCAGTTGGAACTTGATCAGGATAGATAGCAAGTCTGTGATTCATCTCAATGGGTGTCTCGATGGGTCTGCAGTCCAACATCCCCGTTTCAGCAAGTAAATCAAGAACATATTTCCTCTGTGAAAGTGAAATCCCCTTCTTAAACCTTGCAACTTCAATACCCAAAAAATACTTTAGTTGTCCCAGATCCTTCATTTCAAACTCCCTGGAAAAATACTTTTGCAATTCATTTATCTCTTTCGAATCATCCCATGTAACAATCATGTCATCAACATACACAATAAGAGCTGTAACCTTACCATTCTTGCGCTTGATGAACAATGTATGGTCAAAATTTCTCTGTCTATATCCAAAGGCTTTCATGGACTTTGAAAATCTTCCAAAATAATCTCTTGGAGACTGCTTCAGGCCATACAAAGACTTCTTCAATTTACACACCTTGCCAATGTCACTTGGGTAATTCTTAACACCTGGGGGCACATCCATGTACACTTCTTCCTCCAAATTCCCATTAAGAAACGCATTCTTCACATCAAACTGGTGCAAGGGCCAATCTTTGTTTGCTGCAAGTGAGATTAGAATCCGGACAGTATTAATCTTTGCCACAGGTGCAAAAGTCTCCTCATAATCAATCCCATAGCGTTGTGTATATCCTTTGGCAACCAACCTCGCTTTGTATCTATTAATAGTTCCATATGCATTAAGCTTCACAGTAAATACCCAACGACATCCTACAGTCTTCTTTCCAACCTGCATAGGTACTAGCTCCCATGTTGCCATTTTTCTGAAGAGCTTCCAATTCTTCATTCATCGCCTTTGTCCATTTTGGATTCGTCAATGCATCCTGCACGTTACTAGGAATAGATACAGTTGATAATTGATCAACAACAAGTGCATGTGACCCATAAATCCTATGGTTAGACATAAAATTAGCTATAGGTTATTTAGCTTTGGCTTTGATATCTGGTTCATATTGTTTCTTAGGAATTCCCTTGGTAACCCTTTGTGATTTCCTAGGTTCGACACTTTCTAACCCAGAAGACTCATTAAAGTTTAGAGGTACCTAAGGTGGATCATTCTGACTGGGATCTTCAGTTGGTGAGGTAGAAGGGGCAATATCTTGTGTGTGAGCTTCGGATACGTCTTGATTTTGTTTCAAACTATCTAGAAAAGTTGTCTCTTCTGTCTCGGAATTCACAACACTCTGTTCGGCAGTTTCAGCAGTTGCTTTCTCTGTTTCGGAATTTACAACACTCTGTTCAGCAGTCGCATTCTTTGTTTCGGAATTCACAACACTCCGTTAGGCAGTCGCATTTTCTGTTTCGGAATTTACAACACTCTGTTCGGCAGTCGAATTTTCTGTTTCGGAATTTACAACACTCTGTTCAACAATTGCATTTTCTGTTTCGGAATTTTGTACCTTCAAATCGTTCCTCTAAATCTTCCAAGTCTTCAAAGACATCAAAATCAATAATAGAACAAGGATTCCCTTCATAACCTCTCTCCCCCTGAAGGGAAGACTGAGAAGCTCCCCCTGAGTAATATGGCTCAGATTCACGGAATGAGACATCAAAAGATATATGTATAGTGCCAGTAAGAGGATCATAACATCGATAACCCTTCTCGAAGTCAGCATAACCAACAAATATACACTTACGGGCACGGGGATCAACCTTACTACATTGAGGCTTGGGAATATGAACATAAGTTGTGCACCCAAACACCCGGGGCTCCAAATTAGGCATAGAAGGGATGGTCAAAAGTGTATGAAGCTTCTGATGAGGATTCTGAAACGCAATCACCCGTGAAGGAGTACGGTTGATAAGATATGCTGCTGATTTCATTGCTTCGCCCCAATAGGACCGAGGTACATTCATACCAAACAAGGAAGCATGAACAACTTCCATCAACTGCCTGTTCTTCCGTTTTGCTAAACCATTATGTTGAGGAGTATAAGAATTGGAGGTTTGATGACGAATTCCATGTGACCGGCAAAACTCAATCATAGGGCCATTCACAAACTCTCCACCATTGTTAGACTGAAACACTCTGATGGATTGTTGATACTGAGTTGCCACCATTTTGTGAAATTCGGTAAACATTCCAAATACATCACTCTTATTCTTCAGTAATGACACCCATGTCATGCGAGTGCAATCATCAATAAATGTTACAAAATACCGAGCTCCAGAAAGAGAAGGAATTTTCGCAGGACCCCAGACATCGGAGTGAATCTTCATAAAAGGAACAGGACATTTATTAAGACTTGGTGAATATGAAATACGGTGACTCTTGGCCAGTTCACAGATGTCACAATGGAAATCCAAATCACTAACAACTGAAAATAATTGAGGTTGCAGCTTTTTAAGATAACGAAAGGATAGATGACCTAAACGGCGATGCCATAACCATACAGCTTCCTTCGCATTCTGTACCCCGTTGATCTGATTAGTTTGTCCCAAAAGATGCTTATGTTTCTTTCCAGTCTCTGTCAGATTCAGATAGTATAATTTCCCCCTTCTAACACCATAACCAAGAATCCGTCGAGTCAGAATGTCCTGAAACACACAGAAAGACGGATAGAAGGTCACAATACATGCAAGAGCTAAAATAACTTGACCAACAGACAGGATATTATAAGCTAGTGATGGAACAACTAAGACAGATTCAAGGGTTAAGGTATCAGATAAAGCAATAGAACCTTCTCCGGTGATCGGAGTTGGAGTACCATCAGCAGTAAAGACAACGTCTTGAGGGGATCGTCTAAGGTTTTTCACAAGACTTGGGTCATTGGTCATATGGTCAGATGCACCTGTATCAATCATCCATGTACTATTAAAAGTAACCTTACTCTTCATACCTGACTGCGTTGCATTAGCTGAGGCATTGTCTAGGTAAACTTCCTCTTTAGTAGCAACAGCGGCCTTGCCCAGATTCTTTCGCGGTTTCTTGGTGAAGTCCCACCAATTAGGGTAACCAATCACTTCATAGCACCGCTCCTTGCTATGACCTAATTCCTCACAGATAATGCACCTTTTGTTTGCATATGGATTTGGTTTACCTAGAGGACGGTGTGGAGAAGGTCCTAAGAAGCCTGGAGGAGGACCCTGTTTGTGTTGGGCCATAACATAAAATTCAGTAGTTACCGAATGCCCCATAGCCTATTTCTCTGATTGCATCATTGAGGAATTCATGATTTTCACAGGATTGGATTTTCAAGGGTTTCAAGATGGATATGAATGTTTTGGAAAAAAAAAAGGTAGGGTGATGGTGGTTTGAAATTCAGGATGGTTTGATTTCAACGGTGGTGGTACGCAGCGGTTTGTGGTGTTCTTCGGGATTCAGGGTTCAGGATTCAAAGGATGCAGCGCAAGTTCAAAGGATTGAACCTGCTCTGATACCAAGTAGAAAAGAATACTTCAATTCAGGGTTAATTCGATGATTCTATTCATCCCAAAATGAGGGTATATATACAAGTACAAATGAGTAGTCTAACTCTAATAGGAAACAATCTTTCCATAATTACAGAATATCCTAATTAAATAAAATCCTAATTACATATAGATTTACAACGATTCTACAGTTAAAGCTGTGGTTTTTGACTTGGGCCCTCTTAAAGCTCCTGGCCCAGATGGTTTCTCAGGTACATACTATCACTCCCATTGGGAAACTGTCCAAGCTGTTATTATTGAATTAGCCTCCCAACACCAGTCCACAAACCACCTTCTTCATTCTCTCAATCAAACACACATCACCTTAATCCCTAAAGTCAACAATCCAACCATTGCTTCCCAGTTTAGACCAATAGCCCTCTGCAATTTCTCGTACAAAATTTTAGCAAAGATCCTGGCTAACCGCTTGAAGCCTCTTATGCCTTCTCTTATATCCACCAACCAGTCAGCTTTCATAAATGAGAGATTGATCCAGGATAACATTATGGTGGCTCATGAGGTCTTCCATCATCTAAAACTTCTTCGATCTGGCAATGAGGACTTCTTTGTTCTTAAGTTGGACATGAATAAGGCTTACGACCGTGGGGAATGGTCGTTTTTGGAAAGTGTCCTCCTTAAACTCGGTTTCTGCTCCAGCTTTATTAAATTGATCATGAGTTGTGTTAGATTAGTTACATACTCAGTGTTGTTTAATGGAAAACCTGGGCCTTGGTTTACCCCTTCAAGAGGCTTGCGACATGGTGACCCTTTGTCCCCCTTCTTATTCCTTTTTGTGAATGATGTGCTCTCTGTAAGTAAATTGGGCTATTACCATTCAACACATGATTTCCCATGGTCACAAGGAAAACAAAAGATGCAGTAGATTGGGAGAAAAATTCTCCTGGCTTCTCAGTGGCTCAAAGAAATACAGAGAACGATTGCAGAATCGGATCATGGAGAAAAGATTACAAGCCTCGCCTCACTGATCTTGAGTTAAATATGGTATTCATTTCATATCATTTTACATGATTTCAAATTGATATGCATATCGGTTAGATTGTTTCAATATTCTCATCTGCATTAAAGAGTTTTTAACATGCATATCAATTTGAAATATTGACTGACTTTGGTTAGGAAAGATTCGATTGCATATTCAAAACAGTTTTAAAAACCTTTCCATGTTTATCTTGTTTTTAGTGAGAAGAAAAGATTTGATTGAGGGGGAGTTGTACTCCTCTATAAAAGGTTTGAAACTGCAATTTAGAAGGTAGAGTTTTTTGGTGATCAAAAGTGTTTTTATTGTGTTGCATATGTTTACACAAATCAACTCCTAAAACTCTCTTTACATGCTTCATTTCATTACATACTCTATCACCTCTATACTTCGTTGTCAAGATCAGTGAGAATCTGAGATCAAGGAAGATCAGTAGACAGGTTTTCATATTGATAGGATGGTGGTTATGTAAGAAGTTAGATCAGTTATAAATCAAGTTAGCATTTGTTGCTAAGTGAAAGTGTTTGTCATGGACAACACTACTTGTATACTGTAAACTCTTTTGTTTCTTACTGGATTTGGTTTCTCGTGTTGGCTACGTTAAAAGCCACGCAGTGAAGTTTCCTCAGTGAAGAGGTTTACACTACGTAAGCAATTCTTTTGTTCTTCTTACTTGAGTTGTTATTTTACTAGCCTCGTTTGTCATTCAAAATATAAAGAAATAGTTCCATCTTGTGTTTTCATCTCAAAAATGCTTCTCAAAGCTTCTGAATCCCAACTAATGTATCTTGTTCGTCTTGGTCCTCAGCAGATTGCCATAAGCCACTTACTTTTTGCGGATGATTCTCTATTCTTCCTCAGAGCTACTTTGGATAATTGTCTGCAGTTGTCTGATTTTCTTCATACCTTTTCCATCGCTTCAGGACAAAGGATTAACATGGATAAATCTTCTATTTATTTTAGTCCAAATACTCCTATGACAATGGTTCACTTGATCAGCTCAATTTTGCAAATGAAAGTGGTGGATGACCCCGGCAGGTATCTTGCTCCCTACAATATGGGGCAGGTCAAAGCGGAAGGCGCTGAATTTTGTGAAAGATGCGATTAAGAAGAAAGTGGCAGGTTGGAAGCAATCTTTATTGAGTCAAGCAGGCAAAGAAATCATGATAAAAGCAGTTGCTAGTGCTATCCCTGCTTATACAATGGCGTGTTTCAAGTTCCCAGCCTATACTTGCAAGGAGATTAACTCCATTCTTGGTGATTTTTGGTGGGGAAGCAATTCTTCGTCTGGTATTCACTGGAAAGCTTGGGATTTCCTAGGCCTTCCCAAATCTGATGGTGGTCTTGGCTTCCGCAACTTTCAGGATTTTAATGATGCCCTTCTTGCCAAGCAAGTTTGGAGATTATTCCAGTCTCCAAATTCTCTCTGTGCACAGGTGCTCAAACAAATTTATTATCCTAACTCTACCATTCTGGAGGCAAAACGTGGCTCGGCTCCCTCTTGTTATGGTCAAGTCTTTTGGCCGGGAGGAAGCTTTTGCAACATGGCTCTTTGTGGAATATTGGGAATGGCCTCTCGGTCAACCTATGGTCTGACTGTTGGATTCCAGAACTCCCTCCTTCTCCTCTGAATCCGGACAAAGCTCATCTCAACATCACCGTTTCTTCATTAATTGATTGGAATAGGATCTCATGGGATCTCACTCCGATTCAAGCTGATATTTCTCCTCTTCAACGTCGTAGAATATTGTCTATTCAGCTCGTCAATCGAGCCTCTCCAGACAAGCTTATCTGGCCTCATACAAAGAATGGAGAGTATAGTGTCAAATCAGGTTATCACTTTCAAGCTTCTTACAATCGCAACATCTCTTCTATCCATCCCCACCATTCTCACTTCGTTTCTACCATTACCTGGAAGTGGATTTTCAATATCCATAATCTCCCCAAAATCAGGCTGTTCTTTTGGAGGATTTTCCATAATATCTTGGCCACGAAAGCTGCTTTGTTTAAAAGGCATATTACTCACAGTCCCATTTGCCCGATTTGTAATCTTTATCCGGAGTCTGTGGAACATGTTCTTTTTACTTGTCCTTGGGTGGTAGCTGCTTGGTTTGTAGATCCTGTTGGTTATAGAGTTCCAGTGCAAGCAATTACATCGGTGGATGATTGGTTTGCTATCATTCGTAAGTCTCCTGCCTCGAAAGACTTTATCACCCAAATCTCTTTCCTAATGTGGTTCATTTGGAAACACCGATGTTGGTGTGTCTTTAATCACCAATCTCCCCTCCCAAGTATGATAGCCATGAAAGCTTATTCTGCTGCTATGGAATTTCTGGATTCTGCCGCATCAAAATTGACTGGCCAGCACCCCTCTTCCCCTGCTTCTGATCCCACAATCAATGACAGATGGTCTCCTCCCCCCAATCTCTGTTTCAAAGTAAATACTGATGCTTCTTGGAATGAGAATTCGGTCTCTGGTGGTATTGCAGCTGTTGTACGAGATGATATGGGAAGAGTTATTGATGGTTTTGCAGGTGTACTACCAGTTATCTCCCCTCTAGCGGCGGAACTCCGAGCAATCTGTGAAGGCTTGGTTCTTATTGCAAAGCTCCCTCCTTGCCCGGTCATTCTGGAATCGGATTCTTTAACTCTGATTCAGGCTCTAAACTCAGGTATCCCTCCCCAAGACTGGACAGTGTCAAACTTATTCTCTAAAGCCCGGTACCTCTCTCGAAACCGGCAGATCAGCTGGCTTTGGACCAGCAGGAAAGCAAAGCGAGCAGCGGATCATGTTGCCGCTCTTGCATATAGGGGAAAGTGTCCCCTAGATTGGGTGGTTAACCCTCCTTCCTCTCTAATTAGTGTGCTGTTGTATGATGGGCTCCCGTGCCCTCCTCATTCTCCTAGACTTGGTTAGCTGGGGTTAGCTTAGCTCACCTGTTTTCTTTGCTCTGTTTTTTCCCTTGTTTCGTTTTCCTTTGCTGTATTCTCCCCCGCCAAAAAAAAAATGAGGAGCCACAGTTCATACCCTGCACAAGTGCATTGGATCTTTATTTTAATTAAGCTTACTCTCGAGTATACAAAATAGCTCTTTTCATTTCTTAAACTGTAATATCAATCTCGATCAGTAGCTGTAAGAGCTAGTTGTGGAGAAGCTTGATCAGTTGATGGTGTTTGCGGCTCTTCGAAAGATACAGAAGGCAAATCTACGCAGTTCGGTGAAGCTGTAACGTACTGCATGTCGATGTTGGTAATGGCTTCTGAAATTACGAGAGTTGAGGTCTTTTTCATTGAAAAGTTTGAGGGCAGCCAGAATCTTTTCGCATGTAGATACTCTTGAAGCAGGGTGGATCAAGACGTGCTGATGCTTGTATATGAATGAAGCTACAAGGATGATGAGAGCGAGCACCGAAGCCAATCCGACTACGAGGAATAGGCCCCAAAAGCTGTCAAGGCCAAGACTGCTGCCAGAAACTTTTGGTGTACTCAATTTTTGGCATTTGCTTCCCTTCTTGTATAGTTTATTTTCGAACTCTAGTATATTCTCTATCTCAGTCACATTTAGTACCGCTTGGGAAATATCATGGAGAAGAGGGGAACGTTTTGGAAATACCTGTGAAGTCATCTCAGAAATTAATAAACAGCATATAGTGAGGAAATTTTCACACGTTTTAGTATTTTTGACATTAATTTCCACTCCCTGTTATATATTTTAGCATTTTTACATGTGAATTATAGTGTTTGGTATGAAAATTGTTAAAAATAATTAGGGAAGTCTTACGAATCCAAACCCAACCGTTTTGCAGATGGGCGCTATCATGGTATATTTAGAACAATATTTTTCAAGAAAAATCGTCATCGTAGTGCTTTTCATCAACGATGGCAGCAATTCCACCATTTTTACTTCCTCTGGAAAGAGCTTCATCAAACCCTTCCTTAGTGCTGAAGCCCTTAAACTTGGAATCGTCAAAACCTAACTGTTTCAAGATACCATATAGATAAGCATCTGTTGCGTAGCCAACACTCCCCCCGTTCCTTAAAATGTCCCTTCGTACTGGTAACAGTTCGTTGTAATTGTTGGACCGTTAATACTGATGCCAAATTCGCAGTGCATCTTTTTGCCAGTATTAACATAACAAATACCCATATAATATCATCACAAATCTTGACAAGTTACTGATAACTCTTTCACCTGTACAATGTATATATAAGGAAACTGTTATTTCAAAGAATGCAAGGAGTTACTGCATGTACTCCGAGAACTATTGAAATTCATAACTGAAATAAAATTAGAAAGAGGTTACCAGATGATTATTGTGTGCAAAAACCATTGTTGAGAATGAGAACCAGAGGCTAGTGCCAACTTGATGGGAGGGAATCCCACGGAAGTTTTCATTAATTTGATGTCAAGAACCCAAATGACAAAACCAATAAAGATGAAGAAACAAGAGGTCTGTAATTGGCACAACCATGCATTTCTTTTCTTGATGTCTGTAATTGGCACAACCATTACTATACTAGAATCTGTATATGGCAGTCCATATATAGAGACTTATTTGCTCAAATCGTTATATCTCCTACTACCGCATCGAAGTTCTGTAAAGTAATTAAGTTGAATCTGTAAGAAATAATTATTTCTAACCATGATAATACTTGAACAGATAGCAACTCAGACAATCAAATCTGCAACAACATTTTGTCAAAATCTGTTGTGCAAGTTATGCAGATATAAATGAATGTGAATCATGATCAATTCTAAGTTCATCGTCATACTAGATAATTAAGAAGACTATGCCAAATATAAGATTGTAATTCAACAGCAACTTGAATCAAGACCAAAACATAATCTGCAGTGTATGAAATATTAAATCCAGAAAGCAAAACTAATAAAAGTCTGGGAAACTAACACGATGTGGTTCCAGAATCCATTGATGCTTCTCCTAGATGCACCCTCAATCTCATATTGTTAATGGGACAATTTTGTTTGAGGTTTGGTGTTCTAGCAGGGATCAATGAGGAGGTTGCAATCCACTTTATATCAGAAAAAACTGTTGTGGCAGTTCCTTCCATTAAGCAACTGCCTTATAACTTCCATATGTTTATCTGAATGGATTAATCTAAATAACCATACAAGTTTGAATTCAAATTCAAAAACAGATTGCATTAATAAAACTATTTTCGATTACAAGCTTTATTAAATACTCTGATGTTACAAACTGAAACTCTAAAACTCCTCACAATGTCAATTAGCAGAAAGTGTTGATGTCTAGTTCAATAAGGTCTTACAATCTCCCACTGAACTAGATATCATACAAAATCAACTTACATTGTGGAGTTGTTTTCTTAAGTGTGCACAAGAGTTCAAGAACATCATCTGTTTTTCAAATTCCTGTCAATTTTGCTAAACTGCATTGAACTACAAAAGATTACAATGAATTGGAAAATCACTAGTCTTCTATGATCACAATGCAGCAAGTAAAATTACATGAAACTACCTTAAGTATGATCTTGTACATGTTTACTTTATTTACATTAATCAATTTGTAAAACATGTTTGATCCAAAATCAATTTCAACTAGATGAAATGCTGTATTATCTTACTGATTTGGCATATCAGTATCAAGTTTTTCTGCATATGTACATATTCACTGATTTATATATCAGTATTAGGCTCCTTATATGTACATGGTTCTGCATATGTACATGTTCTACCTATACAGCAACCTAATGTTGAAACTTAATTTTATTCAAATGATAGATATCAAATGATGACTTCATAAATGACTGACTGACTAAAATATTGATACATTAGCAGATAGTACTTCACACAATATAATCAGCTTGAAATGTTGAAGTGGTGAATCTTGATTTATCTGTGTTTGATCTCTAGAATAATGACCGTGATACTAATTCATGAAAGTACTTCTTAGCAACCTCTTCTCCACCTTTCTCACTTTCAGTTTCTGGAAGTAAACCTTCTGCCATCGAACGTTGAACTACAATCTCCATGTTGAATTCATAGTCCTTTGGAAAAATTGAACAATAAGCAAAGCATCATTTTAAATGAGATGGGAGATAAAGGTAACTCAACCTTAGAGCTGGAAGAATATTACTCTTATCATATGGTAACTCCCAAATATTGCTAATCAAGATGCTATTCAAATCCTCTGAATCTATATATTATGCCACGTAAAAGACCCCCAAGTGTTTTTGCAGCTAAAGGGAGACCGTTATACTTAACTACTATCTTTTTACCAATTTCTTCCAAGTTTGGAAATGCAGAAGGCTTCCCATTTTTAAAGGCATGTTTTGCAAGTAACAACCACCAGTCTTCATTCGACAACTTTCCCAAAATGTGAATAGGAAGAGTGTGCATCATAGAAGCAACCCTTAAGTTGTGTGTTGTTACTATGAAATTGCTTCCTCCAGCCCCAGAAATAAAAGGAGCCTGTAGTAGACTCCAATCATCATAGTTCTCATTCCAAACGTCATCCAACACAAACAAAAACTTCTTTCCTTTGAGTTGTTCCTTTATCTCAACTTGAAGACGATTCAGTTTTGAAATATCAGTAGTTTTGGAAGTGGCTGACTCAAGAGGTGTTTTAGTAACCATAACAACATCAAATTCTTCTGAAACACAAGCCCATGCTTTAAGATTAGTTTAGGGGTGCAGTCCTTCTGTTTTATCCACCAAAGTCCAACTTCATTCTTGCACTTGCTCAACAATTTAAGCTGCATTGCCATTTTTCATTAACTGATGCTTTGACTGCATGGCTTCCTTGAGTAATATAGGATTATTTTCTTCCCCCAAATCAAGTTCAACTTCAGTGAAATATAACGTTTAACCACCGGAAATTGCAGGTTTCTTGTTCTTGTTGATTTTCTAACTTCTGATGTGTCGTTTACATCAATTTCTGTGTTTTGAGGGCATTCAGGAATATGCACTTCACTCTGACTTTGAACTTGATTTTCGTCTACAGTTGCTGGAACTTCTACTTCAGTTTCAGTTTGATCCTGCATTTTCTCTTCATCTCAAATGGAGAAATCTCGGTTCATTATTCTTGGTGGTGGTCTTGAGTACCAGCGAGTTTCTAACCTATTGTCAAGTTTTGATACTCTTTTACAGCAGGAGATGGACCATTTAAAGATGACAGTAGCAAAGATCGAAGCACGCCACCCTGATGTCCTTCTGGTGGAGAAATCTGTTTCTTGAGATGCTCAGAAATATCTTCTTGTAAAAGACATATCACTTGTTCTTAATATCAAGAGGCCACTTTTAGAGCGCATACCTCGCTGCACAGTTGCTCAAACAATTTCATCTATCGATCATCTCTCTTCACAAAAGTTGGGCTACTGTGAGACATTTCATTTGGAGAGGTTTCTGGAAGATCTTGGTTCTACTGGCCAAAAGAAACTGGTGAAGACATTGATATATTTTGAAGGCTGCCAGTTGCTTTACTCAGTTCTGTAAAACTCATTTAATTTATTGTTCTTTCAAACCTGCCAAACTGTGGACCAAAATACAACGTTTGTGTTACCACATATTACAAATATATATAATCCTGGATACCCTAACCTTTCTCACTACAATGTTTCCATTTCTTCTAAACTCTGGTTTGTATGTTCTGCTCTTGAACCTTTTTTTCTTTTTTTCTTCTATTTCACTTTGGTCGAACATCTCATTATAACAAGTTGCTCTATGAGTTCTAAAAATTCTTATCCCTCTTTCTGAACTGCAGAATTTGAAATTTTTGACCTTTCTGAATGTTCAATAAAATATGCACTAATTGAGATAGTCCAACTATTGGATATATTCATGGTGGGTGACGTTGCCTCCATGCAAATAAGTACAATTAAAGCCAGCAAAAATGTCTTCACTGATGTTAATCACCCTGAAAGTTTTACTGATGCCACCTCAATTCAAGAACCAAAATCAATCAAAGACATCTGGATGACCATAATGCATTCGAACTTGCAAAGGATTTACCAAGCAAGTGTGAAACAGAACCAGTAAAGACATGCTCCCTAACTCCCAAGATCGTAAGCTTCCGGATACCATGATAGTGCCTGTATTCTTCTAATAGATTCCTCATTTTGAGTGCCTCCTCAAAATAATTGTCTTGGTTCTGAACCGCATCACCACGAGTGAAGATAATGGCATGATTTTGATTCTCTGGTTTGCCCTCTCCGAGCTTCAAAGGACTAGGTAACTTAATGCGATAGATTTCCATTTCTTTCTCTAATTGATTATCATACTTGACAAGAACAGAATAATATTCCTTCTCATCCCTGCCAGTTGAAACCTCCTCAACATAGGCAATTTGAAGTGCTCCATTGGTTTTCATTAGATACAAAATTTCATCAGCAGGGGGATCTTTCTTTGCCTTTTGTGTTCCATGCATATATCTGGTATGCAACCACATATGTATGTCATCAAAGCAGTTCCAACTTCATGACCTTTGTACAACGAGTTCACACTACTGCTTGTTCTACTTAAAACTCTTGGAAGAAGATGACCTCTCTGAGGTCAAACCGTCTAAACCAATGGCTCGCATCATAGAACCAATTTCTTGTGAACCTTCCCGAATGTCCATCTGTGATGCAGAATCCAGAAAGCCAACATCTTAAGAGCTCGAAAATAATATATCATCCCCTTTACAGTTAGAGTAAGTGTTTGTCCTCTGTAAGATGCCCAAGGCCTGAGTTCCCTCAACTTCTGTTGTCCATATCTCATCGTCATTGGCTACTCCTTCTCGACGCATCCTCTCCATGTTGCAGACTCTTGAATCTGCTTTACAATTAATTCTGTAGGTGGTTTCTCCCTCAACATATGATCAAAATCTTGGATTCTTAGATGCAGTTCAATACCACCTTTCCATTTCTTAAGTTCAATTCATTGAGCAACTGAATCTGATTGATACTTATAAGAAAATGCATAGCTGTATGCAATTCAATCTAAGTCAGTCATACTAGTGCTGTAAAACTGAAATTATGCAGTAGAAATAATATGTCCCAAATGTTAATTCAATTTTTGAACAACATTTTAATGAAGTGCACATACATAGATCAACAAACCATGATATTTTCAAGAAGTTGGTATCATTTGTGATACACTTATCTCTGACATCATCTGAATGTTTAATGACGTGTATATGCAACTCAAATAACCAAATGTTTGAATACTAATTTCTTTGGAAACCAGAATCAAATTAATTTTAAGTATAAGTGAGTCTTTTGTTTTCTGTTGATAAATGAATCAGTTTGTGCATTTATATAACAACCACTTTGATGGCAGGATATATATATGCATAAGATGATCCAGAAAGCACTTTAGTTTGCAGATAATCATGAATACATGGCTACTTTGGCAGCATACTGTGTTGTGATCATATATGCATCAATTTCTGAAACTATATATATTCTGTCAAAACAGATATTCAGGAATATTGTAATACACCATCTAATCAACTTGCAGTTATGTATCATAAATAAAGCATGATGATCTTATCAATCTTGTAGTGTAATTGAAAATCAGAACTTGAACATATATAAGCACCATTTATGCATTAATCGAACAAATTTGAATTGCAGTAAGGATTCTAGAACATGGAACTGTTCTGCAGCCATATGCAAGATGTGATAATGAGACTTGAACCAAAACATGAATATCTTAACAATCTTAATTTGAGCATAGTTGGCTCTGATACCAATTGTAAGAAATAATTATTTCTAACCATGATAATACTTGAACAGATAGCAACTCAGACAATCAAATCTGCAACAACATTTTGTCAAAATCTGTTGTACAAGTTATGCAGATATAAATGAATGTGAATCATGATCAATTCTAAGTTCATCGTCATACTAGATAATTAAGAAGACTATCCCAAATATAAGATTGTAATTCAACAGCAACTTGAATCAAGACCAAAACATAATCTGCAGTGAATAAAATATTAAATCCAGAAAGCAAAACTAATAAAAGTCTGGGAAACTAACACGATGTGGTTCCAGAATCCATTGATGCTTCTCCTAGATGCACCCTCAATCTCATATTGTTAATGGGACAATTTTGTTTGAGGTTTGGTGTTCTAGCAGGGATCAATAAGGAGGTTGCAATCCACTTTATATCAGAAAAAACTGTTGTGGCAGTTCCTTCCATTAAGCAACTGCCTTATAACTTCCATACGTTTATCTGAATGGATTAATCTAAATAACCATACAAGTTTGAATTCAAATTCAAAAACAGATTGCATTAATAAAACTATTTTCGATTACAAGCTTTATTAAATACTCTGATGTTACAAACTGAAACTCTAAAACTCCTCACAATGTCAATTAGTAGAAAGTGTTGATGTCTAGTTCAATAAGGTCTTACAGAATCAGTTTATAGAATTCCCAGATATATCGATATTGAATATACATAGCAAGTGATGTATGGGTTGCAATCAATTAAAGATAGGATAAGAAAAGTTACCCCAAGATATACCCCAAGATATACTTGATGTACCAAATCATTGTAAGTGTGTCAGCGCTGGTGCCATCAGGCATTTTGCCAAGAACTCGAAAGGTAGATCGTGTTTGAATCCAAAATTAACATTTTTTCCCGATAAGGGAGACTTGAAGAAAACCGGGCCAATATCCGTAGCCCAAACTATTTATTTTCGACAAGTTCGAAATATTTTGTTTAGAGGCTAAACAAAACCTACTTAGAGGCCAAGCAATCTTGAAGCAGATCTAATATTCCTTAATTATCAAGATATTTGATAATTAATGGTGATTTGCTTGGTTGTCAAGACTGTGCAAAACGGGAAGATAAAATATGCTGGCTGCATATATATGGCCGAGATTACTCTAGTCATGTAAGGTAATTATTGAGATTCCTCATATATTGCGATCAAGGACGCGAACGCGGACAAGTTGGTTTGCTCGCGAGTGTCAAGTTGGCTATATATATATATATATGGTCCATGCAATTAAACATGGCAACATGCTGTCCTTCTTCACCTATGTACTCATGCAATTAAATAGCATGGTGGGCCATCATTCACTACCAATAATATGTAAGCAATCTCATGCAGGGTATATATAATTGCTAAGTGGTGGGCCAACTAAGGAAGATATACATACAAACTGCATGAATCAAGGTTACGTGGGGCTACACAGATAGATATATATATATATATATATATATATATATATATATATATATATGCATGCAATTAAAGGAGTCCTCGCGAAGATATAAAAGATATGAGCATATCCTACTGTATCCAAGAAGATTAAGTCCAAGACTCCAAAAGCCCAATAACTGTGGTCTGAAATATAGTATTGCATTGCTATTAGGAATGTGATTCTACGAGTAGCCTATATATAGAGGCTAAAGATGGAACACAAAAACACACAACTCTCACTATGCCAATAACTCAATCATACAATAGACGTCAGACGACAGAAAGCTAATTTTCTGTTGTCTGAAATTTTCAGACAACAGACAAACCTAACTCTGTTGTTTGAATACCCACTGAAACACAGTTTTTTCATTTTGAGTAAATGGGTGACATTCAGACAACATTTTAATGTTGTTACTTGCAGATAGAGATGTACCTATAATTTCATTCCTCTGAAGGCTCTTATTGAAACAACATTTTTATGTTGTTGGCTCCAGATAGAGAATTTCATTCCTTTGAAGCCTCAAAGCTTGACTTATTCAAACAACAGTATTCTGTCGTCTGAATGAGTTGGACTGAAAGGTAGAGAATTTCATTCCTCTGAAGCCTCAAAGCTCGACTTATTCAAACAACAGTGATAAGAAAATTCTGTCGTCTGAATGAGTTGGACTGAAATTTTAGAAATTTCCCTCCCAATCGATTAAGGTATTTCCCTCTAAAAATTGGTCAAAACCCTAGTTGAGTCAAAGAGTGGTAAGCATCAGACAACTAATTTGACATAATTGTGTTGTCTGATTACATGTGGGAGTCAACTCTTTTAATTTTGGGTCCTTGACCAAAAGCACTAAAATTGATCAAAATTAACCCACTTACCCCACAAACAGATTTTTATTCCCATTAACACAATTTAAACTAAATTAACATTTTTGCCCTCAGCCTAATTAAAAATCTACAGCCATGCCATTTAATTCCTCTCTTTCCTCTCTACCACTAGTCACGACTCAGTCACACTCTCTCTCTCCCCCCGCTCCTCCCTCACGCTCAAGGCCCAGATCGACCTCCTCCTCCTCGTCGCCATCTTAACATCGTTGCCGCCATTGTCGGTCACCAAAACCAACCCTCCTTCACTTCTCAGCTCCTGATATGGAGAATTTAGACCAACAAGTGGTCTTCTACAGTGGCCAATTCGTGGCTTATTCTGAAGACACCATGTTCTATGACATGGTAGTTGGCGACAAAGCCGATCTTGGGTCATCGTTATCTCCAAAATTGCAATTGAAGATCATGTTTCGCCAACCAACAAAGATACTTGGGGGGCAATATTACTAATTCTACGAGCCAAATTTCTTCCAAGTTTTCGACGCGAAGTATCTTTGTTATTTTCCTACAAGCTCCCGCAAGAGGGATTTTTGTGCCGTAAAATTTTGATGCATCGGAGCTTGGAGTGAAGCATAGGTGGCCTCCCCCGTGACCTTCTATAGGTTAGCCAAATGAGTTGCCGCTAGCTTCTTTCTTTCTTTGCTTTTAATTTTCTGTCAAATATTGCATCTTTCTTTTAGTTATTTGACAAAAAAATAATCATAATAATAAAATAAATAAATAAATACAAAAAGAGAGTTATGGAATATACTAAAAAAAATCATTAAGTCAAAGAAAAGTCCCTTCTCTCTCGCTGTGAGAGAAGTTAGGGTTTGAAAGTGCGGCAAGGTGCATGGTGGTTCTGGCGAGTATATACCGCGTTGTTCAACAGTTAGACCTTGAAGGTGTCCAGCTCCTGTGGACGACGTGGTTATTGGTTGGCTCTCAATTGTGTAAGTTGGAGGACATGGCAGGCCGATCAGTGAGACGTACTCTATATGCGGCGGCGGAAGAGGTAGTGATTGAGGGGATTGAAAATAACCCCGATTTGGGTCGTGTGCGTCATTTTATGGTTGGAAAGGTGCTCACGGTGAAATCAGTAAATATGGAGGCTCTGTTTAAGAAGTTGAAGGATCTGTGGAGAACTAATGAGAGGTTTGCAATGTGCGCTGTGGATGGCTCTGACAGGTTTCTGGTTGGCTTCAATTCAGAATTGGACAGGAAAAAGGTGATGCAGGGATGTCCGTGGACATTTGATAACGCTCTAGTGGTTTTGGCAGAGACTGATGGGCGTTCTGACTTAAGGGAGGTCAGTATGGAGGAATCTGCTTTCTGGGTTTGAGTTAGAGGGCTCCCTCCTCTGTTTCTTAACAAGGCAATGGGTATGAGAATTGGGACCAGTATTGGATCACATGTTTGGACGGATGAGGGCAGGAATGGGGATTTTTGGGGGGGTTGTTTGAGGATCAGGGTGAGACTTAATCTATCCTCACCACTTCCAAGGTGGGTGTTGGTGAAGGTGGACGATGGCTTAGCGAGGAAGTTTGAGTTAGAGTATGAAAGATTACCTTTCTTCTGCTTTTATTGTGGATTGTTCTCTCATTTCAGTTCTAGCTGTCCGGAGAAGGCACACAATGAGAAGTTAGAGGTAGGCTATGGGTGGTGGAAAACTGTAATCCGTGATGTGTACAATTTCCGGGTGGATGGACAGCTTAAAGGTCATTCTTTTGGACTCCGGCGTGAGCCCCAAAATATGGGTTGGACATGTTTGGCACCGGAGTTTTCAAACAGTGGGACAGTGAGGGATAGTGGTTGATGAAGCAGGATCTACGACCTTCTAAGCGGTACAAGGTGGCGGCCTTACCAGAAAATGGGATGGTGGTTGATGGAGCGGAAGCCGATAGTCCGGTGGAAAGGCTAGCGGATTCTGTGGGGTTACTGGAAAGGAAAGAAGGTGGGACTGGAATGGGTGGAGAAGTTTTTGAGAGGGTGTTAAAGAAACCTTAATTGAATATTTTTGTGCCTATTTACCATGTATGTTCATGGTTAATAGGCTCGCTGAATATGTGAGCACTGGTTGTCTAATGGGTGGTGCTAGCATATCACGTCCTAAACTTGTCCTAGAGTTGGCAAGGGAATGTATGTATCCGTGCCATTCTTGCTTGAGATGAATGAATGATTTCGTTCAAAAAAAAAAAAAACAAAGAGAAGTTTATGTGCTTTGGAGAAATGATATATCTTACAATAGGAAAAATGCAATGGGATTGAAAGAACTTCACAATATCTCGACATATGTAGTATTTGCCAAGAATTGGATGAGGTCTTACAACTCTCTTAGTTTGCAATGTGTTGGCTAGAGTTGCCAATCACTCGATTGTTTGTTTCTATTGCTTGACTTTGCGAACAATCGTAATTCTTATATAGTGGATTATAGCGAGGATTACGGTTAGATTATGCAAATTCAATTAAAATTGTATCTGTTATTGAGATTTTTTTAATTGCATTTAATTAATTGTACCAAAATAGCTAGATATGATTTCATCATATTAAATGTGTGAATGTGATGGTTATTGACCATGTAATTGATCATTCGTTTTCTTTTATTGCTTGATAATGCAATCAATCCCAATTCATATAGAGTTAATACACTAAGAATTACTGTTACATTGCGCAAATGCAACTAGAATCGTATCAGCTATTGAGATATTTTATCAAATTACATGCAGTTAAAAATTGAACAAATTAGCTAGATACGATTTCTTCATATTGAATTTGTGAAGGCATATCATTATTGACCACTTGATGATTCTTCTTTTTATTCTATTGCTTAAGTATATCTGTTGTACAAAAGCATCCAGTTACTTTTTCAATCACATTTTTCCATGTATCCTGGTGATTATAAGCCATGTCATCGACCTAAGAAGTTCAGGCTTCATGATCCTTGATTGGCGAAACCAGAGAATCGATCTAACCCCCAAAGGATATCAATCATATTGGCGGGCTGCCCCCACATTACTGCACAATTGGGGCCGTAAGCTGATCAATCAGCCTATATACACAGAAAAAGAAATACTAATCACAATTGATAGAACAATATCCAAGATATACGGTAGTGTGATTCTTGCAATGGAAATATAATTACTGTTGGGGACATATTGAGTATGAATGTGTATGCAATTTATGAATGATGTGCTCTAGTTCCAAGTATAGGAGGTCAAGTTTTAGTAAATGGAAGGTGAGAATATCGTACCCAATGGATTGAGTAACTCTACCCTATTTAGATCACCGTGAAAAGAAACCTAGAAAAAGTATGTAAAAGTCTACCTTTTTATGGAGCAACGGTCGTGATCGGACATGACGTCCTTGATCATATGGTTGTAGGCGACGCCGGAGTAGCCGAGCTTGAGGGCCTTGGTCACGAGCTTTGCGCGGGTTGAGCGGTCCGGCGGCGAGAGGTCGGTGTAGGGTACGCTCAGGTCGAAGAAGCCCATGGCTGGAGAATTGGGGACTTTGATCATAAAACGCCAAATTTTGTAATCAAAGCTTTCTGCTAATCATTTGGTTCCATGTTACTGAATGAGGAGTGATGCATACTTAGTTTTAAAATTAGAATATATGATTAAGTTTCTAATCCCACTTTTCTCTTTAACCAAAGGCTTTAGTTCTGGTGAGACAACTTGTAAACAAAAGGTAGGGAGAACGGCGCTCTTGATTTTTGTCGGCCGGCGGTGGATAAACCACTAAACAAGCTAAGCTAGGGGACAAACATAATATTGATTATATATTAATTACTCTCAATGAACTCCAATACAGAATTTGCTAATGATAATCCTAGAAAACTAGAAATGCAGCTCCTGGCTGTAGCCCAGAAAGTTCACTAAGCACGATTTCACAACTGCACTCCTTAATAAATTATTAACAATTCACCTTGTGCATGACAACTAATTTAATATGCGAGTGCGTCTAGTATATATAGCTATCTAAGGTTCTAGGAGTTGCGAATAAGATGATACCAATTGTCATAAGAATCTGAGTTACAAGAACAAAACAATTCGAATTACCAGAACAGATATCGGTTCTGTCCAACTGCATGCATTTAGCTTTGGAGGTACTGAACATTTGATTATTCGTGAAATGGTGACATTGAGTGTGGTTCATAAACGCTCGAATGGCCACCTAATTGAGGAACTTATTTAAACTTCTTTTTTTTTTTTTTTTGTCAGTGAGGGTTCAACATTTTCATGGAACCGCTTTTGTATAAGAGCTTCTTTTCTTTTTTCTTTTTTCTTTTTTTTTTTGAAACGCGCTTTTGTATAAGTTTTAAGATTACGTAATTTGGCAGACGTCGTATGACCCAATATGCTACTTGATATTAGGGTTTAGGAAGGAAAGGGAGCCAAAATGGGACACCCTAGAATCCTAGATGGGTAACCCTCTACATAAATAGGGCTCGATTTTGGCCCTTGCATCATTTTCTTCATTATACCTAAAACACATGATTTAACTGGCCAAATCCTTGATCATAGTAAGGTTCTAACTTTTCACTTAAATTTGTTTCTTACAAAAGCCAGAAGAAAAAGGGAAGGAAAAAAAATGGCAGAGCCCCCGACTAGTTCGGAAAAAGGGAAAGTCGATCTTTGCTTCAGTAAAAAGACAAGAAGCGTCTTGTCAACAACACAATATAAGGCAATTATTCAAGTCAGAATATAGAAACACCAAAATCAAGTGCGGTAGCACATGAACAGCAGCAACCACCACCAAAATCTTTTTTTTTTTTTTTTTGATAACAACTACCACCTAAATCATTACAAAGTCTGAGTTTGATCCTTTAACTTAATATCATTAGGACCCAGATGCCTATAAAAGAACCCTTTCACATAATCGTGGGTGAACTAAGCCATCACTTTGACATACTGGGTGCATAGGAGCTACATGGGAGGTGAGTTTTAGGCTTACACTTCTGTGAAGTGTTTTGGACAGAACTCATTTGGTCCAGAAAAGTGAATTCAACCAAAATCAGCCTTGGTCTGGACCGATTTTGGTCTGGTAGGCCAGATGCTACTACTTAGTAATCACACCATTTTCGACCTTTGCAGAGAGGCTACTTGAGTAGCATACACAGCAAAGGTTTTCCACAAAGAACAAATGAAAAAGAGAGCAAGAACCACGCATTCTCACATCCATATATCTGAAGGGGGCAAATTAACCTAAGAAAACACCCGGCAGATTCACATGTTTCCACAGACATCTCATAGAAATGGAAACTAATAACATAATGGATGCATACTTGGATGTCTGACACATCCAAAAGCAATTATCCTAAAAAAAAAAAAAAACTATAGCTACAACTACAAGAAGACGTACATATTATTGTGTTGGGAAGAAAATCCAAGGGATAAAGGAAACAGTGCGCACCCTGAAATAGTACCAACTCGCCAGATGTGAATGCAAATGTCATGAGAATGGAGTTGGAAGAGAAGTACAGTCATATGCAAGAAATGAGTAAATTGGTTATAAGAATGAAGATAATAAGCAACAATACAAACCAAGTACACTAAGTTTAGGATATGACTTTTAAGGGTGAGTTACTACACCATCTCCAACGTTTAATTTTTCCACCAACATATTATGGTATAGAAGCATATCTGACATTTCATAGTTGACGAGTGCTAAATAGAATTGTATAGAAGATTGAATACAATCATGGACAAAATTGCCATTAAGATCAAAATTTGAGACTAGACCATCAGTAAGGGCCCTTGGGGCCAATGACAAATTTACATCCATTACACGTGAATGGATACCAAATAATCAAGAAAGATAAATATGAAACAAACTTTGCTCACCTACTTCGACAATCAATAATATTAATATTGGAAATCATTGCATAGTTATGCCATCTTATGTCTCCTTTTACTTTTCCGAGCCTTCTTAAAAGGTGTAGCATGCAGCAATCGCTTGAGCGGAAGAAATGTCACCTGATGAGGTTTCTTCCTTTTTGCCTTGGATTTCCCTGCAGCCAATAAACATATAAGCAACGGATGATGGATAAGAAAAGTTTCAAACAGGTACAAAGCTGTAAATTGGGGGAAGATGTAATTTTTTTATAACAATTACTGAGAATTAACTGGGGAAAAAATGTTGACATTTGATATTCAGTTAAAGGGACCGAATCGACTTGAAGAATCATTAAAAAAGAAAAGAATAATAATTAAATTTGTTTTTAGACATAAAAACAACAAAACAATCTATATACTCAGGAACACATTCTGTGAAGGAAAAACAATAAACAACAAAACAGTTGCATGTGCCTTGAGGCCAATCTAACCACCATGAAGGACCCAGAGCATGCAACAGTTACATGGTTCCCAAGTCCATGGGTTATGTGTGTGTATATTACTACTTTCCAAAAGGATAGTCTATCTCACAAGTCAGACTGCATAACAAAAAAACCCATTTCTACAAAGAATATCACAATACAAAAGAAACGGAAGATGATCTGAAAACACACATAAGAAAAGAAGTCATACCTGATTCAGACTGAACCAAGGCTGGATAGCTCAATTCAACATCAGCTTTCCCATGTTCTTGCTCATGCATTATTACCTCTGCTGTCTCATGATTTGCAACTGAATAATCATCAGTTGCTGTCATCTCATCACTAGAATCCAGAACAGGAACCTGATTTGCAAGTACAACTACATCATCTCCAGGTTCCGTCAATTCATCCACTTCCAAAATACTTTTATCCAATGCTGAATCCAGAGGCAAAGATTTTTTTTCTTTACCTGTTAGAACTTCATCCACTAAATCACTTTGTATATCATTATTTTTAATACTATCAGCCTCTTCATTATGAGGACCGGGAATATCAGTGTCCTGATAATTAGTGGGAACCTGAACTTCAGAATCAGGATTACAAGCAACACTCAACCCAATGTCTAGTGCATGATATGTTAAATTAACCTGAGATGGCACAACATTCAATTCGCAATTAGTCGTACTAACATTAAGAATTTCTGTAGTAACCCCATCTATTCCATCCGGATTCTTTGTTTCCGCTCCAGTGGTCGTAGGAGCTTCAATTTCCATAGCATCTTTAAAAGTTTTGGCAGTCACAGACTTCAGTGATTGCACATCATGAATTTCTTTTGTAATCCCCATTGATTCAGCTGAATTCGTTGGTTCTGCTCCAGTGGTTGTAGGAACTTCAATTTCCATAACATCATTAACAGCATTTGCAATCGCAGACTTCTGTGATTGCACACCATGAATATCTGTAGCAATCCCATCTGTTTCATCTGGACTATTTGGTTCTGCTCTTGTGGTTATCGAAGGATCTTCAATTGGAATAACATCGTTAACAGCTTTGGTAGTATCACTAGATGAATATAATTTCTGAGGATTTTCGCTTTTGAACCTTTGCCGCTCCAACATAGTATCACATAAAACAGATTGTTCTTGTACTCCATCAGTTGCAACTGATTGCACATTTAACTGGGGAGCAGAAACGATGTTTTTCTGAGTAGCCAATGGTTGCGACACAACCACATTAGTTCCAGCTATAAGATCGTTAACTTGAAATCCAAGTGATGGCATACTGTCAATAACCGAAGCAAAATCAATGGCTTTGACCATTTTGGTTGCTTTAGTACTGGAGTTACTGAAAGCCTTTGCCAAATCATCTAAAAGCAAATCACCTTCACCACTAGAGATGGGATCCCAATTAAAAGAGTCACTAGACGAAGGTTTGTTCCCATCACTTTCTTCACCTGATGGTAGTACTTCAACTCTAATGGCTTCCTTATAATAGTGTTTTTTTCTCACTGCATTAGATATAAGAGTCCTGCAAGACATTCATTCAAGAAACTTAGGGAGGAACAAATTTCCATATCAACAGCACTATGACATTTATGGAAGCTGTCATACCTACAATTTCTTGAAATAGCCGCCTTAGCTCGTTCCATGGAGAGACCGAGCAATGACATTAAGTTTGCAACATCATATGGCCCTCTAAATTCATTCGCAGTTGGGGCAGCACTAGAGATAATTATATTCCTTCCTCGAGTCCAATCTACCAATAACTGAAGAGCAAGGCAGAGATTATATGTAGACAAAACTAACAAATACAAACTAACACTCAACAACTATGCTATACTGAACAGTGTTTTTCCTGGCCATATATCACACCTACATGGGCATCCCGGCAGTAATTTTTTTTATCGTGATGCAACAGATGACCCTAAAACATATTGTACTATAAAGTTGGAAGTAAAATCACCTCATATTCTCAGTTTCCATCAAAGCAAGTAACAAAAACAAAAGTAGAGTAATATTGGCAAGAATATCAATCAATCCAAAGTTTTAGTACACTTCCGATTCAGTGGTGCCTATTGCTTTGACAATTCCAACTAACTTCACAAACACTCACCTTAGCATTGGTTATAATTTGCCTTCTAGTTTGAACATCGGCAATAAGCCCTGCATATGTGATCTCAAAATACACCTTCCGCTGCATATCCAACACATACAAACTCTTATCACCTAACCAAAAAAAATTGAATGAATAAAGAAAACGGAATTCGAACCTCAATGGCAGCTTTAACCAGAGGCTGCTTCAATCGAAATGATAACTTCTCCGAAAAATCAATCGCTATTATATCTACCTACACCAAAGCAATAACAATTCTTCCTCAATTTTCCGAGCAAACCAAACTGAACTGAACACAAATGCAAAGGAATCAAAGGCAGTGTAAAGCATGAACCTCCAATTTCTCACAGGCCTGATCGAAAGCGAACTGGTTCATGGGCTTGACAGCCACCAAATCGTAGGTCTTCAAAATGGGGTTGCCAGAATTGAGGGCCTGAGCCTGGGCAAGGGTTTCGGCGCAGACGGTGAGGCGCGTGTACTGGCGGAAAGGGGTGGCGCGTGGGACGCCGAGGAGGTGGCGGTGGAAGCCGACGGAGGAGGTGAGGTGAGGAGAGTGTTTGAGGAGAGAAGGAAGAGTGAGGAGGGGGATGGAGCAACGGTCGCGATCGGACATGACACCCTTGATCGTACGGTTGTAGGCGACGCCAGAGTAGCCGAGCTCGAGGGCCTTGGTCACGAGCTTTGTGCGGGTTGAGCGGTCCGGCGGCGGGAGGTCGGTGTAGGGTACGCTCAGGTCGAAGAAGCCCATTGCTGGAGAATTGGGGAGAGTGAGAAATTCGGAGTTGATTTAGAGATTTGATTTTCAAGGGTTTATGGAGGTTTAGGGTTTACGGGATGAAGAGCAGGTAGCATTGCTAAAAATGCTCCAAACATCTCGAAGGCCCAACTTGCCTAGTGAATCATAGAACAACTTGCTATATACAACTTTAATAAGTAAATCTGCTAATTGTTGTTCATGTTGAGCTTGTAAACAGAAAACAGATAAACAGTTGAAACTGGATAATAGATGCTTACGACTCCTTGGTGTTGGATGAATTTGATGCTGTTCATTCCCAGCAGAATTTGTAGTTCTAGCTTCAGATATTGCAGTTCCAGTTTCAGATATACTACCAGCTAAATTCTGGTTATTACATATTTCTTGTCCTTCTCTCTCAGTATTATGATTTTCATCATGACGATCCTGTAACAACCTCTTCATTCTTATTGACCTCATCTTTGGAGCCACAACTGCATTCAAAAATCTATACATTAGTTTTAAGTTGAAATACCTTTGTTTAGTAGTTTGCAAATCTAATGAGTTAACAACATGAACATTTCCAATCGGTATTTAACACTTGAAATCACACACATTCTCTTTGAAGTCTTTCTGTCAACAAAATAATTGATATGAAGTCTGTTTTACAGAGGTCAATAACACATACCCACATTATGTCAAAATTTATACCTGGATTTGAAACACTTGAAGATCCTAACAGCATGCTGTTCCAACTATCTACAGAGCCAAAAAAAATTATGATTAGAAAGTCAGACGTCATTAAATACATCACATTCGTAGACATGCAATTGTTAAACAGCCAAAAGAATTGGAATCAAAATGTCAATCTGATAACAAACACAATGCAAACAACCAGATAAAAGTGCACGAACATAGAAAAAAAGCAAAAAAAATCCAGATTTATTTGGATGAAAACTCTTATTTGCACTTGTCAAATCATGACAACGATCTAAAGAATGCAATGATCTTGCGGCATTATTTTCTCTACAATCAATTTTTTATTAGCAAGGATAATATCCTATCACTACTCAACACTATGATTTCACCTGACCTCTATCAAAACAGAAAATGAGAACAGTTGCATTGAAATCATCTCTCTCTCTCTCTCTCTCTCTCTCTCTCTCTCTCTCTCTCTCTCTCTTTCGACTTTGCTTTCTTTTGAAACAATCAGGGCAACAGAAGACATATATTCCTGAAAAATTTCTATCTGAAGTTGGAACAGCTGAAGAAACTGACAGCACATTGTTCTGTAAAATTACAGATTGAAAAAAAATCACTGTTAACGTCTGTAACATTAATCATGAGATGATCCAAAGAATCTTCAAGTTCAAACTGAAAATAAAATATAATAGAAGTTTATATCCAATTTAAATCAGTCTTAACAACTTTAGAATCAATCATGAGATGATCCACAAAATCATCAAATTCAAACTGAAAACAATACATTATATAAACACAGTACGAATCTAAGTACAAACTTCATACCATTTTGAATCAGAATGTAAAAAAACTGAAGCAAAGAGCATCTGCAAACATATCAGCAATACACACCAATCTGAACATATTGATTCTATGCAAAGCATATACCTGAATAGCAATGACACAGTGAGATAATCCCAAATAATGTACACAGGAACAGCAGCAGAAGAATAATACACGCACTTCTTTGCATACAGTCTGGAAAGCACAAACAAAAGAACAATTATATTTGAAAATTAATAATTAAGCTGCCAGAAAATAATTATATTTCAATATAATTATTAGGCAACCATTTGCAGACTCTCAACAAAAGTGCGCAATATCTCTAAACATTGACAAACAATCGTATCGATTATTTTGTTTAATGGAAGTTAATGACATGTTTCTCTCCAAATCCATAAGATTGTTTGAAATTTCCAATCTTCTGTTTCTAGCACTGACCTATGCACACTACATATCGAAACTGACCATACTATCAGCACATAAATAAATACCAAACATTGAAATCAGCACATAAATAAATACCAAACATTGAAAGCTCTTATTTTCTAATTTTTTCAATCAGTCATCAAAATTGCAAAGTCCACAACAAACAAAATACTGAAAAGATCAAAATCTGTATCATTAAAAAGGCAAAGTCCACAAAATGATCATAAACCTCAAAATTAAAACGAAACCAACAAAGAGGAAAACTTTCTATCCTTCCATCATTTAAAATTCTTCCATGACTTGAGTAACTCATAAGTTGTTACAATTAAGGGAAATCAAAGTATTAGTAGTTAACAGAGGATTGATATACAAAAAGAGCACAATTTACGACCAGATTCTCTAGAAAATAGCTAAATACGTACCAGAGGGGACATGATTCCCAGACCACATGTGAGAATAAGTCCTTTATATTCAAACCAAAGCCTCAATTAATTCCACAGGCAATATAAAGACTACTGATAATTTGAAACAGGGATCACTCATGTATTACATCTGTTTGTTGGATCCTAGGTTGGTCTCAAATTAGTCCATTCAAAATTCATTCTATTCCTTGTCTGAATAATATAATTTTAAAAAAAAAAATAATAATAAATTAATTAAATTAAAGAATTCATATGTATCTGTGAAATTGACAATCCAAACAACAAAGATCCACAACTTTAGTTTGGGATTTCTGGACACATGATTTGGTACTTGCTGAGAAAGTCTGGTGCTCCTAAAAGCTACATGAGGTAGATATCAATTCGAAGAACTAAAAGTAGCCTCTTTTTAAATTCCACTAAATTGCAATTGATAAGGAAAGCATAAGTTATCCTGAAGCCATGAGTAAAAAGGCATATTAGGACATAAAGAATACAAACCATTAATAACAAAAAACTGAAGACATGACAATGATAATGTGTCTAGGGAGTTTTGGGATATATGACCAAACTTCTAATCCGTAAAACAAACTTTGTCTTTATTGAGTATTACCAGATACCATATCATGAAAATCTCATACCATTAATTCTCTGAAAAGAGCAAAAATAATAGCTCAAAAACTGTTTTGACTTCTGAAAACCAAACAACTTTCAGTGAAAGCAGTAATGAAGGAGTAAGTTTGGATATTTATGAGTGATTCTTACGGTAACCAAAACTCTCAACACGACCTTATGTGGTGATGAAACAAAATAAAGTTGGCTGGAAATAAAGGGTGAAGACTGAGAACGAATGAAGGTCATGGATGGCTATTTCGGTCTTCCAAGAGAACAGAAAGTACATAAATGAGAGATGACTTCTAGCAGCCACAAAATTGAAGAGAAAATGGAGTGGAAAAATTAATATGTCATTGAAATTGAAATTCAAGATGATTAATCTTAATTAAGGCCTCAAGGGCAAGAAACTAATGAAAGTAACCAAACAATACTAAACATTAGTACAACAGAATAATATTTTTCTATTTCAAGTAAAACCTGATTACCCAAAAACAGTAACACTTCTTTTCACTATTGACACACCAGTTCTAAACAATAAAGCTCATTATAAATTTTACTCTTATTCATAATTCTTCCCTTTTTTTTCTGATAAATCTACAAATACAAAAGAAATATAAAAAAACAATCTTCACTTAAACAGAACTGGAAAAAGCAACAAAACACATACCTCTTTTGCTCCCAAAGCCCGTCTCCTAAACTTTATCACAATCTCGGCACACACCTCTTCCAAAGCGAACCCAAGCCTACCTCCCAGAGATATCCAAACAGCCCTATATCCACCAGAAAAAGCGAAATGCAATTGGTTTAGGACAAATAGTGACCAACAGAGTGTCTACAGCTTCCCAAGCCTATAAACAATGAAGATCACTTGGATCTTTCATGGAAAATAAGGATCCAATTTGGCTACTCATAAACTGGAAATATTTACTACATAGACCATGTCCAAGTATAATGCAGTCTTGACCCCTGAAAAAGAGTGATTTATCTACTTGACTGACTATCAAAACAAAGAGGAATCGAAAACTGAACCAACTTGTCCCAAGCTCTAACACTCGATGAAAATCTTTAAACACTAACTTGACCGAAATTGGATTTATAATCACAGGTACAGTAGACCAGAAGAGAGAGAGAGAGAGAGAGAGAGAGAGCTGCTGTGTGAACCAAATGGTACAGAGAAGCAGTTTGCCAAACTACCCATGATCAATCAAATGCATAAACTTTGAGAACTCGGATATCAAACAATCAAACATAATGACTCAAGTGAACATAAATCATCAACCACAGTGATTCAAGTATCCAACAAACAGAGAAAATTAAACTTTAACAAAAGAAGAACAAAACCCAGATAACAAAAGCTCTCAAACCTTGGGATTAAATTTCTCCTGTTATCTTTTCTTTTCCAGAACCGCGAGAAACACACCCAATCTCTTTGTTTCTCGATCGTGGTTGAGTTGATGGTCTGAAAATTGAATTAAAAAGTATTAATTAAATGAACAATTCATACAAAAATCTCAAAACACTATCAAAACACTATCAATTAAATGATCGATACACAGAAGAACAAAAAAAAAAACTCTCAAAACACACCCGATTTCTTTATCTCTCGATCGTTCTTGATAATTGATAGGACTGACTACAGGACTGTAGAAGAAAGGGGATAGGTATGAAGAGGCAAGGACGGTTTAGGGGTTTAGGACTTTAGGCTATAGGATGAAGGGCAAAATCGCCAGTCCACTATTCATTCATTTTGTCTTTTGTGAATTCTACAGCAACGCAACAGTGTAGTTTAGCTTTCGTATATTGAGAGTTAGTTTTCAATCTAGAATATGTCAAACTTTTGAGTAGGGATATATATGTTCTATATTGTACAATATTATATGGTTATCGATCTCACAACTTTTTTTTATGTACTTGGAAGGGGATATATAGGTCTCCCACTATATCTACGTTGATTCATCAATCTTAATTTCATGCATATCGGGATATGATCTCGCATCTCTATTACTTTGATTCATTGCAGAAGACTCAGAATCAATAAGTAGCATTAATGAACCTCTGCCAAATGAGGTCCCTCCGTAGTTGGCCAATATGATCTGGACTTCTTAAATCTGTGGGGAACCACCACGTCCACATGCTGCTACTACAGATTCAGGGTCTGATGATAAGCCTAAGCCTAGGTCCTGAGGAGGCCCGGCAAAGAATAAGAAGATGAACACTGGCCTGAAAGTAGCTACTCCACATAAGAAGAAAAGGCTGGCCCCAGACCCAAAGAATTGGGTTCCACTAGCTTTCCGTGGGAGAAAGAAACTCATCTGAAATAATAAGACTTTTTTTTAATGGTTTCATCAAGCTAATACTCGCTCGGTCCTTTTATTAAGGTATTAGGAGGAGGCCTCCGAGCAATACGGAGCGACCTCGAGAGCAAAACCTGGGGTTTCATGTGGTGGTAGCCACCATGAGGTATCTAGACCAGGTAGCAGTGAGGCGGCGACAGCGGGGTGACGGCGGTGCAGTCCCTTGGCCGACAATGTAAGGTGCTCTGGTGTTCGGAGGCCCACTTTGAGGCGGTAAGGCTCCGGTTCACAGCAGCGTTCGGCTGAGGCGATAGAGGGTGCGGGTGAGTGTTGTGGTGTCATCGATCTCAGCGGCGGTTTTCTCTGGCGTTTGCAGCATTTGAGAAGGGCGGCGGTCTGCATCTTAAGGGGGGCAATTTGATCATATGATCTTTTGATTCCAGGTCGGTGTCTAGGGGCTTCTTTTCAAAACTAGTGATGGTAGATGATAGTGGCCGACCGCCAGATTGTTGACGGGTGGAGGCTCCCTCGAGGGCCAGCACCGCATCTCGATCTGAGGGGATGTGGGTGGATGCTGGGCTATGGGCCAATGGGCCGCTGCCTGCCTGGGTTGCAACAATGCAGCCTAGCTGGGCTAGCCCACTATCTCCTCTTTCCTTTTGGATTGGGCTTGGTGTGGGCCTTTGGGGAGTGATGTAGGCCTATGCTATTTTTGATTGAAGCTGTCATTGTTTTGGGTGCTTGAGGTCTTTAGGCGTCAAAGTTCCAAGCCGTGCTTTGATTGAAGATTGTGTAGGCGTAGGTTTTTTTTTTGTTTTTTTTCGAATAAGTGAGCTCCACTCTATGTAGGGTTAGGGAGTTTTTTTCCTTGCATCTCCTTTAGGCTTTTAGTTTTTTGGTTAGGTGTGTTTGGCTGCTCTAACAATCAATATTGTGCTTGTACTTGTACTATGAGTGGTTTCTCTAAAACCCTCTAGCTTGACACACTGACGTCGTTATTTAATGGAACATGATTCCGTTCCCCTCAAAAAAAAAAAATATACAATTACTGAAGTTGTAGATGTAGAGAGAATTATTAGGAGTAAAACTGAATGTAATTGTAGCATAACTTATCACTATTAATTTTGTTATATTTTCTAAGTTTGCATGGTAATTTGTTCGAAAGAAAAATTAAAAAAGAAGATATTCACACCATAATATGGTAAATCGGTGATTCGATTATTGGAATTTGAAATAGAAGTTTTCTCATAATTTACTTCAAAAGAGTTTGTGTGATTTGGTGATGAAAAAAATAAAATATAGATGTTAGCCCAATAAACAAAGAAGAGATAATTGAATATTGTTCTCCAAAGAGAGATATAAACCTTAAATGTTTGATTAAGAAACCTTAACTGAATATTTTTGTGCCTATTTACTATGTATGTTCATAGTTCATAGGCTCGCTGAATATGTGAGCACTGGTTGTCTAATGGGTGGTGCTAGCATATCACGTCCTAAACTTGTCCTAGAGTTAGCAAGAGAAGGTATGTATCCGTGCTATTCTGGCTTGAGATGAATGAATGATTTGGTTCAAAAAAAAAAAAACAAAGAGAAGTTTATGTACTTTGGAGAAATGAAATGTCTTATAATAGGAAAAATGCAATGGGATTGAAAGAACTTCACAATATCTCGACATATGTAGTATTTGCCAAGGATTGGATGAGGTCTCACAACTCTCTTAGTTTGCAGATGGTTCAAAGTCCAAAGACACAGAATCCGAGGGCGGAGTAGTGGATAGAAATCTAGACATATGTGGCCAAAGTCGTTGTTGACAACTATGGTTGATGACCCACTTAAACCGCCGATATTGTCTCAACTTCAACCATATATTAGGTGTTAAGTTTAAACTCAAAAACTTCGGTGCAATTGAAAACAATCAATTGACTTATAATATTATCTAGGTATGGTGTTCAGTTTTGGGCCTTCATGGTGGATCTGGGCTTAGGGCTATAGTATTTGGTGTTCGGTTTTGGGCCTTGGTGTTTGGCTGTAGGCTTTGGGTTTCAGCTCTTGGTGGTATAAGAGCTTTGGCAATTAATGGTGGAGTTTACGGCGGTGATTGAGGCTGCCATGGAGGAGGACACCTCATTGTGTCTAGTTACTGTGGATCCTGGGGATACCCCCTCTGCGTAGGGAGGTCCTGGGTTCCGTTGAATAAGTTAGGGTTTTTTATTTTCTTTTCGTGCCCTAACATTATCTAGGTTTTGGTTCTTGGTTCTATTACCATAGTGATTTCATTTGGTTGCTCTAGGGTAGCCTGCATGGCTTGATATTGACGTGGTCCTTTCGGGGGTATTTCATGTTGTGTAATCACTTATATTTGATATATGAAAGGCTTGACGTCCTATTTCAAAAAAAAAAAAAAAAACAATCAATTGACTTATAATTTATTTTTATTTTATTACTTTTTATGAGGGATCGTTATTCTCCAACATGCTCATTCACGTGCAACCTAACTACTAGATCTACACGTGCAACCAATTCCCACATTGAAAACTTGTCAATTCGCAATTCATACTTGGTTAATGTAGACAAGCTATTGACTATTGATAACTAAAAAAATCCCCAAATAAAATTCCTCATTATATGATAGGAGTAACTTAATCTCTCACACCATCATCTAGTTGTTGTAATGTCTAATCTAGTCGGCGGGTCGCTCCAGTCGATTGGAATATGGGAAGTCCATATTGGATGACGGTGACGAAGCATGTGAAGTGTACCACAGAGTTCGTGTAGTTACAATAACTAGGCTCCACCGACATTCTCTTTTCTATTTGGAAATCCCTGTCGACCTATCCCATTACAAAATACAACTCTGTCCATTAATATATCAAACTCTACCATTAATCTACATTAATTGAATCGAATAGAATCATATCCATGTTTTATATGAATGGATGCACTAAACTGGAGAATGGATTGTCAATACTCTTCTTCATTGTCAATACCCTCCATATTGCAGTCCCACCAGCCACAATCATTTTCATCTGCTAGCAGAAAACATCAAAACGAGAAACCATTATAATTTAACTGATCTAATAGAAACAAAAAGGAAGAAAATAGTGATGGGAAAAAAAAAAAGATGCTGATACCAGTTATGACTGAAGAAAAAGCAAACTTAAAGTGATCATAAACATGTCCTGGTTTCTCCTGTCTTATGAGACTCTCAGCCATTCTCTTTTTTAGCTTGGCTTTTGGATCACCTCCAAGAACTACAAAATACTTTCTCGCAGCGTGTTTGTCATCCCCATCTAAATAGTTGACATTTGAAAGGGCAGGAGGGGTAGAGAAGTTAGAATTATAAACCAAAGACATAAGAAATTGAGAAAGAAAGAAAAAGGGATAAAACTGTAAGAGAAAGGTAGGTGCTTTAGTTTATCATATACAAGAAGCTTATAACATCAGAGTGCTAGAAGTTTGGTTGTTTGCTGTGATGCATATTGTGGCGCGCACACTAATTAAGTAGAAGTGTACAACCCACAATTGAAACATGATGTCTTCCAACTCATTTTTCCATATTTTGTGTTCTAGATAATTCTAACACACTACTCTAAGTTCTCTCATCAGTCTAAAACTTTTTAGCAATACCATGTGACAGTGTATTCATTAGAATAACCAAAAGTGTAACAATGTTGCATACACTCTACCGATTCTATTTGTTGTTCACAATATCCAAGGGCTAATTTCTGCTAAGAACACCCCATAGATGGTAAGCAGACGCAATTCTAACACACTTTGATGAGTTTTCTCATATAACTTCCTAGCAATTTGAAAACACTAGATGGAACTATTTCTTAATATTTTGAATGATCAACGAGGCTTGTAAAATAACAACGCAAGTAAGAAGGACACAAGAATTGCTTACGCAGTGTAAACCTCACCACTGAGGAAACTTCACTGCGTGGCTTTTAACGTAGCCAACACGAGAAATCAAATCCAGTAAGAAACAAAGCTGTTTACAGTATACAAGTAGTGTTGTTCATAACAAACACCTTCACTTAGAAACAAATGCTAACTTGATTTATAACTGATCTAACTTCTTACGTAACCACCTTCCTATCAATATGAAAACCTGTCTACTAATCTTCCTTGATCTCAGGCTCTCACTGATTTTGACAATGAAGTATGGAGGTGATAGATTATGTAATGAAATGAAACATGTAAAGAGAGTTTTAGGAGTTGATTTGTGTAAACATATGCAACATGATAAAAACACTTTTGATCACCAAAAACTCTATCTACTAAGATGCAGTTTCAAACCTTTTATAGAGGAGTACAACTCCCCCTCAATCAAATCTTTTCTTGTCACAAAAAAACAAGATAAACATGGAAAGGTTTAAAACTGTTTTGAATATGCAATCAATTCTTTCCTATCTAAAGTCAATCAATATTTCAAATTGATATGCATGTTAAAAACTCTTTAATGCAAATGAGAATATTGAATCAATCTAACTGATATGCATATCAATTTAAAATCATGCAAAATGATATGAAATGAATACCATATTTAACTCAAGATCAGTGAGGCGATTCTTCTTGATCTTTTCTCCAAGATTCGATTCTGCAATCGTTCTCTTTATTTCCTTAAGCCACCGAGAAGCTAGGAGAATTGTTCTCCCAATCCACTGCATCTTTTGTTTTTCCTTGTGACCATGGGAAATCATGTATTGAATGGTAATAACCCAATTTACTAACAATCTCCCCCTCTGGGCATTCCCATTCAACACATGTTTTTTCCATCTTTTTACCCTACATGTTAGTTTTTCACAAATAGACACTCATCACTAACAAAAGGATGCTACTTGGATATAGAAATCAGTTTCCATCCTTTTCCAATCCAAGTTGCCAAGATAAACAAGCACACTTAATAATAATAATAAAGGCATCCCAAAAACAAAATATCTGTGCTTATGCACTTACAACCCACAATGCAAAAATAAATATTATTCAATAGAAATTAAAATGCAGAAACATAAATAACAAACAAAAAATTAAAAAGTTGTTTACTTCTCCCCCTTTGAATGGGAAGGCCCAATGAACTCCTCCATAAGCTTGGTTACACTGTCCCCAAACTCCTCACTGTCCATTGAATCCGAGCTCTCCTGTGGTGCAACTTCCTCCAGGACTATCGTGGATGGACCAGGAGCGTCAAACCTGGGAGGGTGGTGCTGCATGTTCCGGATCTCCTTGGTGAGGTTGGTCAGGGCATGATGAGTACGAACCAGAAGAGAGTGCATGTCGTCCATGTCGGTAGTGAGGCATGCAATCCTCCAGTCAGCAACTAGGATGGCGTCACGAAGGCTATCCAGAGAAACAGGAGGAGAAGGAACATCAGAAGAAACACCAGAAGAAGATGGGCGAAGAGGAGGACTTCGACTGCCTTCACGGTGCATGCCGGGATGGAGAATGCTGGCTCTGGCAGTGGCCTGACGGCCCTCCTCTAAAGGAGGAAGGCGTCGATGTCCACCAAGACGAGTAGTTTCCTTTGTGCGAACCATGGTGAGAGAAACAGTATGTGAAAACCCTAGAAACTTAGACAAGCTAGAGTGAAATCCGAAAGAGAGAACATAGATTATAAATAGCACACTAGTAAGGTTAGAGAAAATCAAGAGACATATCGGTTGGAGAGATCGTTTCGAAAAAGAGCAATTATGACAATAGATGTTACCGAGATACACGCATGCAAGTAACGTCTCCCCCTCAACTTAGGCTTAACCAGTAAGGAAACTAAAGGCATCCAGATGTCAATCAAAGAAGGAAATGAAGAGACAATAGATTCCCATAATCAGCAATTATATCACACAGTCGTTTCCTTGGCTAAGTATCAAGGTAATGAATGCAGTTGTCATATCGAAAAGAGAAAATATAGCATAGTTGACACCCAAGGAGCACTAATCAATTAATGAAAGGAACATATGTCAAAGTATCAACCACGATGTATTCCATCAACAAATAGAAGTGATACTCATTTTTAGACATGAAAGAGTAAACCGGTGAGGAAAGTGAGTATGAGCAGTACATGGGGCTTAGAAACATGTTTAGTCAAAGAGAGAAGAAGTGAAGAGGAAGAACTTCACACATAGACTGAGCTCAGGAGATCTCCTAGGAGAAGTGGGAAACATTGTTCCCAAATACTTATTTTAGTTGAGACATAGTCTTCTTTATTTTGTGAACAAGAACTCATGTAACAAGACCCGTCTCAGTAACTCCCAGACCAGATGATCTTAGGGTACTAAACATAACAAGGATGCTCCAAGAAGAGGGTCTCGAGTTGTTGTTTGAATTTTCACAATTGAAGTACAAAAGTCACCTACCAACTCGTTTCTTGCAAACCTTGGAAAGTTCACCACAACCAAGATCTGATTACTTTGAGTGAAGGGATACATATATCCATTCTCGTTTCTTACAAATCCTTGAAAGTTCACCATAACAAGGACCTGATTATTTTGAGAAGAGGGAATGAACCATCTGAGCATATTAGGTATGTCTCCTACTTCACTTATTCTCCCTTGACAAGGAACACGAAACATGCCACCACATAAAGCAATAAGTGAAGTGCATGGTAAAGTTACGTGATTCAGTGACTAAGCATGAGTACACAATTTATTTGTCTAGAATAAGGCATGGCAATAAAGGATACATAGCTGAATATATGTGCATTCCACTAGTGATTGTGGTCAAAGGATACTAGGATCACAATTTTCTCAATCAACAGTGGACAGACATTCTTATGCCTTAATGCTTAGAACATATTCCTAGTGCATTTCTCAACATCTCAAACCTAGCAGTGTTAAGAGGCTTAGTGAACAGATCAGCAAGTTGACTCTCAATGGGCACAAAGCTTAACTCAAGTATATTCTGTTCAACCAAATCCCTAATAAAGTGATATCTAAGATCAATGTGCTTTGTTCTGGAGTGTTGAACATTGATAGTATATCACACGCAAATATTGCTCCTATCAATGTAGTGATATCTAAGATCAATGTGATTTACTATCAATGTAGAGCGTTGATAGTATATCACAAGCAAATATTGCTCCTATCAATAACCTTAGCGTGTGATATACTCTACTTCAGGTTTGGATGGGTTTTAAGTACCATGCCAAACCAAAATTACACAGAAAGCAGTTCTAGATTTTGAATACATGCACAAGCTTAATTCTTGCTGCCATGTCGTCATGGATTACTTTTTGTTTCAATTTAGTTTGATATCTGTAATTCCATACCCTGAATAATGGACCCTGAACTCAAAAGGCCGTCATTGTGTACTAGAAATGGTATTTCTGGTCAGCCGGAGGTGGTAAGATAACAATCGAAGGGGGTATCGAGGGGAGAACAGCAATGCGAGGCTCAACCTTGAGAAACGCCGTAAATCCCCACCGGAAAAACCTTAACCCCATCGGAAAACACTACTAGAAAATTAGCTATAGGCCACCCCCAATTAGACACAGATTTATAACCGTATCATTTGATATATTAAAGGGCACCCTCATCTATTTTCCGTATTCTTTACTTTATGGATACTGATAAGTGATAACTGTGTAGAGAAAATGGTCAAATTAATAAAATCAGTATTAAACCAATTAGAGATAATCATCTGTATGCAATGATAAAGTAAAAACACTACACCATAAACTGTCATATATAGCGGCAAAAAAATGCTATAGTATCATGTCATATCGTTTTAGAAAACGCTATGACAGCCCCAGCTATGGTAGGTCAGTTGCTTTAGATAGCGTTTTTGGGAAACGCTATCTATAATTTTGTAATTATAGCGTTTATGAAATGCTATTAGTTTATTAATCATACCATTTATAAACTGCTATTGTCTGATATTTAATAGCTTTTAGATAACTACCATAATGTTTAATGAATGCTATCATTCTTCCTTTGATAGCGTTTTCTCAATTGTCTATGTACACTTATTATAGCATTCAATAATGTCATCTAAACATTTGTGTCGAACTGAAAATAGTTTCAAATAATGACAACCATAAAAAAAAATTCATTTAATGGTTCAAAATTATACATAATTGTTGTGATATTGTGCTAGAGTTAAGGTTCTGGTTTGATTTTGGGAAGCTTCAAATTGGTGGCCTTCGAATTGGTGGCTCTGGAGTTGTGATTGTCTGGTGTTCTTCTTCGAACTACAGGTCGGTCTTCTTGATGGATGGCTGCATTGCTGGATAAAAGATTGGAAAAATGGCTGCCAAGTTGCTGTATTTGAATTAGGACTTTCTATTTCATTGCATATTTGTACTTGAATTTGGACTTTGTATTTAAATTTGGACACTTTGTATTTCAATTGAAGCTTTAATTGTACTTTGTATTTTCAATTGCAGCTTTAATTGTTCTTGATGAGTACTTGAATTTGGATACTATGTATTTTGAATATTCGAATTGGCAGCTTGAAGTTTGGATCTTGATATTGTGTTTTGATTCAAATCTTCAGCAGGTTAATATGAATGAAATCTGGATATATAGCAAAGTAGATATAGAAATGATAAAATACAGGTATTTGGGCCCGAATTGAAACGGGCCGGTCCCGAGCCGGTCCCTATTTGTGCCAAAACAAGCTTTGAGCCCGAATCATAAAAAAAGGACCGGGCCCAGGCCCAATGAAATTTAAGTTGGACCTGACCCGTGCCCAATCCTAGGTCTAAGTCTTGGGGAGTGGGGGCAAAAACGATTGAACATGCAATATAATAATATATATATGACATATATGAAGCTGTTTAGAATTTCACTGGGGGCCACAGCCCCACTTGTCCTCACGTGGGTCCACCAATGGCTGTCAAGAATTTGGTTGTTCAACACATCAGTGGAAAATCGCCAAATAAAAAAAAATCATCAGTGGAACAAACAAGCTCAGACAAGAGGGATTGTAGTGTAATTGGTTTTCCATGTCTTTAGGTGGAAAGTCTAATGCCTTTTAGTGCACCAATTGTCAAACAAGATGATCTATAATTTTCCTTTCAGTGGTGTGTTCTTAAGCTCTGTAATCTGGAGTACTCAGTATATCCTTGCATGAGAAAGCAGGATGACTAAACCTTTGATAATTGAACCTGTCAACTATATGTGAACATGTCATTAGCAGATATTAGCACTTGGATATTGTAAGAAACATTTTAAATAGGCTGAAGTAGAGAATGCATGCAACATTCTTGTGCTTCTTTATTCTCATGAATAGAGTGTCATAAGATTGTCAAGAAATTGCTAGGAAGTTTTATGAGAAAACTCATCAAAGTATGTTAGAATTGCGTCTGCTTACCATCTGTGGGGTGTTCTTAGCAGAAATTAGCCCTTGGATATTGTGAACAGCAAATAGAATCGGTAGAGTGTATGCAACATTGTTACACTTTTGGTTATTCTAATGAAATCACTGTCACATGGTATTGCTAAAAAGTTTTAGACTAATGAGAGAACTTAGAGTAGTGTGTTAGAATTATCTAGAACACAAAATATGGAAAAATGAGTTGGAAGACATCATGTTTCAGTTGTGGGTTGTACATTTCTACTTAATTAGTGTGCGCGCCACAATATGCATCACAGAAAACAACCAAACTTCTAGCACTCTGATGTTATAAGCTTCTTGTATATGATAAACTCAAGCACCTACCTTTCTCTTACAATTTTATCCCTTTTTCTTTCTTTCTCAATTTCTTATGTCATTGGTTTATAATTCTGACTTCTCTTCCCCTCCTGCCCTTTCTAATGTCAACTATTTAGATGGGGATGACAAACACGCTACGAGAAAGTATTTTGTAGTTCTTGGAGGTGATCCAAAACCCAAGCTAAAAAAGAGAATGGCTGAGAGTCTCATAAGAAAGGAGAAACCAGGACATGTTTATGATCACTTTAAGTTTGCTCTTTCTTCAGTCATAACTGGTATCAGCATCTTTTTTTCTTTCTTTTTTTCCATCACTATTTTCTTCCTTTTGTTTCTATTAGATCAGTTAAATTGTAACGGTTTCTTGTTTTGATGTTTTCTGCTAGCAGATGAAAATGATTGTGGCTGGTGGGACTACAATATGGAGGGTATTGACAATGAAGAAGTTGGTGTCAATGAGGTGTGGGAAGGAGTGAGCTCAACCACATTGGGAAGAATAGATCGAACTCAGTCAGTGAGTCAACTTGCTACAACTCGGTCAGCGAGTCAACTTGGTCAGCAGTCAACTCGCCTAGTTAACTCTAACAGGTTCCAAAAAAAACAAAATAATAATAATAATAATTTTTGGAGTCGCCTGTTCTTCTTATTTCCGCTGCATACCTTGAGATTTGTGTATTTTTTCTCTATTGTATGCAATGGGTGGTGATGACAGTAAAGGTCAGAGTTCCAAGGTTAATGATGTCCAGAAGGTTGAGGTGTCTGTGCGAAGTTCAGATGGAGGTTCTTTTGGGGGTACGGACCTCAATGATACAAAGGCCAAGTTGCCTGCACCTTTCTTTCAGCAGCATAGTTCACTCCCCCTGCATCAGCCAGGTCCTCTACCAGGCTTCACCAACCGCCCTCGTCCTCAATGCTCTTATTGCAATGACCTTGGACATGTTTAGGAGACTTGTTGGAAGCTGAATGGGTACCCCAAGAAGAAAGGTTATCGTCCTAAGGCAAAGGCTGTTGAGGTTCAGTTGATTCAAGAACCCGACTTCTATGGCGTAGCAGGACATGATCATCATACTGTAGGTAGGGCTGCTCCTACAGCCTTTATAGCTAGTTGTGGTAAGATTGGTATGGCTTTAAAGATTTCTAACTTTGTTGGTTCTGATACATGGATTATTGATTCTGGTGCTTCCGATCATATGACTTATGATAAATCGTATTTTACTGACTTGTCTTCCCCACCAGTGTCCTATGTCACCAATGCCAATGGTGAGGCTTTTCCTGTGTTAGGGTCAGTGCGTATTACTCCCACTTTAGAGCTTCATAATGTGTCATATGTACCTGACTTGTCTCATCACTTGATATCTGTTTCACAGTTGAATACTGAGTCTAAATGCTCGGTAACCTTTTATCCTATGTATGTGATTTTTCAGGATCTTCTCACCAGGGAGATAGTCGGTCGGGGGTATCTGAGGGGCAGGTTGTTCCATCTGGATCAGACATACGCAGGAGAGAAACCAGGAGCACAGTCTCAAGTCGTTTTGACTTCGAATTCTGATAAGATAAATGAAATTTGGTTGTGGCATTGCCGTTTAGGGCATCCTTCTTTTAGTCTTATGAAAACAACCATGCCTACTCTGTTTATTGGTGTGAATGAGTCTGCTTTACGTTGTGAAACATGTGTTTTGGCCAAGAGTCATCGTGCTACTTATTCTCCTAGAGTGTCTAATAAAAGTGTTATTCCTTTTGAGTTGATTCATTCTGATGTTTGGGGACCTTCTAGAGAGTCCACTGTATCGGGTATGAGATATTTTGTGTTGTTTATTGATGATTGTACTAGATTGTCATGGGTTTCCCTTCTTAAAACCAAAGATGAAGTCTTTCCAGCTTTCTAAACTTTTCGTACTCTTGTTCAAACACAGTACCGTAGCACCATTAAAGTCCTTCGTTCTACAATGGGGGGGGAATATGTTAATCATGTTTTCCAAGAATTTTTTAACACCCATGGGATTGTTCACCAAACCACATGTCCACAAACACCTTAACAAAATGGAGTGTCTGAAAGGAAAAACCGTCATTTACTTGATATGGCTCGTGCCCTTCTTTAGTGCCCGTATGCCTAAGTATCTTTGGGGCGATGCTGTATATGCTTCCTCCCATCTTATCAACCGTCTTCCTTCTAGTGTCCTTTAGGGAAAAATTCCATTTGAGGTTCTTGCATCTCATGTCTCCTTACTTTCATTTCATAATCTTCCAGCTCATGTCTTTGGTTGTGTTGCTTTTGTCTATGTTCCTAAGAATCAGAGGTCTAAATTGGATGCCCGGGCACTTAAGTGTGTGTTTGTTGGCTACGGAGGGTATCAGAAAGGGTACAAGTGCTTTCATCCACCTACCAGGAAGTACTATGTCACTATGGATGTTACTTTCTTTGAGGACATGAGTTATTTTTCCTCTTCAGATACAGCTCTTCAGGGGGAGAATTCATTTTTTGAAGAGCTATATCATGGAGAGGGGGAGGAATCAAAAGAAAGAGAAGAAGCAGGTGGTATTTTGACGGATCCAGCTGAGACAATTAGCTCACCGCCTCCAGAAGCAGAAGCTCCAAACATCCAAGCACCAGTTTCTATGGCCGAAAATGATGTTGAAGACACAATTGTCCCTCCTACCATTGCTTCTACCCATGACCCACAGCTTCCTGGTACTGAAGATCAGTCATTTGAGATATGTCCACCCACTAGTACTAGTAATAATGAGTCTAATGTTGGGCAATATGTGTTACCAAATAGGACCACTCGGGGTCAATCAGCCAAAAGATATGAACCTACTCTTACTGCCAAATCAAAATACCCAGTAGCCAATTATATGTCCACTAGGAGGTTATCTAAGTCATATGAATCTTTTGTGAATCAAATATATGAATCTTTTGTGAATCAAATATCTGCTGTATCAGTACCTAACAAAGTGCAGGATGCATTAGGGGATCCAAAGTGGAGGAAGGCAATGGAGGAAGAGATGGAGGCGTTGCAGAAGAGCAATACTTGGCAACTATTGTGTGTCAATGGAAATTGGGACACAAGCCTCATATCGGAGACTTAGTCAATACAATCCAAGGCCCACATCGGACACTTGGTAACAATCCAATCGGAATTTTCCAATGGCAATATAAGGAACCCAAATTTGGGCCCATGACAATTGGAGACGCAATTGGAAAGGGACCCGCTCTGATACCATGTTAAAGTAATCTGGGGTTCACATCCAAAACCAACAAACACACACTTAAGGTAAGAAGGCTGTAGGTTGTCGTTGGGTGTTTACCGTCAAGCATAATGCAAATGGATCAGTGAATAGGTACAAAGCACGCCTTGTAGCAAAGGAGTTTATTCAGACGTATGGTATAGACTACGATGAAACGTTTGCTCCTGTTGTCAAGATGAATACTATTCGGGTTCTACTCTCATTCACTGCTAGTTTAAACTGGCCACTCCGACAGTTTGATGTCAAGAATACATTTCTTCATGGAGAGTTAGCCGAGGAAGTGTACATGAGCCTTCCACCTGGGTATGTAGTTGCTTCTCCTGGTGATTTTGTATGCAAATTGAGAAAATCTCTGTATGGTCTTAAACAGTCACCTCTTGCTTGGTTTAGAAGATTTTCACAGTTCATGCGGAAGGTTGGTTACAGACAGAGCAACTCAGACCATACCTTGTTCCTTAAGCATCAACAAGGGAAGGTAACAGCTCTAATTATTTATGTGGATGATATGGTAATCACTGGCAATGATACTGTTGAGATAGATAGACTGCAGAGACAACTAGCCTCTGAGTTTGAGATGAAAGACTTGGGTGAACTTAAGTACTTCTTAGGAATTGAGGTAGCCAGGGGGAGAGAAGGAATCTATCTGTGCCAGAGGAAGTACGTTCTTGACTTGCTGACAGAGACAGGTTTGTTGGATTGCAGACCTGTTGATACTCCTATTGAGCAGAACCATTGTTTAGCTGAATATCCAAATCAGGTACCTACTGATCGAGCTCGCTATCAGAGGTTGGTTGGGTACTTGATTTATTTGGCTCATACTAGACCACATGTTGCATATGCAGTGAGTGTGGTGATTCAGTTCATGCATAACCTGAGTGAGAGTCACATGGATGCTGTTATGCGAATTTTGAAGTACTTAAAGTCAGCTCCAGGAAGAAGAGTACTGTTTTCTAAACACAACAACATTCTTGAGGTTTGTGGCTTCACATATGCAGATTGGGCTAGAAACATTACAGACAGGAGGTCAACATCGGGTTACTTTACCTTTGTGGGAGGTAATTTGGTTACATGGAAGAGTAAGAAACAGAAAGTTGTGGCACGATCTAGTGCTGAGGCTAAGTATAGGGGTATGGCTCACGGAGTGTGTGAATTGCTGTGGCTGAGAAATTTGTTACTTGATTTGGGTTTCAAACTCAAGAGTACCATGCAGTTGTATTGTGACAACAAGGCAGCCATTGACATATCACAGAATCCAGTACAGCATGATCGTACTAAGCATGTGGAGGTTGATCGTCACTTTATAAAGGATAAGCTAGATGCCAAAATTATTAGTTTTCCTTTTGTTCGAACTGAAGAGAAATTTGCAGATGTACTTACCAAAGGAGTTTCCAGGAAGGCGTTTTATGACTCACTAAGCAAGTTAGGCATGGTTGATGTATATGCGCCAACTTGAGGGGTTGTGTTAGTGTGAGTCATAGTTCCCTATTAGGAATAGACTAACAAGGGAATATATTGTTGTAACTACTTACCTTATATATGTTGTGTAGTATAGTAATACACAATAGTTGTAGTACGATTGTAATCTGTTTATATACACCACAGAATAGGTGTAATTAGATATCAGAAAAATTCATTCTCTCAATCATGTCTTATTTGATTGGTTCAAAGTCCAAAGACACATAATCCGAGGGCGAAGTAGTGGATAGCAATCTAGACATATGTGGCCAAAGTCATTGTTGACAAATATGGTCCATGACCCACTTAAACCGCCGATATTGTCTCAACTTCAACCATATATTAGATGTTAAGTTTAAACTCAAAAACTTCGGTGCAATTGAAAACAGGGAAATTGACTTATAATTTATTTGTATTTTATCACTTTTTATGAGGGATCGCTATTCTCCAACACGCTCATTCACGTGCAACCTAACTACTAGATCCACGTGCAACCAATTCCCACATTGAAAACTTGTCAATTCGCAATTCATACTTGGTTAATATATAGACAAGTTGTTGACTATTGATAACTAAAAAAAATCCCCAAATAAAATTCCTCATAATATGATAGGAGTAACTTGATCTCTCACATAAGAACATTATATCAACTAGTTGTTGTAGTGTCTAATCTAGTCGGCGGGTCGCTCCAGTCGATTGGAATATGGTAAGTCCATATTGGATGATGGTGACGAAGCATGTGAAGTGCACTATAGAGTTCGTGTAGATACAACAATTAGGCTCCACCGCTATTCTCTTTTCTATTTGGAAATCCCTGTCGACCTATCCCATTACAAAATACAACTCTTTCCATTAATATATCAAACTCTACCATTAATCTACATACATTAATCGAATCGAATAGAATCATATCCATGTTTTATATGAATGGATGCACTAAACAGGCAGGCGTTGCATGCCGGTTAATTAATCAAACAATTGATATCTTTTCTCACGAATTATGAATCATACTTGTGTGTAAGTGCATGCGTGTCCTAACGAGTTAAGAAGCTACAATAATTCTTATCTCGTCTTCTTTGTTGTACATGAGAACTTTTCTTCAGTTACTTTTGATTGTGTTCAACAAATGCACAAGCCTATCTTCACTCACTTTCCTACTCTTTGATATCTATCCATGAATGAACCATAATTGTTTCAATATTTTCTTATAAATTAATGTGGTAATAAAGTTGTTGATCCTATAATTGTTTTATACTTCCAAGTCAATGAGAATGACGAATAATGTTTGTTATGCACTATGCAGTCATTATTGTCTGAACAATTGGTTAAATGTATTAACTGATTTGGACGAAATTTCGTTCTGAAATTTTGAATGGTAAAGATAAAAGAGGTTTTAAATACACACCTTTAATTACTTAATACACATACTATACTTAATACACTACCATTTAATATCTCATTCTAATATTTTACTAAATACACAACCCAAAGTACCCAAAATATTCTTAATCTAAAAACCCATTAAATGTCATAATATTTGACTATATTAAGGTTACTATTTAATATATTGACGTTTTGTAAATAATCATATTGATTACTTGTCACGCCCCTGATTTTACACACATGAAAATCGATATATAACCTCATAATTATATATGCGTGAACGTCCAGTCATCAATACAAAATACCTGAAATCTTTTTCCCTTAAACTTACACACATATTGATGCCCTGAACCCTCAAAGTTAATATACACTCGCTCCAAAGAGTTATATATTACAATGCTTTACGAATTAAATTGTCAACAACAAAGTAAAACGTAAATGCAGCTCAGAGTAACTATACAACGGAAGTCCTTATCAACGGTAAAGTCACAAAGATAGCTTCCTACTGTAAAGCTGCACAGGCGTCACCTCAGCTTCAGCCACGATCTCCTTGACCTGCAGGATTAACCCCCACACCATTCAATTGAATAGTGCACCGAGTTTCCACACAACAAAACCCGGTAAGCTTATGAAGCTCGTATGAGTAACTCAAAACCAATTACACAAATTTCACAAAAGCCTCTTGCTCATAACCTCAATCCTAGCATCCACTTACACAAATTTCGGTCAAACAAGACTTCCTCAAGCAATGTTTGACGCCATCCTAATGCACTACGGCGAATTCCAACATCCCACTCATTTCCCATTTCCCCCCCCCCCCCCCCCCAGAGGAGCTTTTGTCATCAACATGACATCAAAGGTGAAGAACAATGAATCACCTTCCTATCCTCACTACAGAGTACAATTTATAACCACTATGGCTCTTAATGTAAATCAAACCATCAATCAATAAAATCAAGGAGAAATCAAGGCAATCACATATCAAAACAGGCAAAACAATTCATAGTAACCCCTGCATATAATTTAGTTCAGGAGGTCACATTAAGTCAAGTAATTCAAGACAAAATAGTCATCGAAGTCACACACTCTGACGTCTGTAGGTAGCCCCAACCATCACAGCAGTCCTCTCGATCTTTGTTAACTTAATAACAATTCAGCTTCGCTACCGAGCAGTCATCACACTGATCATCGCATAGATTTCCACCGGTCATCACCTAGATTTACATCATCCTACTGATCATCACATAGATTTCAAGGATCATCACATAGATTCACAAAGATATCGCCAATCATCACACAGATAGCGATCATCACATAGATTTTGCCGGTCATCACATAGATAGCAATCATCACATAGATTTCGCTGGTCATCATGTAGATAGCGATCATCACATAGATTCACCACGAAGCCACTAATACATGAATATATATGTATATATATACCCCATAATATATATATATATATATAAACACACATAGTCATCCACTTAGAGATGCCACTAATACCAACTATCGTCGTAGCTAACCTAATAACTCCAAGACAATAGGGTAATCATGTTCATAACAAATATTGATCATATTCATAACAAATATCGATCCTGCTCATAACAAATATCAATCCTACTCATAACACATATCGATTCTACTCATAACAAATATTGATCCTACTCATAACAAATATCGATCCTGCTCATAACAAATATCAATCCTACTCATAACACATATCGTGAGATTTACTCACTAAACGATAAAGGTATTCCATTCATTAATGAACCTTGTGAGATTACTCACCTCGAAACTCCCGCTGCGTCTTCAATTCAGGACAAGGCAGCCAATCCACAAAATAGTCGTCCAAGGAGTACTGCGTCACGTACCTAAGGAATTACAGCTCTCATTCAGTCAACGAATCACAAGGAATAACGTTCGAAACCCTAAATCGAACCAAAATTCCCAAGGTGACGCCAAATGAGGCGAAACCACATCCGAGACCTCCCAAAGTCCCCGGAATTTGTCCATGATCGATGTGACCAAACCACAAGTCGATCGGACGCTCGAATCCTCACGGATCGAATAAATCGATCGGTATGAAACTGCAAAAATCATAACAATTCCATACGAACTCCAAAATTTGCATATTATATATCAAAACGCTCGTATCAACGAGTAGAACATATAAAATACCAAAAACAGTTCCTTAAGTGGCCGGAACACCGCCGGAAAGCCACCACAGACGGTGGTGCACCACCGTCGGCCAAAAACTCATTATTTCACAAAACTCCCAACATCAAAGTTCTTCATCTAAGCATGCTTGTGAATTCTCAAAACTAGCTCGAAGTCAGAAAACAAGCTTAAGGGATCGAAAACTACCTCACAAGCAGTGAACAGTAATCCACACTGAGTTGAACAAGGTTTCACGTAAATCGATCCAAACAACCACCAAGGATCGATCGATCGACGAGGCCGCTCTGAGCTCAACCAAGAAAACTTGAAGCCTTGCCGACGTCGGAATAAGGATTTCCGACCGGGTCTGAAAACACCAACCTGCACTGCCTTGCAGCGCTGCCGTGGAAGAGAATCGGCGCTAGAGGGCACCACAGGGACGACCAGACGGAGGAGGCGAACCTGCTGACCAAGTTTCACGGCCATAGACCGTCGCATTTGGCCGGAAAAGCCTGGTCGGGTTGGCCGGGTTCGGGTCAGGTCAGTCGAATTACTTCGATAGTGAAGGTGCCGACCGAGAGAGAAAGGAGAGAGAAAAATGGCTTCCGGAAAAGGAAAGGGAGAAAATGAAAATAATTTCTGAATTTCCTCTATTTATACTAAAACGGAAACTTCTTCCGCTAGTCATAACTTTCTCATACGAACTCCGATTTACACATTCCACATATCCACGAACTCGTATCGACGCGCTCTACAACTTTAGTGAAGGAAGTTTTCGGAGAATCCCAACGTATCAAAAATCAACCTTTGCGCCACCCCTAAAGTCACATTTTCCGAATGAAAATTTGTCCGAAACACTTCCACTCCATCCATGAGCCACGAAACCGTCGAATAACCATAATTTAGATTCCGGAAGATCCTCAGAAAATAAATACGAATTTCTGGGGCATCACATTACTTGTTTTAATTATTAGAAAGTCCATAAAGATTTATTATCGCCTAGAAACAGGTTTTGTACTATTTGAGTTCTCATCCACCAAACACCTTGATGATCAAGTATAAAAATTTTAATTGAACATTCAACAAAATTATATCAATAGTTTGTCAACAGTGGTAGAACTATGAAATTGTCATTGGAGGGGCCAAACATGTTAAAAATTACAAAGTTTTTTACCTGTGATGTATCATATATAATAGATAATAATAAATTGACTCAGCATAAGTTTTAGAACAAAAAAATGAAAATTAACTAAAAAATGGGAGTTAAACGATATATTTTAAAAATATTTAATGCCATTGATTCCAAAGTTCTAAATTATATGGTCTCTCACTCCATTTAATTACTATTTGTTTAAGGAAAATTTAAATTAGATGGTTTCTAATTTTATTGTTATATTAAATATGGAGTCCTTGTATAGAAATTTCTTGTGTTTATCTAACTATTTATTTATAATTATAGAATAATAGAAAGAAAATATGACTATTTTTTCTTCTTCTAATACATAGATGTCTGTTTTGAACATTTAATGTACCTATAAAATCTGATTTGAAATATAAAATTATAGGCATGTGTATTAAGAAGTTAGGAGTGTGTATTTAAAATTTCTCTAAAGATAAATATGTAAATATAATTTGCAATCATTCGTTGGGGACTAAGTCAATTAGAAGATCCTTCGACTCGTCCATTTCTATTGTCAAAATTTCAAGGTGAATCAAAATAATGTGACACATGATGCGGCATACAACTTCAATGAGATCTTGTGCCAAAGGTCATAAACTGAGATGCAATTAATAGTGGTGCTGACTTCTAGAAGGTAGAATGCATACATGGGAAGTCTTCTTTTCTTTTGGGGATTCAGAAGTTATATATGGTAAGGTAGAAATTTAGTACCAATCCGCCAGAAGACTGGAACATGGAAGTTACCATATATAAGTCTCTGCAAATGGATTGAGGTTGCAGGTAGGCAATCATTCTCCTTCTTTCTTACGCACACCTTCCGTGACTGACTGCTACTGCTCTTACCTTAATAAGATCTTAAGTTCTTAACCCCCCGGTCCTACGGGTGTTTGTTTCTGTTTTTACAGCCCACCGTCCATGACTACTCCTCCACTCATTATATTCTCTTCTTTCATTTCTACTCTGTCATCAATCTGACCTCATAATAGCTTTCTACTAATTTACTACCCGCCAAAAACTGCCTTTACTGTTTTACTCCTTTCATTTCCTAAGTGGCCTTAATATCCGTATGGGTTTTCATGCATCAAGGTCTTCATTGATCAAGTTAACAACATACCTATAATATGAGATTGGGTAATGTCATTTCATGTCCAACCCTATTTTGTCCAAGAAACCAAATAGAGAAGTTAAATAATTACAAAAGAGGTACATAGTGGCATTACTGTTCCCTCCTTAGCTTCCTTCTTAGGGGAAATACTCATTTACCCAATTTTAGTTTAAAATTTGTCCACTTGCTCCACTAACAGTTTTTTAACCCCATTTACCCAAAACACTCTAAGGAATTATTTCCCCTTTACCCAATTAATTCTTTTTTTATTTTTTTATTTATTTTTGGGACTTTTTTGCCCTCTCCTTCTTTCTCACTTAGAGGGAGAAGTCATTCTTCACCTTGCCCGACTTCGGTGACCAGTGGCCGGCTGCCAACTCCGATGACCGGAATCCGGCGACCGGTGACCGAAATCTGGAATCCGGCTACCGGACCGGTGTCGGGATTCCGGTGTCTGAATTTATTGCCCCCCAGTAATGTTATTATTGCCCCAAATACTCATATTATTGCTTCCCAAAAATCATATTGTTGCCTCCAATAATCATATTATTTCCGTCCAGTGAATTGTATAAACTCCCAAAACCAAAATGAATACATTACAGACACAATTGATCATATTATTGCCCCCCAATAAGCATAGTATTGCCTCCTAATAATCTGATTATTGCCTCCAATAGTCATATTATTTCCGTCCAGTGAATTGTATAAACTCCCAAAACCAAAATGAATACACTACAGACACAATTGATCATATTATTGCCCCCCAGTAATCATATTATTGCCCCCCAATACACATATTATTGCCTCCTAGTAATCATATTATTGTCCTCAAGTGAACCAAAATGAATACACTAAAAACACAATTGATCCATTTATATGTTCAATTGTACACGTTAACTTTTTTTTTCCTTCACCATTCTCAGAGTTCACACTATAAAAAAAAAAAAAAAAAAAATTTGATCTGGGCTCCCAGAAATTGCTCTGGGCACCAGATCAGAATGACTGGGGACGAAGAAATTGATATCGGACCGGCAGATCTTGAACTCGATATCGGACAGGCAGGTCTTGAAGCTTTAGGCCGACGAGCTCATCTCCCGCGGCTTCTTCCTCCACTGCACCACCGCCGACCTTAACCTCAACCACCTTGAGTCTTCGTCGCCGTCGGGTTCCCCAAGGAAGACCCGGCCAAGATTCGGATCGAGAAGCAGATCCGAGTTATCCCAAAATCCGCCGGAAAGGTTTCGTCACCGTCATCAGCTTGCCGGGCAACGACTTCTGCAGTGAAGTCTTCACCGCCCTGGATCGGATTCTTGTGCTCCGACGCTCCAATGAGGAGGAGGAGGTGAGAGAGAGAGAGAGAGAGAGAGAGAGAGAGAGAGAGAGAGAGAGAGAGAGAGAGAGAGAGAGAGAGAGAGAGAGAGAGAGAGAGAGAGAGTCCGGTAGGAGGAGGAGAGAGAATTTTGTAGTTTAATAATTTGATTGGGGGTGAAAATGTCATTTGCGTTTAAATTGGGTAAATGGGGTCAAAAAACTCTTAGTGGAGCAAGTGGGCATTTTTTAGGTTAAAATTGGGTAAGTGGTCACGACCCCTTCTTCTTAAGCAAAAACAAAGGAGCGCCGCTAAGAGTTGTTACAGTGCTTATGCTTTATGACCTTGAGGCTGAGTCACCTAAAACGCTAAAAGTTTAAATCTTATTGACAAAGATAGAAAAGGTTCCTTCATTGAATATATGCCTTTATTCTTATGACTAAGTAATCCATAGAGGGAGGGGAACCTTGAAGCAACATGAGTCTCAAGAAAAGTAAACCAACACCAAAACAAGTTAGGCCAAAGGTCACAAATTTTAAGATAGCGAAGCACAAGCGCAAACCTGAATCTAGTGTTAGAGACACAGGGCTACACCTAATAACAAAAAGAGGAATGTTAGCAACATTTCCCATTTACCTTCCCTTTCAACCTTCCACACAGAGACAAGGCTGCACCTAATAACAAAAAGATGAATGCTAACAACCTTTCTCATCTACCTTCCCTTTCAACCTTCCACACTTGTTATCTGCCAAGTGTCTTCTAACTTCACTCAATCCTATAAATTAAATGTTGTGAAAATCAATTTTTGTTTCTTCCAAATTTGCCCATAATTAATGCAATAACTTACTTTTCTTTTCTTTTTTTCTCTCTCTATATATCTCTGTTCCACACCTCCACTTCTTCGTCTCTTTCTATTATTTTTTTTCATTTTATTTTTGGGTGGTTCTAGTTGGACCTCCAAATTTGCTATTTGGACCTCCCATACTTAGTACACCTCTAATTTACTTTTTAGAATACTTTGAAAGCTAAGTAGTCCTCCTTATTTTTACCAAAATGCCCTTGAACATGAGATACAACAATCTGTTATTCTACTTTTTATCTCTATCTTCAACCACGAGAAGAAAAATGAATCAAAATCACATGACATTGCTCTCTTGTGAGTAGGTCTCTCCTCCACTAAAATTAATCAGATGGTTGGTTCTCGATCTTGATATGTTGTTGGAACCCCTTTGAATTTGCTAAAAGAATGATTTCAAGGGTATTGGGTTGGAAGATCGAGTAATAACTATATCATTATATTTAATTAATTTAGTTTAAGAAAATTTCAAATCAGATTGTTTTGAATTTACCTTTGTAATAAATGATAGGCCATGTATAGAAATTATTATTTTTACTTAATTGTTTTAAGTAAATTATAAAACTATATAGACAATATAAGGAAATATAGGGAAAAAAAATTAAATTGAATGTTATATTTGGTTGGAGAAGGTAAGAAGAGTATTTATTTATTTACTTACTTAATTTTTCATTTTTCTCTCTTTGTCCTTATTTGTCTTTTCATATAAATTGACAAAGTCAATTAATAACTGAAAAAAATTGGAAGTCCAAATATAAAATTTGGAGATCCAACTAGAACCACTCTTTATTTTTTTCCTATTCCTTTTTATTCAAGGGTGATTCTAGTTGGACCTCCAAATTTGATATTTGGACCTCCAACTTTTTTCAATTATTAATAGACTTTGTCAAGTTATATGAAAAGACAAATAAGGACAAAGAGAGAAAAATGAAAAAAAAAATAAATAAATAAATACTCTTCGTACCTCCTCCAATCAAATATAACATTTAATTAAATTTTTTTTTTTTTCTTTCAAAATTTCCTTATATTGCCTATGTAGTTTTACAATTTACCTAAAATAATTAAGTAAAAATAATAATTTCTATACATAGCCCATTATTTAATATAAAAATAAATTCAAAACACTCTGATTTGGAATTTTTTTAAAACTAAATTAATTGAATATTATGATATAGTTATTATTCGATCTTCTAACCTAAAAACCCTTGAAATCTTTCTTTTAGCAAATTCAAAGAGATTCCAACAACATATCAAGATCGAGAACCAACTCTCTGATTAATTTTTGTGGAGGAGAGACTTACTTATAAGAGAGCAATATAATGTGATTTTGATTCATTCTTCTTCTCATAGTTGAAGAGAGAGAAAAAATAGAGGAACAAATTGTTATATCTCATGTTCAAGGGCGTTTTGATACTTAGCTTTTCAAGTATTCTAAAAAGTAAATTAGAGGTGTACTAAGTATGTGAGGTCCAAATAGCAAATTTAGAGATCCAACTAGAACAACCATTTGTTCAATACAAACCCAGAAAGAGTTAATGAATAAAATTTCAAAACTTAAATACTATCTACGTTGATGGAAACCCAAAATCTAATTCTCTCTCTCTCTCTCTCTCTCTCTCTCTCTCTCTTTCTCCCTCTCTCTCTCTCTCTCTCTCTATATATATATATATATATATATATATATATTCAATTTTGGTTTATGGGTTTTGGAATGTATGGAGGCAGACTAGCAATCACTTTGATTGAGATGCATAGAGGGACAGGAATTGGGTTTGGCTAATAATTTTAATTTATATATAGCAATGATTTGATCCATAAGATTTCTGAAAAATTGGGTTTCAACAAATAAAGAGTATTAGAAGAGGACCTAGAGACCTTTTTCCATTCCAGAAAAACAATGGGAAGAATTTAGCTCAAATTTTAGGAGTGATTATACATATACTTCGTTATTTAAAGGTTTGAGCCAAAAAAAAATGATAAGAGGGAGAGAACGAGCACAAATGTTCACAGAGGTATCAAAAAAAAAAATGTTCAGAGAGGGAAAGAAGAAGAGAAATGAATGGAAAAGAATAATGTAAAGTTTGGAAATTATTCTATGCACCGACAGTGCAAATGACCCAATACTTATAAGATGATCTCAACCCTTGATATTTATAATTAATATTTTTATTAATAACCTAAGAGTGTATTTAATATAATCTAACCATCCATTTATGTTGGTGCACTGAATCCTCCTCCTGTAAAATTTAAGATCTTGTCATTAATTATAAAAGAAATATTGCAATAATTATGGGCAAATTTGGAAGAAACAAAAATTGATTTTCAAAGCATTTGATTTTAGGATTGAGTGAAGTTGGAAGACACTTGACAAATAATAAGTGGAGAAGGTTGAAAGGGAAGGTAGATGAGGGAAGGTTGTTAGCATTCCTCTAACAAAAAAGAGTTTTATGAAGAGCAAATGCGGGAAGTGCTTTTTGCAACAATGTAAAAAGGTGTAAGCTTGGGACCTTTGGGCCATGTTTGGTTTGCAGAAAGTAAGTATCAGGAAAGGAAATTTGTTTCTTTCTTGCGTTTGGGGTGCAAAGGGAAATAAAATCATTTCTTGAAGGAAGGGAAAATAAGGGGGAAAGTAGCTCATTCCAAACCCCAAAGGAATCACTTTCCCCTTTTCTTTCCTTACATTTATTACTCACAAGATATTATTTTATTACATCATTTACAAATTTTTTAACAACTTTCTTGATCACTTTCCTTACGTTACCAAACATCAGAATGCAAAGTCATTGAGAAATTTCATTTTCCTTTTCATGGAAAAGACAAAGGAATTACTTTCATTTCCATGAACCAAACGAGACCTTGGGGTTCTTGGGAGCCAAACACGTGAGAAAAGAGTGTCTCCAATGGCTCAACATCGTTGGAGCTCATAATTCCGTAGGCTTGTGTTTGCAATTCCCGAGGAAACTCCGAATCCATCATAAGTAGTCTTGTGAGTCTTGAAGAATCAGAACTCTCATGTGGGTTTCTAAGGGGTTAAGTGTGACTGTAACATGATTCCATCAATCAAAATGAGTGAATTGGGTGAGAAAGATTGAAACTTTTTAGGGCTGACGGCCTAATGAGGAATCGTATTTCGTATAACAAACCAGCTTGCTTCCAAGGCAAGGTCTATAACTCTATATATAGCATTTCTTATTTTTTTTTAAAAAAGGAATTTTTTGTTGTTTCTCCATCTGATTGGGTAGTGCAATATAGAGTGTGTGGTTTTTAGTAGTTTCAAATGGGTGGGGTGAGTATTTCTGTAATGTTAAAAATAGGTTGGGATCTTTTCAAATAAAAAAAAAGGTTGGGATTAAGCCCTTCGGGTCAGGCCCTGAGAAGTGAAGGAGATTAGGGAATGACTATGATTAAGAGTTGGATCCATACAAAAAAGAAGTAGGTTGGGATTAAAAAGTAAAGTGAGCAAATGAGGTGTTATAAGTTATAACTAGGGCTAAATACAGATTACTACGCTGTAGTTTGGGTCCAAAATCAATTCAGTCCCTGAACTTATAATTTTATCAAAAACACACATGCACTTTTAGTTTTGATATAATAGGTCCAATTTGTTAGTTTTCCTACAATTGAGTTATTTAATTTGTTAATGTGGCTCATATATGGCCTATGTTTTATGATGTGGTGTCAAGGTGGCCTGCATAGTCAATTTAGGAGTGAGTCCTACTATTAAAAATAAGGGTTATTATCACAAATGGTGCCTGAACTATACATCAATCTTATCGATGGTACCTGAACTTTAATTTTGATCACAACCAGTACCCAAACTTTTCGATTTCATTTTAAATGGTACCTAGAGCCACCTCCGGTCACTATTCCGACTAAAAACGGCATGGGAGGCCATCATAGTGATGATTTTTGATGATTTCGAGGGTTGCATGATTTTTTGGTAATAGACTTGCCTTGAACTTGTTTTTTTGTTTTTTGTTTTCTTAGACTTGGCTTTTTTGGCTTGAATAGTGACCGAAGGTGGCCTTAGGTACCATTTAAAATGAAATCAAAAAGTTCAGGTACTGGTTGTGATCAAAATTGAAGTTTAGGTACCATCGATAAAATAGAGGATAAGTTCAGGTACCATTTGTGATAATAACCTAAAAAGAAATAGTTTTTCAACAAATAATCCAACTATAACTTGAACCCATAACAAAAATTAACAAATTGGACCTATTAGATCAAAATTGAAAGTGCATGGGTGTTTTTGATGAAATTAGAAGTCTAGGGACTGAATTGATTTTGGACCTAAACCACAGGATAGTAACCAGTATTTAGCCCTTATAACTAATAATAGAGCTGCACACGGATTAGGTTGGATCGGTTTTGAGTCCAAACTGTCTCTATGCCAAAGTGAGCGGTTTTGGCATTTTAGAAAACCGGTCATAAAAAAAGAAGAAGCTCAATCCGACCCAATCCAATCCAATTAAAGATGGTTTGGTTTGGTCGGTTAGACGGTTTTCACCTATATAATATTAACATGCTATTTATGAAAAAAAATCATAGTAAAAATTCAATCTCAAGAATTGAAATTATGTTAAATTATCTAAATTTAAAATTCAATAATCAAAATCCAAAACATATAGTCCAAAACTTAAACCTAAATTAGATTCAAAGTGATTCACTTATTTAACAACTTAGCCATCAATACTAGCTAAATATGATAGTATTATAGATCAAAGAATGAGAGATTGAGAGATCAGGGATGTGATATGAAAGGATCAAAAAAATTGTAGCTATTATATACCAAGGTTTTAGGCCTTTGGGCCTTGAATTCAATGTGATAGTATATCATTTGAGAATAAAGTTACAACTGGAGATTTAGAACTTACTTAGAACAAACCGGACAAATTCATTTATTATGTGTATATATATATAAAAAAAAAAACTTTTTCTCTTATATTTCAAACATATCGGTCGGTTTGGGTTATGCGGTTTAAGTACAAGAGAATTCAAACCAACCCAGTTAATAAATGGTTTGGTTCGGTATAGAACTGATTTTCAATTTTTAAAGTCAAAAAACCTTAATCAAACCATATTTATCGGTCGGTTTTGGCCTGTTTGGCCGGTTTTGGCCTATTTTGCATACCCCTAACTAATAAGACAATAAGTAGTATGTGGGTTGCTGCTAATTAAATGAATTAGTCTATGGTCAATGTGGATTATTTTTTTGAATCCAACGAGGTCAACCGTTTATTGAATAGATCGAAAAGAATTACACAGTACAGAGATATGCTATAATAATTGCAACTATAAGAAAATCAGGAGCAGTAAAATAAAATCGATTGGCCGATAGTTATCGTTAGAAATCTATTTAAATTCAAGTTAAAGTAGTTCTCATTGAAAAATAAATTAATGGGTCTCACCATTAGATTTCACACGTACTCGATCACCTACTTGAACAAAAAAAAAAAAAATGTAAAAGTTTCAAAACCTGGCGCCTAAACTTCTCTGTCCTCTAATGGCGCGAAAGATTTCCCCTTTTCCCAAGACAAAAACAATTCCAAATCCAACTTGCAAGGCCGAGAGAGAGAGAGAGAGAGAGAGAGTAGGAATGAGGTCCAAGAAAACTCCGGTTGGGTTTCGGGTCTTGGGGCAGCGCTCACTTTCTTCATCATTTTCTTCCCGCAGTAAAATCCCGTAAGGCTGACCCCAATCCCAAATTGTTTCTCTCTGTTTTTTTTTTCTTACACTAATTCGGTCCAAGATGTAATCTTTTTCGCATTTTCAATTAGTGTCAAGGTTGCAGAAGATGATGCGGATAAGGGCTCGCATGGGTCGCTCTCGGACATTCCAGAACAGAGGCTGAAGCACAATTCTGGAACACCCAAGACAGTAAAGGTACCCATTTTGGTTGCAAATACAAAATCAGATTATGAGTTTTATTTAGATGTATATCCATTTTGACCGATTATAAGAACCAAAAGGGGCATTCCTCTTCATTGGATCATGTTTTTAATAAGTACTTTCAGAAAGGAAAAAAAAAATGTTACTTTAACAAGGTGTTCAATGGAATTTGGAGCCTGTTAGACATCTTTTATCTGAGGCAGAATTAGAAATTATTGCCATTGCTACCATACCATTTTGTATTGGGAACTTTGTATATGAGAATAGTGGTGTTTACTCTGTAAGATCATAGTATCATAAATCCCCTTGTCGCAAAGCTGTTATTCGATACCAGCTTCCGACTCATTTGGTTAGGAGATTGGTATGCCATGCTGCATTATTGCCAAAGGTTAAATATCTCCTATCGAGATGCTGCTCCAATCTTACAACGTATAACTACTCAAAAGGGAGCTCCCGGAAACAGTATAGCATGTGCTACTTCTTTGCCCTTGTGAGATTGGGGGTTTGGTTTCGTCTGCACTATGAACTAAACTAATCTTGGCTGATATCATTACTTTTGATGCTTGGTTGGGAAAGGTGTTTGTTCGGTTGTTTTCTGACCAAGGTGCTGCAGAGGGAGATTCAGTGTAGGTTAGCTTTTAGTCTATGTGAACATGTTATTAGCATACTGATCCAAATCTCATTGCGCCATTGATAGAGATTCTAATGCAGTTTATGAATTTCTAGCAACTGTTATCCAAAAGGAGATGATTACTATTCCTTCAAAATCAAAATCCTCCTTCATTGAAGGGTAGCATCGTCCAACTCCTGAGGTGATCAAATTAAATACTGATGGGCTCGGGAATGTGCAAGTAACAGTGCCAGTATTTCTTGTAATGCACGAGATCCAAGTTGTATGGTGGTTGATGGAATGACAAAAGCAATATGTGCTATTTCTTCTGTGCAAAATGATCCATCTGCTGCTTTTGAGGGATTGGCTTGGGCCAAGTCAAAGGGTTTTCTGAATGTAGTGGTGGAGACTGACTAACATTTTGTATGATGCTGTTTCAAAAAGCTTGTGGCACTAAGTGAGAAATCTATCATGCTCATCAACAACATTTTCAGCAGTTTAGATGGAAATGTGTGCAAAGAAAGCTAACTCTGCAGTGGATTGGCTGCTTTTGCAAGCTAAAATGAGGATGGAATGTGAAACTTGGGTTCAGCACCCTCCATTCTCATTGGTCTGCATTCTCAAAAATGATATTCCTGCTCCTCAGGATGATGTTGATAAGAATTGGGAGTGACTGCTTCTGCTGAAGATTATGGTTGCTTGCTGGTTTTACTGGTGTGCTGCTGCAGTTTCTGCGGTTTCGAATGAAGCTTTTATTGGCCAAAGGAGGGAAAAAAAAGTTATAAATTAAACATATATTGATATTTTCAAAAACCAGATAATGGAACTTTTGGAACATAAAAATTTTACTATTTCTTGAGGTATGTAAGCAAGCGGATGGAGCATAATTAGTAAGAACAAAGACCTTTTCCTATTCTAAACTTTGGATTTCAATGAACGTACTTTAATTCTCAGGTGAAGTCGCGGCCATTCTTGTCGTTATTGGGTCTGAAAGATTTAAGTGGGTCCACTGATGACCAAATTGAGGCCAAGAAAGGAGGGGAAGCAGAGAAGAGTTCTGTAGCATTGGCATTTGAAAAATTTAAGCACACTGATATAGGAAAAGGGCAATCTATAGTTTCACAAAGTGCTGGTGAAGCACCATGTCCTGACGGAGATGATTTACCAGAAACAAGAAAAAGGAGACACCCTTGTAAAGGTTTGCCATCCTATCTCAATTACTTGGTGCAATGTATTCTTAGAATAAAATTGGCTTTTGTGGCAGATTCCCCTAGTAATTTCTTTTCCCCCGGAAAGAGGAAGAACAAATATAACTGCAAACTGAATCCTTTCTTTATTTTGCAATGATTAGGAAAAAGATTATTATAACAATCCCAACTCAAAAAAGTCAAATGATACTTCTCAGGATAGGGGTGTTGTGTCCTGAATGCTATGTTGCAGAAAATCAAGAATCACAATTCAGTTTCATTTTCAATTTGCATATTCTTTGTCTAAAATGAATTCATTATTATATTGGCCGTATCCCCTGTGTTGTCAATAATTTCTAGTTTAGTTTATTAGTTGACAAGGAAGATTATCAGTTTTTTTTCACGTCTTTAGCAGGTCTTATGCCTTTGAGTGCACTAACTCTCAAGCAAGACAATTTACACTCATGCTATATGATTGTACGTGCTACTGCTCAATTATAAAAGAAGTACAAATATGGAAGGATTATCAATTTGGTTTGAGAAATGTAGTTATAGTGTGTCGAGTGGAGTCTTTTGATGAGGTTGAGCCATTGTGTTAAATGGATCCCTTCTTTGGCAAGGGAGGCATATATCTGATTTCTATTAGCTGTGTATCTGAACAGTTCCACCCGTATGCTGCAAAGTTGCAAACAGTATATCCATTAGATGCAGGTTGGTATGAGCTGAGCAGAACTAAACTGTACACATGGTCTAGTTTTCCATGTTTGTATAAGACTGAGTAGAAATCTTACAAAAAAATTTCTTATACAATTTTATGCATAGACATGTATAGGTATCTCTAAACATGTGGGTACACCAAACACGAAATCTGATTGATGTCAGTTTACCAACTAAGGTTCATATACTAGCAGTATACAAAGTAATAGGAAACTGTATGGTTATTGTTTATCCACTTAGTTGTCTACAGATTAATCTTCTACAGTTCATCAACTTAATTTAATTTGCACAGGTGTTACAATATGAAAGAAGAATACTTAGACGAAGATAAAGTTACATATACTACGAGGAAAAAAAAATTTCTGCCTCTTTTTGGGGTTACATGTGTTTCTGCACTGTAGGATTTTAAGAAGGGTGGACAATCCCCTGCCACCTTAATTTCTAAACCATCATCTAAGCTCTTCGGCTGAAAAAGAGAGCACATAGAATATTATCGGCAAACATTTATCTTCTTAAAGTTTAGTAAACAAGTTATTACATGAACTAGTAAGATTGTAGACAAGATAATGTATGTAAACAAAACCATAAGCTTTATTTTTATGTCCATTTGGGTGACCTATCAGTACTTGTTATTTTCCTCTTTTTTTATGAAATGATAATGGGGAAGGAGGGAATTATACTTGGGACCTCGGGTGTCTGGGTAAATGATCTTAACCACTAGAGTTCTAAGCCCCCATGTTGTTATCTCTTGAATGATGCACAAGTTTAAAGACTGTTGCAGGGTCAGGATAGGGGGTGTTCTATAGTCTTATATAGCAAAAAACTCAAGAATCATCACTTTTTAATTTCTTTGATATAGAAGATCATTATTTTCTTGGAATAAAGTATGGGTCCTCATGCCGTCAAGGTTTTGGTTTTGTAAACTTATCAGTGGAACAAACAAGCTCAGACAAGAGGGATTGTAGTGTAATTGGTTTTCCATGTCTTTAGGTTTCAAGTCTTATGCCTTTGAGTGCACTAATTATCAAACAAGATGATCTATAATTTTCCATTCAGTGGTGGTGTTCTTAAGCTCTGTAATCTGGAGTAAATATGTTGTCCTTGCAGGAGAAAGGAGGATGACTAAACCTTTGATAATTGAACCTGTCAACCAGAATGAGTTCTGTCTGCTTACTATATGTGATCACGTCATTAGGAGATAGTAGTACTTGGATATTTTGTAAGAAACATTTTAAATAGACTGAAGTAGAGAGTGCATGCAATATTATTGTGCTTTTCTTTATTCTAATGAATAGTGTCATAAGTTTGTCAAACTGCTAGGAAGTTTTAGGCTAACCAGAGAACTCATAAAAGTGTTAGAATTGCTTCTGCTTACTTTCTGTGATATGTTCTTAGCAGAAATTAACACTCGGATATTGTGAACAATAAATAGAATCAGTAGAGTGCATGCAACATTGTCACACTTTTGGTTATTCTAATGAATGCACTGTCATATGGTATTGCTAAAAAGTTTTTAGACTGATAATAGAACTTAGTGTGTCAGAATCTAGATAAAGTAGAAACACAAAATATGGACAATTGAGTTGGAAGACATCATGTTTCAGTTTGCAGGCTGTATACTTCTACTTAGAGTGCGCACCACAATATGCATGACAGCAAACAACAAACTTCTAGCACTTTGATGTTATGAGCTTCTTGTATATAATAAACTCAAGCCACCTGCCTTCCTCTCCACCTGCCTTCCTCTTACAGTTTTATCCCTTTTTCTTTCTTTCTCAATTTCTTATGTCTTGGCTTAAAATTCTGACTTCTCTACCCCTCCTGCACTTTCAACTGTCAACTATTTAGATGGGGATGACAAACACACTGCGAGAAAGTATTTTGCAGTTCTTGGAGGTGATCCAAAACCCAAGCTAAAAAAGAGAAGGGCTGATAGTCTCATAAGCCAGGAGAAACCAGGACATGTTTATGATCACCGTAAGTTTGCTTTTTCTTTAGTCATAACTGGTATCAACATTTTTTTTTTCCATCACTATTTTCTTCCTTTTTGTTTCTATTTGATCAGTTTAATTCTAACAGTTTCTCATTTTGATGTTTTCTGCTAGCAGATGAAAATGGTTGTGGCTGGTGGGACTGCAACATGGAGGGTATTGACAATGAAGAAGTTGGAGTCAATGAGGTGTGGGAAGGAGTGGGCTCAACCACATTGGGAGGAATAGAGTGGCATTGAATCATTGATCTTTACTATAGATTACCAGTATTATGTTTATAGAGTAAAAAATGTAGATATCTGTCTCTTTAGATGTCATGTATTTTAAAAGTCACTTTAACATGAAGAACTTTATTTGGAATGTTTATCTTGATTCAGAATTTGGTTAACTTTTATGTGACAAGAGCTCTTTTGTTTTAAATGAATGTTTTTTTTTTTTTGCTTGTTACGTGAGTCGTCTTGTTTATGCACTCTAAGAGAACTCAATTGATAAGCAACAATGCTGCAATTGAAAGTTTCAATAATTAGAATCAATGTTATGATTTACATGCTTGTTACACACAATGGGAGCTTGCAGAAGTGGCGTATGAATTTTTTTATGTATTCTTTTATCAAAAATCGGTTTTGATCCATTAATATGTAAAAATAGACATCATTATACGATATTTCACCCTCTACAGTCCATGCCGGGGTAGTGCTAGAGATGGTTCAAAGTCCAAAGACACTGAAAACCGAGGGCGGAGTAGGGAATAGCAATCTGAACATATGTGGCCGAAGTCATTGTTGTCAACAGGATTCATAATATAGATCTACATTGTTTTCAAAACCTCACCGTTCTGTAACAAATATTCGGGCACTTTTATTCTCATCCCGTTGTCCCGTGAATTGCTTAATAGAGATAGTCTCTAGGGATGAAAGCAAACAATATGGTGACACTGGTGGACTAACCAGATTACTTTTAAGCTCATCCAATTCACAATACGGTTTACGGCCCTGGAAATTATGCAGAGGAAGAATGAAATGAGAGTAAGTAGAGAGCTGCACATTGGTATTGCATATCTCAAGTGAAAACACTATCTTACGGTCTTACCTTATTTTTTAAGACGAGATGTTTCAGATTTGGAGATTTCTTGAGAAACTCTATTAGCAATTCCCAGTTATTGTAAGCACCAAAACTCAGCTCCAATTGGTATAGAGTATCAAAACTGGATGGGGCCCATCAGGATTCATAAATGAAACAAGAAGCACCTTAAGCCTTGGAAAACACCCTGTAACGGGAGGATCATACGAAATACAATTTGATTCTACCTTCAATACAACTAGCGTCCTGAGGAAATTAATTCAAAAAATAATATCAATCAAAAAAGAAAAAACTACAGCTCCGATCAGATGACGAAGGCTTTAGTCAGACAGGCTCGATTGGTATACGTTGCATATTCATTGTTAGGCAGCTTGTTATAGTACTCAAAGTTGCGAGTAGTGAGAAGTCGGTACTCGATTTCCAAGTCGGTGTTAAACAGCGACAAGCGTGGCCTGTGGCCCACCATTGTACCGATACTGTCCCAACTTAACCACCCGTTAGGTGTTGGGTTTTAATCACAAAAGGCCTCGGTACAATTGGGTGAGATCCACCCACTTATAAGTTATATTTTATTTGTCACCTTTCCAATGTGGGATATTTCCTCTCCAACACGCCCCCTCACGTGCAACCTAGCTCTAGGTCTGCACGTGAAATTCATTCATCCAATTCCCATATTGGAAATTGGGACACAAGCCTCATATCAGAGACTTGGTCAATACAATCCAAGGCCCACATTCATTGGACACTTGGTAATTTCAATGGCAATACAGGGAACCCCAATTTGGGCTCATGATACGTGCCTACGTGGAGACGCAATTGGAGAAGGACCCGCTTTGATACCATGTTAAACAGCGACAAGCGTGGCCTGTGGCCCACCATTGTACCGATACTGTCCCAACTTAACCACCCGTTAGGTGTTGGGTTTTAATCACAAAAGGCCTCGGTACAATTGGGTGAGATCCACCCACTTATAAGTTATATTTTATTTGTCACCTTTCCAATGTGGGATATTTCCTCTCCAACAAAGTAGAAAAGAATACTTTGATTTTAGGGTTTTCAATAATAATACTATTCATCCCACAAAGGGGTATATATACAAGGACAAGAGGAGTAGTCTAACCCTAATAGGAAACAATCATTCCTATAATTACATGATAACCTAAATAAATAAGAATCATAATTACATAAGATTTACAGCTATTCTACACTCCCCCTCAAGTTGGTGCATAGATATCTATCATGCCCAACTTGTCAACTGAGCTGTCAAATATCTTCCTGGACACACCTTTAGTAAGAACATCAGCTAACTGCTCTTCTGAGTTTACAAATGGAAAACGAATAACCTTTCTGTCAAGATTTTCTTTAATAAAATGACGGTCAACCTCCACATGCTTTGTCCTATCATGCTGAACTGGATTATGTGCAATCTCAATTGCAGCTTTATTATCACAATGCAAATCCATAGGTTGTCTAAGCTTGTAACCTAGATCTTTCAGGACATTACGAATCCATAACATTTCACAGACTCCATGTGCCATACCTCGAAATTCAGCTTCTGCACTTGATCTGGCCACAACTTTCTGTTTCTTGCTACGCCAAGTGACAAGGTTCCCTCCTACAAAAGTGAAGTACCCAGATGTAGAACGCCTGTCAGTTTTATCACCAGCCCAATCTGCATCTGTGTATCCCCAACTTCCAATTCATCCTTTTTCTCAAACAGTAATCCTTTACCTGGCGCCATCTTCAAATACCTCAAAATCCGAAAAACTGCATCCATATGTTCTTCACTAGGACAATGCATAAACTGACTGACAACACTCACAGCATAAGCAATATCAGGTCTAGTATGTGAAAGATAAATCAACCTTCCTACAAGACGTTGATACCTTCCTTTATCAGTTGGAATTTGATCAGGAGAAATGGCAAGTCTGTGATTCATCTCAATGGGTGTCTCAATTGGACTGCAGTCCAGCATCCCCGTTTCAGTAAGTAAGTCAAGAACATATTTCCTCTGTGACAGTGAAATTCCCTTCTTAGACCTCGCAACTTCAATACCCAGAAAATACTTCAGTTGCCCCAGATCCTTCATTTCAAACTCCTTTGACAGATACTTTTGTAACTCATTCATCTCTTTCGGATCATCCCCTGTAACAATCATGTCATCAACATACACAATAAGAGCTGTAATCTTACCATTCTTGCGCTTGATAAACAAGGTATGGTCAGAATTGCTCTGTCTGTACCCAAAGGCTCTCATGGACTTTGAAAATCTCCCAAACCAGGCTCTTGGAGATTGCTTCAGGCCATACAAAGACTTCTTCAATTTACACACCTTGCTAACTTCACTTGGGTAATTCTTAACACCTGGGGGCACATCCATGTACACTTCTTCTTCCAAATTCCCATTAAGAAACGCATTCTTCACATCAAACTGGTGTAAGGGCCAATCTTTGTTTGCTGCAAGTGAGATTAGAATCCGAACAGTATTGATCTTTGCCACAGGTGCAAAAGTCTCCTCATAATCAATCCCATAACGTTGTGTGTATCCTTTGGCAACCAACCTCGCCTTGTATCTATTAATAGTTCCATCTGCATTAAGCTTCACAGTAAATACCCAACGACACCCTACAGTCTTCTTTCCAACCGGCATAGGTACTAGTTCCCATGTTGCATTCTTTTGAAGAGCTTCCAATTCTTCATTCATCGCCTTTGTCCATTTTGGATCCGTTAATGCATCCTGCACGTTACTAGGAATAGATACAGTAGATAATTGATCAATAACAAGTGCATGTGACCCAGAAATCCTATGGTTAGACATAAAATTAGCTATAGGGTATTTAGCTTTGGCTTTGATATCTGGTTCATATTGTTTCTTAGGAATTCCCTTGGTAACCCTTTGTGATTTCCTAGGTTCGACACTTTCTAACCCAGAAGATTCATTAAAGTTTAGGGGTACCTGAGGCGGATCATTCTGACCGGGATCTTCAGTTGGTGATATAGAAGGGGGAATATCTTGTGTGTGAGCTTCAGATACGTCTTGATTTTGATTCAAACTATCCAGAAAAGTCGTCTCTTCTGTCTCGGAATTCACAACACTCTGTTCGGCAGTTACATTTTCTGTTTCGGAATTCACAACACTCTGTTCGGCAGTCGCATTTTCTGTTTCAGAATTCGCAACACTTCGTTCGGCAGTCGCATTGTCTATTTTGGAATTCACAATGCTCTGTTCGGCAACTGCATTTTCTGTTTCCAAATTTTTCCTACCCTCAAATGTATCCTCCAAATTTTCCAAGTCTTCAAAGACATCAAAATCAATAATAGAACGAGGATTCCCTTCACAACCTCTCTCCCCCTGAAGGGAAGACTGAGAAACTCCCCCTGAGTAATAAGGCTCGGATTCACGAAAAGCAACATCAAGAGAGACATGTAAAGTGCCAGTAAGGGGATCATAACATCGATAACCCTTCTGGAAGTCAGCATAACCAACAAAGATACACTTACGGGCACGGGGATCAAGCTTGTTGCGTTGAGGCTTGGGAATATGAACATAGGCTGTGCACCCAAACACCCGGGGCTCCAAATTAGGCATAGAAGGGATGGTCAAAAATGTATGAAGCTTCTGATGAGGATTCTGAAACTCAATCACCCGTGAAGGAGTACGGTTGATAAGATATGCTGCAGATTTTACTGCTTCTCCCCAATAGGACCGAGGTACATTCATGCCAAATAAGGAAGCACGAACAACTTCCATCAACTGCCTGTTCTTCCGTTCTGCTAACCCATTCTGTTGAGGAGTATAAGAATTGGAGGTTTGATGACGAATTCCATGTGACCGGCAAAACTCAATCATAGGGCCATTCACAAACTCTCCACCATTGTCAGACTGAAACACTCGGATGGATTGTTGATACTGAGTTGCCACCATTTTGTGAAATTCGATAAACATTCCAAATACATCACTCTTATTCTTCAGAAATGACACCCATGTCATGCGAGTGCAATCATCAATAAACGTTACAAAATACCGAGCTCCAGAAAGAGAAGGAATCTTTGCAGGACCCCAGACATCAGAGTGAATTTTCATAAAAGGAACAGGACTTTTATGAAGACTTGGTGAATATGAAATACGGTGGCTCTTGGCCAGTTCACAAATGTCACAATGGAAATCCAAATCACTGACAACCGAAAACAAATGAGGTTGCAGCTTCTTAAGATAACTAAAAGATAGATGACCTAAACGGCGATGCCATAACCATACTGCTTCCTTTGCATTCTCTACCCCATTAATCTGATTAGCTTGCCCCAAAAGATGCTTCTGGTTTTCTCCAGTCTCTGTCAGATCCAGGTAGTATAATTTTCCCCTTCTAACACCATAACCAAGAATCCGCCGAGTCAGAATGTCTTGAAACACACAGAAAGATGGATAGAAGGTCACAATACATGCAAGTGCTAAAATAATCTGACCAACAGATAGGAGATTATAAGCTAGTGAGGGAACAACTAGGACAGATTCAAGGGTTAAGGTATCAGATACAACAATAGAACCTTCTCCGGTGACCGGAGTTGGAGTACCATCAGCAGTAGAGACAATATTTTGAGAGGAACGTCTAAGGTTTTTCACAAGACTAGGGTCATTGGTCATATGATCAGATGCACCTGTATCAATTATCCATGTATTATTCAAAGTAGCCTTACCCTTCATACCTGACTGCGCTACATTAGCGGAGGCATTGTCGAGATGCTCTTCCTCTGTAGTAGCAATAGCCGCATTGCCAGGATTCTTTCGCAGTTTCCTGGTGAAGTCCCACCAATCAGGGTAGCCAATCACTTCATAGCACCGCTCCTTGGTATGACCTACTTCCCCACAGACAACACATTTTTGTTTGCGTATGGGTTTGGTTTGTCATGAGGACGGCGTGGAGAAGGACCTGAGAAGCCTGGAGGAGGACCTGGTCTGCGTTGAACGGCCATTGAGGAATTTGGGGTTTGTTTGTTTTTTTTTTCTTTCAGGTTTGGTTTTTCTAGGGTTTCAAAAAATTCAGGGATGGCTTGATTTTAATGGTGGTGGTACGCAGCGGTTTGTGGTGTGCTTTGGGATTCAGGATTCAGGATTCAGGATTTAGGATTCAAAGGATGCAGGCAAGTTCAAAGGATTGAACAATGCTCTGATACCAAGTAGAAAAGAATACTTTGATTTTAGGGTTTTCAATAATAATACTATTCATCCCACAAAGGGGTATATATACAAGGACAAGAGGAGTAGTCTAACCCTAATAGGAAACAATCATTCCTATAATTACATGATAACCTAAATAAATAAGAATCATAATTACATAAGATTTACAGCTATTCTACAGTCGGGAGTAACTTGATATTCAAACGTCATGAGATGAAGAATCCCCTTGTTTTTGCCGGTATGATCGATCAACTAGTTCGTAACCTTCCTCCAAATCATTAGTGTCACAGTATAATGCGAGGAAATATTTGTGAAGAATAAGGCACAGTTTGTGATCTCCTCGATGCACAAGACAACACTCGGTTGGACCAACTGCCCTCACGCATGGATCATTGCGAAATTCAGGAGGGATTTCCGGCAGCTGCAGGAGGGGTTTCATGGCTTGCAAAGAATCTAAATTACGGGACATGAGCAAAACTTGTACACTAACATTGTTACTGATCTGAGGCCCATAATATATGCTGTAAAATAACCATATACATGCTCACAACATATGCACACAATCATAAAAGGGATTAAGGCTTACCTTCAGCAATCACTGGCATGGATTCCATCTTATGCAGTTGCTAATACGATCACTGAATATGGTCTTCTGTTACTTACCAACTTGCTTCTCAATGGACAAAACAATATGCAAAAACGTCGGTAGTAATCAGGGACCAATTCATCTGTATATATAGGAGACTTAACCCTCAAGAAGCTTCCCATTAAAGCTATCCATATCGGTTTAGGTTTCCTAGTTAGATTCCTAATGTAACACTTCATTGTAGTCTTTCTTGCAGACTAAGAATAGGATTACTTACCTTAATGAATAGATACACTGCTTCATTAAGTTACAAGTATTGATTTATAGTTTGTATCCATGTTAAACTAGGTTTGACATTTAGCTAATCATCAATTACTTTATGATGATATGTGTTAAGTCCATATTTGATCTTACAATCTCCCCCTTGGACTCACACATATCATGCTCGATGATTTGCACCAGAGAACATCAAAACCTACTTAACTTACTGAAGTGCGCGCCAGATAACAAACTCAAATCGAAAATCCATTCCAACATGGTCAGATCACAGTTACTTATGCAGAGCAAGAAACAGTATACATTTTAACAAAAATGCAGAGTTTCAAAACCACAAACATAAGCTCCTGCAATCCACATATGTCAAACCAGAAGTGATACAATATATGTTAATGTGTATCAACAAGTAAACATATATTAGGTCCTACTTTATGTTTCTAGAACCAGAAACTCAAGCAAATTTACTGAACACTAATGGCTTAAAATTATTGCTTGAACCTCAACATCATGCTATACATGATTTAAGCCATCTGATAGCAAGTATGATATTCAAAACAAGATGATAATTTCCAAAACAAAACAATAAAGCTGCAGCAAAATCATAACTGGAAATACCTCAAAATTTTATTGATAATCAAAACTGTCATTACAAATAAGTTGTGATAAACAAAAGTCAAAAATATCACAACTGAAAATACAAGAACTCAAGAACCTTAAAATTTTAAATTGCTCCAATTGCGCTAACTCTCTACTGAACCTAAGCATCTAGATTAGCTAAAACTCCAATGCTTGTTGTATGCTTCTGGAATGCTGCTACTGACAAGGCCTTGGTGAAAGGATCTGCTAGCTGTGAATTTGTGTCAATACTCAAAACAGCTATTTCACCATGCTTTACTCTTTCTCTAACACTGTAATACTTTAGATCAATGTGTTTAGAATTATTTGACCTTTTACTGTTCTTGCTAAAGAAAACTGCAGCCTCATTGTCACAATAAATCACAAGTGTTCCAGCCACAATGTGACTCAATACTTTGGTCTGCATGAGAAAATTCCTAATCCAAAGTCCTTCACACACAGTTTCATATACTGCAATAAATTCAGCTTGCATAGTAGAAGTTGAAACAAGTGTTTGTTTCATGGTTTTCCAAGCAATAGCACCTCCTGCAAGCATGAACACATATCCACAAGTCGATTTCTTGGAGTCCGGATAATTCCCTGCAAAATCCGAGTCTGAGAATCCAATGAGTTTCAGATCCTCCACTTGCCTATAAACTAGCATATGGCTTTTAGTTCTCTGCAGGTATCTCAACACTTTCTTCCCAGCTACCCAATGTTCATGGCCTGGATTAGATTGGAATCTTGACAAAATCCCTACTGCAAAAGACAAGTCTGGCCTAGTGCAGACTTGTGCATACATGAGACTTCCTACAAGTCTGGCATAAGGCTTTGACTCCATATTTTCCTTTTCAACATCACTATTGGGACTTTGCTTCTTGGTTAACTTATCTCCTTTGGACATGGGAACTTCTCCAGCTGCACACTTCTCCATACCAAATCTCTTTAAAACTTTGGTAATATAATTGTGTTGAGACAAACCAAGTAGTCTCTGTGCCCTATCTCTTTTAATCTCAATACCTAGTACATAGGATGCTTCTCCTAAGTCTTTCATGTCAAAATTCCTTGACAGAAAACTCTTGGTATCTTTAAGCAATTTAATGTTACTGCTAGCCAAAAGTATATCATCCACATAGAGTACCAGAAAAATAAAATTGTTCCCAACTGTCTTCAAATAAACACATTCATCAACAAGATTTTCTGTAAATCCAAAAGTAGAAATCACAGAATCAAATTTCTTGTACCACTGTCTAGAAGCTTGTTTTAAGCCATAAATTGATTTTCTTAATTTGCACACTAAGTTTTCACTTCCAGCTCGCACAAAACCTTCTGGTTGCCTCATATAAATCACTTCATCTAGTTCACCATTCAAGAAAGCTGTTTTAACATCCATCTGGTGCAGCTCCATATCAAAATGAGCCACTAAAGCCATGATTATCCTAAACGAGTCTTTTGTAGAAACTGGAGAAAAAGTCTCAGTAAAATCAATGCCCTCCTTCTGTGTAAAACCTTTGGCAACTAATCTTGCTTTATGTCTCTCTACATTGCCATTTGCATCTCTTTTGGTTTTGAAAACCCATTTACAACCTATAGGCTTCTGTTTTGGGTCAGGTTCAACTAATTCCCAAACTGCATTTTGGCTCATGGAATCAATTTCTGCTTCCATTGCTAGCTGCCATTGATGAGATTCACTACTTTCAATGGCCTGATTAAATGTAGTTGGATCATTGTCCTCTGCACAGTCCATTTCAATTTCTGCTTCTTGTAGATAAACAATGTAGTCACTCTCTTCCCCCCCATAAGTTGGTTTTCTTGCTCTCTGTGATCTTCTAGGTTGAGCTACTGGAGGATTTTGAGGTTCAGTTACTTGACCAGTTACGTGGTCAGTGACATGGGCAGTGACTTGGGCAGTGACTTGATCAGGTACAGTTACATGGTCAGTGACTCGGTCAGTGACATGGTCAGAGACTTGACCAGGTACAGTTACTTGGGCAGTTACTCGGTCAGTGACATGGTCAGAGACTTGACCAGGTACAGTTACTTGGGCAGTTACATGGTCAGTGACATGGGCAGTGACTTGATCAGGTACAGTTACATGGTCAGTGACTCGGTCAGTTACGTGACCAGTGACATGATCAGTTACATCTTGTTCTAAAGGCAATGCTACACTTAAATTCTCATCCGACACAATTTCCTCAAAATCTGAGGTTAAATCCTCAAGGTTTGTATTGTGAACTCTTTCACTTAGAAACTTTACTTGATGTGTTTCAAAAATTCTAGGTGAATGATGAGCAGAATATAATTTATAGCCTTTAGATTTATCTGGATAACCTATAAAATAGCAACTAACAGTTTTGGGGTCAAGTTTATTCAAGCTTGGATTATAAATCCTAGCTTTTGCATGACATCCCCAAACATGACAGTGATGAAGACTAGGTTTCCTGCCACACCAAAGCTCAAAAGCAGTATTTTCTATGGCTTTGCTAGGTGTTCTGTTACAAATATAATTTGCAGTTTTTAAAGCCTCACCCCACAGAAATTTAGGCAAGCCAGTTGTACACATCATGCATCTAACCATGTTCAAAAGAGTCCTATTCTTTCTCTTTGCAACACCATTCTGTTGTGGATTATAGGGTGTTGTGTATTGAGCTTTAATTCCATTGTCTTGCAAAAACAAGGCAAATGGACCCTTTTGTTGGCCGGATTCAGTGTACTTTCCATAGAACTCTCCCCCTCTATCTGACCTCACTGTTTTGATTTTCTTTTCTAGTTGATTTTCTACCTCAGACTTAAAGATTTGAAAGGCTTTCAATGCTTGTGCCTTTTCTGAAAGTAGATAAATATAACTGTATCTAGAAAAGTCATCAATGAATGTGATAAAATACACATTCCCACAGATAGTTTGATGCCTAAATGGTCCACATATATCTGTGTGTATGAGTTCTAATAAATTTTGGCTTCTATATGCAGTTTTCTTTCTTGTGTTGGTTATTTTTCCCTTAAAACATTCCACACAATCTGTTAGATCAGAAAAATCAAGTTCGTTTAGGATTTTGTTTTTCACCAATATTTTCAGTCTCTCTTTTGAAACATGGCCGAGTCTTCTATGCCATAAAAATGCAGACTTTTCATTTAGTTTGGTTCTTTTAACACCTGTTAAAGTGCTAGTACTGTTTGTGTTATCTTCAACAAGTAAAATTTCTTGTTGAGCCGTTGAACAACTTAACTGTAAATAATCATTCGAGATAACACCAGAACCAATTTGAACAGAATTTTTAGAAATAAGAATTCCATTACTATCAATAACAAGTCTACAACCAGATTTTACTAAAAGAGAAACTGAAACCAAATTCCTTCTCATGGAAGGTACATAAAAAACATTGTCCAAAACTAACAATTTTCCTAATCCTAAATCGAGCTTTAAGGTTCCAATAGCCTTGACTGCCACTCTCATGCCATTGCCTACACACAGGTTCACTTCATCACTTTTTGGGATTCTGCTCCTTATGAATCCCTGCAAGGAATTAGTAATATGAATAGGTGAGCCTGAATCTATCCACCAAGACTGTGGTTCAACATTTATAAGATTAATTTCTAAAGAAAAAACTGTATTAGAAAAAATCTTACCCTTTTTGGCTAACCAATTTTTATAGCCGGTGCAGTCCTTTTTTATGTGTCCTACTCTTTTGCAAAAGTAGCACTTGAACCTAAATGGCCTGTTTTCCTTGGCCACTGCAGCTGTTGAACTCTTAGTTATGGCTTTGGTAGGCTTGAGCTTGTTCTGGGGCTTTTTCTTCTTAGGCTTTTCTATAAGATTTATGGCTGTAGCAGGTTCTTTTTCTTCCTTGATCCTAGCTTCCTCATCAACACAGATGGATATAAGTTCATCTAAAGTCCAATTTCCCTTTTGTGAATTGTAACTGGTTCTTAGATGACTAAAACTGTTAGGCAAGGAATGAAGTGCATAATGCACTACCTGCTCATCCCTAACCCCCATCAAGAGCTCCCTGAGTCTGCCATTTATATTGATCATCTTCATAATATGTTCTCTAACTCCCCCTGAACCCATGTACTTCAAATCATGAAACTCCTTGGTTAGTCTAGCTGCTTCTGCCTTTTCACTTTCTTTAAACTTAGCACCTATGAGTTCCAGAAAATCTGATGCTAGCTCAGGTTCTTCTATACTTCCCCTGACAGTCTTGGACATAGAGGTACGAATGAGATTCTTAGCCATTCTATTGGATCTATGCCACTTCTTGTAAAGGTCAGTTTCTTTCTTGGTGCTCTTTTCATTCAACTCTATAGGCTTATCCTCAGTAAAGCAATAGTCTATATTCTCATGCATTCCCATATAGTTCTCTACAGAATCAAGCCAAGCTCTATAGTTGGTTCCAGTTAACATCAAGACACTGTTCAAGTTCATGTAGGAGTTACCTAAGGAGCAAAACAAAAATTCATGTGAGTTCTTAATTTGTAAAGAAAATAACATTAAGTTTTCTGCGTTTTATTTAGCTTTAAGCAACCAAAGCAAGAACATACAGAAAACCTAAACAATCCATACTTGCATTCATATCAGTCCATAACTAAAAACAATGTTAAGCAACACTTTTGAGCAGAAGCATAACATTCTGGAGTTCTTTATCAATATACCATGTTCAATGAAAACAAGTTATCCAAAGAAATTTATCCACATCTTTAGACAGAAGAAAAATTTCTAACTATCCGTATTTATTTTCATCAAGCATGCATATTGCTGTTTTGTATTCTAAAACCATACTTGACCACTTCTTTGGAAGATAAAACTGAAGCATAGTTTTAAAACACAAAACACAATTTCAGTTTTGTCACTCGATCAGGTACTTGATTAGTTACCTGACTAGTTACATGGTCAGTGACCTGGCCAGTTACATGGTCAGTGACCTGGCCAGTTACATGGTCAGTGACCTGGCCAGTTACATGGTCAGTGACCTGCCCAGTTACATGGTCAGTGACCTGACCAGTTACATGGTCAGTTACCTGACCAGTTACATGGTCAGTTACCTGATCATTGTTTTCTGCCAACATCAATGAAGAATGCTTTGTGCATCATAATCACTTATGCCAACAGAAAACCACAAAACCCATGAGCTTTTAACTTTATATTCTACCCAGATTCATCCTTGTAAGAAAATTAAGCTCTCGTATCTGTCAATTTTAATAATAATGTGTAAACAAAATCTGGGAGATTTTTGTTCTTCATGCAATTTTACACAATCACAGATACAATACCATATCATCAATCAATTCATCATGCATATTCAAGCACAATCAAAATTGTTTCGATTCCAAGAAACCACATAACAATCAAGAAATTGTAAATTTCATCCGGTCACCATCTACTCTAACCTAACGCACGCCGGGAATGCAACTAGGGTTCTTGAGCACAATCAAAAACTCAATTATCATGCTATGAATCGAAATCAATTTCGCAGAAAAACCTGTTTTTGCTTTTTCCCCAATTTGCTGCTAAAAATCACAGCGGAAGCATGAATTTGATATTTAACCAGATGCAGCAATCAACTTAAGTAACTTACCTTGATCAGTTACATGACCAGTTACATGGTCAGTTACCTGATCAGTGACTTGGTCAGTTACCTGACCAGTTACTTGATCCGTAAAGCAAAAACCCTTTTTTTTTTTTTTTTTTTTTTTTTTTTTGTGTTTGTTTTGCAAAACCCTAAAACGATTTTGATACTTGTGAGCCTATGCTCTGATACCAATTGTAAAATAACCATATACATGCTCACAACATATGCACACAATCATAAAAGGGATTAAGGCTTACCTTCAGCAATCACTGGCATGGATTCCATCTTATGCAGTTGCTAATACGATCACTGAATATGGTCTTCTGTTACTTACCAACTTGCTTCTCAATGGACAGAACAATATGCAAAAACGTCGGTAGTAATCAGGGACCAATTCATCTGTATATATAGGAGACTTAACCCTCAAGAAGCTTCCCATTAAAGCTATCCATATCGGTTTAGGTTTCCTAGTTAGATTCCTAATGTAACACTTCATTGTAGTCTTTCTTGCAGACTAAGAATAGGATTACTTACCTTAATGAATAGATACACTGCTTCATTAAGTTACAAGTATTGATTTATAGTTTGTATCCATGTTAAACTAGGTTTGACATTTAGCTAATCATCAATTACTTTATGATGATATGTGTTAAGTCCATATTTGATCTTACATATGCAACCATCACTAACTTTACATCCACTTGTACAGTCAAAGGTAAATATTAGGGTCCCTCCACTACCATGATGATCGGCGAGCTTTGCAGTGTCACCCCAACAATCCTTAACAAAGGGAAGAGTGGTTGCTAGAGGAGAGAGCAACTCTATCCATCCTTTCCCGGGTCGACTCACGTCAAGAGGTAAACCCCGGCGGCCCGGCCTTATCTTGATACCTGTTAGAAAACAGGACTTGTATCCAGCTGCTGATTTTTTTATTTTCTTTTTCCGTTAGTTGTTTTACTTAAAGTTAAAGGTCTGCTTTTTGTTTAGTGATAAGATCTTTTGACAACTGCTGTAGTGGGAGCCTTCATAAACACAGGAAGTAATCTTGTCTTTGGACAGTCTTTTCCACTACATTGATGCAAAAGCTACATGCCAAGGCTAAGATCAGCGTGCCTAGATTCTCATACAACCTTGTAGATAATATCTAGTGCTTCATCTAATGCAAGACACCAAAAGAGTTTCTTTGGATAATAATCCAAAAGAATATATTCAAGTAATGTTAATACATTCATAAGCCCTAAACCCTAAACATAGACTTGCTCATTTTGCTTAGTACGTACATCCATGTTGGATGAGTATTGGGTGGAGGACACTCTGAATTCCTGATATCATTCAGGTTGTACGTTTTTATTGAGGATTGTTGTATTTTACCATGAGGTTTAGCCTCCATATCCCCTCGTTGTACTATCCAAATATGAATAATGAAAATATAGGAAGGAGCACCACTCCAACCTAACGTGGCTTTTGCTCATCTACAGAAAACGATCAAAGAAATAAGCAGGATCAGGATGTTCAGCTTTAGGATCACACTCACCCATAGATATGACAATGACCATTAGTCTATAGTCCAATGTCCATATTGAAAATGTGAAACCTCTCGATCAATTTTCATTTCTAATGATATGCTCAAAAGACTGGTTTGGACCTCAAAGAAACCGTACTGTATTCTAGTTAATTCTGGGTTTGAGTTTGTGGAATGTTGGTTAATTTAGGTTTTAGAGACTTTTATCCAGCAAAAACTTACTTATTACCTTAGTTTAACCCATTCTCTGAGCAACTAAAGATCATTCTATTGATACATTGCTTGAGCTCTCAACAAACTGGCCATAATATTCAGATGTGTTACATATTTCATTAGTAAGAAAATTTGCATAATTGCCAAAGAATACTGATTAGGTTTATTTTCCATCTAGTAACGTTTTGTATTACTTTTGTTATCTTTGAATTTGATGTAGTAGCATTTCATAATACATACTTTAGGGTCTTTTTAAATGTACCCAGTAAAAATCGAAGTATACTTAACACACAAAAATTTATCATCTATTTCTATTTTTACCCCTAATTATACCCAACACTCTGTCCTGATTCCACTTCGACATAGCTTCAATTCTTCCAAATAACCATAGATCCCGGTCTCCCTCCGATCATTGGCCTATATATACATATAGATTAATTGTTCAAGCTATTCGAAACTAAAATTGACATGTATCTGTTAATTAATGAAAGCTCAGTGAAATCATACACATGGTTCTTGATGAAACTTTCTTTGTTTCGATTCGTTAGATCAAGATTTTTCTGGAGAATTCCTTCTTATATTGTTGCAATTGATTTACTACTAGGCACTATTACTTGCTTGTGTGGTCAATTAAATTTTTAATTGGATTTTCCTATTGACATGAAATTCTTTCATCTAGCTAGAGACAACAATTGTTTGAACCCAAAATTAACATTTTTTCCTGACAAGGGGTAACTCGGAGGAATCGGGTTAACATCCGGGCCCAAGCTATATATTTTCGACAAGTTTGGAATATATTGTTTAAGAGACTAAATAAACCATAATTGGAGACCAAGCAATCTAGAGGCAAATCTCGGTATTTATCAGATTATTATTAGTAATCAAGATATTTGATAATTAATGGTGATTTGCTTGATTGTCAATACTGTGCAAGACGGGAAGATAAATATGCAGGCTACATATATGGTTGAGATTACGCGAGCCATCAAGAGTGCAAACAGTTGGGGAAGGTTTCTACTCCATATTTGATTTGGAGGATATATTGCAGCCATGATGATGTGGAGCAGTGAGAAAATTTAAGAGGAAATCTACATCAACACAAAGAATGAAAGTGAATCTGAATTGAAGAAGGAGAGCTAGGGTTGACATCTAAAGATTCCTCTATATATAGAGAGCATTGAGCAACATTTTTATCATCATCAAACCCAAAATCAAAAGACACCATCCTCCCCTTTACTCTCTAAATTTTGATCCCTCTCCATTGTTCAAGCATTGAGGTCATGAAGCATCTCCATCTCCTTACCGTAGTCATCATCAACGTCCTCCATCCTTTTGAAGTCGTTCTTGAGTCCTTGAATCTCTTCAAAAGTGTAACCATGTCCTTTTATCTTTTGTTTTTGGTTTCTTATGTTTGTAACGTTAAAAACAATTATTCTGGCGATTTAGGTTTTTGTTTTAAATGGATGTTTCAAATATTAGTGAGAATAAAGTTTATGTATTGATGTTTAGTTTCCAATGATCATGAAGCATGAAAACATTTTAGGTTTCTAGAAGACATAAAATTGCGATTTTAATATGTGATGATATAAGTTCATTGATTTTGTGCTTCAATCCCACCTTTTATGTGTTTTGTGTTCTTTGGTTGCAAACTTAGAATATTAATTAAGCATGTAATTGAATCCAAATTAAGATATGCTAGCGTTCTAGGTCATAATTGCTAAGTAGAAAACGTATAATTCCTTAGGTAAATCAATGAAGAGTCTTGCATGCTTGTATGGCGTTCCAACTTGTATTCTTGGCTTTAATCAATCAAACTTTCTAAGTGTTTAATGTCACTACAAAAAAGAATTCAATTGGCTTCACCAATTTGCGTCGGCGTGCAATTGCCGTCGCTAAAGCCTACTTTTTTGCGACGGCAAAACTTGACCGTCGCAATTGTGTAAAAGTTATGCAACCGTATTAATTTCCGTCGCCACTTGTGGTCGCCAACTCCTACGGTTTACTTCGGCAAGAATTTGCCGTCGCAAGGTAATAACAATTGGCGACTGTAAAAAACTTGCCATCGCGTTATCTTGATTAACTTTGCTCCGCCCTCTTTCTTCCTTCAGTTCTTTGAGCCCATAACTCCATCTCGATCTGATACCCCGATGATTACCCAGATCTCCGCCTCGTCTCCTCCTCTTTCCATCACCTCCTTGAGCTATTTTCCTCTCTAGATCTACCAAATTCAGCAGAATACAACCGACGACTAAATGACCCGATTTAGGTCAACTCCATCGAGTTTATCAGGAGATCTACCAACCAGTCGTTCCTCAAGACGAGCTTGAGTCCACTTTATCCAAGGCTATTTACAATCTAGAGACGTCGATGATTAAGAAGAAGAACGACTGAGAGCTAGAGAGAGAGAGAGAGAGAGAGAGAGAGAGAGAGAGAGAGAGAGAGAGAGAGAGAGAGAGAGAGAGAGAGAGAGAGAGAGAGAGAGAGAGAGAGAGAGAGAGAGAGAGAGAGAGAGAGAGAAATAGCGTGTGTTTGTTTGGTTTGTACGAATAGATAGACGGATCAAAGGGAAATTCTCTGCTCATCATCTGAATACGGGGTCAACTGGGTTTTGATTTCATCTTATGTTTGAGATTTCGTTCCCACCTTTACTTCTTTTCTGATTCATTTTTTTCTTATATTGCTTTTGCAGGGAAGTTTGAGTATCTTAGAGGCAAGGGTTGCGAATTTGTAGGTATGGTTTTCCCAATTTTGCTGATTTTTTTCCCTTGCTACTCTTTTGCTGATATTGGTATGAGTTTGAGTACGGGGTCAATTGGGTTTTGAATATTGTTATGCATGTTTCAGGAAGATTACATCTTTTTAATTTTTTTTTTCTATTTGTTTTCCAATGGTTAGCAACAGTAGAGGTGACAAGTTTTTGGGGTTTTGTTTCTGGGTTTCATCTCTGAGATTTATGACATGATTTCAGGTAATTGGTTTTTGATAATGTTATGGGCACAAGCAGGGTTGATGAGGATGCTGAACCTGTTTTACAATATGAACACAGGTAGAAGCCTACTGCTTTTAATATCTACAACTTAAGGTCTTCAATATCTTAACTACTATTTAGAAGTGCCTCAGCATTTTTTTTTCTTTAATGGAATTACTCCATGAAATCGTTTCTGTATAATGCACAGGGTTTTTATGAAATCAAAGTAGTTCACAAGGAGCCTAGACACGTAAGTGCACTCATTTGCCTAGTTCTATCAAGTGATTTTGATAGACATCATACAGGTTTAACACTGAGAGTCCACCAATCACTTATAGAGGAAAGCAACTGCACTTGTCATTGCCTTTTAGTGATGCAGAGTTGAGATAAGGCTATGGTTTTGTCCGTGTCAACTAGCAAATCTTTTTGCTTGGGGAAAATGGTTTTTTGTTGCCATTTGTGTCTTGCTTCTGAATTGCTTCTGATCATAGTTTCCCTGTGTTTGGGTAGCAGAGTGGAGATAAGGCAATGGTTTTATGCTCTGTGGAGTTTGTGGATCCAAAGTGTGCTTTGACAGCTATGGAAGCTCTACAAGTATGTTGTTCAGTATTTTATTTTCCATTCTAGTCTGAAGTATCTTCAGAAAAATATCTCATATTTAAATGTTTACTGTCTATGTAGCTTTTTTGTAGCCTGTTTGGAAAAATGAGTTGATAAAGCTTTCATTAATTTCTAGCAATTTGAGGAAAAATATATCACTTATCAAGCTCTGAAATGTGGATGTACACAGGTTATAAGGTTAGCAATTTTGTTTCTTTTAAGAAGAAACGAGTTTAAAATCTTTAGATTGCAGAATTTAATATGCATCTGGAGTTGTGGACCTTCATATGCAACAAATCTTGGACTTTCATACTAACCTTTTGAGTTTTTAATTTATGCTTTTGGATTTCTCAAGCATATATATAAGGTAGGCTCAGTAAAATAGGAATATAAAGAGCAAGTTAGTCTGCAACAATAAGTAATTGTAAGGTTGTAACGGTAATGATCATGTTGTAATAGATAGCAAAGTCACTTATCAAGCTCTGCTAATTTACCTGATTTGCTTCCATTAAATTATCATTTGTCAACATTAGCTGCAGTTTCAAAAAGGCTTAAAGACAGAATGCTCAGCCATGATTCCATTCGATTATGTAACAGGGACTCTTGTTTTGGCTCTAATTGGTGGTCATTTAAAACTTTGTTGGTTTTTGCTGTAACGGTTCTGTGCTACTTTGCTATTCTATCTATTTGATTTGCTTTGCTTGAGATTATATCTAGGACAATAGGATCATTGTAAACAGATATATCCCAGCTTTAGTTGGTAGTCATAAAATCTGAGCTCTGAAATGTTCCCGAAATCTTTTTTTAAACAATTTAATGGGAAAGACTATCCTTTGCTTTTGTGAGACTGGTTTGATGGTTTTGATATTAAGGTATGTGTTTTGAATTCAGGTTTGAGGAGGTTGGAATGAAAAAGGTGTAAGCTTTTGATTTTTATTTTGTGTGTGTGACATCAATTGGTGAATAACAACGATAGTTATTGATAATTCACAATCTTTTGATCTCAGTTGTTTGTGATGAGTTGATTATGTGGCCTATTCCTCTAAGGGTTTATCTTTTGGATCCTTCCTGGGCACAGGACAATGAAGCTTAGAAGTAAAATAGGGCATATCAATACCGTAAGACGTACAGTAGGAACTAAATGCTTTCATAGAGTATATATGAATTGAAACTATAATGAAATGACTGAAAGCTACGAAACTAAGTAAAGGTTTTTTTGTTTTGTATCTTATTTCTTATGTGTGTAATTCTTGTTCATTGTTTATCAAGTTCTAAATTTGCAACTCTATGTTCATTGAATCTTGAATTTATTCAGGTATGTCCAGAACTACAAGGAAAAGGAGAAGTTGGAGAGAAAAGGAGAAGTTGGAGCATAAGTTCTGAAGTGCACAGTTGGGAAAGGAGGATGAGAGGCAGAGCTTTCAGCAACATTTTTTGGAGATTTGCAGGTATGAAAAACTCGTGTGTAGTTTAAATTTCACTTTAAGTTTTTTTTTTTTATGTGGATTGGTGTGTAGTGTGCACACCGATATTGTTTGATTTGGTTGACAGTAAATTTGCCAACCTAGGATCTATGCTTTAATGAAGTAATTAATCACTCAAATGTACACTTCTCCAAATTTCACTCTAAATTTCACTCAAATGTACACTTCTTTGCACTAGGATCTATGCTTTCATAAAGTAATTAATCAGAGGATATATATCAATATCAATTTGTCTAAACTTTAGTATCAGTAAGTGTAGTCCCAAGTCTCATGCGCATCCTCCCTCTCTTCACTTGATTTATGTTTCTTTATCTGAATACTTTTCACTTATCTATGTAGATAGAAAATGGACACATATCTTGAGGAAGATGGAGGAAGACCCCTGCAAAGCTTTTCTTGAAGTAGAGGAAGAAAAGTTCCTTGTATTATCTTGTAAACTCTTGTATAAGAGCTTCATTGTTTTTGTAACATTTGCGAGAAAAATCAAAATATAACATTCCCTTTTCAATATGTTTAATTCCTTTTTGTAAAGCTTTTATCCAAAAAAAAAAAAATCTGGCAATGCATATTTGCATTCCAGATTTTTTTTTTATTCATAAATAAAATTTTGCGACGGCAATTTTACCATCACAAAGTTTGGTAGCGGTCAGTGGCGTCGCCATAGATATTTGCCACGGCATTTTTCAGTCGCAAAATTCTTGCGACGGCAAGGGGTTGCCGTCGCTAATGAGCTTGCGACGGTGCATTTGCCGTCGCAAATACCAATGGCGACGCCCCCAACGACATCGGTGCAATTGCCGTCGCCTTGCCGTCGCCATTGATCTTTCGCGACGGCAATTTCACTTTCCGCGACGGCACCTTGCCGTGGCAATTTGAATTTTTTTTTGTAGTGTGTGTTAAATATGTTTTTTTAGTGAGTAACGTTCTATGACTAGCATTGCATGTTTAATAGGGTTAACTATGGAGCGTTCATCTAGTTAATTTAATTAAAGAAAGTAAAAATGACTTTGTATACGTTCATCTCTGTTCTTGATTGATTTCTTCATTAACATATTTTGATCCGTGATTTATGATTAGATTACCTGTTTTCGTGTTAATGATTGTTAACTACATCATGCATATTTTTCGTCCCCTACTTCTACTTGATTCATGGTTTTAATGATCACTCGTATCATATTTAGTAATTAGATTAGAATACAAACTTCTATAGACCCCTTATCTTGTAATTTTGTAAATATATACTTTGTTTTATTTTTGGTTTATATTTTGTGAATAATACTAATTTGTTTAACGTTTTTGACAGGAAGTATACCCCAATACTCGGCTTAGAACGATACCATACTTACTCTTATTACAATCTGATGCAGGGAATTGGCAGTCACTTTGAGCGTATCATATGTTTTCAAAACAAGAATTAAGTTGGCTGGTGTTGAACTCTCAGGTATCCCCTTGTTCTGATCGCAATGTAGAACGCGTAGGATTTTATCTTAAAATATACACCTCTTATATCATGCTTGAAGATTGAAAACAGAAAAATATGCAACCCACTACATATACCACCAATCTTTAAGTAGCATTCTGCTCCGTCAAGGAGGAGCATTTTGCTTGTTGATGCTGTCAATTAGGTTCTTTAAGTCATCTTCAACTCAACTGTAGTTAAGGCCTCGTTTGGTTCACGGAAATGAAAGGAAATCAATTCCTTTCTCTTTTCAGGGGCAGGAAATTGCAATTCCCATCATTTTCCTTTCCAGTGTTTTAAAATGCTGCGTACTCGCTGCAATTATGTCTGGACTAACATCATTCAGTGAGCAATTTATCCGTCAACTTGATGTGATCAAAGGTCCGGTCGGACAGCAGGCCAGACAGCTGCGCATACCTCGTAACATAATCCCTGCACTTATGGCTGCAGTGATACTGGCATTAGTCATTGAGCTATACTAGAAAATTCATTATCGAAATGAAAATTCTAAAAACTTGAAAGATCTACTGATTTAAAGGCATATTCATACAAAAATATTCAAACATTTCAGGTTGAAATATTACCACTCAGCCTTGGGGCTATTTCCAGAACCAGCGTCTCTTTTCCATCTCCCTCTTCTCCTTGTCGACTCTCTTTTCTCCTTGTTGACTTCTCTTTGTGCCGCCTCGACCTCTCTCTTCTCCTTGGAGATTTCTCTCTTCTCTAAGTTAACTTCCCTAGTGAACCTTTCATTCTCCATTTTCAGAAGCCTCCTCTGGTTCCTTAGTCCGATCCAAGACGTAACCGCGACCAGGGTGCCAGAGAATGCCGTGACTGCGTACCAGAAACGGTTTTTCTGGTCAGCCAGTATTGTTAAGATGACAATTGGGGGAGGTATCGGCAGAAGAAATCAGATTAGCGAGAGGGAAGTGGCGAGAGCAGAGAGAAATCGACAAGGAGAAGAGACAGGTGGAATATCACGACTATAGGTCAACCAACCCTAATTGGCACCAAAGCCCACTCACACCAATCAAGAGATCTTTATTCCTACTGACCTAATTTAAACTAACATAACAGTTTTGCCCTCAAGTTAATTAAATAATTACACTATACACTACTACAAAAAAAGCACTTTAGGACGTTCGAAAAACATCTTCAAAAACTTTAGATGACACGCAAAAAAAAGTCATCTATCAAGGAGTCATTGTAAGTCACTTACGAGGACGTTTAAAAAACGGTATCTAATATTTATAAGGACGCTCGAAAAACGTCCTCTAATTTAGAAAAAAAAAACGTCATCTAATGTATGTAAGGACACTGAAAAAAGTGTCCTCTAATGTCTTTATGGACATTAGAAGAGCGTCCTCTAATGTATATTAGGACACTTAAATATTAGGACACTTTTTTTAAGTGTCCTTAAATCTAAGAAAATGGTCATCTAATGTATATTAGGACGCCAAAAAAACATCCTTATATCTATTATAGAACAAAAAAAAAAATGTCCTTAGAACGAAAAGAAGACATTTACATACAAATAATCTTACAATCCCAAAACAAATGTCATTGTATCTATTACTCGTTACAATATACTTGACTACAAGCACATTCTAGTAACTAATTCCTAGTTATACATTCTAATCTTATCTAATCCTAGATGACAATAGACATACATACTTAGCTTCATCTTCAATATATATCTTCAGTCACCATCCGATACAATCCACAAAAACACAAGTGATTAACAAAGTTTTTAAGTGTGTAGCTTTAGAGAATACATTCAGCAAGAAACTCTAATTTACAAAAAGACAATTGTAGTTGTAGGTTACCTAGAGGAGCATATTGAGCGTGGAACATGTAAATAGATTGATGACAAAGAGGAAATACTTGAACAATGTCAAGCTGCTGCTTAGCATGTCTTTTTAGTTTTTAATTCTCATGAAGCTAAAATTGATGCATAGAAGTACCTACATTACAATAGTTTTAAAAAATCAACAATATAACTAAAGCAGAAAATCAACAATATTGTTGTAGATAGCTGTCCAATCTTGTCAAGATTGCATAATATCAATTAACAGAGAAGAAATATATGTTTTACCACTCAATTCTACTAAGAAGAGAACTTATATTACTACATTTTATTTATGGGTAGATGAAATCAAATTCCCACATGTATATAAATGAATTTGAATTACACATAGTTGGAGACAGTATTATTAACTCATTGACAGCCCCACGAGCATATACTTCTTTCAAGTGACTCAACAAGTTAAACAGTCCCACCATCAATTGCTCTCAAAGGGTCATTAAACCAGTTCCGCCCCTTTGAACTCGTAAACAAACCTATCAAACTAACCACAGCACCAAATGCAGTAACTTGAATATCAGCATTGGGCGAACTCAAGGCTTGTAATATTGCCGAGTGTAAAGGTTCAAGGCTAGGAACTAAAGCTTCACAAACAACCGGACGGAACCCTTTTGGCAAATAAGCCAACACCCACAATGCACATTGTTGTAACTTTTCGTAATCCAATTGAATAGAATTCAACAAAAACTCCATGAGCTCTGGCCACTCATTGCCAGCCTTGGAAATCTCAGAGCCCATTTCAGACACAATGCCACAAAGTAGTCCCAAAGTGGTCATTGAAACTTCCTCTTGAAGACAAACAAGGAAGTGGGATTTCATGTAATTTTGAGCAACTAGAGACAACTTGGGCCAAAGGTCACATATTTTGAGATAACGAAGCTGTCCAAGCACAAGCGCAGACCTGGACCTATTGTCAGAGACAGGGCTACATCTAATAACAAAAAAAAAGATTTATGAAGAGCAAATGTGGGAAGTGCTTTTTGCACCAATGTAAAAAGGTATAAGCTTTATTTACTTCCAAGGCAAGGTCTATATATAGCATTTCTTATTAAAAATAAATATAAATAAATAAATAAGATAAAAAAATAATTTGTTTTTCCATCTGATTGGGTAGTGCAATATAGGGTTTGTGGATTTTAGTCGTTTCAAATGGGTGGGGTGAGTATTTCGTAATGTTAAAAATAGGTTGGGATTAAGCCCTTCGGGTCAGGCCTTGAGAAGTGAAGGAGATAGGTTTTGGGATTAAAAAGTGAAGTGAGCAAATGAGGTGTTATAAATAGCATGTGAGTTGCTACTGAGGGCACTGTGTGTGTATATGGTTAATGCAGATTATGAATTATAACAAAATAACTAGATAACCAATAATATTTGGGTATATAGTTATTGTTAGAAATCTATTTAAATTCAGGTTAAGGAGGCAGTTTTCATTGAAAAATAAATTAACTGGTCTCACCATCAGATTTGTATATGCACATCTACGGTTTGTAGTGAATTCAATCTCACTGATTGTACCGCAAATTTGTCGTGTAACCAGTATGTAACGTTTGTTTACGAGCCAACAACTTATATATATCCTTGTATAAGTATTAGTGTGGCCTTGAAAATTGTCTGGTATAATTAGAAAGTTAGCCCAAAAGAGAAGAAATATGAATATGATTAGGGGGGATAAAAAAAGAAGTGTGCGTCGAAAAGTTTCAAAACCTGGTGTAACCAAAAAAAAAAAAAGCTTCAAAACCTGGCGCCTAAACTTCTCTGTCCTCTAATGGCACGAAAAAGTTTCCAAGACAAAAACAAAGATAGTAAATAAAGCTTTCCAAATCCAACTTGCAAGGCCGAGAGAGAGAGAGAGAGTATAGGAATGAGGTCCAAGAAAACTCCGCTTGGAGCAGCGCTCGCTTTCTTCATCATTTTCTTCTCGCAGTAAAATCCTGTAAGGCTGACCCCAATCCCAAATTGTTTCTCTTTTTTTTTTTTTTCTTACATTAATTCGATCCAAGATGTAATCTTTTTCGCATTTTTAATTTGTGTACGTCCAGGTCGCAGAAGATGATGCGGATAAGGCCTCGCATGGGTCGCTCTCGGACATTCCAGAACAGAGGTCTGGAACACCCAAGACAGTAACGGTACCCATCTCTTAATCCCTGTTTGGTTGCAAATAAAAAATCAGATTATGAGTTTTATTTCAATGAAAGTATTTTAAGTCTCGTCGTTATTGGGTCTGAAAGATCAAAGTGGGTCCACTGATGAGCAAACTGAGGCCAAGAAAGGAGGGGAAGCAGAGAAGAGTTCTGTAGCATTGGCATTTGAAAAGTTTAAGCACACTGATAAAAGAAAAAAGCAATCTACAGTTTCACGAAGTGGTGGTGAAGTAGAATGTCCTGACGAAGATGATTTACCAGAATCAAGAAAAAGGAGACACCCTTGTAAAGGTTTGCCATCCCATCTCAATTACTTGATGCAATGTATTCTTAGAATAAAATAGTCTTCTGTTGTTGCAGAAAATCAAGAATCACAATTCAGTTTCGTTTTCAATTTGCATATTCTTTGTCTAAAATGAATTCATTATTGTATTGGTCCTATCCCCTGTGTTGTCAATAATTTACTAGTTTAGTTTATTAGTTGACAAGGAAAATTATCAGTTTTTTCACGTCTTTAACAGGTCTTATGCCTTTGAGTGCACTAACTCTCAAGCAAGATAATTTACACTCGTGCTATATGATTGTAAGTGCTACTGCTTATCAATTCTAAGAGAAGTATAAATATGGAATATATTGGATTATCAATTTGGTTTGAGAAATGTAGTTATAGTGTGTCGAGTGGAGTCTTTTGATGAGGTTGAGCCATTGTGTTAAATGGACCCCTTCTTTGGCAAGGGAGGCATATATCTGATTTCTATTAGCTATGTATCTGAACATTTCCACCCGTATGGTGCAAACAGTATATCCATTAGATGCAGGTTGGTATGAGCTGATCAGAACTAAACTGTAGACATGGTCTAGTTTGTCCATGTTTGTATTAGACTCAATACAAATCTTACAAAAAGAATTTTTTAAACCATTTTCTGCATAGACATGTTTATTACCGTATAGATATCTCTAAACATGTGGGTGCACCAAACATGAAATCGGATTGATGTCGGTTTACCAACTAAGGTTCATATACTAGCGGTATATAAAGTAATAGGAAACTGTATGGTTATAGTTTATCCACTTAGTTTTCTACAGATTAATCTTCTACAGTTCATCAACTTAATTTAATTTTCAGAGGTGTTACAATATGATAAAATAATACTTATGTGAAGATAAAGTTGCATACTACAAGAAAAGAAAAAAAATTCTGCCTCTTTTTGGGGTTACATGTGTTTCTGCACTGTTTGATTTTAAGAAGGGTGGACAATCCCCTGCCATGTTAATTTCTAAACCTTCATCTAAGCTCTTAGGCTGAAAACGAGAGCACATAGAATATTATCAGCAAACATTTATCTTTTTAAAGTTTAGTAAACAGGTTATTACATAAACTAGTAAGATCGTAGACAAGATAATGTATGTAAACAAAACCATAAGCTTTATTTTTATGTCCATTTGGGTGACCTTTCACTAGTTATTTTCCTCTATTTTTATGAAATGATATTGTGGAAGGAGGGAATTATACTTGAGACCTCGTATATCGGGGTAAATGATCTTAATTACTAGAGTTCTAAGCCCCCATGTTGTCATCTCTTGAATGCTGCACAAGTATAAAGACTATTGCTGGGTCAGGATAGGGGGTGTTCTATAGTCTTATATTGCAAAAAAACTCAAGAATCATCACTTTTTAATTCTTTGCTATAGAAGATCATTATTTTCTTGGAATAAAGTATGGGTCCTTGTGCTGTTAAGAATTTGGTTTTTCAACTCATCAGTTGAACAAACAAGCTCAGACAAGAGGGATTGTACTGTAATTGGTTTTCCATGTCTTTAATTAGGTGGTAAGTCTTATTACTAGGTGTAATAATTGTCAAACAATTATTACTTTGAGGGCACTAATTGTCAAACAAGATGATCTATAATTTTCCTTTCAGTGGTGCTGTAACTGGTGTTCTTAAGTGTAATCTGGCGTACTCGGTAAGTCCTTTCATCAAAAAGCAGGATGACTAAACCTTTGATAATTGAACATGTCAACCAGAATGAGTTCTGTCTGCTTCCTATATGTGATCATGTCATTAGCAGATATTAGCACTTGGATATTGTAAGAAACATTTTAAATAGACTGAAGTAGAGAGTGCATGCAACATTATTGTGCTTTTCTTTATTCTCATGAATACAGTGTCATAAGTTTGTCAAGAAATTGCTAGGAAGTTTTAGGCTAATGAAAGAACTCATAAAAGTGTGTTAGAATTGCGTCTGCTTACTGTCGGTGGTATGTTCTTAGCAGAAATTAGCACTTGGATATTGTGAACAACAAATAGAATCAGTAGAGTGCATGCAACATTGTCACACTTTTGGTTATTCTAATGAATACAGACTAATGAGAGAATTTAGAGTAGTGTGTTAGAATCTAGATAAAGTAGAAACACAACATATGGACAAATGAGTTGGAAGACATCATGTTTCAGTTGTGGGCTGCATACTTCTACTTAGCGTGCGCACCACAATATGCATCACAGCAAACAACCAAACTTCTAGCACTATGATGTTATAAGCTTCTTGTATATGATAAACTCAAGCCACCTACCTTTCTTTTACAGTTTTGCCCACTCAATTTCTTATGTCTTTGGTTTATAATTCTGACTTCTCTACCCCTCCTGCTCTTTCAAATGTCAACTATTTAGATGGGGATGACAAACACACTGCGAGAAAGTATTTTGCAGTTCTTGGAGGTGATCTAAAACCCAAGCTAAAAGGGAGAAGGGCTGAGAGTCTCATAGGCTAGGAGAAACTAGGACATGTTTATGATCACTGTAAGTTTGCTCTTTCTTTAGTCATGACTGGTATCAACATCTTTTATTTTTTATTATTTTTTTTCATCACTATTTTCTTCCTTTTTGTTTCTATTAGATCAGTAATTTTATAACGGTTTCTCATTTTGATGTTTTCTTCTAGCAAATGAAAATGGTTGTGGCTGGTGGGACTGCAATATGGAGGGTATTGACAATGAAGAAGTTGGTGTCAATGATGTGTGGGAAGGAGTGGGCTCAACCACATTGGGAGGACTAGAGTGGCATTGAATCATTGATCTTTACTATAAATTACCAGTATTATCAAGTAAAAGCTATAGATCTAAAGCGACAGATATGTCATGTAGTTTAAAAGTCACTTTAACATGAAGAAGTGAAGAACTGTATTTGGAATGCTTATCTTGATTCAGAATTTGGTTAACTTTTATGTGACAAGAGCTCTTTTGTTTTAAATGAATGTTTTTTTTTGTTTTTGCTTGTTACGTGAGTCGTCTTGTTTATGCACTCTGAGAAAACTCAATTGATAATCAACAATGCTGCAATTGAAAGTTTCAATAATTAGAACCTCATCTTGTTCCATGGAGGCTTCGTGTTGCTTCGGATTATTGTTTGCACCGTATCTCGCACATGCAATTTAAATCTTCTCATATTTTTAGAGAAGGAAATCAGGTGGCAGATGTCTTGCTAATGTTGGTCTGTCATCGTCAGGCTTGGTTTGGTGGAATGAGTAGAAAAGAATACTTCAATTCAGGATTAATTTGATGATTCTATTCATCCCACAATGGGTGTATGTATACAAGTACAAAGGAGTAGTCTACCTCTAATAGGAAACAATCTTTCCATAATTGCAGGATATCCTAATTAAATAAAATCCTAACTACATACAGATTTACAGCGATTCTACACTCCCCCTCAAGTTGGTGCATAGATGTCTATCATGCCCAACTTGTCAACTGAGCTGTCAAATACCTTCCTGGACACTCCTTTAGTAAGAACATCAGCTAATTGCTCCTCTGATTTTACAAATGGAAAGCAAATAACCTTTCTGTCAAGATTTTCTTTAATAAAATGGCGGTCAACCTCCACATGCTTTGTTTTATCATGCTGAACTGGATTATGTGCAATCTCAATGGCAACTGTATTATCACAATGCAAATCCATAGACTTTTTAAGCTTGTAACCCAGGTCTTTCAAGACATTACGAATCCACAAAATTTCACAGACTCCGTGTGCCATACCTCGAAACTCAGCTTCTGCACTTGATCTGGCAACAACTTTCTGCTTTTTGCTACGCCAAGTGACAAGGTTCCCTCCAACAAAAGTGAAGTACCCAGATGTAGAACGTCTGTTAGTTTTATCATCAGCCCAATCTACATCTGTGTACCCAGCAACTTCCAATTCATCTTTTTTCTAAAACAATATCCCTTTACCTGGCGCCATCTTCAAGTACCTCAAAATACGAAAGACTGCATCCATATGCTCTTCACTAGGACAATGCATAATTGACTAACAACACTCACAGCATAAGCAATATCAACACTCACAGCATAAGCAGTATCAGGTCTAGTATGTGAAAGATAAATCAACCTTCCTACAAGACGTTGATACCTCCCTTTATCAGTTGGAACTTGATCAGGATAAATAAAAAGTCTGTGATTTATCTCAATGGGTGTCTCCATTGGTCTGCAGTCTAGCATCCCCGTTTCAGCAAGTAAATCAAGGACATACTTCCTTTGTGAAAGCAAAATCCCCTTCTTAGACCTTGCAACTTCAATACCCAGAAAATACTTCAATTGTCCCATATCCTTCATTTCAAACTCGTTTGACAGATACTTTTGCAATTCATTCATCTCTTTCGGATCATCCCCTGTAACAATCATGTCATCAACATACACAATAAGAGTTGTAATCTTACCATTCTTGCGTTTGATAAACAAGGTATGGTTAGAATTGCTCTATCTGTATCCAAAGGCTTTCATGGACTTTGAAGATCTTCCAAACCAAGCTCTTGGAGACTGCTTCAGGCCATGCAAAGACTTCTTCAATTTACACACCTTGCCAACGTCACTTGGGTAATTCTTAACACCTAGGGGCACATACATGTATACTTCTTCCTCCAAATTCCCATTAAGAAACACATTCTTCACATCAAACTGGTGCAAGGGCCAATCTTTGTTTGCTGCAAGTGAGATTAGAATCCGAACAATATTAATCTTTGCCACAGGTGCAAAAGTCTTTTCATAATCAATCCCATAGCGTTGTGTATATCCTTTGGCAACCAACCTCACCTTGTATCTATTAATAGTTCCATCTGCATTAAGCTTCACAGTAAATACCCAACGACATCCTACAGTCTTCTTTCCAACCGGCATAGGTACTAGCTCCCATGTTGCATTCTTTTGAAGAGCTTCCAATTCTTCATTCATCGCCTTTGTCCATTTTAGATCCGTCAATGCATCCTGCACGTTACTAGGAATAGATATAGTAGATAATTGATCAACAACAAATGCATGTGACCCAGAAATCCTATGGTTAGACATAAAATTAGCTATAGGGTATTTAGCTTTGGCTTTGATATCTGGTTCATATTGTTTCTTAGAAATTCCCTTGGTAACCCTTTGTGATTTCCTAGGTTCGACACTTTCTAACCCAAAAGACTCATTAAAGTGTAGGGGTACCTGAGGTGGATCATTCTGTCCGGGATCTTCAGTTGGTGATGCAGAAGGGGGAATATCTTGTGTGTGAGCTTCAGATAAGACTTGATTTTGATTCAAACTATCCAGAAAAGTCGTCTCTTCTGTCTCGGAATTCACAACGCTCTGTTCAGCAGTTGTATTTTTTGTTTCAGAATTCACAACACTCTATTCAGCAGTCACATTTTATGTTTCGAAATTCACAATGCTCTGTTCGGCAACTGCACTATGTTCAGCAGTCGCATTTTCTGTTTCGGAATTCACAATGCTCTGTTCGGCAACTGCACTCTATTCAGCAGTCGCATTTTTTGTTTCCGAATTTCTACCTTCAAATCGTTCCTCCAAATTTTCCAAGTCTTCAAAGACATCAAAATCAATAATAGAACGAGGATTCTCTTCACAACCTCTCTCCCCCTGAAGGGAAGACTGAGAAGCTCCCCCTGAGTAATAAGGCTCGGATTCACGAAAAGCAACATCAAGAGAGACATGTATAGTGCCAGTAAGAGGATCATAACATCGATAACCCTTCTTGAAGTCAGCATAACCAACAAATATACACTTACGGGCACGGGGATCAAGCTTGCTGCGTTGAGGCTTGGGAATATGAACATAAGCTGTGCACCCAAACACCCAGGGCTCCAAATTAGGCATAGAAGGGATGGTCAAAAGTGTATGAAGCTTCTGATGAGGATTTTGAAACTCAATCACCCGTGAAGAAGTACGGTTGATAAAATATGCTGCTGATTTCACTGCTTCTCCCCAATAAGACCGAGGTACATTCATGCCAAACAAGGAAGCACGAACAACTTCCATCAACTGCTTGTTCTTTCGTTCTGCTAAACCATTATGTTGAGAAGTATAAGAATTGGAGGTTTGATGACGAATTCCATGTGACCAGCAAAACTCAATCATAGGGTCATTCACAAACTCTCCACCATTTTCAGACTGAAACACTCTGATGGATTGTTGATACTGAGTTGCCACCATTTTGTGGAATTTGGTAAACATTCTAAATACATCACTCGTATTCTTCAATAATGACACCCATGTCATGCGAGAGCAATCATCAATAAACGTTACAAAATACTGAGCTCCAGAAAGAGAAGGAATTTTCGCAGGACCCCAGACATCAGAGTTTATCTTCATAAAAGGAACAAGACTTTTATTAAGACTTGGTGAATATGAAATACGGTGACTCTTGTCCAGTTCACAAATGTCACAGTGGAAATCCAAATCACTAACAACTGAAAACAAATAAGGTTGCAGCTTCTTAAGATAACTAAAGGATAGATGACCTAAACGGCGATGCCATGACCATACAGCTTCCTTCGCATTCTCTACCCCGTTAGCTTGTCCCAAAAGATGCTTCTATTTCTTTCCAGTCTCTTGTTAGATCCAGATAGTATAATTTCCCCTTTCAAACAACATAACCAAGAATCCATCGAGTCAGAATGTCCTGAAACACAAGAAAGAAGGATAGAATGTCACAATACATGCAAGAACTAAAATAATTTGACCAACAGACATGAGATTATAAGCTAGTGATGGAACAACTAAGACAGATTCAAGGGTTAAGATATCAGATAAAGCAATAAAACCTTCTCCGGTGACCGGAGTTGGAGTACCATCAGCAGTAGAGACAACGTCTTGAGGGGAACGTCTAAGGTTTTTCACAAGACTTGGGTCATTGGTCATATGGTCAGATGCACTTGTATCAATTATCCATGTACTATTAAAAGTAACCTTACCCTTCATACCTGACTGCGCTACATTAGCGGAGGCATTGTCTAGGTAGACTTCCTCTGTAGTAGCAACAGCGGCCTTGCCCAGATTCTTTGGCGGTTTCTTGGTGAAGTCCCACCAATCAGGGTAACCAATCACTTCATTGCACCGCTCCTTGCTATGACCCAATTTCCCACAGATAATGCACCTTTTGTTTGCATATGGATTTGGTTTACCTAGAGGACGGCTTGGAGAAGGTCCTGAGAAGCCTAGAGGAGGACCCTGTTTGCGTTGAGCCATAACAGAAAATTCGGTAGTCACCGAATGCCCCATAGCCTGTTTCTCTGATTGCATCATTGAGGAATTCATGATTTTCGCAGGATTGGATTTTCAAGGGTTTCAAGATGGATATGAATGTTTTGGAAAAAAAAGTTTTTTTTTTCTTTTTTCGAAAAAAGGTATGGTGATGGTGGTTTGAAATTCAGGATGGTTTGATTTCAACAGTGGTGGTACGTAGCGGTTTGTGGTGTTCTTCGGGATTCAGGATTCAATGGATGCAGCGCAAGTTCAAAGGATTGAACCTTCTCTGATACCAAGTAGAAAAGAATACTTCAATTCAGTATTAATTTGATGATTCTATTCATCCCACAATTGGTGTATAATGAGTGTATATATACAAGTACAGAGGAGTAGTCTAACTCTAATAGGAAACAATTAATCTTTCCATAATTACAGGATATCCTAATTAAATAAAATCCTAATTACATACAGATTTACAACGATTCTACAGAATGAGGCTCCTCCTTTTCTTCTAGATCTTTGTCGACTAGACTCACTTTGTCTTCCGAATTTCCAGTTTATTTAAGTTGTAGTTTTCTGTTAGACTGGAGGTTAATACCTCTGTAGTTCTTATGTTTTAAGCTAAAGGCATGGGCATTGTCCTCCCTTCTTTTGGTTTGTAATATCCAGCTCTTTTAATAAATCTGGTTGGGAGGCTCTACTCTCTCCAATCATATTTTAGCCACACAAAAAAAAAAAAAATCAAGGCCCACTACAAAACTCAGTATATTGGGTCCACTGCAAACCTCAGTACATTGGGTCCCTGGATCTGATTAGCGGACACTTTATTAAATTGGCTGTCTAAAAGAAATACATTTGACAGATTCAAAATAATATAGATACATCTTTCAAACACAAAAGTCGGTACAAAACCAGAAATACAAATTCATATGAACTACGGTTGGTTTGATCCCACAATGGGTACCTAGGCAATCTAGCGACCCATTAGATGCAACTACAAGTCCAAACAGAACCTCTGACTGCACCAGTCAAATTCTTCCAATTCGAATCCCTGACAGCTCCACCAGTCAAATTCATCAAAACATAATCCCTGACTCCACCAGTCAAATTCATCCAAACTGAATCCCTGACTCCATCAGTCAAATTCATCTAATCCGAATCCCTGACCTCACCAGTTAAATTCATCCAAACACTAGAAAGGTCAAATCATTCCTAAAATGACCTCAGACACAAATCGAATCCCTGGTTCACTCACATCAAATTGTTCCAAACACTGTTCTCATTTCAAAAAGCAATAATCTCCAATGGGTCATTCACTCATTGGAATTCTTGAACTACGAGTGGCTTGATCCCTTTCCAAGGGCACGTAGGCAATCCATTCAAATATCCGGGTGCAGCCGCAAAAACAAACACACATCCACAATTGGTTTCTATATAACTGGAATCAAATGATGTTTCCCTATAACAAGGGATTGTAATTAAGAGACACATTCTGTCTTGAATGTCGAACCCGAAATAATTAAAACGTTATTCACTAAATGAATACGAGTGAAATTATGTTGGGTGACATTTTCGCTCACTGTGTGCATATTTTTACTCAACACCAAGAATACTTACTTAACCATAACTAAGAACTACTTACAAGTTTCTTGATTTAGTTCAAATATAAGTGGATTCTCTAGGGAATGGTGCAGATAAATTTACTAGCTTCCGTAGATACAGATGATTCCAACAAGACAAGTGCCTTATTCTTCTTTCTTTTCCAAGTCTATACATTCTGTTTTTAATACAGTGTTTTTGCATTACCATTACAGGTGTACATCATAACGGTGGAAAGCTCTTCAAGAGTTCAACAACCTCTTAACTCATGAGTTAGGTTGGTTGAGGTAGTATTTTTTGTATTTTTCATAATGTACATTGATAATTAAATCTCAATCTTTGATTTTATTTCTGTCAGTGCTCATACTAATGAGTTTTCCTAGTAATTGTAGTGCAATTTTTACCCTCTTACTGACCTAGTCATCCATTCGCTCCTCTTATGCATTCCAAATTCTATATATGAGATGTTGTTGCCAACTCTATTGATACTCTATCAGTCTCTTGGCTTTGCTCTGCTATGAGAGTTAGATAGGTTTATGAGGGATTATGGCAATTGATCACAATTAGTAAGAAGGAAGATTCATAGAAGAGTAGTTAAACTTTGAACACTAAGCTAGTTCTAATAATTGATGCAAAAACTTAGTGAGTTGGTATTGATGTCTAGCTGAGCAGTGGGTTTGTGTCATGAGTCATGACGTCCCTGTGCATGATTACAAGGATATGAATTTAGTTGCTAGTCTATACATATATGCTTTGTCGCTAGTCTAACTCACAGTTTTTTCTTTTTTAACTTTAATTGCAGTGTCCTTGCTGCTACTCTTTTCTTGTGCCAGTGCTGCATTTGTTCTTGTAATTTAAATAAAACTGGCAAAGTAGAAGCACTTTAGATTTTCTTTCCATTTATATCCTAGAGCTTGTAGTTCGATTTATGTGTTTTAGTTTGTCATTGGCCTATTTGCTATTATTAGGGACCTGTAGATTATATTATTACATGTCTGAGAAATGATACATGTTTACTCTATGTCTACAACTCAACAGTTTAGAGCCAATATGTTGTGGTGGTTGTAGACAAATCTACAGGTTGCACATATGTAATCTCTTTTAGGTTAACATTTTTAGAATTAGAAGTGTTTGTCTTTCAAAATTGATGGTCATACATTCATAAGCTTATGAGAATTCAAGCTAATGTGACCATTAGCTTTATTGTTCGTATGTAAAACACCTTAGTCAAAGTGCTCTTCAAAATCTATAACTTGGAAGTTCATTAGAAAGTAGATTGTTTTATGTGCATGACAAGATTAAAGATGCTGGTGTTACTGAGAATAAGATAAAGGCTGCAAAAATAGCAAGGTAACCTTTACACACTGGTGCTAACAGACAAATGAGCTAAAAGTTGTTGATTAATAATCATATTGTTGTACGTGTATTAGCTTGAGATTTGAAGAACCTACTATCTTATAACATGATTATCGATACATATCAGTATTGATTCATGAAAGTATTTGTTCTCTTCAGTTGAATTTGCTCAATATCCAATTACCTTCTTTGATAATTTCTGGTTCTTGCATATTCTCAATGCTTGCCATTACCATAGTGGGAGATCTAACACTTTCAATGCTTGATAGTTCTGATGTAGCTAATATAGCTGATCTAGTAAGTAGAAAAGTAAATGTTACAATTGAGAGTTAAGTTCATACTTACATTCATTGTGTTTCATGTATAACTTTTTAGGGTTAATGCTCATACACCCCAAATCCGTGAGAATACTTCTCATACACCGCAATGTCTTATTTTTGTTCCTTCCCACACAAGCTTTTCTCTCTTTCTTTCCTACCTACCCGTCTTGTTAAAATTCATACCGTCTATACCCTTCTTTTCATTCTATAGCAATTCTCTTTGCTGTTGTAGTTTGTCAGAGTCTGCATATGCATATTGTTGTTGTCTCTTTCATCTGGTTTGATGTCTATTTCATTATCTATTTAACAAAGGTTTTAGAAACGTGGTGGGCCCATCAGAGTTTTGTTTAAATATATATACAGAGTTAACAGTCATCCTCTGATTCAAAGGTAAACAGTACGTATTAATTCATAATTTCGATTGTTGACAGACTTGAGTTGATTGCTATCTGCAAAAATACTAGCAAAGAATTGCAAAAAGAGAGAGAAAAATTGAGAAAGTTGAAAGCCTATAGAGAGAGTCTTAATAGAGAATCTCCCAACTACTGGGATATCATTTATAGACTTCAAACTAGAATCTATAAAGTAGAACAAGATATTGATAATCTCTTATATGTTCTAGAAGAGGAACAAAAACCTCTTGATTATTTGAGCATTAGTTAGATCCGCAAATCACTGGTATCAAAGCTTGTAAAATAGCTCAAAGGGGAATCCCCCCTAATGGGGACAATGTCAGAATTGCTATTAGAGAAAATAAATTCTCTATTAAATTCCTCTGATGAGAAATATCAGAGACTGTTACTAGAATTATCTAGATGTCAATGAACAGCAAAAAACGGAAAACAAACTGGAAAGATTGGAAAGATTGGAAAACAAACTGGATTATATCAAGGAACTTCCAAAAACGGAAGAAGAAAAGCTAACAAGTGTTAGTAGAAAAATCAATGAACAGCAAAAAACGCTGGATTCAATGAAAAATATACTGAAGGACAAGAAAGTGCCTACAGTAAAAAAGAAAGCTAATAGATTCAAACCATTAGAAAAACCAGATAAGAATCTTGTTCCAAACATGATTTTTCTGGAACCATCTACTAGTCATACTAGTATCCGGTATGAAAACCCGAAAAAAAGAGATATCAAGATGTTAAGCATCTTTGGAAAAAAGAAAGGAGTACAGCTCCTGAATGCTGAAGAATTCGAATACAATGAAATCGAGCATGAGGTAAAAAACGCCTCAATTCCAAAGCTAGATTTCAATCAAATCTACAAGAGGGGAACATTTGACCTGATGGATAGCCATCATTTCAAATTGCTGGAATTCACAACCCCTTCCATAACAGGAGAAACAGATCTACTACTAATCACTCCTGCTGAAGTTACTAGAGCAAAAGCAAAAAATTATCAATTTATGCACATTGGACAGTCCAAGTAGGCATAAAACTTCTTGCTCGGGAAGGCATAAATTGTTCAGTTCTATGTGTCTTACAAGACAGTAGACTAACAGATTTTCAAGCTAGTCTTTTGGGAACCCTTGAAGCATCTCTATGCAATCAAGTGGCTTATTTCAACTGTTTCCCAAACTTTTCAACCAGCTTGAAAGATGCAGCTCACTGTCTAAGACTGAGAGTCAAGACAGATGGCATATCTATGAAAAATGGTATGCAAGAATTGGCTATAGTATACAGAATATACTATAAATTGATGAGTACTACAGTAGAGCCAAAGACAAGGATATTAAACATCCCTGGTCTTACTATTGGATTCCTTACCAGCCAAAAAAACCATTCACAGCAAATCCACAAGGTTACTTGGAATGAAGTAACTTTTCCTATTGAATGGAAATTATCTTGTCCGAAGCTACCAGTAGAAAATGCAAAAGCAAAAATTTATGAAAGTAGAAAGACTGGAGAAATCAGTCTCAATTTTGACAATCACACAAAAAGTGATGTCTGTCCTGAGAATCTCAGGATAAACAAGAATCTTCTCAGAAGAAGCTATAGCACTAGAGAAGCTAGTGTTAGTGGTACAAAACCCACTATAGAAGAACTAATTTCTGAAGAAGAATTGGAAGCTGATCTAAATAGACAAGTCCATATGTTCAGAGCTAAGAGGCTCTATGAACTTTATGAAGAAGCAGTATCTTGTGAAAATCCTAAACGATTAGAGAAACTAATCGAAGAAATGAAAGAATTCAAAATCAGAAAGATGAGAAAAGTCTTTCCTTACCAAGATATTGAAATGGAAGAAGGAGAAAGCTCCAGAACTTTCATCAGCAGAGAAAAAGGGAAAACAAAACTCCCATTTCAGAAAACCCCCACGGGTAAAAAAGGGCAAAGAAATTCCCAAAGATTTGTCCCAGAGGACAATATGTCCAGAGTTCCAATCACGAACTATGACATCTGGTTAAATCTAGACAAGAGTCTAGACAAAAGAAAAACCATTGACCAATGGGTAGATAGCTTGATGATGGCTTCTGCACTTACCCTTGGAAAATTTGAAGCACCAGATTTGCAGGTATACTATGAAACTACTCTTACTAGAGTAGCAAAAAAGTATTATCTGTCTTTCAAAGAAACTGCCAGAGGAAGAGACTGGCTAGAAGAAATCAAAAATTCAAAATCTCCATATGATTTTGTAGTACCCCTGTATGATCAGTTCTGTGGAGATCATTCAAATCTGAGTGAGAAGGCTAAAGAAACGGCCAAATCAAATATCTATGCTCTCAAAATCTGTGACATGAGATATTTTGAAGAATACTTGAATGAATTTTAAGAATATTACTGTACAATTGGTGAACTAGAGAATACTGATCTAGTTAATCTATTGCACAGAAAACTCCCTGAACCATGGAGAACAGCTGTGAGAGAAAGCATAGCTGAAAAACCAATTGAAAGATTTTCAGTTGGAGGAATTGCCGACAAAATCCGGCAATTATTAAAAGAGCAATGCAAAGCCAATCTTAGAGCTAAGATGGCCAAGAAACAACTCAAACGAGTTGAAAATTTCTGTTATGGAATATTTGATATGCCCACAAATTGGGGATGTCATGAATCCAAATTCCACAGAAATAAGAAGGAAAAATATTACTCTAGAAAATTCAAAAAGAGTAATAAGAAAAAGATTGGAAATTCAAGAAGAGTTCCAATTACAAGAAGCAGCAGGATGAAGATCCTAAAAAGAAATTCTTCAAGAAAAAGAAGAATACTCATCAGCATAAACAACCAAGCAAGAAAGCTTGCAGATGTTGGTTACGTAAAGCTGAAGGGCACTATGCCAATGAATGCCCGGAAAAGGGTAAAAGATCTACTAAAGCTCTCTTTGAAGAATATGAGCAGATAGTAGAAATAGCAAATATGAAAGGCTACGAAATAGCCTATTCTGATGATGAAGATGACAACAGGTCAGTTTATTCTGCCTGGTCTGAAGAAAATTCATCTGAGTCTGAGACAGATTCTGAAGTAGAGTACTTCGAATCCAGACAAATGAATGTCTTGAGAATCAAAAACTGGGAAGAAAGTAAGATAGGGAGATTGTTAATCGTGGAGAGATTAACATTCTCAAAGTAGCATCTGCTGATAACATATCAGATCCATTCACTAAGCATTTATCACAAGCAAAGCTAGAACAACATCTTGAGAAGATGGGTGTACGTTTCATGGCTGATTGGGTTTAGTACAAGTGGGAGATTGAAGGAATTGTGTCCTAAAACAATCATTTTGATGTAATTATTATTGTAATGATTATTAATCAAAAGGGCAAGTTTATTGTTCATTGCTTATATTTGATATTTGATTGAACAAGGTCCAACGAATATGAGTTAAAGAGAAAGTAATCTAAAGAGTTAGATGTGTGAGACCTTTACTCTTTCACACTCTTATCCTAAAAGGTTCCTAGTCATAGGATTATCACTTGGACATTGATAATCCGGAAAGACTAGCACATACTATGTATGCTCAATATGGAAGATGATATGTCTCTTGTCATTTTTGTGGAGACACTAATACAAGTATGTGGTGCTCTTAATTTAAAGAGTACACTGAACGCGATCATTAGAGTTCTTGTATGGAGTCTTACTTACATGTCTAACTTGAACTCAAAATTGCAATAATACAAATTAGTCCTTTGACCTGAGACACCATAGTTGTCTTATGAGTGAATTGATTATTTCTTGATGATGCAATAATATTGTGTCCCTTAATGGATATAATAGATGCATTCATTGGTATAATCAATTCGGTCATGGGGACATGTGAGTGTACAATAAGGAATCTCTATCCTTAAGTAAATAAGGTGTATGTTCAAAGATGTGATTCAATGAGTCTTTGGACAAAGCATTGAATGAGATTAAAAAGGAGTTTCTAATCACATTCTAAGAATCACATAACAATGAAAATCACATTAGGGGATTGACATATCAATTCCATACCCCGATGATGTGATTTAGAACATAGTGTTAGAGAATGACCATATTGTATTGTAATTCCAATTGAATAGGTTCTTTGTCATTCTACATTAACTAGGGTAGTCATGATATGTTGCAAGACGTCACTCATGACTTGTGAAGTCCCCGAGGATTAATAAACATTTATAATCCTAATAACAAGTGAGAATCAAAAATGGAGTTTTTGATTCGTAAACAAAATAGAATGGTTTCTATAAACTTCACTGCCTTGTTAATTAGAACCTAAGAGATCGCACACCATATAAGTGGATCATTGAGATTGTATCTGAAGAAGATTAAACAAGAGTTGGTTATGACCAAATAATTAATTAGATTTATTATTTGGACATAATTAGGATTTTCGGGTAAAACCGAACCTTTTGGGCCTAAATGATTGTCGGGTTTTTTGGTGTGGACTTGGGCTTCACTAAATGAGATTTAAATGAAAGCCCAAGACACATTTTTAGTGCCTAATAACATGTATGGACCAGCCAACATATTGACTTTATGAAAGCCAATATTTTTCTTTTAGTAATTGGAGTTATTTCCTATTATATATAAGTGAAAGCATGGACATAATAATAAGTGTGTCTCCACACTATTATTTTCAGATTTGAGAGAGAGAGAAAGAGTTCTCTCTTTGTCCATTACCAAATTAAAGGAAAGAAGAACACTTGCATAATTTCTTCTTTTCTTTCATCTTTCTTCATCTCTTGATTCACTTTGTGAAGATCCTTAGAGGCCATATCCTTTTGTGGCTTTACTTATTACATCAAAGAGAAAATTACAAGCACAAGAAGGAGTACAAGAAGGAGTTCTTAATCCAAGGTGCTTCAAGGTGGAGGAGACACACACAAGGAGAGATCAAGGAGAGGAACTTTGGTGGTTCACTTGGATCGGATTAAGATCACGCTCCAAGGGTGAGTAGAACATAAACTACTTCTTTGTTCTTCCTTACTATGCATGCTATGTTTATATACATATCACAATAAGCCAAGATCATGGGTTAAAGGAATGGATTTTATGTTTAGTTAGTAGTTTAATGGTTACACTAATTCCGCACTAATTAAAAAGTTTTGAAATCCATCCATTCCTTCACAAGGGAAATTCAAATATTTCTATGCAGCATTCAGCCGAAACTACGAGTTGATGTACTTTATCGGAACACTTTATCTGCCAATGCAAAGGAGCGTCATACTTGGACAACTCCAACATGATTTGAGTACGTACTTATATCAATTCCAACTCCAACTTTCTCCAAATCGGCATAAGATAAGTAACCATATCTTATATTTTACGCTCTTGCAATTAGAGCTATTACCATGCCTATGCCACGCTTCATATATTTTAAATGACTTTTAAAGCATGCTTATAAAACATATTATATGTTTTAGTAGCACACCTACTATGCCTACATACTATTGCCATGCCTATGCCATTGAAGCATGCGAAGCATTTCACATTGATCGCATTTAAGCATTTTTGATAGCATTGGAGCATGTGAAGCATTTCACATTGTTTGGACCTGAATTTAGAAACTTCTACGTAAGGCAATTTGGAGAGTCGATCGAAATAGCATCGGGTCGTGTGTCTGAGTTGAAGGTGTCACTTGACCGAGGTAATAGCTTTGAATCATACGACTAAGAAGAATGGGCCATTCAGCCACTTGACCGAGATTTGAGACTTTGGGTCGAACGACCTAAAATTAATAAAATGGGCCATACAGCCATGCCTTTAGACAAACCAAGTGAAAAATGGGTGAATGCGCAAACAGGTTCAGAGAAGGACTAGGAGTGCTCAGTCAAGCCCAAATAATAATTTCGGCCGAGAGGTCATTCAAGGAAGGAATTCTCACAAGGAAGGATTTCAAGTCGATTGATGATTTCGATTGTGAAGATTTCAGATATCAGCCAAGTCAGGATTTTATGAGACGAATCAATCCTAAAAGGAAGGAGAATCCTACTTAAGTTCCACGTCTTGGAGGACAAGTTAGCTAGGGTTTTTGACTTGTATATATAGCACCTTGTAACTCATTGTAAAAGGTCCTGCACCACACAAACAAATCAATATACAACTTTTACTCACAAACTTTTCTTTTGCTATCTCATAGGTACTTTGCCTTCGATTCAACTTTCATAACTTGTTTTCATTTCTAGTTTCTTAGTTTCAATTCAATTCTTTACATTCAAGCACTTTACTTTCTTGTTTATTTACTTTATATGCACTTTATTTTTCGCACTTAGGAGTAGTTTGTAACATAGAATTATCATCCATTGATCTCTTTTGCCGGATTGGGTCGATGCGATTCGCTGTTCACACACACATAATCTCACAATACTTTGACAACCGAGTCCACTTCACCTTCGTCTTCACTGTGATTTGTGAGTACCTTCACCCGATAGATCTCTCGCTTGTCACCAGAATATTTGAGTTTACCCAAGAAGTGAATGTGATAGAAGATCCCGGTCAGGGTTGACACTTAACCAAAGTCCTTGCAATAGAGGCATTAGAACCTTACGGCCGAGAGGGTTCCTTCCTCGGCCTTCAATCATTTGATAAGAAGTCAGATATAAGTGCAAGTCAGATCTGAACCTCGTTCGGCCATTCAGCAGTGAGTTGGCATGCCCGCACAATTTCAGAAGGACGATCCAACCACAGGTCCCTCTGCCCTCATTTAGGCCGAGACGATTTTGAGGCAAACATCTTTTGGCACACCTAGTGGGACATTAATGTATTAACATATTCACAAATGAGTTTCTATAAGCCGAATACAAATGGCTCTAATTCAATATATGATGTCAATGGTGGATACAGCTATACGGTGTACAATAGTTTTGTTGATTTGAATAGTTACGCTGTGTGGAGTTTACCGACACCAACAACCCAACCTCAATATGGTTTTAATGGCCATTACATGGATGAAATATGGACTAACCAAATGGCCGGATATGTAGTCGATCCACAGCCTGAACTTGTTTCAAATCGCCAACAAAATTGTTGGAAAATCATGGAGTCAATACAAAAGAATATGGAGAGTTTATATGAATACTCTTAAAGAACCCAAGAAGAGTTGGACGAATACTTCAAAAATGTAAAGAGAAGTTGGACGATGATTGGCAAAGGTATGAGGAAGAGTCCATGGAGAGAAAGAGAAAGTCTGAAGAAGAATATCGAGCACGACAAAATGCATATATGATTTCAATGGTATCTCGTCCACCTCATCCATTCATCCAATACGATGAGGAAATTTTTAGTTCGATTGTAGAAGATAAAGCCGGCCTAGAAGCTCCGCGGTTGCCTGAATTAAAGATTGAGCCCAAAATTGGTCATTCAAGTGCGTTAGAAGAAGTGGACAATCATGTGGCTGAGTATAGAGACCAATTGGTTGAAGAAATTGAACATTTTGACATGATTGTTGGAGACAAAGCTGATCTAGAAAAATCACAACCAACAAAATTTGTGGTGAATGCCGAAATTTATGATTCAGGTACATGTTCGAAGGTTGAAATATCGGCCTACATAGTGGCCGAAGATCAAGAACATACTACAAGGGATTTGAGTATGATGGTTTACGGCTGCCTAAAGCTTAAACCAAATGCAGAAAACAAAGGAACTTCTGAGTTTGAAATAAAGCATCGTTGGCCACCACCATAGCGGCCAAAATAATTTTTTATTTTCTTGCTTTAGTTTAGAAAAAATGAAAATAACAAAAAAAAAAAAGTTTTGTTGGTGGGAGTCCAGACTTTACTTTTGTGTTTATTGTCGGTCGAGTCAACCGTAAAGTTGGTTCACCGAATTAAAAAGCTTGTTTCGACCTATTGGCCAAGATTTTGGTTGGCCGAAATTCAAAGTCGGCCGAATCGACTAAGATTTTGGTTGGCTAAAGTAAAATGAAATATCGGCCAAGTTCGACCAACAGTTTGGTTGGCCGAAGCTAAAAAGCAATGTCGGCCGAGTCGAATAAGAATTTGGTTGGCCGAAGTTAAAAAAAATAAAAATCTCAGCTGACTCGACTAAGATTTTGGTTGGCTAAAGTGAAATGAAATATCGGCCAAGTTCGACCAACAGTTTGGTTGGCCGAAGAGAAAAAGCAATGTCGGCCGAGTCAAATAAGAATTTGGTTGGCCGAAGTTAAAAATAAAAATAAAAAAAATCTCTGCTGACTCAACCAAAATTTTGTTTGGCCGAAGTAAAAAGAAAGTCGGCCGAATCAACCAAGATTTTGTTGGTCCGAGATAGAAAAAAGTTGGGTCAGCCGAAGTGCTTTAGAAGTCGGCCAAGTCGATCAAGAATTTGGTTAGCCGAAATTCAAAAATCGACCGAATCGGCCAAGATTTTGGTTGTGTGAAGTAAAAAAGAAATGTCGGCTGAGTTGGATAAAACTTGGTTGACCGAAGTAAGAAAGAAAATGTCGGCTGAGTTGGATAAAATTTGATTGGCCGAAATTCAAAAGTCGGCCAAATCGACCAAGATTTTGGTTGGCCGAAAGTAAATAAGAAGAGGGTTAGCCAAAATAATTTATAAGTCGGCCGAGTAGACCAAGAATTTGGTTGGATGACGCAAAATGAAATATGGGCCGAGTCGACCAAGAATTTGGTTGTTTAAAGTAAAAAATAGACGTCGACTGAGGTGACCAAGAGTTGGGTTGTCCGAGGTAAATAAGAAATGTCGGCCAAATTTTAAGCAAAAGTTGGGTCGGCCGAGGTAGACAAGAAGTGTTGACGAGTTTTAATCAAGAGTTAGGTTGGCTGAGGTACTTTAGAAGTCAACCGAGGCTACTAAGAATTTGATTGGACTAATAATGTCGACAAAGTTATCCAAGAGTTTGGTAGGTCGAAGTACTTGAGAAGTCGGTCAAGTCCGCCAAGAATTTTGTAAACCAAAGTAAAAAAGAAAGTGTCGGCTGAGATAAAAAAAGTTGGGTCGGCCGAACTGCTTTAGAAGTCGGCCGAGTTGACCAAGAATTTGGTTGGCCGAAATTCAAAAGTCGGCTGAATCGACAAAGATTTGGTTGGCCGAAGTAAAAAGATTATTTCGGCCTATTAACCAAGATTTTGGTTGGCCGAAGCGAAAAGGCAATGTCATCCGAGTAGAGCAAGAATTTTGTTGGTTGAATCGAAAAAGAAATCTCGGCCAAGGCGAACAAGATTTGGATCGATTGAGGTAAATGATGAGTGTCGGCCAAGTTCGACTAACAATTTGGTTGGCCGAAGCAAAAAGCAATGTCAGCCAAGTCGAGCAAGAGTTGATTGGTTGAAGTAAAAGGAAATGTTGCCCAATTTAGATAAAATTTTGTTGGCCAAAGTAAACAAGAAATGTCAGCCGAGTTTTAACCAAAAGTTGGGTCGGCCGAGGAAAACAATAAGTGTTGGCCGAGTTTTAATCAAGAGTTAGGTCGGCTGAGGTACTTCAGAAGTTAGCTGAGGCGACTAAAAATTTTGTTGAAATAATAATGTCTGCCAAGTTATCCAGGAGTTTGGTTGGCTGAAGTACTTGAGAAATCGGTCGAGTCCGCCAAGAATTTTGTTGACTGAAGTAAAAAGAAATCTCGACCGAGTCGACCAAGAATTTGGTAAACCAAAATAAAAAAAGAAATGTCGGCCAAGACGACTAAAAATTGGGTTGGCTGAGGTAAATAAGAAATGTAGGTCAAGGTAACCAAGAGTTGGGTCGGCCAAAATACATAAATGAGCCGAGTTAGACAATAAAATAGTCGGTCGAGATGTATAATGAAAGGGACTAAGTCACTTTACTAAATTAACAGCCGAGTCAACCAAGACCATACACAAAAAGATGGTTAGACACTACAAATGAGCCAAACAAGATCTGTCAACTAAAGAACTCTCTAATACTTAGTTAATGGCCTATGGCATGCCCGCGCGATAATGCAGCCCTAGTATACATTCCCGTTGCTGCTCTTTTTTTTTTGTCAGCCGGCAGACCACAGAGCCTTGAAGTGTACCTTTGGAAACATCGAAAGACTTCTTCAATTTGGTTGTAAACTTGGCCGATTTAGTTTCAATTGCATCACTACCCTCTGACCCGGCTTTGAGTTTTGAGGCGTCGTCGGCCATAGAACTCCTAGGTTGGCAACCAAGAAATTTCTCCAAACCTGCTAGGAAATCTCAAGGTTAGTACACTGACAGAATCAAGCCAATCTACAAGGCACAGAAATCAAAACCAGTGACCTTTTCAAATTTTAAATTTCAAATTGCAAGTGAGAGATTTCTGATTCAAGGTCAGGTTGATTAGTCAAATCAAAACAAAGCTCAAGGATTTGCACTAATGCCAGTCAACTCAAGGAAAAAAGAGCTACTTTCTGGGAATGCAATCGGGTTTGCAATCTATTGCAGAGTGGTGGTCCTGGATAAATGCAATCAAGTATACTACAGAAATAGTGTTGGAATCAACCTCAATTGGCCAAGACGCCTTAATTAAAAATTTGAGTTGTCAGGTCCTTGATGAGGTCGAATCAGTAAGTGTATGCAATGCCAGATTAAGGCATAGAAGACATGATGTGGAGACAAAAGGCTTTCAAGTCAAATGAAATGCAGGTAGAAGCATAATCCATTGCAAGCATTACACATCACTTTCAATTTGGAGAAATTCACGTGCAGTTGTCAACATTGGTTTGACTTTTCAAACCTTTAATTATTCAAATAAAGAGGAAGTCAAGAACAAAATCAATCTTGCTCTGGGGCTTCATGGCATTGGTTATCCTAATTAAAGGTTTGATTTTTCAAACTTTTGGTATCAGACAAACTAAACTCAGAAGGGATAGAAGCAATTGACCCAAATATTCATCAAGCCTATCTTTAATTAGAGAAGGGATAGAAGCAACTGACCTCCATAGGAAGAAAGCCAACACCAAATGCTTCGTTCGATCCAGATTTCTCCTTTGCCAGTGGCTTGTCTTTTTTAGTTCTCCTAGGCCGTACCCAAACCGGCGATCCACCTAGAGGCTTACCGGCGTCAGATTAAACGGCGACGCCCAGATGAAGAAATCCCCACCGCTGGCGTCGAAAGTAGATTTGGGTTTGGTGCCCAGATTGATTTGATTGATGTTGCAATGCTCAGTTGTGGTCAATCTCTTTTTGAGAAAGAATCATACACACATGAAGAAGAAAATTTGGATGCCTGCAAATGGTTTTGAAAGGACCTGAAATTAAAGAGAAATGAGCAAGTAGACTCTCTGGAGAGGAATAGAGTGTTTTTGGGTTTGGTTGCTCACAAATGCATGGGTTTGGTATCTCATATTACATATATATAATTAAATTTTATAATTATGTATATATATGTAATCATGATTGATGCTAAAAGACAAATATGGTTTGGATGTTGCAATTAAGACCTTGGCTACAATCATGGTCGTTCAATGGTATATATAATTATAAGCATGTTTTATAACTTTCCACTAAGCCCATCTTTTGGAAACCTCGGCCGAAGCGTAGTCTCATGGAAATCAGCCATTGTTTATTCTTCATATGAGGACGTTTTGGCCTACTTAGCTTTATTTAGTGGACAAATTCAGCCGAGTTCCAAATTTTAAAATACTTGGGTGGCTCGGCCAGGTTTTTTTGAGCTGGACGACTCGGTCGAAATCTCTTTTGTTGAAGTGAGGTTGTGCAGAAAGCAGGTGGGTGTGTCCAATTAATACCGGGTCACGCTTTGGTCGAACTACATATTGCCAGGGCTGAAGTGGTAGGTCAAAAGAGCCAGGTGTGAATGACTCGGCCGAGCTTTGAATCATGGAAGCCTCAGCCAAAGATATGGGCTTAGCCAAATTTACAGACAACTTCGGCCAAAAAATATGGGCTCGGACAAGTTTAAAGACAACCTCGGCCGAAAGATGTTGGACTTGGCCAAGTCGAAAGACTTGGCTTAAGCAAGTGGACTCCTCGGTCAGGCTTTTCAGTGAACACGGCCAAATTTCCAATTTTTGAAAGGCTTGTCCAAGTGTTCGGTTTTGTGTCTTGGCCAAGCGTTCATGTCTGGCAAGTTAGCAAAGTAGCACAGCCGAACCTTGAGCTACACGACCAAGGTGTTTTAAAGATATTCATAGGCCACATAACTGACGCCAGATTATGGATTGGAATACTTGATTACTTTGATTCAAATATCATAACCAGTCGGCTTGAGAGTCGACGCCTATGAGACTGGGGGGGGGGGGGGGGGGGGGGGGGCAATGTTTGGACCTGAATTTAGAAACTTCTACGTAAGGCAATTTGGAGAGTCGGTCGAAACAGCATCGGGTCGTGTGTCTGAGTTGAAGGTATCACTTGACCGACGTAATAGCTTTGAATCATACGACTAAGAACAATGGGTCATTTGGCCACTTGACCAAGATTTGAGACTTTGGGTCGAACGACCTAAAATTAATAAAATGGGCCATACAGCCATGCCTTTAGACAAACCAAGTGAAAAAATGGGTGAATGCGCAAACGGGTCCAGAGAAGGACTAGGAGTGCTCAGCCAAGCCCAAATAATAATTTCAGCCGAGAGGTCAATCAATGAAGGAATTGTCACAAGGAAGGAGTTCAAGTCGATTAATGATTTCGATTGTGAAGATTTCAGATATCAGCCAAGTCAGGATTTTATGAGACGAATCAATCCTAAAAGGAAGGAGAATCCTACTTAAGTTCCATGTCTTGGAGGACAAGTTAGCTAGGGTTTTTGACTTGTATATATAGCACCTTGTAACTCATTGTAAAAGGTCCTGCACCACACAAACAAATCAATATACAACTTTTACTCACAAACTTTTGTTTTGCTATCTCATAGGTACTTTGCCTTGTATTCAACTTTTATAACTTGTTTTCATTTCTAGTTTCTTAGTTTCAATTCAATTCTTTACATTCAAGCACTTTTCTTTCTTGTTTATTTACTTTATATGCACTTTATTTTTCGCACTGAGGAATAGTTCGTAACGTAGAATTATCATCCATTGATCTCTTTTGGCCACTCCGGATTGGGTCAATGCGATTCGCTGTTCACACACACATAATCTCACAACGCTTTGACAACCGAGTCCACTTCACCTTCGTCTTCATTGTGATTTGCGAGTACCTTCACCCGATAGATCTCTCGCTTGTCACCCGAACATTTGAGTTTACCCAAGAAGTGAACGTGATAGAAGATCTCGGTCAGGATTGACGCTTAACCAAAGTCCTTACAACAGAGGCATTAGAACCTAACGGCCGAGAGGGTTCCTTCCTCGGCCTTCAATCATTTGATAAGAAGTCAGATATGAGCGCAAGTTAGATCTGAACCTCGTTCGGCCATTCGGCCGTGAGTTGGCACGCCAGCATAATTTCATAAGGAAGATTCAACCACAGGTCCCTCGGCCCTCATTTCTGCGGAGACGATTTTGAGGTAAACACACATTGATCGCATTTAATCATTTAGCATTGATCGCATTTAAGCAATTCGCATTGATCGCATTGAAGCATTTCATGTTAATCGCATTGGAGCATTTCACATTGATCGCATTTAAGCATTTTGCATTGATCGCATTGGACCATTTCTCATTGTGATCGCATTTCACATTTCGCATTGATCACATTGAAGTATTTCACATTGGAGCATTTCGCATTGGTCGCATTTTGCATTGATCGCTTTGGCAACACAAGGGTGGTGAGTGATAGTGCTTATAGTGCTATATTAGTACAACCTTGCCTTTAGCAATGTTGAATTATATAGCCATTTCAGCTTGTTCGTGTTAGGCAATTGTTTGGGATTGCTATACAGCTTCCCCATGCCTTTAGCGATATTGAATTGTATAGCTATTTCGGCTTGTTCGCATTAGGCAGTAGTTTGAGATTGCTATACAGCTTACCCATGGCTTTAGCGATATTTTGGAGAGAGATAAGAAATGGCGATATCGAGCAAATTTCATTGAAAACTGCCAAAGGCAGTGACAGAATACGCAGCGATCGTGGGTGAATACATGGCGATCATTGGAGAAGACGTGGCGGTCATCCAAGAATACATGGCGATCATTGGAGAATATCATTAAAGTATACATGGCGATCAATGGAGGATTCATCAAGATCATTGGAGAACGCATTGCGATTATTGAAGAATACATTAAGATCATCAGAGAATACATTGCGATCATTGGAGAATTGGTAGAGTCCCAGAGGGATAGATTTGTAAGAGTATTGTTACGTCCCGAACCTAAATTTATCAGTTTACTAGTCATTTGGATGGTAAACGACAATTACTTTCACTTTTTACTCTGTTTTGATACTTTTAGTGGCCCTAAAAGTTGACTTTTTTGTTTGGGTCAAAATTAGAGAAAATATTCATCATGAAAGTTGTAGAGGATGTTAAACCGAGTACGTGCATATGTGGTACGTAAAAATAAGGGTTCATATACAAAAGTTATAGATGGAAAACGAAGTTACTGTTCATGGTAAGTTGGAATAAATTTAAATTTCTACTGTGCTGCATGGTAATTTTCTTTTTCTTTCTCTCTCCTTCCCCCGTGCTCTCTCTCTCTCTTATGCAACTCTTCCTCTGTTCTACAACTCTCTCTTTCTCTGACTCCAAGCCACCTGACGGCGTGCAACCGGCATCATTGGCTTGGTCACCTCCTCCTCTCGACGCTATGGTGGTATTTCACGGCATCATGGCGGGAAAATGAAGAACCAACACCTCGAAACATGCGGTTACTGTAGCAGAAGTGGTCAACGCTAGTTTCTCTCGAATCCGGCCACAACAGGTCCATTAGAAGCACCTTGAGCCACTCTTCATGCTCTCCAAACCTTTTGCAGCGATTTGAAGCATGGACGAAGAAAGCGTAATTGGAAAATTTCACTGTACAATCGGGTTGCTTAATTGTTCGGCCACTTAGAGCTATTTTCTGACTTTGTCAAAGTTGAGAAAGTTGTTAGGCTAGTTGAGTAGGTGTTGCTGCTGAAATTTGGTGGCCATCAAAGGTGGTGGCTGGCGGTGCGTGGGGTCCACATGCCGCCACTGTAGGTCGCACGTGGAGGCGCGTATGGCAATGTTATGGGTTTTGTTTTTAGCTAGTTAAATCCTATTTTTGATGTAGAGATTATATATGTGAATTTGGTGAAGATTGGAGAAGTTTTTAATCAATTATGAATTTCTAAAAATTAAGAATTTGAGTTATCGATTTACTAGAATCCGACCATCAGATTTCTCTCGAATCTGCCCTAGAACTTGTAAATTAATGAAATGGTGTTAGTGGTAAAGTTTGAGTTGAATCGGAGAAGGAAATGAAGATGTTGACTTAAGATGATTGATTTTGAAATCGTATTTAATTGCCGAATTGTTATTCATGGTATATAATTGTGTACAGGGCGACGTACCCAGCTACTGCTCGATGAAAAAACCCGTATGCGTGGTCGCCGAAATAGTATTGTGAGTACGTGGACTTTTGTTTTAAATGTTGATGCATGCGTTTATTTCTTGAATTAATGCTTTATTTAATTATTATAATATTTTGATGAGCATCTTACTTTTAGTTTCAGATATTATTTGGTTTTGGAATATATATTTGGAATAATGATCGGATTTTCCATCATGATTTTAGAACGAGAGTTTTCTACGCTCGAATTTGAATTTAAGATTTATAATGATCTTTTGACTAGTTATTTTCCGATGTGATTTCTGGAATTATATATTATATTTCTATTCGTCGATTTGAGATTTTTAAAAAATTTTCGAAATGGGATTTCGATGGAGATATTTTTCTTATTTACTCATTGACTTTCGGTTTTGGTTTTGGGAATGCCTTATTAATGATTGTGGATTTGGTTTTGTTTCTGAGTTACGATTTATAATTTGATCTCTCCTATTTGTTATGATTTTGAGAATATATTGGCATGCAGGACCACATCATTGGAATATACTTATTTTTCTCGTGAGATATTGGGAAGCTTTATTGGTTTTCGATTGTTTTCCTCACCATACTCGGGTCGTTCAGATTGTGTCTCCTCCTCACTTACTTTGTGTTTGTAAGTGGCAGTTGAGGTGATTTATTTTCCTACTCACTTGAGTGGTAGTTGAGATTATAAGTTCTTCTCCTCACACAATCTATGTGTGAGTGGAAGTCGGGGGTAGGAAGAGCCTAAGGGGCTCCTTTACCAGTATGGTGATATTTCTTTCCCATATCCTATTATTACTTGACTAGCAGGGTTTGTCCGATTTCTCTTAACCAGGGGGCTGGTATGTTTTCACGAGATTTTGAGTTTAAAGAAATACCTTTTATAAACGTTGCATGCATCGAGGCTTTATAAGTTTAAATAAGTGGGAAAGTATTCAAGTTTGCTTCTTTTAAATTATCTTGACTATTTATTTTTGTCCACTCATACTGACATGTTTTTCAATACTTTCCCCTGGGCCCTTCTAATAAGACCAGAAACTTCACCCTGAAATCCGGAGTGGCCCTGTGGGGCCCACCGTAGAAGAAATTTTACCAAAAATTTGGCAGAACTTCCCCTAAAAGTGGACTACCCAAAACCTGTAGAAAAAATATTTACACTTCTAAACCATCCATCCTTATTCTCCTGGAGCCACCCTGCTCCCCAAAACACAACATTTTCCAATTCACATTACACAATTCCCAACTTAATCACATAAATTCCACGATTATCAGAGCAATTCTAAAACAAATGTATAACAGCATAAAAAATAAAGAGGGTAAAGGATCAATAAATCCTACAATGCGGAAGCAGTGACAACTATGCCTCAACTCCATGTACGCCCGACCTCAACTAATCTAGCCTACAAACTGGGCATTTGAAACCGAAGGGCCTAGGGGAAAAATATTGAAAAACACGTTAGTATGAGTGGACAAAAATAAATAATCAAAATAATACAAAAGAAGAAAACTTGAATACTTTCCCCACTTATTTAAATTAATAAAACCTCGATGCACGCTGTTTGGCTCCAAAACCAGCTGGTGTGCAAACAGTCTCTTTTGAGCGTGTGATTGCGCAGGCGTGCTAGCACCACGGGGTGCAGTCGTTGGGGTAGTCCCGTGACCTGAGTTCTTCTTCAAGCGCTGTGGACGAGGAGAGCACCAACCTCGTCGCTGGGTTCTTCTCTTGCCTTTCGGGAAAGGACTTTTGCCTTACGGATAAGGACTTTGGTTGTGATCTCTTCGCGTTCACCGTATCGATACTCAACGTTGTAGGTTGAGCAGAGCAAACACTGGGAAGTTGTGAGAAAGCACGGGTTTTGCTAAAGCGTGACTTTAGCTTCGCTGGGTGCGAGGGCGTTACCCTTGCTTCGCTGGGTGTATTGGTGGCAGTAGTACTGGCAGTCGGCTCGCGAGGAGACTGGGACTGGAAGTACGGTCGCCGGGTTGATCTGGTGAGGCTGACAGTCGCCTCGTGAGGAGACTAGGACTGACTGGCGGTCACCGGGTTTCAACGTGGTTGAAGGTTTGCTCCGGGGAGGCTTTGTAATCGCTGGGATTGATTGATTTGAGAGAGGTGTCCTTGATTTCGCTGCTTAACCCTGTATTTATACCCTAGGGTTTCGACTGCTCCTTGCCTTAGAAGGATTCTTAATTGAAGTTTCCTGTTTAATCTCTACTACTCGATTTCAACAAGGTTTCGTGTCCTTATGAAACACGGAATGGGCGAAGCTATAACCCAAACCGGAGTGGTTCTATTTTTGGGCCGCAGGTATCGGCCCGCTGGCTCGAACCCACTAAAGGATTTTGCCAAAATTGCTTTTGGGCTCAAACATTGCCCCCCAGGCCGCGAAATCAAGCCTGCTGGGACGTAACTGATTGAAGGGGACTTAGAAAGACGTGTCGGTCTCTTGAAACGATGCCATTAATGAAGGTCGCGTCCCTTCGTTTGCGAAACACTTTCTGTCGCATCGTTTCCCTCACAAAATCCTTTATTTAAACTCACAGCCGCAACCTTGTCACATCAGAAACCCTTCCAGTCTCTTAAACCCAGAAAAATCCAATTCTTCCAATATCTCCTCTGCAAACAATCCAGAAATGGCTCCTCCTAAGAAAATCATCATTGATCAGGAAGAAGAATTGAACGAAAAGGCTGCTCGGACTTGGGGCATCAACATCGGTGCTCGCATTCATCTTGAGACCTCTATTCACCGACCCCTACTCCTTCGTTTCTTCCACCATCACACCGGGTTGGGCCCAGCGCAGCAAGGCGTTATTCCGGACGACGCTATCGCTCTCTACGGCCTTCCTATTCGCCGACCCATTCCAGTCCTCCGAAGGACTCCTGGAGATTTTAGCGGTTGGGGTGCCCAAAACCATCGAGCCAAAATAGGGAATTGGACATCCTCTATCAGTGTTCCGGAGACCTCCTGGTATCGCGAGACGCGGGCATGAGATCTAGCTCGCTGGAACGCGGCAGGTATCACCCATACTATTGACCTGTGTTTCCATCTTCCTCGCAGTGGTAATCGCTCGCCGCTCGCTGCTTTCCTCTATTTGTGGAATACCGCCACCAACACATTTGACTTTAGATTTGGTCAAATGAGCGTCACTCTGTTGGATATCCTTGCTATCACTGGCCTGCCCATTGATGGCGAGCCTTATGTGTATGGCCAATTTGACTCTGTCAATTTCACCTCGACCATGGACCAGCACGGTCGCAGTGCTCATAGTGGCTCCTACTCGCGATGGTTGGCGTATTACAGCAGGGAACACAATGCGACCGGAGGAATTGCTTTTCTTGAGTATTGGCTGTGTAAGTTCATATTCTGCACTTCTTCCTGTAAGCCCACCGGCACTTGGACCTTCTTAGCAACGGCCCTCTACAATGGCCGCAACATCGGGCTAGGACAACCGGTACTGGGGGCCCTCTATCGCATGCTATACCAAGCGACGATGCATCCATTTGAGACCAACATATCCGGCCCTTTCTGGATTTTGGACTTTTGGATCCAGACGTACTTTCAATTCTTCCGCCGTGAGGATATCCCGCTACTTCCACCGGCCGATCAACTCTTAGGTCGATGGTTTTGCCGCGAGGACAAGTACTCATCTCCCCCTTATTCCGAGTGATTTTCTTATCTGTACTTGCTAGATGAGATGTCGTACTGTGACATGATTCTGGGCAGAAGATTCCCCTCTTTGCTCGAATATGGCTTTCTTCCTGGCGATCCTCGCTATCCCAATCGCGCTCGCTTGGCTTTTTGCCCCTCGGTCTCCTGCTCAGACATCAGGATAGCAGCCGAAGAACTCAGCTACGAGCTCTATGCTCCCAATCACTTTGCCCGCCAGTTCGGCCTTGTCCAATTGGTACCATTCCCTCTGTATGTTGCCTGGAACTACAACACTTCTTGGCGCAGATTTGGGCCCCACTCAGGGCCCCCGCCGGCACAGAGCATGCTTGCGCTAGTTGATCTCCCTGAATGGGCCCAGACCATCGATGCTGTAGACGGAACTGAAGAAGGATACGAGATTTGGTGGGCAGAAGTCTCCGTTAATTGCTGGACCCAACCAGACGACGAACTCTTTGCATCTCTCTTCGGCGAGCTGAGGAATCCTTATCCTGCCGATATTGACATGCTTGCTCGCTTCTCTGAATACACTAACAGGCCCCGGCCTCTTCAAGTAGTCCGACCGGCGCGAGCTCCTCGTCCGGCCCAGGCTGGCATCGTAATTCGTGAACCTCCCCCAGAAGTAAGTACCGTAACTTTACCCTCTGCAAGTTCCTTCATTGTTCACCCTTTTATTCATACTTATTTTTACTAGGGGAGTGCGCCGCACCCCGGCCGCAGCACAACAAGTGCTTCCCCGGCCGCCGGACAACCTAGAAAACAGAAAACAGTGCTCGCTGAACCTGCAACTGAAGATTCTTCTTCTTCTGATGATGATGATCCACAAACCGTAAGAATCCTCTATCTTTAGGATCATATCTCGTGGATTAATTTCTAACTTCTTGATTTTGACAGGTCGCAGCTGCTCTAGCCAGCAAGCGCAGCCGCTCGGACCCTCGCGTTGACCCCTGAGAAGGAGATGAACCACTGGCTGACCGATTGGTAAGAAGCAAGGAGCTCATACTAAGAATTATCCACATCCTCACCCAAACTTCCATATCCTTTTCCTTCGCAGGTTTGTCGCCGGCCATCTGGACACGCTGGGGAGGGCTCTTCAGCTGCTAGTCAAGGACTAACTACCTCACAAGCGCCGGCGCCTGTGGGCCTTGAAAACCTTCCACCTCCTATCAGCACCATTGGCGATTTGGTCTCAATTCCTGTGCAGATCATAGAGGACAGTTCACCCGAGCTGGAAGAGAACGCACCCCTGTCAGATGCACCGCCCGAGGAACCGATCGCTGTACAACCCCCGGCAGACATATCGCTCAATCCTGACCTCGCCGCGGTAGTTGAAGAACCTACAACAATACCAACTACAGACGAGCCTCCAGTTGCACATGTAACCCCCCTTCCAAAATCCATGCCTCATCTCTTGATTGTCCCTGTATATCCTGATAAACTTTCCTCAACTGCAGAGTGATGTCCCTGCTGAGGAGGTCGCTGTTGCTGATCCTGCTCAGCCCGCTGGCGAAGGCATGATGGCTCAAGAACCTGCCCCCCAGGTTCTAGAAGTAGAAGCTGAGATAAATGTAGCACCGGATGCTGATGCTCAGCCCGCTGGCGAAGGCATGATGGCTCAAGTCCCTGTCGCGGCCGCTGTCGCTCCTCCTTCCGACCCTCCTAATAGGCTAGAAAGGCTTGTTCGCGTACTCGAAGTGGCTCCTCCAGGATTCATAGACGAAGCGAGGGACGAGCTGCAGCAGCTTCTGGGCCCTAACATTCTACTGCCGGGCGCGCCTGCCAGAGCTCAAGAATATTTGATGGTGCTTCGCCGCGAACGCACTATCACTGAAGCTGAATTTGTCGAGATATACGAGTTGTTACAAGACCTCCCTACGCGGATTAATGAGAGAACGACTGCGAACGCGCAGGCTAGGCAGGTTCAGGCTCACTACCGCGGCCTTGTACAACAAGCAAAAGCATCTCGCGACTCTTTAGGCGATCGAGCCATTCGCGTTAGGGACCTACGGATCTCACAGAACCACCTTTGGACCCACATTCAGGACCTTCAAGCCCAACTAATCGAAGCAAAGGCCCAGTTAGTGGTGGTAACGGCCCAACTTGAGCAAGAGGAACCTCAGATAGAGCAGCCCTTAGCAGCCTTCGAAGCAATGTCTCAGAACTTGGCTCAAGCACGTGAAGCAGTCCGACAAGCAGAGCGAGCCGTTGCTGATACTAGCTTTTGTCTAGATGAACATTTGCTTCGCTTGACCCATGCGGGTCGGAAACTTTAGGCCTCTTACTTTAGGCCCATTTTGCTTTGTATGAACAACATTAATATTTAATATTTAGCCAGCTTTGCTCGGCCCAAATATCATTTAAACTCTGACAATTAATGAAAAGTAAAACCGTTGAAAAGATAACCCCAATTTGGGCGGTTACCTCCTTGGAGACTGCCCGGCTTCCCACGCGTTTTCAATATCTTCCATTTCCAAGATTATCGCATTTAACTGCATTGATACTCTTATTGATGGTGCTGAAAGTACCCCAACCGCTTATCACGCTGTGCAAGGTTGGCCCTATAAATACTGGTATTCTGAGAACATAGATAACCAAACCACCATGTCTTTCCCAAAGATAACCTCGCAAGACCTGTTGCTCTTTCTTCAGTTTCTAAAATCTTCCCTCCATGATTTCACCCTTAGCCACAAACTCTTAGGCTTCATGGCTTAATCTCAAGACCTGGGTAGGCCTCATGGCCTAATCTCAGGTCCAGTAGCATGTCTTTGGTTTCTGAAAATCTGGATGAACTTGCCAGTCTCAGTTAAACCGAAGAACATGTCGCGCTCCTAACGCGGCAGAACCACATTCTGAGGAGTCCAACTCTTCAGACTGCCCGCGAGGAGCATGGGGAAGAAGGGCGGAAGGCCACTTTGAGGTCGACTGTTCTTCTTCCGCGGTCAACCTCCAGGGCCTGTGTACGAGGTTTCTGTTTTTCCCCAGGAGGTAGATGTGGTTGTGAGTCGCGCTCGCTCCGGACCCTAACTCCTGCCCGGAGGAAAGGCTCAAGGAAGGGGTATGAAGGATTATTCCCTTCCCACTTTCTCCGGTACCGATGACAGCAGTGGCGACTTAGATCGGAGGAGGATCTGAGTGAAGAGAGGAAGAATGCTCTGAGGTTGCGCCCAGATCCAGTAACTTTTAAACTTTACGCTCCTGTCAGAGCCACCTTTGGCCTTGTAATTGCATGTGAAATTGTATTGCTTTATTCTGTTGTATGCTTCTGGCCGCAAAGCCACTTTATGAATGAAATTCTTGCTTTAAACAGAAATCTGCGAAAAATTTGTTAGTCTAAACCAAAGCCTCTTGCATAGGCCCTCACATCTATTCTTCACGCACTTAGTCAAGATATGCAATTTTTGAAAAGTTGAAAAAGTAACTGGGATAACTTGGATAATGAATAGAATAATGATAAAAGCCTCGTGTATAGGCTATTGCATAATAAAGCCTCTTGTATAGGCTATTACTAGATATGGAGTTGCCCCCCAATGTTCATCGGGGAAGCAGATACAAGAATCATAAGCCACAAAGAAAAGGCCTGATGATTACAGAGGAAGGACGCGAGCCGATGAAGATTAGGTTTGCCCCCCCAGCATTAGGTGGATCTTCGAACTCCAAAACACTGGGGTAATATTTCTTCAAGAATCGGCCATTAATGGGGTTGCGATGGATGTCGCCATCGACATCTCTGAGGTGAAAAGCCCCGCGCTCCAAGATCCGGTGAATAACAAAGGGTCCCTCCCATCGCGGCGTCCATTTACCGCGACCGGTTAATTTTTCACCCAGGGGTAAAATGGCCTTCCAGACGAGGTCGCCCTCTTTGTAACTACGACCACACGTCCTCTTATCATAGGCGCGTGCGATACGCTGTTTTTCCATTACCAAATTGTCCAAAGCCGCCAAGCGCTGCTCGCCTAAATCTTCGTGTTCTTGCCACATAGCTTGAACGTAATCTTCACCAATCAGATGATGCTGTTCTTGCACGCGTAGAGAATGAACGTTAATCTCTAATGGTAAGACAGCGTCATGACCGAACATAAGTGCGTACGGCGTGGTTGCGGTGGGATTCCGTTTAGAAGTGCGATAGACCCAAAGTGTCTCATACAAAGTGTCATGCCATTGCCGAGGGTTCTCTACCAACATCTTCTTCAGTAAGGTGATGATTGTCTTGTTGCTAGCTTCCGCTTGACCATTAGATTGAGCATAATACGGAGTGCTATGGATGAATTGAATGCCAAAATCATTAACCAATTCCTTGACCGAGCCTCCCATGAACGCTGCCCCCCTGTCCGAAACCAGCACTTCGGGGATACTAAACCGGCAGAGAATGTTACGGAAAATAAACTGGAGAATGGTGGCACCGGAAGCCTCCTTCAAAGGCTCTGCTTCGACCCATTTAGTGAAGTAGTCAGTGGCGACGATGATAAACTTGTGCTGAAGGGAAGAATGAGGATGGATCATCCCAATCAGGTCCAATGCCCAACCTCGCGCAGGCCAAGGTTTAATAATAGGCTGCATAGGAATGTTAGGAACATGCTGGACTGGACCATGCGCTTGATAGTCTTCACAACCTTTTGCAAATGCGATACAATCCCTCAAAATGCTGGGCCAATAATAACCATGATGTCGCAAAAGCCAGCGCATCTTAGGTCCCGCTTGATGGGCTCCACATATCCCGTGTGTACTTCACGCATCAATCATTTAGCTTCGCGACCATAGACACACCGAAAGTCTATACCATCCTCCCCACGTCGTCGCAATTCATCGCCTCGAAGGAAGTAGGTTAATGCGAGGAAACGAATCTTCATGTCAGCTCTGTTGTCTGGTTGTTTGAAGTACTCAATCAACGGGATTCGCCAATCCACATCAATAGGGTCTAGCACCGCGACTACGGGATCATCTGGTGGATCAGGTCGTGCAAGCCATGAAGGTAATGTGCGACGCTCAACTTTCAAAATGCGCTCGCGCACTCCATACTTCAATGTAATGCCTGTGGCCAACTGAGCGAGCTCATTAGCTGCAAAGTTACGCTCGCGTGGTATATGCTCCAGATCGACATCGGTAAATTGGTCCAGAAGCTCAATGGCGCGATTCAGATATGGTACAAGCAACCAACTCGCACAGTGATATTTTTCCTGGAGCTGGTTTATAACGAGCTGAGAATCGCCGCGGATCTGAACGTCCCGTAAGCCCATTTCCAGTAAGACTTTGAGTCCAATGATAAGAGCCTCATATTCAGCCTGATTATTAGTACACCGGAATGCTAGCTGGAATGAATAAGAGAAGCGGTCACCGGCTGGGTTTTCCAAAACAATTCCTGCACCAACCCGTGTGTCAGTTCGTGAGCCATCAAAGAATAATACCCAAGGCTGCAGAGAGACCGTAGCTTGGTACCAAACCGTGTACTCAGGGATGCACGCTAAATTTGGTCGAGTTGTAGTGGTGGAGGCTATCTCTAACTCCTTCAGTGCGGGTATCTCTAACGTAGGATGATGCGCGAGAAAGTCTGCGATGGCCTGTCCTTTGACAGCTTTCTGTGGTACATATTGGAGCGAAAACTCTGAGAGAGCCAATACCCATTTTCCAATGCTGCCCCTCAAGATAGGCCGCGACAACATGTATTTGACTAGGTCGGTTTGAGCGATGATGCAAGTGGTAAAGGATAGCATGTAGTGTCGCAACTTGCACGCTGAAAAGTACAGAGTTAGGCACAACTTCTCCATAGGGGTGTACCTTGTCTGGCAGTCTGTCAATGTGCGGCTGAGATAAAATATAGCATGCTCAACACCGCCATCATTGTCCTGAGCGAGCAGGCTGCCAATGGAGGCCTCAGCTGCTGAAATGTATAGCTTTAATGGGATCCCAGCTCTGGGCGGAACCAGGACTGGTGGGCTTGCCAAATAGGTCTTGATACTGTCAAAAGCCTCTTGATGTTTAGGCTCCCACACAAACTCATTCTGCCCTTGTAACCTCAGCAAGGGCGAGAATGGTTGGATTTTGCCTGCAGAGTTAGAGATAAAACGTCTTAGAAAATTGATCTTACCCAACAAACGTTGTAACTCCTTTTTCGTCCGCGGGGGAGATGCGTTAATGACTGCGCTCGCCTTGTCTTCGGGGACCTCAATTCCTCGCTGATGAACTATGAACCCCAGAAAGTCCCCTGCCTGGACCCCAAACACACATTTGGCCGGGTTCATCTTGAGTCTATGTCTTCGCATGCGCTCAAATACTTTCCTGAGATCCGTGATATGGTCCTCCTTCTTCTGAGACTTGACGACTACGTCATCGATGTACACCTCTAAAACCTTTCCCAGTATGTCGTGGAAGATCAAGTTCATGGCTCTTTGATACGTCGCACCAGCATTCTTTAGGCCAAACGGTATGACCACATATTCAAAAACTCCCGCGAAGCCAGGGCAGCGGAAAACGGTCTTGTGTCTGTCTTCTTCAGCGACCGGAATCTGGTGATATCCTGCAGTACCGTCCATGAAGGACAACAACTCATGTCCTGCCACAGCATCTACCAACATATCCGCGACCGGCATGGGGTAAACATCCTTAGGTGTAGCGAGATTCAAGTCTCCATAATCAACGCAGACTCTCATCTTGCCATTCTTTTTTCGGACAGGCACTATATTAGATAGCCACTGATTATACTTGGCGACCCTTATAATACCTGACTTGTGCATTTTCTCTACCTCCTCCTTTACGAGAATCTGGGTCTCCGAATTCATTCATCGAGGTTCCTGCTTGACTGGCCTCTTGTCAGGAAGAGTTGGTAGTTGATGACACACCAAATCTGGTGACAGGCCGGGCATGTCTTCATATTTCTCCGTGAAGCAATCTTTAAACTCTAATAGTAATTCAGTGAGCCTCTGTTTCTCGCTAGGCTCCAAGTAAGCGCTGATAGATACCTCCATAGGCTCATCCAGTGTGCCCAGATTAACCTTCTCAGTAGGGTCTCTAACTTTAGGAGGTGTATCATCCAGCGCTGCCGGGGCAAGTTGAATGCTGACTTCATCTTCGTCCTCCGGGTCAGAAAATTCTTCATTGACGACCTCTAAGGTCGCGATGCGATCATAAGCCTCTTTTTCCACCATGTATGATGACAGCCGTTCATGTATCGAGTGGAAGGCCTCTATCCCCTCCTCCGAGAGGTCGTAATCCATTAATCGGTTAAAGGTTTGGGCACAGCGTGCCAGGCCTTTCCAAGCCTTCTTTTGCGAGCGTGAGCCCCCACTGTGCCAATTCAGAGGCCGTCACCCCTGTGGGGCGGCCCTTATCATCGATGCCACTAACCTGCAATGGAGTGATAGGCTCCAAATAGTATCTGGCATCTACATAATTTGCGGAGACCGGAAAAGGACGGGGATCTGCTTTGACCACCTCCGCCGTATCTGTTTCCCTATTCCACATAACCAGTTCTTGATGAAGTGTCGAGGGTACACAGTAACTCCTGTGGACCCAATCTCTGCCCAAAATGGCACTGTAGTCCGCATAGCAATCCGTCACGAAGAAGGCATAAACCCCCTCTGTTGGTCCGACCTTAATACGCAAGAACAATAATCCTAAGGTTTTTGTTACAATGCCCGCGAAATTTTTGAGTGCGAGAGACGTGGACTGGATTTTCTCCCGCTTGATCCCAAGCAAGTGCATGGTTCTAGTGGTGACGACATTAACGGCCGCTCCGGTGTCAATCATAATTTTGCTAACTTTGATACCGCCGATGTCTGCCGTAATGTATAGCGGTCGCATGTGCTGGACCATAGCTGGCGTTGGCTTGGAGAAGTTCATGAGTGATCCCTTGTTCGGAACCTCTTCTAGTTCCTGCGAGACCCCGTCTTCTACAGGTGTCGCGGCTGCTGAAGTGACCTGCAATGGTTGTACACTCTCTTCTTCTGTCCCCACGCAATCCTGAGCAGCGACTGGCAATGCATATCTCGCGAGGAGTACATAAACCATGTTGCAAGAAACGTCAGCTGTCTCAGTCCCCTCCATGTCATCGTCCAACTCGAGCTTGGGCTCCTCGGCCGGGATATCAGTTTGGAATTGCTTAGCCAAACGATCTACCAACGACCCTTCCGTGAGGCCTTTTACCTCGCAATGTTTAAGCTCTTGTGACTCGAGTTCCTGCTCCACAACGACATGCTTAGGGTTTTCCGGTTCTGTGCGCTCCTCTGAGGCAGAGATGACCACGCTTTGGATTTTCTTGGGTCGCCACTGCAAGGTGCCACTAGTCCTATCCTTGCCCCCCAGCCTGTCAAAGACCGAAGTCTTGACCACTGGCGCCTCATGGAAAACCCTGCGCCTAACATGAGGACGCCGAGTTGGAGAGTTCTCCATTCGAGTAAGAGATGGTGAGAGCTCCTTAGTAATCCTGCAAAACACACTGGGCTTTGAGGCCCATGTTAATGAATCTGTTTGTTTGTTAAAATTACGGGGAGGTCTCAATGGTTTAGCGGCCATCGCTTCCATCTCTTTCTGGTATTGTTCGGGCGACTTGACTAGTTGGGAAGGCTTGATCAGGCCCTGATCTAAAGCCTCTAGAGCGCGCTTGGCTTCTCTAAACCTGCGTTACAGCTTCCTTTTCCTGGACTAGCTAATCTCCACCGCGTTGCCCTTTTCCCTAGTGTACCATCTGCCCTCTTTGATAGGGTTAGCCGAAGCAGGTGGTATATAGGGCTTGGTCAGAATATCTTTGCAGTCGCTCCTGGTCTTTTCTTTTTTCGGATCGCCTGCGGCTGCTTTTAGCTTCATGAATAAGTTGGAATCTCTGGAGGATGGTGGTGATTTCGTCTTTTCCCTTTCTCTTGGACTGGAAGGCTGATAGTTCCGCGACGACGAGGCCCACTTGATTGGTGGTAGGGAGCCAAAGTGAAATGTCTGCTCGACTTCTTCATGCAGTATTTGGATACCGCATTCCTCTTTGCATCGCGAGCACAGAATCACGGGTGAGGCCTGGTTGGTTGACCCAATTCTATCCTTGGCTGGCGCTTCATCCGCGATGGACCTATCACTCTGCTTGCTCAGAACCAGATCTAGAGTTGGTTTCCGTCGGTGCTGTTTGTTCCAATCCACATTGACCATATTGATTCCAGTGTCAGGGAAGGGATCGACGTCAACTAGTGCCGCCGCTGTGACTGGAGCCTCTACCTGCAAACTACCGTTATTAAGCCATACCTGAATTTGGTCTTTGAGCTTTACACAGTCCGCGGTATTGTGGTTCCAAAGATTATGGAACTTGCAGTACTTCTTTCTCTTCAACTGCTCTGGTCGCGGGAAAGGTCCAAAATCAGTCTTCACCATCTTCGCAGCAATCATCTCGTCGAGGATCTCGTGAGCTTTATTGGCATCATAAGTATATGTCGCGAACTCCGGTTTGGTGAAGGCCATCGATTTGAGCTTAACAGGCTCCTTGGAAATCTTCAACTGCTTCAAGGACGGGTTTTTCTTCCCAGTTAGCTCATAGGCTGCTATATCATTATCCTCGTCCTCTTCATCGTCCTGGACCGCTTCTCCAGTGTTGTGATGGTAATAAGGGTCGTAAGTAGGCCTGTAAATGGACCGGGTTTGGATCGGATCGACCTAAATCCAAATCCGTTTACTAAAAAAAAAAATTCGATCCAAACCCGCTCCGTTAACCCGGCGGATCATTGATACCTCGATCCAAATCCGTATCCGTCGGATTAACGGATACCCGATCCGTTTATAATTTCAAATATTTTTAAATTTTAAATAGTAATATTAAATTTATATCATGATACCTCATAAGATATTAATAAAATATTAAAATAATATGATCTACATGAAGAGTATCACCAAAAGTAAAATTACATTATATTTTATATTTAAAAAAAATAATAATATATTAATAAAAAATAATATTTTATTATTACTAAAACGGGTCGGATCATTAACGGATCGGATCAACCTAAATCCAAATCCGATCCGTTTATTAAACGGGTTAACGGATTCGGATCATTAACGGATCAACGGATCAAAATGTTCGATCCAAACCCGTCCAATAGTCACGGATCTGGAGCGGATCTGGATCAAAATCCGGTCCATTTACAGGTCTAGTTGTAAGTGGCCGACTGGTAGCTCAAGGCCGCTATCGTACGGTGCTTACCTGGCACGTACGTCCCTTTGGAATCATTCTTCCTCGCATCTGTTTCTCTGAGGAGATGTTCGAAACTGCCCACTTCCGTGATGAGTTCTCCCATCGAATGAATCATGCTGCCGTGTTGCTTCTTTCATTGTCGGGGCTCCAAACCTTTGACCGCCAACTTGACTAATTCCTTCTCGGGTAGGATGACATTCAGTTTGGCTTTCTGGATTTGAAAGCGCTAAAGGTAAGCGACTGCCGATTCAGTAGGCTGTTGGGCCATCTGAGTGAGAGAGGCGAGGTCTACTTCAGGTTCAATAGTCCCAAATGTCTCACGGAAAAGTAGTTCCATTGCCGGCCAATCCGCCACTGTCCCTGGTCTGAGTTTAGAAAACCATCTGAGGCAACGCCCGTCAGAGAAGTGCCAAAGATCCTGCACTTGAGGACATCACCATTCTGGTATTGGCCACATTGTACCCTAAACTTGGCCAGATGTGTTGCCGCATCTTCAGTGTCCTCCCTTGAAAAAGTAGAGAAAATAATGTTCTTATAACCTCGGGGGAAAGGTGCAAGCATGATGTGTGGTGGGAAAGGTCCCTCATAAACTCCATCCGGCTGGGCTCTAGGGTTTGCCAATCTGATCATCTCCTCTACCTCATCACGTCTCACATAATCTGGGCCCGGAGGCGGATGAGGTGCCACCGCGGCTCGGTGAGTAGCTTGCCCAGGGGCTGCCTGGTTCACAATTGCTGATCCTTCCCCGACATGCACAACGCGGGTAGTAGCTTGTTGCTGGAGAGTTACTGCAGGCGTAACCTCTTCCTTCGACAGAGCTGTTATCTTGATCGGGGCACCAGTCTGGTCGAGCGCATAATAACTTCCTAGCAGTTCTTGATATACCATCTCTGCCCCGTCACTGTCGTACTGGACGAAAGTCACGGGTTCTGACACAGTTCCTGCCCCCTTCGAGACTTGGTGATTCTTGGTGGCATGTCCGCTTGATGAAGCAGTCTTTTCTTTGCTGCCACTAATAACCAAGGCTTGTTCTTTGTTCTTGGACGGAGCAGTAGCAACGGTAGCTGAGGAAGAAACAGCATTTTGGTTAGTCTTCTCACGCTGATTTGGCGGCACGTACTTGCCTGAACCGGATGGCTGGCCAAGAGAGCCAAGGATAGCGTTAGGATCCCCTAAGGCTTTGTTCAGTACATCTCTCGCTTGGTTCAATTCTGCTCTCTGCATGGCCACCTCAGTTGCCAGGTTGGCCCCGTCCTTGCGAAGATCCGCTATATTCGATGCGATCTGCTTGGAGTGATCCGCTATAGCGTCCAAAATTGCCTTATGACGCTGATCCTGCCCACTAGCGATACCTGCAGCGTGTGCCTTCACAGCACTTTCTGATTGTGCGATTTGCTGTCGGGTACTCTCTGTATGTAGAGTCATCCGCTGCTGGAGTTCGCGGAGAAGCTTCTCCGATTTTGCGGTTTCTCTGGCAAAATCAGCGTCCATGTTCTTGCGATGGTTCTCGATATTCTCCATGATGATAGCAAACTGGACCTCAGCGGTCGCTCCCTCCGGGATAGGCTTCGGAACAAAAGCCTCATCTTCTCCACTTTCCACTGCAGTGTTGACAGTGGAGGGGATAACAGGCTCGCTGGCCTGATTAATATTGACGCTCTGACCCTCAGTAGCGGTCGAGCGATTCTCATCTTGTCCAGTTGACATACCGAGTGATTAGGCCTGATGAGAAAATCGTTGCGTCACTTGTTCCTCAGAAAGACCACGACAGTCCGCGTGAGAATGCGGTCTGTAACTGGAGGTCTTATGTTTTGAGCAGTTAGCGTAGCCTTTTTGATAAGGGTTATCGCTAGACTTCCCAATGGTTGCGTTCGCAAAGAAACACTATTGAGGTCCCACTGGGCGTGCCAAAATGTTTGGCTCCAAAACCAGCTGGTGTGCAAACAGTCTCTTTTGAGCATGTGATTGCGCAGGCGTGCCAGCACTGCGGGGTGCAGTCGTTGGGGTAGTCCCGTGACCTGACTTCTTCTTCAAGCGCTGTGGACGAGGAGACCACCAACCTCGTCGCAGGGTTCTTCTCTTGCCTTTCGGGAAAGGACTTTTGCCTTACGGATAAGGACTTTGGTTGTGATCTCTTCGCGTTCACCGTATCGATACTCAACGTTGTAGGTTGAGCAGAGCAATCACTGGGAAGTTGTGAGAAAGCACGGGTTTTGCTAAAGCGTGACTTTAGCTTCGCTGGGTGAGAGGGCGTTACCCTTGCTTCGCTGGGTGTATTGGTGGCAGTAGTACTGGCAGTCGGCTCACGAGGAGACTGGGACTGGAAGTACGGTCGCCAGGTTGATCTGGTGAGGCTGACAGTCGGCTCGTGAGGAGACTAGGACTGACTGGCGGTCACCGGGTTTCAACGTGGTTGAAGGTTTGCTCCGGGGAGGCTTTGTAATCGCTAGGATTGATTGATTCGAGAGAGGTGTCCTTGATTTCGCAACTTAACCCTGTATTTATACCCTAGGGTTTCGACTGCTCCTTGCCTTAGAAGGATTCTTAATTGAAGTTTCCTGTTTAATCTCTACTACTCGATTTCAACAAGGTTTCGTGTCCTTATGAAACACGGAATGGGCGAAGCTATAACCCAAACTCGAGTGGTTCTATTTTTGGGCTGCAGGTATCGGCCCGCTGGCTCGAACCCACTAAAGGATTTTGCCAAAATTGCTTTTGGGCTCAAAATATGATTCCAGTTTTATTCCATTTCAAAATTAGCTAAAGATAATTTTAATTATCTTTAAAAAAAAATACAACCAAAATTTTTTTTTTCAATTACTATAAGTCAATTGACTTTAAAAAATAAGCGCGCGTGCACACACACACACGTTATATATATATATATATATTTATATATAACATATCTAAAATGTTAAAATATATTTTTAGGCTATAATTTAGCCTTGACGGGTTGGAGACGGTTGTTGTCAGATCAATGAATAGTACAAAATTCAAGGCTATTTTTGGCCCTTTGGGTTGGAGATGGCCTGGGTGAAGACATGTGTGGTGTTTATAATGATAAAGTAATCTGGGGTTCACATCCAAAACCAATTAGCAATGAATGGAGTGATCCAAATCCTTATAAACTCATAGGCAATATCTCATTTTTCCCATGTGAGATGTATATATTCTCAACACGCCCCCACACGTGACGAATTTTCAAGCCATACACGTAGACAACTTTTGGGTGACGTGGAGCCCGTATGGTCGTTAGGCATGCACACGTGGGTAACCCGCTCTGATACCATGATAAAGTAATTTGGGGTTCACATCCAAAACCAATTGGTAATGAATGGAGTGGCCCAAACCCTTATAAACTCATAGACAATGTCCAATTTTTCCATGTGAGATGTATATATTCTCAACATATAATTTGATATATAAGGAGATGAGTGCCAGGTATACAAGCTTAGCTTTATTCATGTCTCTTTGTTCTGCCTCTCAGAGAAGTCATGTGCAGATTGGATATCGGTGCCCAGAATTCCTTGTTTTTTTTTTTTGGCTTGCCTGTGTCAGCGATACCAAGAGAGCTTGAGAGACTGCCATAACGAGTTGTAGTGGTGGCAGGACCGAGATCACTCCAACTCGGTTGCAGACTCTGGGTGTCCTTTGTTTGGGTGCCACGATCACTTCCGTCTTCTTTTTTTGGATGCCGAGATCATACTAGTATATCGAGATGGGAGGGAGATGCCGAGAGAGGAGTAAAGATAGTTGTTTCAAGATGCTGAGAGAGGAGTGATACCGAGAAGGTATCAGTTTGCAAAGGGTTTAGGCTCACTGAGAATCTCAGCATCAGTTTCCAATTTCCACATTCTTGAATGCATAAGAAACATGAGCAAAGCCACAACTCTCGAATCCTTCGGAAGCATCCCTCAAATTCGAGAGCTACAAAAGCCACGAGTAATAAAAAGAACAGAAACCATCGAGACTGAGCTGTTGCTCAAGCAAATCATTGACAACTCTACTCTTTTTTCTTTTTTTTTTGAATCGGTACTTTGTCAAGAGAATCCAATACGAATCGAGGCACCAAGAGTGTTGCAATACCGAGAGCTGGAATAGTGGAGAGAAGGATGCAATATCGAGAGGAGGTTGCCTATATCGAGAGGAAATTGCCGACACCTAGAGATGTCGGAGTTACCCAAAGATTGAAGGCATAAATCAGGAGACTCTCAGAATCCATTTGAGCCATGAAGTGAATGTCGGAATCCATGTGAGCCATGGAGTAGCAGCGGTTTATTAGCAGTAGCAGAAAACTGGTGGTACAGGTCAACAGAGGAGGCAAGAGCCGGCGGTGCTGGTTTTGAAGAGGTCTGGCTGGTTCAGCTCCGGCGGTTGCTCGGCGACCAGAGGCCTGAGGCGTTTGTTAGGCTCGAATGAGGATAATTTCAGAGGCTTTTGCTCCCAGCTAGAGAGAGAATCTGGTTCTGGTTTCTCTCTCTGTCATATCTCTCTCCTCTGAACTCATGACTGCTTGAGCTTAAAAAGGTAGAGGTGGAATGATGGTACGACTACGAGTTGTTATAAGGGCAAGTAAAGGCCGGTGAGCTGCTTGTACGGGGCTGATTGGCGTCGAAGAAGATGTGAGGTGGGAGGAAAGGCTCTGGGTGCCCAGAGTAAATCTGGGTATCTATGGAACCGGCGCGTGAGCTCGTTTCTGGGGTCGCCGGACGACATGATACTTGGGTTCGAGTAGCTGGAGACAAGTGAGCGTGGTGACGGTGGAGGTGAGTTGCATCGTGCTGCAAGGGACCAGCCATGGATGAGAGAGAAAATTTCAGATCTACTTTCTCTCTCCTCAAAGCTCTCTGAACAGAAACCCAAAAAGCTAAAAGAAGATTGATTCAGTGAAGGAGGTGAAAATCAAGAGAAATATGTGAAGAAGATGAACTCTTGATGTGTGCATAGAAAGATCTGAGAGGAGAGAGAACATTTGTTGCTCGGAAAAAGAAAAAAATTCCAGGGAGATGATGCTTGTGGCAAGCTTGTGGCACCACCGGAGGGCTCCTTTTAGAACCAAATGTTTCTGTGGTAGAAACGGAGTTGTCGTGAGAGCTTCCATCTTCGATATCTGTACTTGTCAACCATGAACAAAGGTCAGAGGGAAGATCAGGCTAGCCGGCCTTAGACCCTCCGATGCCTAAGTTAGATACATGTAAGAATGTAGACTAGGTAGAAGTAAATGGAGAGTGGTAGTTTACCTTGAATGTATGGAGAGACATGTATTTATAGTGTTGGAATGAGCTTGTCACCCCTTTGTTTCCAATGTGGGACTAGTTGTGGTCCAACCGATACCACTGGTGTATGGTATCAGCATCGAGTCAAGGAGTTATCGGCATCATTTCATGTGGCTAGTGAGTCTTGTGCTTCTGATATTTGTGCCTAGACGGTATATATACCAACAGGCCTTCTACCCCTATTTCCTAAAAAACAAAAAGAGTTAACTTGATTAAAGTCCAAAATCTAGAACCTATATTAATTGCAGTCCAGATGAAGTTTTTTTTATTATTCATGGTCCTATGACAAAGCTGCCATATTGGATTTATTTCATTTTCTATCTTGTTGATTCAACAGCTAAATTTTTCATTCCTTATATCCCTTATTTAATATCTTCTGCACAAAAAATAGTAAAAATCAATATATTAACTGTAAGCCTAAATTATTGTAATATGTTTTGATGTAATATCAGCAAATTTAATGTGTTGATATTAATTTATATTATTAGTTTCTTGATTGAATTCAAAAGAAAAATCTATATATAATAAGACATTATTCTTCCTTGATCTTGCGTAATACATATTGCCTCATTCTCCTTCTTCTTCTTCTTCTTCTTCTTCTTCTCATATCCTATATCAATATTGTCTCATCTTTCTTATCACCATCACTTTTCTTATCATCACCATTGAGGTAAATATTATTATTCTATATGTGTGTGTGTACTGAAAATTGTTGACTTAATTTGTCTTCATTACTCTCTTACATGAACCGTTTCTCTCTTATCAATGGATTGATGATTTGTTATCGTGTAAATATAATTTTTGTTTATGTATCTGCATATGAGGTATAGTACGTGGTTAAATTTTATGACAGGACGACCCGCTCCAGATTTCATCCTGAAATCCGAAGTGGCCCTACGGGGTCCATATTAGAAGAAATTATACTAAAATTTGGTGGAACTTCCCCTAAAAATTGAGTACCCAAAATTCTTGTAGAAAGACAATACACTTCTAAAACAATCTACCCTTATTCTTTTGGAGCCACCCTGCTCTCTAAATCACAACATCTCCCATTTTACAAACAATTCTCAATAAAGAGTATTAATCACATGGATTATCAGAGCAATCTAATGTATAAGGTATACCAGAAGATGGAATAGAGAGATTGTACTAACTTGAGCATTTGTCAAAGCATAATTAGCTATAATGAGCCATGCTCATTCTACAGCTAGCTGTACCAGCTACCGCCAACTGTGTGACCTACGGAAGCACAGCTAAGCAAGATACAGCTTGAGCCCCGGCTCACCCCCAGATCACCTCTGACGTGCCGCCACGCACCGCGACAAAACAACATCAGAAGCTCCACAAACTGGGAATATCAAGCATATCAATCCCACATCGAAAGCAAGGAAGAGGTCAGCCTCTTCCCCACCTATAAAAGGTTCACTCATCTCTCCTTATTAATTACTCATTTACTACTTACCTACTGTTATTCTGTCAACATAAATAAATTGACTAACTTAGGCATCGGAGAAGAGAAGACCGCCTAACGCGGTCTCCCTCTGATGCCGTTTGTATTTCACTTGACAGGTAGCGGAAGTATCGATTACATCACAAGTAGCGGTCCACCCATTGGACCAACGTTAACCAAGGTTTAGCCACCGCTAAATCTTAAACATTAACAGATATAAAGGATCGATACATTCTACAATGCTGAAGCTATGTCAGCTATGCCTCAACTCTATGTACACCCGACCTCAATCTAATCTAGCTTGCAAACTAGGCATTTGAAACCGAAGGGCCCATGGGAAAAGCATTTAAAAACCTTTAGAGTGAGTGGACGGAAAAATAAGTAATTTCAAATGAACAAGTGAAACTTAATTTTTTCCAAATTTATTCTCTTAAAAACCAAGCATGCAGTAAATTCTCGAAAATACTCTTAATCCACCTCTTTACCGAAATCTCAAACTAGAATCAAATCCTCTGTAAATCATTCCAAAATCCTTTCAAAACCCCACACAAAGAAACATCTCAAAATCTCTTTAAAATATCATAAATCTCGTTAAAATACTCATATCTTAAAAACAGGCGATGACTAGAGGGAACTACTGACTAGTCATCTCATGCCACCTGGAGGAGACTGCTGACCAGACAAGGAGATAATGGTACATTAGAGGGGATTGCCGACTAACCATAGATAGTTAGAGATGACTGCCGACTAACTATATCATGACACCTGGAGGGAACTGTCGACCAGATGACGCATCAAAGGGGACTGCCGACCAGATGACGCATCAGAGATGACTGCTGACCGAAATATTGTCTGGAGGGGACTGCCGACCAGGTAATGCATACATACGCTGACTTGTTTACCTCCTCAATACATTGGAATCAATCTCTTTAAAATAATTGCTTTGGGAAAAAACCCGAGAGGAGGACAAGGCGCTTCTAAAGAAGCCGATTTCACTGCCAGAGTTGGCTGGAATCAGAGCTGGCGAGGCCGGGAAGCCCGACACCGATCTACTCTCTCTCTCTCTCTCTCTCTCTTCGATTTCCAGAAATGAAAATCCCAAAATGGCAAGTTTCCCCTTTCGGAAACATCCACTTATATCTAAATGAGCCCTAAAATTACAAAATTGCCACTACTTTTCAACCTTTATAACTTCTTCGCTACAACTTCAATTTTAGTATGCCATGTGTCTCTGAACTCGGTTTAATGTCCTCTACAACTTTCATGATGGAAATTTTCTCAGAAACTAACCCGACCAAAAATTCAACTTTTCGGGTCCCTTAAAAGATTAAAACGGAGTCAAAAGTAAAAGTAAATGTCGTTAACCGTTTGAAAGACTAGTAAACCGGTAAATTTAGGTTCGGGACGTAACACTTTACCTTTGTTTTAGACATATATGGTGAAAAACTTACCTCTTTATGAGGTGAAAATAATTATACCTCTATATGAGGTTAAAAATTCTAGTTTGGATATTATTTTTTATGTTGATTTCGTGTTCTATAATTATATGTACCTTATAATTAGGTTGATTTAATGTTCTTCACTTTCTCTCTTTTGGTTAGGTTTATATTACTATATTTTCTCTTTGCGAGGTGAAAATATATGCATTTTTTTGGTGAAATTGATTTCAAGTTCTTTAATTATACGCTCTGAGTAGTTAGCGGCATCAACACCGCTATGCACGACGGCCTTCCTGGCAGTCGATCATGATGAGCGTGCGAATACTAGCATGGAATTGTCGAGGTATCGTTGGTGGTACCAGGAGGAGAGCCTTGGTGGATTTGATTCGCCAGGAAAAACCTAGGGTTTTGTTCTTGTCAGAGACGTTGTGTTCTGAAGGGCAGCTTGAAACTCTCAGGGTTAGGGTTGGGTTTGATAATTGTCTGGGGTATGCGAAGAGTGTTGAATCCCCGGGGATAGCTTTTTTATGGATGAACGATGTACCAGTTCATATTAGGAACTACTCAGCCCGGCATGTCGATGCTTCGATTGGTACACCGGGGTCACCAGATGAATGGCGATTAACTGGTATTTATGGTTTTGCCCAGACTGCAGATCATAGCGCTACATGGGCTCTGATGCGATAGTTAGCAGCCGGTTCCCCGCTCCTATGGTTGGTTGTAGGGGACTTCAATGAGATTTTGGCCAGGGCGGAGAAGTCCGGTGGTGGGGTTCGCCGGATTGCACAAATGCAGGCGTTCCGGGAGCAATGGTGGATTATAATCTGCTGGATATGGGGTTTCGAGGGAGTCCATATACGTGGGCTGATCATCAAACTAAGGAAAGATTAGATCGAAGCCTTTGGAACATCGGTCTCCGATCACTCTTCCCTGGGTCCTCTACAACTCATTTGCATCCGAGCTCTTCGGATCATAGCCCATTAATGGTGGAGGTATGTACTATCCCTCCTGTGTCTAGGGCAAGGAGAAGATTGTTCCGGTTTGAATAGTTTTGGGCAGTGCACCCTGAGTGTGAGACGATAGTGCAGAAGGGTTGGGAAACGCAGGTTTCGGGTGATCCTCTTAGTAAGGCTGCTGGGAAGATTAAGGGTACTAGTGTAGCATTGCATGCATGGCAGAAGTCAACGTTCATGTTTCGACAAGTGGAGATGAGGGCGGTTCGTCGCAGACTTGATGAATTGTTAGCAGCTCCGTTTGACCCAGCTGATCATGCAGAGAAGCAGGAACTGAATGCCAAGTTTCAGGCGTTGCTTACAGAAGAAGAAACCATATGGGTGCAACAGTCCAAGGTTTTATGGTTGAAGGCGGGGGATAGAAACACGGCTTATTTCCATCGCCGTGCATCCAACAGGAGACACCGCAATTCCATTAAGGATTTGAACAACTCCGATGGTCGATGGGTAACGGATATTAAAGATATTGAGAGGGTGGTCACATCGTATTATCGTTCCATATTCTCTACTGAAGGGGTGCACGATGCAGCTAGGAATCTTATCTTGAACACGGTTCAGGCTCAGGTCACACCGGCTATGAATGGGGAATTATTATCCCCGTACTTGGACTCTGAGGTAAAAACTGCTCTATTTTAGATGCATCCATCTAAGGCTCCTGGCCAGGATGGTATGTCACCTTTCTTTTTTTCAGAAATACTGGCATATTGTTGGTTCGGACGTTTGTACCGCGGTTAAGTCATTCTTGTCCTCTGGTATTCTACCTGCTGAGCTCAACTTCACGTATGTAACTCTTATTCCTAAAGTTGCTGAGCCTAAAGACATGACGGAGGTACGCCCGATTGCTTTATGTAATGTTCTGTATCGCCTATGTTCTAAAGTGCTGGCTAATAGGTTGAAACGGATTTGGACTCTGTAATATCACCACTCCAGAGTGCATTTGTCCCCGGGCGACTCATTTCAGATAATACATTGGTGGCCACTGAAGTAGCGCATTTTCTCCATACTGATAGATGGGGGGAGGATGATCATTTTTCTTTCAAGTTGGATATTAGTAAGGCTTACGATCGGTTAGAGTGGGATTTTGTGAAGAGTATGCTTCTTCGATTGGGTTTTGCATCTGAATGGGTGGAATTGATCATGACAAGTCTGAACACAGTGAGTTATTCTTTTCTAGTGAATGGGGAAGTTTGTGGTTTTGTTAAACCTAAGAGGGGTATTTGACAGGGGGACCCATTGTCCCCATATTTGTTCATCTTATGTGCTGAGGGTCTATCTTCTCTTATTCACCACTTTGTTCGAAATCGGTGGATTCAAGGTATGACCATCACCCCCACTGCTCCGACATTGCATCACATATTATTTGCTGATGATTGTTTCTTGTTTGGTACGGCTACTGAAGAAGAGTGTCAACAGTATCGTAATATTCTGTATACCTATGAGCTGGCCTCTGGACAGCGGGTGAATTTACAGAAGAGTAGTGTTGCTTTTAGTAGACACATGGCTTTGGATAGACAAGTATATTTGGCTAGTATTCTGGGAGTACAGCGGGTGGACAAGCATGACAGGTATTTGGGGCTCCCTACACATGTAGGGAGGAAGAAAACAGAAGCTTTTAGCTACTTAAAGGAGAAGCTTACTAAGAAATTGGTAAGTTGGCGAGCCAAAGTGTTAAGTGGTGCGGGTAAGGAGATCTTGATTAAAGCTGTCGCCCAATCTGTTCCCAATTACGTTATGAATTGTTATTTGTTGCCCATTGGGCTCTGTGATGATTTGCATCAGTTATGTGCGGGTTTTTGGTGGGGCAACACGGATGATAAAAATAAAATTCATTGGCGATCATGGGAGAGACTATGCATCCCTAAACATGAAGGTGGGATGGGGTTTAAGAATCTCCATTGGTTTAATTTGGCTATGCTAGCCAAGCAAGGATGGCGTTTAGTGAAAAATCCGAATTCCTTGATTGCACGTCTGTACAAGGCCATATATTTTCCTACTGGAGATTTCTTTACTGCTGAGCTAGGGATCACTCCTTCTTTTTCATGGCGTAGTATTCTATCAGCTCGAGAAGTGTTACATCAAGGTCTACGTTGGCGAATTGGTTCTGGGGAGCAGGTTGATATTTGGTGGCATAAGTGGATACCAGATATTTTTCCTCGCTGCCCTTCTTCTCCCCCTAGGGAGGATGCTCCTCACTTTGTATCAGAATTGATTGATCCAGTACACCGAGCTTGGGATGTGCAAACATTGCATTTATTCTTCTCTCCAGCTGATATTGATCTTATATTGTCTATTCCATTTAGTCGAAGCGTTACTGCAGATCAGGTGATATGGAATTTTGACAAGAAAGGTACGTTCACCACGAACAGTGCTTATTTTGTTGCAAAAGATATTGCTTTGGGTGCTGTTTTGGCACCCCCTGCACCTGTGGATCCGTTGGCTAAGTTGTGGAAAGCTATATGGGGAGCTAAGGTTCCAGGGAAGATAGCAGTGCATGCATGGCGGTGTTGTATCGGTATTCTACCAATTAGAGCTAATTTGCAGCGAAAAGGCTATATGGGTGATATGCACTGCTTGATGTGTAACCATCAGTTGGAAGATAACTTGCATTTATTTTTTCATTGTCCGTATGCTCAAGAGACGTGGCATACTGCCTCTATCAACATGCAGGTGCCAACCAATTTGACATTCCAAGAGTACTTCCTGCAATTAGCAGCTTCTTATTCAAAGGATGCTTTTGCTAAACTCCTTGTGATTGTGTGGGCTATTTGGAAGAATCGGAATAGCCAGCTATGGGACAATACGAAGCAGCGACCAAGTGAGGCGTCTATGCTTAGTCTGGGATGGTTTCAAGAATTTTCTAAAGCTAATGCAGTAGGTAGCGAAGACACTAGGCCCCGGCAGCAAGCATGGACAAAACCTGCAACCGGTTGGAAGAAATGTAATATCGATGGTGCTTTCATGGCTGGAACACGTCGAGGGGGGAGTGGGGTGATCATAAGGGATGAATTTGGCCATTTTAATGCAGCAGCAGGCCGACCTTTTGTCCAGGTGACATCTCCTTTCCACGCAGAGCTGAATGCATTGATTGAAGGTATGAAGTTAGCCGAAACATTAAGCTATGCGCAAGTTATATTTGAAGTAGATTGTTTGCTCTTAGTGCAAGCCTTGGGGCAGCAAGATGCTGATTTGTCAAGTTTGGGTATAATCATCACATAAGTGAAGGATTTTATGCGCAGGCATGTTGATTATCAAGTAGTTCATGTATCTTGTGAGACTAATAAAGTAGCTCATGTCTTAGCAAATCATGCTTTGCACTCGAATGAGAGTCAAAGTTGGTTTGTTGTTTCTCCTGAATGTGTTCGGGATGCCATTCTAAGTGATTGTAATCACTAATTGTTTCAATGAATTTCAGTTCAAAAAAAAAAAGTTCTTTAATTATACCTTGTGGTTAGGTTATGTTCATTTTATATTTATTTATAATTTTTAGAATAATTATGTATAATTAATAATTTAAATTTAATATTTGAAAAATTAAAAATAACAATAATGAAAATTTCATAAAATCAAGTAATTTGAATTTGTTTCATTTCGTGACCTAAAGGGGCAAATTGGACAGAACAAATAGTCAATGGATTGCAATTAACACTATTGAACTACGAAATTAGACCTTGATTTAAATTCCTCAAAAAAGAAAAATAATAATAATTTAGAGACCAGAATGACGCTATATACATCTCAAACTCAGATCGACTTCGGCATAAATTCTAGTTTGTCTTGAAATCGGTGCTTCCATTGAACTCAGATCGACTCCGACATCTTGAACTCAAATCGACACCAAAAGGAGGTTGCATCTATTCTTCTCCCTCCTCTTCGTCGCTCTCTCCTATTCGCTCTTTGATAAGCTCTGCGAGTCAGAATTGCAACCTCTCTTCGCCAGCAACAGCTCGGTCTCTTTAACCTTTGAAACCTAAATGCATCCTAATTGCACTTCAAATCGCTCCAATTCTGAACTCCAGGATTTCAAATCCGCCAATTTGAGGCAGATTTCTTTGAATAAGGAGATTCAGCAGGTGTTGTTAGCTCTACAGGTTCCGGGAACTCATCAGAATCCGAAGATTTCAGGGATCCAAGCCTCGACGACCCTATCCCTAAAGTGGATTACTAGTACAACACTGTGTCGGACATTAAGCACATTAACAAATATGGCGGTGAGAGAGAGAGAGAGAGATAGTGGCTGTAGTTTCTTAATTAGATTAAGGGCAAAGTTGTCACTTCTCTTTAAATTGGGTTGGGAATAATCTGTTAGTAGGGTGAGTGAGATAATTTTGGCCAATTTTGGTGCTTCAGGTCAATAACCCTTTTTTAAGGAATCAACCTCCGGATGACCAAGATGTCGGTAAATATTGTCATGTTTTAACAAGACTATTGAGTTTGCATAAGGCCATGAATATGATATCTGACTACAATTGGTTAAGCAAAAGTTAGGCTATGAAACGAAGAAAAGCTCAGCAATGCTTACAATGTTATCACTCCAAATAAGATAACACATCATGACAAGCAGGAAAAGAAGCACCGATTGAAACTTTATCTCATAAGGAATTGTCATCTGAAATGTGACACAACATAGGTTCTTCCATAAAAACAACCCGTCAATAATCACAAGAAACTTTCAGTGATGGCAGGATCACATCACATTATTACATTACCATTGCACCCATTTAGAGCAGAAGGGTGTTAATCGGATGGATAACTGGGCCTAGACCGATCCATCTCCCTGCAATAAATCTTACTCAGGCAATTTCCTCTAGCCAAAATACAATTTTATGATAGAAAAAATATATGAATACAGAACTGTGACTCCTCCATGAGCTGAAATAGATCACCCACTATCCCCATTCTTAGTTAACCTTTGCAAACTTCTCGGAGCTCCTTCTTTCCGAATTTCAATTCCACACACCAAAATTAACAGTACAGTAACGTTACTCAATTCCAGCTCCTGTTAAACCTTTATACAATCCAAACTAGGAATGAGCAAACGGGGAATTCCCCCGCCCCGCGCCCCCGCTCCCGCCCCCGCGCCCAAATTCCCCCGCGCCCCCGTTCCCCGTCTGGGGATATTATCAGATGGGGGATTCCCCGCCCCGCCCCGCGGGTAATGGGTTCCCCACCCCGCCCCCGCCCCCGCATTGGTCTTTTTTTTTTCTATTTTCTATCTTTTCAGTTTTTTTTCCTTGTCTTTTTTTGACAAAATAATTTTTTTATTCTTTTTATTTTCATCATTGTTTTGGTCGATTGAGTATTTCAAATGCTTGAGACAGTGTTTAAGAAAGAAATTGTTTGTTTAGTCACAAGGAAGCAATACGTTTAAAACAAATATTTATTTCTATAAAACAATTTTCACAACCTGGCGATTAAATGTAAAGTAATAAAATCCGGCTGCGTCTTCTCTCTTATTTCTATAAATCCCGCTGCGTCTTCTCTCTTCTTTTTTTTTTTTTTGGCAAAAATCCGGCTGCGTCTTCTCTAACAGCCAAAATCACAAATCACAATTATACGACAATCCAACGGTCTGATCCTCAAGGATCGCCTAGAGGATCATCTTTACCAATTTATACGATGATCCAACGGTCAGATCCTCACGGATCGCCCTTAGGATCATCCTCTCAAAACTATATTAAGATCCAACGGTTGGATCGTCCCGGATCGCCCTTAGAATCATCCTCACAAAATTATACGACGATCCAACGGTTGGATCCTCAAGGATCGCCAAGAGGATCGTCTTTTCACAATTATACTATGATCCAACGGTCAGATCCTCACGGATCGCCCTTAGGATTATCCTCTCAAAATTATACAAAGATCCAACGGTTGGATCGTCCCGGATCACCCTTAGAATCATCCTCACAAAATTATACGACCATCTAACGGTTGGATCCTCAAGGATCACCTAGAGGATCGTCTTTTCACAATTATACTATGATCCAACGGTCAGATCCTCACGGATCGCCCGGAGGATCATCCTCACAAAATTATACAAAGATCCAACGGTTGGATCGTCCCGGATCGCCTTTAGAATCATCCTCACAAAATTATACGACAATCCAACGGTCGGATCCTCCAGAATCGCTTTGAAGGTGTATTCTGGATGGGAAAGATTTATTTGTTTTCTGTTTTTTTTTTTTAGAATAAGAAAATTATAAAAATGCCCCATATGTTGGTTGAAAAATAATAGTTCTCAATTAAAAAAAAAAAAAAAAGATAAACGGGGACCCCGCATGGGTAATGGGAAACCCCGCCCCCACCCCCGCACCCCGCGGGGGAAATAAGTGCCCCCACCCCCGCCCCCGCACATGTGATGGGGAGCCCCGCCCCCGCCCCCGCTTGACAAATGTGGGGAAAACCCGCGGGTACCCCGCCCCCCACCCCCGTTTGCTCATTCCTAATCCAAACCTAGAAACTAAAGCCACAATCTTTGCAGACATGGCAAGTGTAATAAGATGCAACCAACCATGTGGAAGCACAAAGGTCTTTATTATGAAGGAGAGAGACCCCTCCTATTGATTCAGTTACAGATTGGTTTGCAACAACCATACTTGGTTTGCCTCGTATTCTTTACTACACAAAATAGTCGCTGATAAGATCCTAAATGAGAATTATCTTTCCTTGTACTCATTTTATTTGCTTCTCCAATTAGGGGAAGTCTAAGGTGACATCAACTTTTTAATTAATATATATTAAATTAAATAAGTTGGTGAAACCTGTTGTACAGGTCAACAGGTTATCCAATTATAATTTGACATGTGTACTTAAAAAAAAATTACCATACTAAGTACTCATTTATTCTTTTATTTGACATGTGTACTTGAAAAGTTTTAGGTCTAATATGATTATTTACCATATAAACAAATCATTTGTTATAGCATTGGTAAGTGGATCGTTTTTTTTTTTTTTGTAAATGGATCATATTTCATGTAATTATCATAAAAACAACCATAACTACCACTTTATACCTCAATTGTTGTAATCTATAGTAAAATGCATTGTCAAACGAGTAATTCTCTCATAGATGATGAGATTTACACAAGAAAAGTATTAATTACAAAATATAGAACTTTAAAACACAATTAAGAACTCGCGCCTCATTTACAATATATACATAAAATTTTACCACTTTGACAGCAATTCGTTGTCACATTAGTAAAATGGTTCTCAGACTTGTAATATAAAAAATTATCACAAATATGAGTTTGATTACTACTTCTACAACAATTCGTTGTCAAACTTGTAATATTGAAGAATTACCACAAATACAACCTAGCTTGGTTATTACTTTGGACCTCAATTGCTGTAAAATCTAGAAAAAACATTATCAAATAAGTAAATAACTCCTAAAGGACAGTAATTACAAAATAGACAACCTTATTACACCATAAAGTACTCACTGCAAATTTACTTAAATATATGAAGTTTTACTATTATAGCAACACATTCGTTGTTTTATTAGTAAAGTGGTTCTGAAAACTTGTAATAATAAAGTATTAAAAAGTGAACTAAGTTTTTTTTTTTCCGAACTGAGGATTGGGTTCTCTATTTCCCTTTCTCTTCCGGCGTCCTTCTTAGTTCTTCCTTCTTACTTCTTCCTTCTTGGTCCATAGTTAATCTTTGGCTCTCAGATTATTTGCTTCTTCTTTTTTTCTTCTTTTGTTGTCATTTTTCTTCGTTCTCTATCTTTAACTTCCTCTCTCCTCCAGTCGCTCTCACCTTAAACCAGATCGAAAAACATACAAAACACCAAACAACCAAATCTGAATCGTACCTTCGCCATCCGTTTCGTCTTCCTTCTCTCTTAGCCTCTCACATCCTGCTTCATTTCCTATGAAACCAATATTGGCCCAAAATCCGTAATACCCAAATCAAAAAACCTAACACCTCAGCCCCAAATACCTCCTCCAATCTCACTTGCTCTCTCGACTTCTTGCTTAGCAATCAGTTGCTTGTCGCACTCGATTTCTGTACTTGCAATCGAAATCTTGTGGCTCGTTAGGTATTTCTTGCTTTTTGGTATATGTTTGCAGTCTATTTTCGGTAAATTGGAGTTGAGTTTGGTTAGTTCTTTGGTTTTTGAATGTGATTCTATTGCAGAAATTGAAAGGGGCTTCTGGGGCGGAAGAGGACTGTGCACATTGGGTCCAAGAAAGCTGAGAGAGGTAGTGATGGCTCTTCTATGGAAGGAAGAAGGTCTGGCCTTGTGCATGAGAGTTCTTCTTCACAGGTATATGCAATTTGTTTAAAAAAAATTCACCCTGTTTTGGTCTTTTTATTATTATTTTTTATTGGATTTATATATGAATTTGGAATTTGTATGAAAAGTTGTGTTCTTGTTAATTTGTTGGAGGAGGTGTTGAATGAAGGAGGGTCAACTTGGAGGGGGTTTGAGATTGGAATATAATGGTGGCATTGAGTAATTTTAGGGGTGACCTGATGAATTTATAGAGGTGTGGGGGTGCTGTAAATTTTTTTCTTCTTTGTTTGGATTTTGGAGGCTAGAAAAACAGGATGATCAATTATTAGTCCTGTTTTTTTTTTTTTTTTAAGGTCAGGGTTTTTGGGTAAACTTAGAGGTTGTGATGGCTTCTGTGGGAATTGAGTTTTAGAGTTTCTGTGTTGTAGTTTTATTTCAAAATTTCTGGGTTGGGATTTGGTCTTTTGGCTGTTCACTGTACAAAAATGTTTGCAGTTGAAGAACCCGTGCAATGCTAATTAAGCTTTTGTTTCTCTGTTATGCTAATTAAGTTTAGTACATTCACTAAACTCTTAGTGCAAATTGGCTTTGGGGTTACCTTTTTACTTGTCTATGGCAGTTGGGTTGGGTTTGATCGATGTTTCTCACCTCATTTTAGTTGCTTTGCCCTTACTGAATATTGGTATGTTCTGTTGAGTTGTTTTTATTAGTTTTATTTTCTGATTGCTATAATCAAAGTTTGACTGAGTTGGAACTATATTTTGGTTATTCAATCATTTTCTGATAAAGATGGATAAATGCCCAAAATGATTTATTTTTCATTGATATGCATTTGTATAACTGCATAAATGCTCACCCCGCTAGCTTCTATTTATGACCTCTCTGGAGGATCTGTCTTTGTTACTTGGTTGATTAGGATCCTCAATAATTCCTTGACCAAGTACACCATGATGGCATGATACATATCATATTGTGAGGATGCTAACATTCTTTCAATTTGGGGTAGCAATTGTTGTAAATTACCCTTGTTTTATAGCAATACTGTTATCCTCTCTTAAACAAGATTATCTGAGATATAATAGGTATTTTGATTAATAAATGTATACCCAAACCATCTCAATTTTCTGACATGGTTTACCATGTGCCTCGTAGATTCGAGTTTCAGCTGTCCTGACAAATGGTGCATATCTTTTGAACGTCGATTGTGATCACTACTTCAATAACAGTAAAGCTGTTAAGGAAGCAATGTGTTTCATGATGGACCCAGATTATGGGAAGAAGACCTGCTAAGTACAGTTCCCACAACGTTTCGATGGGATTGACATGCATGATCGATATGCCAATCGTAACATTGTCTTCTTTGATGTAGGTCCTACTTGTTTTTGTAATCATCATTCAGCAATGACAAATTTCATTCCACCGGAAAAATTACATTGTTATTTCTTCTTATTTGCAGATCAACTTGAAAGGGTTGGATGGCATCCAGGGTCCAGTTTATGTGGGAACTAGTTGCTGTTTCATCAGGCAAGCACTATATGGGTATGATCTTGTTTTGACTGAGGAAGATTTGGAACCAAACATCATATTCAAGAGTTGTTGTGGTTCAAGAAAGAAGGGAAAGACCAGCAATAAGAAATATATTGATAAGAAGAGGGCTGCTCTTAGTTATTTTAATTTGAGATTCCAGGGTAGACACTGAAGATGACTTTTCTTTTTTCCTTGTCTTTTTTATTTGTTACTTCCACACTATGCAACTATGCAAGTCATTTATGGTTAGGAAATTAAACTCTGCAGGCTCTTTAGAGAAATTCAACCGAAGCTATGATGGAGGCAAGGGTTGTTGATATTCTAAATGCAGTAAGGCTTATTTCAATACTACTGTAGATATATAGCTTCGCTGGTATTGCTTTTGTTTGTGTTGGTTCTAAAGTTCTGTCACTTGTGCGGCATGTGCTAGAGCAAGCTACCAGCATGCTTGATTAAATATTTCAACCCCTTTGCAATTGGTTAAACTATGATTTGATCCTCTTTGTTCTCTTACATTTTAAAATTTAGTATAATCAGCTTTTGATGAAAACACTATATGATTGCAGATGGAACCACTTGCATATAGGAAAATGGACTTTGAAGAATTTTGTGCTGCTGCAATTAGCAAGCATCAATTGGAGGCCCTCGAAGGATGGGAGCAGATAGCATCTACTGCTTTTTAATTTGATATTCCAGGGCTGTCAAAAGAACTGAATCGACCATTCCCATTTTCAATATGGAAGACATTGACGAGTTAAGGTGAAGGAAATCAACTATTATCAATTAAACCTGAAGCCTTTGCTGAACTGAAGGTGGAAGAAATCAAGAATGGGCGGTTGGTAATGACCTCAATGTTTGGATTCTTTGTTCAGGCTATTGTAACTGGAAAAGGGCCAGTTGAGAACCTCTAACCACGTTGCTGATCCCGTGGCCAACAATGCATGGGCATACGCTACCAACTTCGTCCTCGGGAAGTGAAGAAACCTAAATTGCTGGCATTTCATCTGCAACATTATCCAAAGTTGTTATTTTTCTGTATCCAGTAAAAAGATGCAGCTTCTTTTGCTTGAACAACTTCTTTGTTTATTGGCCAAAAGAAAAGAAAAGAATACAAGAAAAAAGAAAAAAGAGAACTGTTTATTTGTCTAAATGCGGTGCACATTCAGGTGCTCATGTCAACAGATGCATGCTTCTCATACGGGCAAAAAAACCATATTTGCCTCTTTTCATACATCATCTTAGCCCAATCCTTATTGTAGAGACCATGTGTGTTAACCATAGCATTCCAGCATTTTTCAAAACTATCTGGAGTGACTTCATCCCACATACAACGTCCAAATTCAGAAAAGACACTGTTCTTACGCAGGTGCCTCCGGGCGTTCTTTGCTTGTTTCTTTCTTTGGCTTGCAAACTCCTTTCTTGTTACTCATGTACTCTTCTCTTCTTTTCCCTTGAGCAGAACAAACCAACCGCAATGAAGTGACTCTCCCTGTTATGTGTATACTTAATCTCTTGTAGTCACTTCTAACATCAAAACCCATGGCCTTTGCATAAGCATTGTAAAAGGACTCAGCTTCCTCCACAGTCTTGAACTCCTGCCCTTTAAGATCTTCTGTAGACAACTTATCATACCGAACTCCCTTATATTGCATTTCATTACAGTCACTTCCATTTATCGAACTTTGGGACACCAAACCAATATCAGATATTGAAGGTTCATACGATCCATCCATGCCTGCAAAAATGCAAATATTACCCAAGTATTAACAAACCATAATCAACTGACATTATGTTTGGTCTAATTTTCTAGCCCAAACCATTCTCCAAGAGAAAAATACTATAACCTATCTAAACCATTATGCTCTTGATGCCAAATAAGGTTCTCCACTTTCAATAACATATCACAGATATCAAATACTACATATAAATATAAGCACACCAGACAAAAGTCTACGCTTTCATCTTCATGTTATTTATACTTTTGATTGAGAAAACCTCTTTAAGTAGATGCAGTTCAGAGGACTTGATGCACTATTAACATATCAACTTAATTCTTCTGTTTGGTATCATGATTGGTGATCAAACTATAACAAGACATCAATAAGTTAAGATTCACAATGGAGGAGTCCTAAAAGTGATCATAATGTGTTATTAAAAAAAAATTACTCATGTCATTAACGATGCTAGTTTCAACAGATCACCTACATATTAGAGAAATTATATACCAATGTAACAACTTCCAACCAAACAATAGCACAGATTTACCAAACATAAAAACACAGCCATTCAACACTTACGAGCAATTACATAGAGTTTTTCGTCTATCAGAAAATTACTAATTACAGAATGTCATTATTGTTAGATTTCTGTACGTTATCTTCTGTTTGTAGATTTAATGTAGGTATAAATAGGAGCATTATAGTTCTGTTATATATATATATATATATATATATATGCTCATGAGTACATCAAGACAATACTAGCTAGAGGTTTACATGAGATACATTAGTCTATTATACGACATTAAGTCTTTAATTGATAGATAGTTGATCAAAACCTCGGTAATAGTTCTTAATATATATATATATATATATATATATATAGTGAATGTTGTGTGCAGGTACATATATATTACATGATGTAGTCAGATACCTAAGGTTCACAACAACACAAATCAAGAAGCTAGCATATATAAAACAAATAAGCCTACAAGAAGTGGGCAAAAGAAAGAGATACCGTTTAAGCCTATAAATGCTTAACTGACACTATAACATACTAGGCAATGAGTCCTAAACTATAGCAGAAATACAAGATTAACGGGCTTTCAAATCTTTAATCTTTATCATTGAAGGCTTGGAATGAACCGATGAAGAAGTATAACTCTTATCGTTCATGTTCAAACTCATGGGTCTTCCGAAAGAAATTTACAAGACCTACTATTTCCTAGATGGCGACTAACAAACCAGATGTTCAAGCTTCAAATTTTTTAAAGTTACATCGACCAAAGAAACACTTCTATGTTGTTGACAATTTAAAAGAGGGTGCGTAAATGAATATTGTAACCAGACTAGAGAAATTTGAGTAAGAACTAGACATCACAGTAGCAAACCAGACGTACATAAATAAAAACTCCTCTGAAGAAGGAAAAACGTAAAACAAAGAAACACATAAATCAACACGTCTTGACAAACTAATAAGATTGAAGCATGCACCTCTTGACAGACACAAATGTGTGAAAGTTTGATAATAGACAAAGATGCAACAACATAGCTACAGTCCAACTTATGCTATGTAGTAAGATGAGGATTAGTTTAAATAATTCGAAAGAGTAAAGACTAGTTTCTCACACTACAAAAGATAAAAATTGCTGCAAAGAAAAATGAAGCCTCATACCTGGGTTGATAACCTTCGGATTTCTTGGTTCAATATTATACTGAACAGATGCATATCTTCATGGGTAGTCCGAAAGGCAACTGCAACCAATGGGAGACCTATGAGTTTGAACTGAACAGATGCATATCTTCATGGGTAGTCCGAAAGGAATTTACATGACCTACTATTTCCTAGATGGCGACTAACAAACCAGATGTTCAAGCTTCAACTTACGAACGCTCTTCCTCCTTCTTCTCCTTCTTCTCCTCCTCACTTTGTTCTCTGTGGCGCCTCTTCAATCCTGGTCAATATTGCACATAATCATCCAATTCAAATCACACAAACCCTGAAACACATCATCCAATTTATATGAAACAGAAAGGGTTTGTTTTCTCACTTTGTACAAGAACAAACTGTCGTTCTTCCTCTTTTCCTCGTCTTCTCCTCTTTTTCAATTCTAGGGTTTTTTTTTTTTTTTTTTTTAATTTCATTGTAGATATGTAATTCAGAATTTTGAAAAAAAAAAAATGTTTATACAGGCTACCTGGTAAGCAGGTCACCACTATTGAATATCCCTGACCATTAGATATATTCAACTTTTAATTAAATCCAACGGTCTAAGATATTCAAAAATCTTGATGTATGGCATATGTCAACATATACTCGAATTTTCCCTCCAATTAACATTTAAACTTTTTTTTCTTTCTTTTGTGATGGTGGTTACTGCTATGAATAGTGATGTTTTTCAGTCTCATGAGACTTGAAATAACTTACATTCCCACAAAAACATTTTGCAATAAATTGGTGCAGGCCTCCATATTGGGATTAACGGTTAAACACGGACAGTAATATATAACCCATTTACAAGGGCTTAAAATTAAACAGGGAGTGGCTGGTAATCCTAAATGAGTCTCAAAATAAGACTTGCGGCAACATCATATAAGCCACAAGGCTGGAGTTGCCCTTTCACTAAGGGATCCATTTTTTGGTCTTTTCTAGGAATAGGGCATTAGACTAACTTTTCGATTACATTTTGCAATCTCAACGTTCAGTTTTTAGGTCCTAATGTGTATATCACCTCTGTAAATTTTCAATCAAATCGGTGATCGTTAAGGTATCGAACTAAATTAAATCAATGGATGAACCGAATCTGTCTAACCTGAACCGTTCATAAATATAATTGTAAATCACAGTTTTGAATGCCTTAACGATAATCAATTTGGTTGAAAATTTGTAGAGGGAATCTACACATTAAGACCTAAAAACTAAACAGTTGAGATGCCAAAATATGATCGAAAAGTTGGTCTAATGCCCTATCCCTAAAAAAGACCCAAAAAATGGATCCCTTACTCGAAGGGCCCTAAATATAATATATATATATATATATATATATATATATATATATATAGACACACACACACAATTCAATTACAAGGTCTTAAAATTATTCAAGCGATAGTCGATCATCCTCCAACACCCATTGCATCACATCACATTACATTGCCATTGCACCTATTTAGTGTTCTGCATCGGATGGAGAACTAGCCTGATCCAGGGCACTGCAATAAACCGGAAAGTAGTGTTACTCAGGCAATTTCCGCTAGCCAAAATACAATTTTATGATGAATACAAAACAACAACAGGCCACCGAAGAGATTTGAACAAAATTACATATAGAATTAGGGTCAAACACCGGCCAATGAGGATTTTTGCTTATTACAAAAATAGATCGATCAATTCTTACTGAAATTCAAACAAAACTGCATACAATATAAGATTCAATGGATGTCCGAAAATTGCAAATAATAATAAACGACGAACAAGAATATTAGAATGGATCAGAAAAAATAAAATCTATTTCTTAAAATTGTGTCAAGATCTTAAAAATCTCGAATACAAGAAATTCTAGGGGTGGGTTCGGTACAGTACCGGACCTTGAAGCCCAATACCACGTACCGTACCAAACTAAGTTGGTACACAAAATAGCCTACCATTACCGGCCACAGAAGTCGGTATACCAACTTCTCGGTATACCTAGATCTCGGTTCGGTTTCGGTTGGTTGGGCCTAGTACCGAGTTTGATTGGGCCAACTTTCAGCTAAGGCCCAACTAAAATTTTAAAAGCCTAAACCTGTCAGCAAATGAAAAAAATGCAATCCTCACATCAATTTAAAGGCCCAACCTGGAAATGAAAAATAAGCTAAAAACTCTCAGACATCAACTTCACTACTTGAGTTCATCACTTATTCACTTCAGTTCATCCCCTTCATCACTCCATAGTTCATACAAATATTAAGTCAATAATTCATAGTTCACAGTTCACACTTCACACAAATGAATCAAAATTTCAAATGATACAAAATACAATAACTAGGTGCAATAGGATAAAACAAAGTGTTCAAGGACTCAAAGTGATCTCATCATCAGTTCATCACTTCATATTTGCTTGCTGCCTTGCTGAGTTGCTGTGCTTATACATCATCAGTTCATCACTTCATACATCAAATTCAGTTTCTGCAAATTCACACAATAACTCAGTTTCTGCAAATTCACACTTCATAGGATGTTTCTGCAAATTCAGTTTTGTTGAAAATAATAAGAATGCTGGCAGTTTGGCAGATTTAGTCAATGAAATTGAATTAAGACAGTTTCATCCCAAACTATCAATGAACAAGAGAGCTCACGATGTAGGCTGCTAGGCATTAGTTTATGCAGAGCTGGTATTGGTCAATGTTGCCTCCACTCCTTGATTAAAAACATTTTCTGCAAAATAACAAAGATGAGGTTAAAAACATTTTCTGTAAACAAACAACGAAATCTGGCATGACAAAGTCCACATTGCAACCACCACCTACCAACTACCACACTGTTCTACAAATGAAGCTATCGTGAACTTATAGATCATTCACATTCATGATCGTGAAACTTAAAACCAATCTTTTCCAATCTGATTCATACCAATCAAATTCAACTGCCTCCTGTTCTCAAGCAATCTTAAAGCTACAATTTATATGTGGGGACAAAAATATCAAACTCAATGGCTCAACCCTAGGTTTCTCAATTGGATTCATACAAATCTAATTCAACTCCCCATATGCTGAACATTAACATAAACAAGGACACAAATATTTCACGAACACATATACATGCAAATCAAAACACAAACTCATACTCATCAATAGCAGTGAAACCTAAAGAAAAAAAAAACAAAAAAAAAAACCATTCACAGATCAAATATAGAGCAATCACAATGACCTGACACAACCATTCCAGGTTCAATCAAAACAAAGAATGAATCTTTAACAGAAACCCAGAATGGGATACGAGCATACCTTGCCATCAATGATGAGCAGTGCTCAAATAAAGCGGAGATTTTCTGGGTTTGATTCGAATCGAGAGGCAGAGAGAGGTCGAGAGGGCGGAGAGGCGGAGATTTCTGGGTTTGAATCGAAATGAGAGGCAGAGAGGGCGGAGATTTCTGGGTTCGAGCCTTCGAGCCTTCGAGGGGCAGGGGGCTGAGGGAAAGACCGAAAGAGTGGCTGAGTACAATCCCTTTCCCTTTAGGGGTTTTGGAGAGTTCAAGTCTAATCAAGGGTTATAATTTAATATAAAATAAAACTATTAATGATCAACGGTTCAGATCGATAGATATAAAATATATTTAAATAAACAAATAATATATACAATATATGGTACGGTACGGTATATCGTATTTATCTGAAAATCAATACTAGTACCGTACCAGTATCTGGAAATCGGTTCGGCACTACCGTACCAATATCTCGGTAACCGACATAGTTGGTTACCAACATTTTCGGTTCGGGTGGTAATCGGTTGGTTGGTTTGGATCGGGAGAAAATGCCAGCCTTAAGAAATTCTAAATATACTAAAGCGCCTACGCCCTTTTGAACAGTGATTCCTGTATGAACAGTGTTGTGACGGCTTTGCCCCTGCCTGTTTAGAGTTTTTCTCGATTGCCCCCCAGTGTTGCGCTGTATCTTTCTGGCCATCAACACAGCTATCAGATAGACCGAGAAGATCGAGCTCAGGGATCAATCGTAGATTGCTGGGGTAGGAACAAGAGGACGATATTTGCAGGATTTTGGTGATTTTTCCGGGGAGGGCCCAGTGATCGAGTTTGGGAAAAGGTTTTCAACACAATAACAGGTGTGTGTTCGATTTCAGTTAGTTTTGGTTGTGTATAATTGCCTACATATGATGATCGATTGAAATTACTTCATACATTAAAATTAAAGTTCACTGGCTGATCGATTAGGGTCTCATAGCGTTGTCAATCTATGTTCCTGGTGTTCTTATTAATTGTTAATTTTGGTTTTACAGTGGACCTAAAAAATCAAATGACTCTGCTGGGTTATTTTCTATACAACTGTGGGAGTTCTCTTTGGATTTTTCATTGGTGTATCGTTACAGAATGCTTTTCTAATAAAGGTATTAATTAGGGTTTTCCACCAGAATGGGTTGTGTTGAATTGGGATGCCTATATCTAAAGAATGTGTTTGGAATTTTTGCAGATTAGCTTTTCACTTCTATCTTTTGATGCACGGTTTCCCGATATGTGTAACCAACTAACACAATCAAAAGTCTTGAGCATCAAAGATCAGGGGGATGTTCCTACGGTACTGATTATTGTTACTGTCTAAATATTTTGTTCACCATTGACTTTTTATTCTGTTCAACTTTGAACAGCAATAGCAGTCAGAAAAGAATGTAATTTTAAGGCCCCTTTTCACATGTTAACAAAGTGTGAGATAAGGTGATAAACACTTGTTAAAAAAAAAATGTTATCCTGCAAATACTTGGAATGGATTAACTTAATAACTTTTCACATATAACTCTGAATACTTTTTAAAGCACATTCCAGAAATAGGACTAAAGACCATTTCGTGATACAAGCTGCCAAAGATGTACTGAAGTTTGCATTTTGCAAAGATAAATTTATCTTACTGCTAAGGTAGTATTCATGTATGCGTGTGCGATTCTAGCCCAAGCATCCTCTGGCTTCTGTAGGAAGGCCTGGAATGAAGGTCTTTAAGAAATCAAGATTCTTAAAGAAGTGTTCAAGGTTCTGAGAAATGGTAATGACACCAGCTTTCTAAGCTTTGAGTCTTAAAGGTGTTCTATAGTCCATGTAATTATAACGTTTTGTTTTTTTTTCCCAAGTGACAGTATTGCTATTATTCATTTATTAATGTTTCTTTTTATTCATTGAAGTTCAAATGTAGGACTCTGATATATTTTCGGGATTCTCGATACGACTGATAGTTTATAAGAGGTAACTAGACCAATTTGTTCAGTTACTTGCTTAGTTTGATGCACATTAGTTTTTAATATTTTTTTTTTCTGAAGCCTTTGCCATTTATCAATTTCCCAGGTTTCAATGAGAATTTCAAATAGGATTGGGACTTGCAAAAGCCTCAGGGCTTTTCTGATCGTTGTTGACCTTCAGTCAGGTAGTTTAAAGTTGGATTTTTGTACTTTTTTTGGATTGGATCTTTTCTTTAGTGTTGGCAGAGATGTTATATATTACTTTTTTTTGTTTTTGGCAGTCAATCGAAGAGATAAGTTTTGCAGCAGAATCTCAGCCAAAACAAGTTGGATTTTTTTAATTCCTAATGTTGTTTCCGCAATCTGTTTTTGTGATGTGATGTGTGAGGCACAAATTTATTTGCGATTGGTCTTTCAACAATCTTGAGAATTTACGACGCTGTAGCACTATTTTAGCTTTGAAGGATCCAATCTTCTGATCAACAAAAGTAACTGCTGCTAAGATGACAGTAAACGAAATATGATTTATACCTTTCAATTATGACATGGTTGAGACATTCCAAAGCATCTTATCAGAGGAGTTATTAACTCATTATAATGGTTGGTTTGCTCCATTATTGTCACTGCAGGGAATGCCCTGAGGAATGTAAGGAAGCTATTGCACCACTAATGCATGCTGCAGCTAGATTTTCTGGTTTACCAAAGTACATTGTTTGACATTAGGCAACTATTTCAAGAGAGAGATGCGAACTGTCTAACTCATTGTGTAGATCAAAAGGTAATTTTCTATGGACCTTCTTATGGAACATTTTCAAAGCTTCAACTTTGAATTTGTATGTAAAGTTGCCTTTTATCTGCATATGGGATTCACCACTTCTATGTATTTGTCTTTGTGCTACCAGTTTTTCATGTGCTCTACTGCATCACAACCTTGGCTTTGGGAAGGCACAAGGTACTGTCTCTATCTCTCAACAATTCATTGTTTTTGTTTTTCTAGACTACAAATAAGAATCTCGAAGTATTGGGAGAGAGAGAAAAATGGTTGCATACCAGTTTAGTAATGGTCAATTGGTTCAATCTCTTGACTTAAAAGCTAAATGCATCCATTTCTTTAACATCATGATTCATTTAACTATGCAAATCAATTAGTTGCAGGCTGACTTTCTTTACATATCAAGTGTTCCTACAAATTAAGCTTCTCTGAGCTGCTATGACCTATACTTTTTCCTGTTTTTTACAATCTATAATGTCATCTCAGACGCGGTTAACAAATTTTAAGCATTTTCAGTCGCTAGAACTTCTTGGATTATACCTTATACAGTGTTTGTAATGCAGCAGAAAGGCTTAGGTACGCAACGGATACTTCTGGAGCCAGTCATCAGTTTTCGTTTGGATTGTACGTAAAGCACAACATTGAAGTTGAGCTTTATTGTATTGTTAATAGGAATTTCCGCTTGCAATTGTTGAATTTTACAAAGAATTACCTCAGTAATGCATGGATATAACAACTTCAATGAATTAGTGTAATAAACAGCAATTATCGCTTATTTATTATGCAATCACTATTGTTTCATCAATAACACATGTATATAACAAAAAGGCATGGACCCGCGGCAAAGCGCGGGCTGTCTACCTAGTTCTTACTAGTTTGCACCCCTTTCCGATTTGACGAATTCAGACAACAACGGGACCGTATGGTATATAAAGTAGGCTGTAGATCCAACAGTTAAAGCTATAGTAACGGCACCCAAAATTGCACGCCAGGACATGGCAATTGGGACAGAGAAAACCTTCGACAACATGTTTGCGAGCGAGACAAATTTTTTTTTTTTGGTCGAAGAAATATTCATTCATAAGCCAAGGACAAAGTTGCAAAGTACAAGTTAAACAATGGAAAAAAAACAAACGAAAGTCCCAAATATGAATAATTTAGATAACATCAAGTAATTCTAGATGGTGGTCTAGGAAGGCCATCACTTTTGAGAACTGATAAAAGAGAGGTTGGGGGAAGATTGATCCATTCTTCCGAACACATCCTCTGTGTAGCTAGCATTACCACAGCATCTGCTGAACAGTTAGCTTCACGGGGGATCCATGACCAAGAAACACACTGAAACTTGGTCACAAGGTAGTGGAATCTGTCAAGGAACGATGTAATTCTCCAGTTGCCTCATTCCCTATTGTACGAAAGGGAATCAATGATTTCCTTGCAGTCGCTCTGAATTTGGACATTTTGGAGATCAATCTTTGTAGCCAGAGTTAGAACTTGGACAATGGCTAAGGCTTCTGCTTCAATTGTTGAGTTAGAAAGGGTAGAAATACTAGCATCTGCTACAAAGTTACCAACACTATTTCGGATAATGATTCCCAGACCACTTCTAAAACAAGACTTATCCCAAGCTCCATCAGTATTGAGCTTGACAAAGGGATCATTAGGAATTGACCATGTTTGTGCATGAGTTGGAGCAGCAGGAATAGAGTTTGGCTCAGTAATTGTTGATTTCGCTTCAAGGAATTCTAGTGTCCCAAAGCAGTGGAAAAATTGGCAGTGGAAATCGTGGAGTCTGGCAGTATTGCTGGAGAACATAATTGAAGATTTATCCAAATTGATGACTTGACCCGAGGCATGGAAATAATCCTGAAGAATACCATTAATCACATTGCAGTTTCTAACGTTAGCTTTCATAAAAAATAAAGCATCATCTGCAAAGAAAAGATGGGTCAAGCTAGCCAGGACATTTTGGACTTAATTTGATACCTTCTAGGTCCTTAGAGGAGACAACAGCAGTAATGTTCTTAGAGAGCACTTCACAGACTAAAAGGAAAAGATATGGGGACAGAGGTTCCTCTGTCTAAGTCCCCTAGAAGGTTTAAATCTGCTACCAGCATTACCATTCCAAAATTACTGAGAAGGAAATAGAAGAAACTGTACATACATATACATTTGCAAACATAATTAGCTATAATGGGCTACGCTCATTGTACCACCAAAGGTACTAATTCCAACTAAAGGAATGACATGCAGACACACCGCCAGGCGGGCTACAGCCTCAGCGTCAGATCACCTCCAGATCACCGCCGACGCGCCGCCACGCGCCACGCCAAGATGGCATTAGAAGCTTCTGAAATTGGGAACCGAATCATATCAGTCCCACATAGAAAACAAAGAGAAGGTCAACCTCTTCCTCACCTATAAAAGGTTCTCTCCTCTCTCCTCATTGGGGGACGCATTCAATACTTACCTACTGTTACTTTGTCAACATAAATACATTGACTAACTTAGGCATCGGAGAGTTGAAGACCGCCCAGCGCGGTCTCCCTCTGAGGCCCATTGTATTTTACTTGACAGGTAACTGGAGCCACAAGGACAACGCAAATCCCGATCTGCCCACCGAATCAGAGTTAATCAAGGTCCAGCTACCGCTGGGCTTTTAGACATTAACATTGGTGCCGTCTGTGAGAACTCTTGAACAAAACGTCATCCCACTACAATCACCATGACTAACGGTAGAATGGGGAAACGCTGAAGAGCAGGCAGAACAGCCCGCCATCCCCCAACCCTCCGACCCAGCGATCGGCGTTAACAGCACACTATTCACAACCCCGGCAAACCCCGGCGGTGAGGCAAATCCAGGCAGCAGCCGCCCGTCAGGCCAAGATCTCGTCACTATGTACGAGATAGCACTGGCGGATCTTCATAAGGCAAACAGAGAACGTGAGGCGGAGCGCAAGGAAAAGGCCGAAGCCCAAAGACAGATGGCTGCGCTCATGACACATGTTGAGGAACTAAAAAAGACTCTGGCGGCCACCGACCGCCCGGCACAGAGCGAGCAGTCACGTAGCACCAGGCGTAGTCGACCCAGCACCAGCACGTTGGTGCCAGGGCCGGTCATACAGATGCATGTACCGCTGAACCCACCTGGGTTGTCGGGAATGGGACCGCCGCCCATACCTCAACTAATGTTAGAGCAGGTGGCGGAATCACTTCCGCACACCAACCGCTCGGAGGCCAGGGCGAGGACTGAAGGTGATCCGCCTGTACCATGGCGCAGGCCATCTCGGCAGGTCATTCAGGCTGATTCCGCCAACGATGCAACCGCCCAGCTATTGGAAAGGGTGCACCAACTGGAGCAGAGGTTGATCCGGGCGGAGACGGCCGTCCCAACGCCAACTCGGAATCCGCTCTTCACTTCCAGACCTGGGCCCTTTTCCGCTGCAATTCTGCAGGCTATCAGACCGGCATATGCAAAAACCCCAAAGATGTCGCATTACGGCGAAATGTCCGATCCCTTTGTCCACATGGACACCTTCAAGAAGGTCACCAACAACAAGGGGTTCGACGACGCCACCTTATGCCATTTGTTTAGCGAAACGTTGGACGGCGAGGCAATGAACTGGTTCTTTGAATGTCCGCCAGGGTCTGTCGGCTTATTCCATGCACTGTCACACGCTTTCCTTTCCCGTTTCATCTTATTGTCCGCCGGACATCACAACACAAGTCAGCTGTTCGGCGTTAAGCAAGGGAGGACGAATCACTGAAGGCCTTCGTCACAAGGTGGCGGGCGGCAGCGTCTCAGTGCCGCGACCTTGACAAAACTATGGCATCGGCAGCCTTCAGGAAGGGACTCCTCAGGGGACCGTTCCTCTATCACCTCAACTACAGTCATCCCAATGCGACGTACGACCACGTCATGAGTGAGGCGGTCATTCACGCCCAGGCGGAATTAATCACATATGGAGAAACCCCACCACCACCAGCAACGCCAACAAAGTCAACACAACCATCCTCCAATCACTAGGAAACTGCTAACAAGACTCTCTCAGCACCGCCAACTGACAAGAAAAGAGAGTGGCAGCAGGGCCACCACCAGAATAAGCAGCAGAAGGAACAACATTATCACAGGGGAAACCACCCAACTCATGGGGATAACCGCAACAAACAGGCGGAATCCTCGCAGCGGTATGCAGTTTTCACGGTCCTAACGGCCTCGTATGAAGACATCTATAATCAGTGCAAGGATCAGATCCCACCGCCACCCCCTCCAAAGTACCCAAAAAGGGGCAAACCCAGGAACACTGGCAAGTGGTGCAAATACCACGCGGACAGCGGCCACAATACAAACAGCTGCAATGCTCTCAAAACGGCCGTTGAGACTTTGTACCGTGACGGTAAGTTGGAACAGTTCAGGGTGTGCCAACCACCACCAGTAATTGCCAACGTTGAAACCTTGGGCCGCATCAACACCATCGATGGCAGTGCTCCAATCACCAACATGTCCCACAGGGCAAGAAAGCGCGCGCTAACCACCCAAAGGAAGTTTGCAACATCCGCTACGAAAGATCCGAAAAACTCCCGAGATCAGGTTGGGAACCTATTACTTTCTCAGAGGAGGAGGAGCGCGGAGTACATTTACCCCATGACGACCCATTCTGGGTCGATGCCATTCTTGGCAAATTCTCGGTGGGGAGAATCTTGGTGGATAGCGGGTCCGCTGTCAACGTCATCTTCAGCGGTTGCTACGACCATCTCAAGCGGAACAAAAAACTACTCCAGGATCACGAGCCACTACTCAGCTTCTCCGGTGACGTCACACAACCGCTAGGGTCGAATTACATGCGACTGGTTATTGGCACCAGTCCATGCATGGCGGAGGTGCACACAGAATTCATTATTGTCGACTGTTTCAGCTCGTACAATGCCATCATTGGTCGACCGGCGCTTAACAAGCTCAAATGCATCATTGCCGGGTACATGCTTCTCATGAAGTTCCCCACGCCCAACGGCACAGGCTGTGTGAGGGGAAGCCAATAGCTGGCACGAGAATGTTATTCAACGACTATAGCGCGGTCAAAGCGTCGCCATGAAATCTTGACGGTGGGTAATGAAGCACCACCACCGAATATCTTTGAGGATCCTAGAGATGAGGAGGAGAAATATGTAAAGAAGGAGCCAGTCAACCCGGACACGTCGCTGAAGGTTGTCTGCACCTCAGATGAGCAGCCTTAGAGGACAGTCCGCATAGGATCCCAACTAGATCCAGAAGTGGAGGCAGAACTCACTCAGTTCCTACGTGATAACGCCGCCGTCTTTGCATGGTCCTATGCGGAGATGCCAGGTATCTCCACTGAAATTATCACTCATAAGCTGACCATCAAACCTTCCTTTTATCCCATCAAGCAGAAGTAGAGGGCTTTTGATGAGGAAAAGTACCGGGCAATCGGAGAGGAGGTCGCCAAACTACGGGACATTGGATTCATCCGCCAAGTCATCTATCCCCAGTGGATCTTAAATCTGGTAATGGTAAAAAAGCCCAACGGCAAGTGACGGATGTGCGTCGACTTCAAAAATCTCAACAAGGCATGCCCAAAGGATAGTTTCCCGCTACCTCGTATCGATCAGTTGGTCGATGCAACTGCCGGACACGAGCTCCTTAGCATGATGGATGCTTTCTCCGGATACAATCAGATCAAGATGCACCCCAGTGACCAGGAATGCACCACCTTCACCACCGACAAAGGCCTCTACTGTTACAATGTCATGCCTTTCGGTCTGAAGAACGCGGGTGCAACTTACCAGCGGTTGATGAACGCCATGTTTGCTGAGCATCTGGGAAAAATCATCGAGGTATACGTGGACGACATGCTAGTTAAGAGCATAAAGGCCGGTGGACATGTGGCAAACCGCAGGATCATAGTAACCATCCTCATGGCCTATGGAATGCGCCTAAACCCAGAAAAATGTTTCTTTGCAGTCACCGCTAGCAAATTTCTCGGTTACATCGTCAGCGAGCGAGGTATCGAGGCCAACCCGGACAAGGTACATGCCATCCTTAACCTGGGAAACCCCGAGTATAAGGTGGACGTCCAGTGCCTCCAGGGCAAGTTGACCGCCCTTTCTCGATTCATCTCTCGACTCACTGACAAGTGTGCCCCATTCTTCAAACTCCTCAAAACAACTCACAAGAAGGTCATTGACTGGAACCCAGAGTGTCAGGCGGCGTTCCAGGGCCTAAAGGAATACCTGGCGGCAGTCCTTCTCCTTTCTGTCCCTGTACAAGGAGAAACACTATTCATATATCTAGCAGTCTCAGCAACGGCAATAAGTTGCGCCATTGTCCGGCGGGAAGGCCAGGATGAGCTCCCAGTATTCTACGCCGGCAGAGGCATGAACGGAGCAGAAACAAGATATTCACCGTTGGAACAACTGGCCCTCGCACTTATCGTTCCAGGCTCACACGATCCATGTGTTAACCAATCAGCCGCTGAGGCAAGTGATGCAGAACCTTGAACACTCGGGGTGCCTCAGTAAGTGGGCCATTGAGCTCAGCGAATTTGACATAGAGTACAAGCCAAGAACCGCCATGAAGGGCCAGGCAGTAGCGGACTTCATCGCTGAACTTACTGAGCGACAGCCGGAACCCGATACTCAAACAGAGCTCGGAACAGAAATAGTAACCGGTGCAGAGGCAACTCCCCTACAGTCAGATTGGAACCTGCATGTGGACGGCTCCGCCTGTGCCAAGGCCAGCGGTGCCGGAGTCATCTTAACAGGACCCGGGGGACTGAACGCAGAGTACGAGGCGCTCATCGCCGGCCTACTCCTCGCCATTGACTCAGGAGCTGACAGCGTCAACATATTCAGCGACTCGCAACTAGTCGTTAACCAGGTCAACGACATCTTCCAAGCCAAGGACCAGCAGTTAGCGACATATTTGGGGTACGTCAAAACGTTGCTAAAAAAGTTCAAATTTCACATAATCACACAAATCCCCAGGGAAAACAACGCTAAGGCTGATTCACTGGCGAGACTGGCAACCGCCCAGCCACATCAGAGTCCAGCGGACACAAGGGTGGAGTACCTTGACAAGCCAAGTATCAAAAAGACACTGGCGGAAATCTTCAACGTTCAAGTCAACCCCAGCTAGATGGACGAGATTATTACGTATAAACGCAACGGCACGTTGCCAGAAGATAAGGTCCAGGCAAGACAGCTCAAGCGAAGAGCAACCCGCTATAACATCCAGTATGGCAAGCTTTACCGCCAGGGATTCACCCATCCCATCCTCCGCTGTCTAACCCCAGAGGAGGGAAAGGTTGTCCTAGCAGAAATCCATGGCGGGGAATGTGGAAACCACTCAGGCGCCAGATCCCTGGCCAACCGCACAATGCGACAAGGCTACTTCTGGCCCACACTTGGTGATGACACCCGGCGGATTTCGAGGTCTTGCCACAAATGCCAACAGTTTGCAGACCTCCCACACGCACCGGCGGAACCACTGTCAATCATCATTGGCCCATGGATTCATTCCACATGGGGCCTTGATTTAATGGGAAAGTTCCAAACCGCCAAGGGCCAGTTCAAATACATCATTGTGGCCATTGATTACAACAGCAAGTGGATAGAGGCGGAGCCGCTAACGGCAATAACTACTGCCAAGGTAATTCGCTTCCTCTGGAAGAATATCTACTGCCGCTATGGTGTCCCACATACAATCATTACAGACAACGGCACACAGTTCTACAATAAGGAACTCATCTCCTTTACCGCCAACTTGGGCACTAAGTTAAGTTTTGCATCTGTCGTCCACCCCCAGACCAACGGCCAGGTCGAAGCAGCGAACAAGATAATCAAAAAGTTGCTAAAAAAGAAGCTCGACGACGCCAAGGGTTTATGGGCTGAAAAGCTTCCAGAAGTCCTATGGGCCATCCGGACAACTCCAACCTCCGCCACCGGCGAGACTCCCTTTTGTATGATGTTCGGCACAGAGGTCGTCTTGCCCATTGAAGTTACTCAACCTACCGCTAGAGTCGAAGGCTACTGCCCAGAAACCAACAGCGCCGGCGTCAACTTGGATAGGGACCTCCTAGAAGAAAAAAGACGCAAGGCCCATTTACACAATTTACAAAACAAACAACGGGTATCATGTTTCTATAACGCCAGAGTCAAGGCCCGGAACCTCCAACTGGGGGACTCGGTCATGAAGGAAGTCATTCCGCCACTAACAAAACTCTGCCCAACTTGGGAAGGCCCGTACAAAATTGTGGAAGTCGTTAGCCCAGGCACCTTCTACTTAATGGACAAAGACGGTGTCACATCGACCCGCCCTTGGAATACTGAACACCTTCGGTATTACTACAAATAGTCAGACCGCTACCCAGGAGCATCTTGACTTAGCTAAATTTTTGTTCAATATTTAGCTAAGGGAAGCTACCCAACGGGTACTACCCCACTTTTGTACACTGATCAGTCAGCTATCAATGAAACGAGGAATTATTCAAACCATCGTTACCAAGTCTAGCACTGAGGGCAACTGGCAACGCCAGCAATCGTCGGCGGACCTCGTCCGCTACGTGGTGCACTTGGACCAATCTTAATTCCTTTAATGTTTCATTGATCGACAGAAGAAAAATATAACTCAAAACACTAGCACTACAAACACATCATGGCAAATCAATTCAGAAATTTATTTCGCTTCCAAACATTCTTTACAAACTGTTGTGCCTCAGCGGCTACAAAACAAAAAAAGAAAGGAGTAGGAAAATCTCTGGCGATCTCAGCTGGCTTCAGGGGTTGCCTTGGACGTCCTTTGCTTCAACGGGCGGTGGCACGATCGATCGACTCGCTTGGTCGGACCCTTGCGCTGTCGGACTGGGGGTCTCTATGGTACCATCCGCCCGGGTGTGCTCCTCCAGGAATCAGATACGTGACACCTCCGACGGGGTGAGGTGGGGAGTCTGCTGGGACCCTTCCGTTGGATGTGCGCCACTTTCCCCGCTACCCGAGCGGGTACCTCCAGCTGGGGCAGGCACGACTTCTGTCTCCGGCGGGGTACTCTCAGTCGGTGGTGCGTCAGGTTGTGACGCTTTGGCGAAGTCAATGGCACCCTTCCGCTTCAGCATATCTATATTTGCTCGGGCCCCAGCCTTCGCCGCCTCGGTTAGCGTCTTCTTAAACTCCGCCGACTGCTTGAATGCTTCAACAGCGGCGGCCGCAGCGGTACTCCCTTCAGCCCGCAGGCGGCTAACCTCACCCCCCAGCCGCTTCACTTCAGCCATCCTGTCGGCAGACTCCCGCAGCACTATAATGAGTTTTTTATCCTTGGCGGCGATCCGCTCCTGCAGCAGGGCGATCTCCTGCTCCAACTTGGAGACGCGTTCATTCCTCTCCAAGTCCCGCGTGATGGCCACGTTGAGCTTGCCGCGGACGTCCGCATAGTCACATTCCTCCTTGGTCAGCCACCGCTCGGCCTCCGCCAGTTTCTCCTTTGCCTCCGCCAACTCCCTCTGGAGACCTTGGATATCATGTAATCCCGCCGATATTTGACCAAACGCCGAGCTGAAGGGCGATTGGTCAATTGCCGTCGGGCGCGAGATACCCTCCAGACCGCCGAACCCCAGCCGCTCGCATAGATGGAAGAGGAACTCCCGCTCACTATCTGTCATAAACGGCGCATATTCGGCGAAACAGTCCAGCTCACTGACGGCGGGCGTCTCTCCCTCCACCGCCACAGTTTTTGCAGGAGCTTGTCGGGCCTTCTTTTGTCGACGGGCCCCGATCACCTCCACCTCCTCTCCCTCTTCCTCGTCAGGAGAATCAACCGGCCAGCGTTTTCTCTCTAGCGCCCTTTGGTTCCCGGCGGCGGTCCTCGTCACCCTTACTGGCGGCTCCTCCCTTGTCACAATGACATCCTCCGCTGGTTGCACCACCTTCTTTTGAGGACCACGCCTGTGGGCAGGCATCCGCTCCTTCTGTCGCCCACCGGCAACGCTTCCCCTCTCCCCGCCGGCAGTCTAGGTCCCCGCCTGCACCGTCGGCAGACCATCCTCACCGAGATGGGAGTGGTGCGGCATCGGCAGCACCACCGGAACCTCGGACTGGCTCAGCGCCAACGTCTCGGGGTTCACCAGCGTCTGCTGGGCCGCCAGCCCCTCGGCGTACATGGCCTCCAGAAAGTTGTCTATCTCCGCGCGGTCCATGGCCTTTTCAAATGCGTCGCTACTCGATTTGTTGCCCGACGGAGTTTCTAAAAAAAAAAAATAAACAACCACCGGTCAGTCCGGATCGCATTTCAAAAAAACAAAAACGACTTGGCAGAGATTTCTCACCAATGGAGCGCGTTAATCGCTGGTTGACCAGCAACTCCCAACCGGTCAGAAGTCGGAAATCAAGCAAGTTTCGGTTCTGCCAGCAACCTCTGATCCTCGCTACGCGACACTCTTCTTCACACGTTAGCTTGTACCGCAGTCCCGCTGCACAAAAATACTAATCGTTAGTGAGAATACAAGTGCAAATACGTGAACACGCCAACTACTTTCAGCGGAAACCGGACACCAACCTCGAATGGGTTGGAACTCGGACTTAATCCTAAATGTCGACCCTTCCTCATTCGATCTGGCGTGGTACTCCCAACCCTCTGTGGCGACGCAGAAGGTCCCCCGCCAGTAGGACATTGAGTCCCTTAGATTCTCGATCAGCTTTGGGGCTCCCTGCCGGCGGCTCAAGTTCACTTGCCCTTTGCAGCCTCGGCGCTTCACGTACACCAGCTCGAAGAAGTGAAGCACTTCCGCCACAGTAGGCCCCTCGCACCCGGACAACCGCCACATGTTGGGGCAAATCTGACCAAACGCAAGGCCAAATTCGCACACCAGGATTTGGAGATTTGGCACCAGCGGGAGTGTCACTCCTTGGCGGAATATCGCCTCGTGAACGGCAGCAAATCCCGCTGGGAGAATCGAGGCCTTCTCATCCGCTGTCGGCGAGCGCAGCTTCACTGACCCCGGCAACCGGAACGTCTGCTTCATTCGGTTGACAGCAGCGGCATTCATCCGCCCTCCTACCTAGTCGAGGGCGGTGCCATCCTACAGGAACCATGCCGATTCAGCATTCTGCCCCGCTATTTCTTCTTCCCCAGCAGAGCCGCTAGCAGCACTATTGCTCGCCAAACGCTCGTCGCGCCTAGCTTTGGCAGCAGCGGCCTCACCCGCCCTAGAGCTCTCCGGACGCGAACCACGACCCATAGCTACTTCCCAGGGGATGGTTTGTAGCAGCTCAACTTCTAGCGGTTCTGGCAGTGAGGTTCCTGCATGGGTAGAAGGACGCAACGAATCAATAAAAATCCTATCCGCCGCGCTGAACGACACGTCAGACCCGGAATCCTCACTGCTCGAAATCTCTATGACGTTAGCCATCCCAAACCCTAAAACCCACATGAGTTAGCACAAACACAGATCTAGCCTATTCTCACATCAGTTATAGCCAAGGGCATCAAGAACAAAACCCAGAAAATGCCAAAATACGAACAAACGCACTCAACCCAGATTCGGCCATCCAAATCCTTAACCACTAACGCTTGGCCAACCATAATTCAAACCCCCTACAAAAAAAAACTCATTTCACACCCAACAAAACCAGCAATCATCCCAGAAAGACAAAAACAACAAAACCCAGAAAATAGCAGAAATAAAAGGAAGAAGGGGGGAAATCCAGGTACCAACCTCAGTGATGAAGTCTTCGACACGGTGGTGCACGGTAATCTTAGGGGGCTACGATCGTCGTCTCTCCGGGAACGGTATACCCAAGCTTCGGCAAACTCTTTCTTCGGTCTCGGACAAACGGAGCTTGAAGACGATGACTAGGTTTTCAAATTTTCAGAGTGTCAAATCTCCCAAGGTTCCCCCCCCCCCTTTTATGTCCGCATCAAAACGTCCTAAGCCGTCCGTTCCATAACGACATCACATACCAGCCGTACACGTGTCGTAGGTCTCCACTCACTCTCCGGATTACCCGAGGCGTTACTTCGGTTACGAAACCCACAGTTACTATCATCAAAGGCAAGAAGACGGACAGGCTTAGGAGACAAGCCTACGCACGCTAACCCTCTATGGGTTCGACACGTGTTAACCACCGCGGGGATGACTTCATAGATACCGCCTGAAGTCTCCGCTGAGCGAAACCCCGCCAGCGGAACTTCTCACTTGTCATCTTCCAAGAGACGAAGTCTCCGCTGGGCGAAACCCCGCCAGCGGAACTTCTCACTTGTCATCTTCCAAGAGACGAAGTCTCCGCTGAGCGAAACCCCGCCAACGGAACTTCTCTCTTTCCACCTTCCAGGTAACGAAGTCTCCACTGAGCGAAACTCCGCCAGCGGAACTTCTCCCTATATCGTACTGCACGATGGGTATCTTCCGCTGTACACCTCTGGCGGAACCCACTTTCACCTTGCAAACTGCGTGCTTTGTTTAAACGCAATGTCGTTCAAACAAGATACCGCTGGGCACGTCTGCCGGACACTGCTTCCCGCTACATTTAGTGGGGGATATCCGCCAAAATGCGTATCCCGAGGCCACGCCTCTCTGACAACGACCGGCACGCGGTGTTACCGTCAGAACATCCCTACGGGACACGGGAACTAGTCAACAGTCTACGACGGCCCTGATCAGGCACGTTGACCCCCGTCATTTGGGTGCTAAACATTGGGCTCGCTACCCAACACCCTCTGCTCCGTGCTGCTCCCCCTCAACAAACAACTTGCCGACCATCCGGAGGTCTATCTTCGCCGGGGAGTGGGGGACTCCCTGGGGGGCCCAGCAGGGGCCCACCCGAAAGGGTGTAAAGCGTTTCTCAGTAAAACCAACGGTTGACAACGCACTGACGCTAATTATGCTCTTGCAAGTCTAGCGGAAGAAAACGCTTCAAACCGCCGAACAACTCCCCAACCAAGATTGCCCTCCTTGACTGGAGACTTGGGGGACTTGTACATACATGTACATTTGCAAACATAATTAGCTATAATGGGCTACGCTCATTGTACCACCAAAGATACTAATTCCAACTAAAGGAATGACATGCAGACACACCGCCAGGCGGGCTACAGCCTCAGCGTCGGATCACCTCCAGATCACCGCCGACGCGCCGCCACGGGCCACGCCAAGATGGCATCAGAAGCTTCTGAAATTGGGAACCGAATCATATCAGTCCCACATCGAAAACAAAGAGAAGGTCAACCTCTTCCTCACCTATAAAAGGTTCTCTCCTCTTTCCTCACTGGGGGACGCATTCAATACTTACCTACTGTTACTTTGTCAACATAAATACAATGACTAACTTAGGCATCGGAGAGTTGAAGACCGCCCGGCGCGGTCTCCCTCTGACGCCCATTGTATTTTACTTGACAGGTAACGGGAGCCACAAGGACAACGCAAATCCCGATCTGCCCACCGGATTAGAGTTAATCAAGGTCCAGCTACCGCTGGGCTTTTAGACATTAACAGAAACACACTTCATAACCATGCTAACCCCATTTGGAGAAGAGTGGCTTGAAGGAAGTCCCACTCAACTCGGTCGTATGCTTTTTACATATCTAGCTTTAAACCAAGCTTGAAATTTGCAGGAGATTTTCTAAGCTTGATGTAGTGGTAAGCCTCATGAGCAATGATCCAATTGTCCTGGATTTGGCACCCCTTAATGAAAGCATTTTTCTCCTCATAGATGCTACCAGGGAGGATAGCTTTGATTTTGTTGGCAAGAAGTTTTGAAATAATCTTGAAAGAGCTGTTGCATAAACTGATTGGACTAAATTGGTTAACCGACTCTAGATTTGGCACTTTTGGGATGAGAGCAATATTTGTGGCATTTAGGTCCTCAATGGAACACTGATCATTATAGAAGGAGCTGACTAAGGAGTTGATTGAACTGCCAATAGTTTCCTAATAATTGCTGGAGAAAAAACCTGGAAAGCCATCTACGCCTGGGGCTTTGAAATTTCCCAATTGCTTAGTAGCTTGTAGAATCTCATCCACATAGAAAGGTTTAGTGAGATTTGCATTTTGAGAGTCAGAAATACAAGGCTGAACACAATCAAAGATACCTTCCTAGTTTCTAGGCCTCGAGGATTGAAATAGTTTGCCAAAGAAGTCATAAAAAGCTTTAGGAACATTTTCTTCCCCAGAAATCCACTGATCATCTCCAATGGAGAGCTTAGAGATGCGATTTGTCTGTCTACGATAAAGTGTGGACAAGTGGAAGAAGCTTGTGTTTCAGTCCCTTGCAAGCAACCATTTAATACGAGACCTTTGTTTCCAATAGCTTTCTCCAACGGACCAGAGTTTGCTCAGCTCTAGTAAAATCTCTTGTTCTCTAATTCTGTCAATGTGCACAGCTCCTTGGACAACAACAATTAGGGGTTTATTATTCAGGAACTTGGTCTTACTCCATCTTGTAAGGTCATTTCTGCAATCCCTAATGTATAACAGCGAGCGAGACGATTGATGGCTGATTTTAGGGTTCAAGGACGTTTATATACAAAGCTGCATGCCCACATAATGTTTTCAGCCATTGGATACTTTTAACCATTGAGATTACCGAATTTGTAGTTGGGCCTTTCGTTATGCCCAAATGTTCAACATTCTAGATGGTTCCAAAGTTAAAATTATTTGGACGAGCTTAACACATGTCCACAAAAATCTCAATTCCAAAGTATGGATCACTCAACTTCAACTTGGATAGGGTTGGGTACGGACCGGTTATTTACCAAGCTCGGTACTGAAAATATTATTCACGATGGGCCGGGATGGGAATTCATTTTTTCAAATTTGGTACCTAACGTACCAAAACTGATCGGGATCAGGTCGGACCCAGGCCCAATTCGGGATACCAGAGGTTTTTTTTTTTTTTTTCCTATACTTCAGTACACTTCAGTACTTAATAGGTATCCAAATTTTCCAGATTTCAAATTTTCAATCATTCCTCGATGTAGCTGAACTCCTAGCACTACAACTTATAAGCCTACACATTTAATTTTGCCTTTATACTTGCATAAGCATTTACCAAGCACAATTAGCTATAATGAGCCACACTCATGCTACCGCCAGCGGTACCAACTCCCACCAACGGAGTGACCTACGGAAACACAGCCAAGTAGCCTACCGCCTGATCCCCAGCTCACCCCGAGATCACCACTAACGCGCCGCGCCAAGATAGCATCAGAAACTCCAGAAGCTGGGAACTAAAGCATATCAGTCCCACATCGAAAACATGGAAGAGGTCAGCCTCTTCCCCACCTATAAAATGTTCTCTCCTCTCTCTTTATTAATTACGCATTTACTATTTACCTATTGTTATATTGTCAACACAAATACATTGACTGACTTAGACATCAGAGAAGAGAAAACCGCCTAACACGGTCTCCCTTTGATGCCCTTTGTACTTTACTTGACAAGTAGCGAAAGCTCCGATAATATCACAAGTAGTGATCCGCCCACCGGACCAGTGTTAACTGAGATTTGGGCTACCGCTCAATCTTAGACATTAACATTGGCGCCGTCTGTGGGAATCCTTGAACAAAAGGCCATCCCACCACAACAATCACCATGACTAACGGTAGCAGGGAAAACGCTGAAGAGCAAGCAGATCAATCCGCCAACCCCCATCCCCCCAACCCCTCGGCTAGCTTTAACCCAACGGTTAAAGTTAACCGAGCATTATTTAACACTCTGGTCAACCCTAGTGTGGAACCCAAGGGCTCAACTCAAATCCTGCTGACTCAAACTGCAGCAGAGGCCCTACCTGGCAATAGTCGCCCAGCAAACCAGGATCTCGCCGCTATGTATGAGTTGGCATTGGCGAATCTCCACAAGGCAAACAGGGAACGTGAACAAGAGTGTAGAGAAAAGGCCGAGGTCCAAAAGCAGGTGGCCACGCTGATGTCAAAATACGATGAACTAAAGAAGACGCTGGAGCAAATGCTAACACAGCTCAAAGCAAGCAATCGCAGTACACTAGGCGTAGTCGACCCAATACCAGCGGATTGGTACCCGCACCAATCATGCAGATGCAGGTACCGCTGAACCCACCCGAGTTACGGGGAATGGGACCACCTCCCGTGCCCAGACTAATGCTAGAACAGGAAGCAAAGTCGCAACCACGCACCAACCTCTTCGTGACCAGGGCTAGAATTAAAGGTAATCCGCCTAACCCTAGGCGAGAGCCAGTGCAACTAAACCTCCAGGCGGGACCTGCTGGCTACGCAACCGCCCTAATCCTGGTAAGGATACAACAATTAGAGCAAAGGCTAATCCGGACGGAGGCAAGAGCCCCAACACCAATCCCAAATCTGCTCTTTTCGTCGAGGCCTGGACCATTCACCACCAGGATCCTACAAGCCGTCAGACCAGCATATGCAAAGACACCAAAGATATCACATTACAACGGCATGACTGACCCCTTCATCCATATGGACACCTTTCAAAAAAGTCACTAACACAAGGGATTTGATGACGCCACCCTCTGCCACTTGTTCAGCAACACGCTGGATAGTGAGGCCATGAGCTGGTTCTTTGAATGCCCATCAGGATCCATTGACTCATTCCATGCACTATCAAATGCTTTCCTTTCTCGGTTCATCCTGTTGGCCGCCGGACATCACAACACAACTCAGTTGTTCAACGTTAAGCAGGGCGCAGAGGAAACATTGAAGGCATTTGTCACCAGATGGAAAGCGGCGGCATCTCAATGCCGAGATCTGCATAAAACAATGGCACTGGTAGCTTTCAAGCAAGGACTCCTAAAGGGACCATTCCTCTATCATCTCAATTACAATCATCCAAATGCTGCATATGACCATGTCATGAGCGAAGCTGTCATCCATGCACAGGCATAATTCATCACATATGGAGAAACCCCACCATCACCGCCAACACAAGGAAAGTCCACTCAGCCCTCTTCTATCTATCAGGAGACCGCTAACAAAACCTCTACTACGCCGCCAACTGATAAGAAGAGAGAGTGACAACAGGGCAACTACCAGAGCAAGCGGCAGAAGGACCAGCATTACCATAAGGGTAACCGCTCATCCCATGGGGATAACCATAATAAACATATGGAGTACTCCCAGCAGTATGCAGTGTTTACAGTCCTCATAACCTCGTATGAAGAGATATACGACTAGTGCGAAGACCAGATCTCACCGCCACCCCTAAGAAAGTACCCAAGGGTGGGAAAACCAAGAAACACTGGCAAATGGTGTAAATACCACGAGGATAACAGTCACAACACCAACAATTGCAACTCTCTCAAAACAGCAATTGAGACTTTGTATAGTGATGGCAAGCTGGAACAGTTCAAGGTGCGTCAGCTGCCACCTGTTGTCGCTAACATTGAGCCTCATACATCGCATCAACACCATCGACGGCGGTGCTCCAATCACTAACATGTCTTATAGGGCAAGAAAGCGCAGATCTGATATGCCTCTCCCACACACCCACAGACAAATGGCCAGGTCGAAGCTGTCAATAAGACAATCAAGTAGAACTTAAAGAATAGGCTCGACGACGCTAAGGGCTTATGGGCCGAGAAACTCCCCGAAGTGCTATGGGCGATAAGAAAAATCTCGACAGAGGCCAATGGCGAGTCACCTTTCTGCTTGTCATTCGGCACCGAGGCCGTAATCCCTGTCGACCAGGAGGTACATAGTGAGAGGGTCACATGTTTCGACCCACTCACTAACTCGGAAGGACTGAACCTCGACTCTGACCTCCTGGAAGAGCGCCTCTAGAGGGCCTACCTCAGAAATATCAACAACAAGCAGTGTATCGCGCGCTATTATAATGCCAGAGTCCTACCTCTCCTCCTCTCTGTCGGAGATTGGGTGATGAAGAAAAAGATGCCAACCCTAACAGGACTCAAGGCCACCTAGGAGGGGCCGTACGAAATCATAGAGGCCATTGGACCCGCTACTTTCTACTTGAGGGGAGCAGATGGTATCACCCTCCCACATCCGTGGAACGCCTAACATCTCTGATACTACCCCAAGTAGGGAAAGGGTTCCAAGTTTGCCTCTGCAACACTTGCACCCCTTCCCGTGTGCGCATAAGGGTTCATGTTACCTCCTTTTACATTTCCTAATCGAATGTTTTTTGCAATTGCCTTCACGCGGTATTATATGCTATGCTATTACATATATCTAGAATGCTCTCGTAACGAGTACATCACTCCTAATCGCCACGTAACGTATCAATAGAATGTTATATCAATAGAATGTTAACGCTTATCGCCTCCTGACCCATGATCGGTCACTTCTTTTCTGTCATTATCGCCACAGGCCTTATGATGTCCACCATAACACCAGGAAAGGGCACACTGTACAGCAATCCCAACTTACTACCTGCCAACGAATGAATGAACGAATGTTAATGCGATATCGCTCACAGCCGGTCTCGCTGACACAGCAAAACATTGTGTCCCTCACAACCCTTGCGCTGCCAGTGGCAATACAACGAGTGAATGAATGAATGATGCGATATCGCTCACGGCCGGTCTCGCTGACACAGCTGCACGCTATCCCTCGCTAACCCTTGCGCTGCTAGTGGCGATACAACAAATGAATGAATGAATGTTATGCGATAAGCCAATAAATGAATGAATGTTAATGCGACATCGCTCACAGCCGGTCTCGCTGACACAGCAAAAGGCTATCCCTCGTGAACCCTTGCGCTGCCAGTGGCGATACGCCAATGAATGAATGAATGTTAATGCGATATCACTCACGGTCGATCTCGCTGACACAGCAGAACGCTATCCCTCTAGAACCATTGCGTTGCCGGTGGTGATCCAACGAATGAATGAATGCATGTCACGTGATACGCCAATGCATGAATGAATGTTATGCAATACGCCAAAGAATGAATGTTATGAGATACGCCACCGAATGAATGAATGTTCCGCGATACGCCAAAAGAATGAATGCATGTCACCCGATACTCCAATGCATGGATGAATGCACGCTACGCGATATATTGACGATTGAATAAACAAACAATAAGCGATAAAAGCAGCAACTGCTAGGGTCAACGTGATACCGCTCCAAATAGAGTTAACCCAATGTCAACGCTTCTGCACTCGCTCTCCTCTCTAGTACCGATTATGCTACCTTGAAATATGGCGCTTACATTCGCACTCCACCGCGGTAATACACGATACACAGTGAAAAGCCCACATAAATAAAGGCGATAGAACAACGAAATGGCGAAATGTGCTCCAATATATATATATATATATATATATATATATATATATTGCAAAAGGTTTTGTGGCCAATAGCGATACATCAACTACTGCTTCGCACATGTGCGATACACAATAACATCATTACATGCTTCATACAAACGCGATAGATATCCCACTTTCCTTGCATGTCCACCAGAGTCCGATACAGGCTGCCCCTGATCAAGTCTGATTCTTTGGAATTTGAGATACTTCAGAAGAAGATTGCAAAGGATTGATAGGCTGGCCAGGCAATGGTGGGAAAGAATAGGGGGTAGTACCGGCTCACCGTTCTCTGCGGTATCACCACCCGATCTCCATCATTGTAGCCCACCGCACCTCCAACAATCTTGGTCCTTGGGTTTCTCACTTGGACGGGTATTCAGTTTTGCAGGGGCATAGATTGCGCAATCCCCAAGCTGGTGCTGAAGCCGAGTCCTTGTGAGATTAGGCTATAATGCCCATAACCCAAGATGAGATTAAGCTATAAAGCCCAAAAATCTAGAAACACACACCACCTAAAGGGAAGAAAAGTGTTAATGTCTAAGATTATGGGTGGTAGCCCAAACCTTGGTTAACGCTGGTCCGGTGGGAGGACCGCTACTTGTGATATTTAGAGCTTCCGCTATTTGTCAAGTAAAATACAAAGCGGCGTCAGAGGGAGACCGCGTTAGGTGGTCTTCTCTTCTCCGATGCCTAAGTGAGTCAATGTATTTGTGTTAACAGAATAACAGTAGGTAATTAGTAAATGCGTAATTAATGAGGAGAGAGGAGAAAACCTTTTATAGGTGGGAGAGAGGCTGAACTCTTCCATGTTTTTGATGTGGGACTGATATGCTTTAGTTCCCAGCGTCTGAAGCTTCTACTGCTATCTTGACGCGGCGCGTGGCGGCACGTTGGTGGTGATCTGGGGGTGAGCCGGGGCTCAGGCGGTAGCCTGCTTGGCTGTGCCTCCGAAGGTCACCTCATCGGCGGTAGCTGGTACCTCTAGCGGTGGTATGAGCGTGGCTTATTATAGCTAATTATGCTTGCAAATGCTTATGTAAGTACAAGTCCCCCAAGTCCCCAGTCAAGGAGGGCAATCTTGGTTGGGGAGTTGCCTAGCGGTTTGAAGCGTTACTTTCGCTAGACTTACAAAAGCATAATTAGCGTTAGTGAGTTAGCAACCATGGACTTACTGAGAAAACGCTTTATACCCTTTCGGATGGGTCCCTGCTTGGCCCCCCAGGGAGTCCCCCACTCCCCGGCTAAGATAGACCTCCATTTGGTCGATGCATTGTTTACTGAGGGGAGCTGCGCTGAGCAGAGGGTAGTGGGTAGCGAGCCCAATTCTTTAATACCTAAGTGGCGGGCATCAACGTACCTGATCATGGTCGTCGAAGATTGTGTTGACATGTCCCTTTACTTGTCCCGGAGGATCATGGTTTGACTGCAACGCCGCATGGCGGTCTTTGTCCATGTGAGGCATTGCCTTATGAATCGCCGTTTGGCTGGAATACCTCAGCTGAGGGTAGGCAGTAAGAAGGGCAATCTTGGTTGGGGAGTTGCCTAGCGGTTTGAAGCGTTACTTTCGCTAGACTTACAAAAGCATAATTAGCGTTAGTGAGTTATCAACCATGGACTTACTAAGAAAACGCTTTATACCCTTTCGGATGGGTCCCTGCTTGGCCCCCCAGGGAGTCCCCCACTCCCCGGCTAAGATAGACCTCCATTTGGTCGGAGCATTGTTTACTGAGGGGAGCTGCGCTGAGCAGAAGGTAGTGGGTAGCGAGCCCAATTCTTTAATACCTAAGTGGCGGGCATCAACGTACCTGATCATGGTCGTCGAAGATTATGTTGACATGTCCCTTTACTTGTCCCGGAGGATCATGGTTTGACTGCAACGCCGCATGGCGGTCTTTGTCCATGTGAGGCGTTGCCTTATGAATCGCCGTTTGGCTGGAATACCTCTGCTGAGGGTAGGCAGTAAGAAGTGTCACGAAGACTTTGAAGATGAAAGGAGAATTTCTGCTAGCGTTGTTGCGCTTAACGGAGACTGTCTCGCTTGAAAGATGAAAAGGGAGAAGTTCCACTAGCGGTGTTGCGCTTAGCAGAGACTGTCGCTTGCAAGATGAAAATGGAGAAGTGCCAGTAACGGTGTTGCACTTAGCGGAGACTGTCTCGCTTGCAAGATGAAGGGATAAGTGCCGCTAGCGGTGTTGGGCTTTGCGGAGACTGTCTCGCTTGCAAGATGAAGGGAGAAGTTCCTCTTGCGGTGTTTCTCTTAGTGGAGATTATCGCTTGTTAGCTGAAAAGGGGGAAGTGCCGCTAGCGGTGTTGTGCTTAGTGGAGACTCTCATTTGCAAGATGAAAAGGGTGAAGTTCCGCTAGCTGTGTTGCGCCTAGCGGAGACTGTCGCTTGCAAGATGAAAAGGGAGAAGTGCCGCTAGTGGTGTTGCGCTTAGCGGAGACTCTCACTTGATGGTTAGTGTTCCTGCTTTGTGGACGGTTACTTCTGATAGACGTTTCGTCTGATGGCACCCGACACGTGGCTTACTTGTAATGGGTTAGCATGTGGAACAACATCCCTACAGCATGCCCGTCTTCTCGCCATTAATGCAAGTAATTATTGATTTTGTAACCGAGGCGACTCCTCGGTTAATCCGGAGAGTAAGTACATCGTGGGCCATGCGTACGGCTGTAGTGTGAAGTCATTTTTTAGCGGACGGCGAGGATTTGTTTAATGTTAACATAAAAGAGAGGGAAACCACAGTGGTTTCAACATCTTCTCCATTTGAAACCCAACTTCGTCATCTACAAGCTTATGTTCTGAGATTCAAGGAGAAGTTCCTATAATTTTCGTGAAGCTATTGATCTTTGGAGGATGGAGATTGCCTGAAGTGAAGAGGAGCATCATCAAGCGCACCAGAGTTCCCCATTTTTGAGGTTTGTAGTCTGAATCTCTCCCCTGTTTTATTACTTCTGCCCTTCTGTGCTTTTTGTGATTTGGAGTGACCTTTGTCCCTCTCCGGTGTGTTACGAGTGTCTAGGATGAGTTGTGGGGGTGGGTTTTGGTGTTTGACAAAGTTGAGGTGTGTTCCGAGGGCCAAAAAATATGTTGACCTCCCCCATGCCCCGAAGGAACTCCTATCAATCATCATTGGCTCATAGATCCACTCCACGTGGGGATTGGATTTGTTTGGCAAACTTCCAACCGCCAAGGGCTAGTTCAAATACATCATTTTCCCCATCGACTATAACAGCAAATGGATAGAGGCAGAACCACTGACGGCAATAACTACCACTAAGGTAACTCACTTCCTCTAGAACAACATCTATTGCAGCTACAGCGTCCCCAACACAATCATCACAGATAACGGCACACAGTTCAACAACAAGGAACTCATATCTTTCACCGCTAACCTAGGCACCAAGATGAGTTTTGCATCTGTCGCTCACCCCTAAACCAACGGCCAAGTCGAAGCAGCAAACAAAATAATTAAGAAGCTGCTAAAAAAGAAACTCGACAAAGCTAAGGATTTATGGGTTAGGAAGCTCCCGGAAGTTCTGTGGGCCATCAAGACTACCCTAACTTCCTCCACCGGTGAAACACCACTTTGTATGATGTTCGGAACTGAGGCCGTCCTAACCATTGAGGTCACCCAACCTACTACTAGGGTCGACGTCTACTGCTCCGAGACCAACTGCGAGAGCGTCAACCTTGACAAAGACCTCTTCGAGGAGAAACGCCACAAGGCCCATTTGCACAACTTGCAAAACAAGCAACGGGTATCAGGTTTCTACAACACCAGAGTCAAAGCCCCGAACCTCCAACTGGGGGACTGGGTAATGAAGGAAGTTATTCCACCGCCAAAGGCACTCTGCCTAACTTGGGAAGGACCATACAAAATAATGGAAGTCGTTAGCCCCGGCACCTTCTACTTAATGGACAAGGTTGCCGTCACAACGACCCACCCTTGGAATACCGAACACCTTCGGTATTATTACAAATAGTCTTGCTGCTACCCAGGAGCATCTTGACTTAGCTAAATTTTTGTTCAATATTTAGCTAAGGGAAGCTACCCAACGGGTACAACCCCGCTTTTGTAAATGCTGATCTGTTAGATATCAATGAAACTAGGAATTATTCAAACCATTGTTACCAAGTCCAGCACAAAGGTTAACTGGCAATGCCAACAGCATTCGGCGGACCACGTCCGCTACTTCGTGCACTTGGAACAATTTTAATTCCTTTAATGTTTCATTGATTCACAAAAAGCCCAAGTCAAAACTCCAGCGGTATATTAACATTCAAACAACACAATCCCACACTTGGCAAAAAACTACATAAGCAAATAACAGTACTTTATATATCTAGGGTCGGGACTCCCTAGCCAAAAATACATTGTCAAGTTACAAAAAAAAAAAAAACACAAAGCCGCAGCGGCATTATAAAAAAAAAAGGCTACTAGGCTGGCAGTCTTCATGGATTGATCGGAGCAGTAGCAACATTTCTTCACTTATCGGCTGCTGTGGATTAACCAGGCAACTTGTCTGATCCGAGACACGATCGGTGGGGTTCGGTGTCACCATGGTGCCATCCTCCCGAGTGTTGGCCTCCATGAACTCAGCACGGGACACTTCGGACTGAGTAGGCAGGGGCGTCCGCTGGGATTCATCCGCTAGACCATGGTCACTCTCACCACTACCGGAGTACGCACCTCTGGTCCGATCAGCGGCAGACCCACAAGCAGCTGGGGCGACGTATTGGCAGACTGAGATGCCTTGACCCAGTCAATGACGCCCTTCTTGTTCAATAGGTCCAAGTTAGCAATGACGCCAGCCTTCGTCGCTTCCGTTAGAGCTTGCTTGTACTCAGGGGACTACTTGAACAACTCAATGGCGGCGGCCTCTACGCGGCTTTTCTCAGCCTCCAGCCTGGTAACCTTGCCCTCCAACCTCTTCACCTCCGCAGACTGAGCGGCAGACTCCAACTGGAGGATATTCACCCACTTAACCTTGGCCACCAGCTTCTCCTACACTAAAGCTATGTCTTGCTCCAGCGTGGACACATGGTCGTTCCGCTCAAGGTCCCGCTCAATGGCAACATTCAGCTTGCCGCGGGCACCCAACGCGTCACACCCTGCCTTGGTCAAGCACCGCTCGACATCTGGCAGTTTGTCCTTCGCCTTCCCCAACTCCATCTAGAGACATGTGATCTCTTCCATCATCTGCCGCTAAACCCGAGGCTGGGTCGACGCCGCCAAAAAAAGCTCGTGCAACCCAACGAACAGGTGCCCAAACGCCGAGCTGAACTGCGACTGTTGAACGACTGTCGACTGAATGGTCCCATCCAGCCAACCGCCTAGCCTTTCGCAAAGATGGAACAAGAATTCCCTCTAGGGATCGGTCAGAAACTTCGCATAGGCAGAGAATGAATCTAGACCACCCTGCGGCACCTCCCCAGCCACAGCCACAGTCACCGGTTGCGAGGCTTACTTAGTTTTCTTCTGTTAGCAGGCCCCGATGGTCTCCTCGTTGGCTGCCTCATCTTCCCCATCGGCGTTATTCTGCAACTGTTTCCTTTGAAGAATAACCCGTGTTGCACCAGTAGCGACAGGCCTCGATTTTGTCTGCGGCCTCCAACCCCGCAATAGAAACTGGCTCATTCGAGGGTATCACCCTCTCCTTCTAAGGCCCACGCAGGTTGGCGGGCGCTCTCTCCTTCAGCTTTACAGGAACGGCGAGGGCCTTGCTCCTTCCAGCAGCCCTTTGCTCGTCGCCACCCTCTACCGACGCCATGAACTGGCTAGCGGGAGCGAGATGTGAATGGTGCGGTATTGGCAGCACCACTGGAGTCGCCGACTCACTCACCACCAGTGTCTACTGATCGATGACTGTTTGTTGGACTGCCAGCCCAGCGGCATACATACCCTCCAGGAAGTCCTAAATTTCAGCGCTGTCCATGGCCTTATCAAATGCCTCGCGACTGGCTTTGTTACCCGGCGATGTATCTAAACAAGCACAACACTAGTTAGCATGAGACAAATAGCAGCATGGCACAGGTTGGCGGGAGGTACTTACCAATGGCTTGTGTCAACTGTAGGTCGACCAACAACTCCCAACCGGTGAGCAAGCGAAGATCAAGCAGGTTATGATTCAGCCAACAACCTTTAATCTTTGCTATTCGGCACTGCTCCTCGTGAGTCAAGTTAAAACACAAGCCTGCTGCACAGAAAATGAAACAATGATTAGAACGAAACGCAGAGGCATATCAACAAACAAATCCAGCAACCCCGAGCAGCAGAGGCTAGAGACAACCTCGGATTGGTTGGAACTCCGACTTAATCCTAAACGTCGGCGCTCCTTCGTTTACCCCCACGTTGTACTCCCACCCCGTGGTCGCAACGCAAAAGGTGGCCCACCAAGGAGACATGGAATCTTTCAAGTTCTCAATCAACTTGGGCACTCCCCGGCGACGGGAAAGATTCACTCATCCACTGCACCCTTGTCGTGTTACATAGACAAGTTCGTAGAAGTGAAGTACCTCCGCCACGGTCGGTCCTTCACAGCTAGACAGACGCCAAATCAAGTTCAGTGCCATCAGCAACAGCCACATGTTGGGGCAAATCTGCCCAAACACGAGGTCGAACTCGCAAACCAAAATTTGGAGATTCAGCAATAGAGGAAGCGTTACTCCATATAGGAAGATGGCCTTATGCAGGGTGGCATGTCTCGCTGGCAAAATCAATGCTCTCTCATCTCCCATCGGCGGACGCAGTTTCACTAAGCCAGGGAGGCGGAATGTCCTCTTCAGAAGATTTACTGCCGACACAGACATGGAATCGCCCGCCTCGTCAACCGACACACCATCAGAAATGACCCAGGCTGACTCTATCTCTTCTCCGCCAGCCTCACCCCTGTCAGCGGAACCATTAGTTACGCTATTACTTGCTAGCATCTCCTCGCGCGAATTGAGGGCGACAGCATCCTCCCTTGCTCTATAACTCTCTGGCCGACCAGCACAAGCCATCGCTATGTCCCACGGTATGGTTTGTAGGGGTTGGATGTTCAGCGGTTCTGACAGTGAGGTTCCTACAGGGGCAGATAGACGCAACGAATCAATAAAAACCCTATCGGAACCGTTGAGCAATATGTCAAACCCAAAATCCTCACTGCTCGAGATCTCTATGACGCTAGCCATCGGAAAAACCCTAAAACCCAGGTCAGTCAGTTCCAAAATGATATACACTATCCCTATAACAGACTCATGCCAAGAACACCAAGAACAATTACCCAGAAAACCTAGAAACAACCAAAACAAGAACAATGTTTGTGCGCATCCAAAGCCCAGATTCGACCATCTTGCAAATCCATAAACCTCAACTCTCTATCAAACACCTAAACCCATCCCCAAAAATCACTCCAGACCTCAGAACACACCAGAGAATGGAAGAACTCACTCCAAATACCAAAAATAGAAACTAACAGAAGCAAAACAAAAAACCAATGAAACAGAGACGAGGCTCAGATCACCAACCTGAGAAACACTAGATCTGATGCATGTGGGGATATCTTGCTTCACTCCAATGGACCTTTTCTTCGGCAGGCAACGACTTCCACAGATATGCAGAACGAAAACCTTAAAATCTCAGACAACAAAACCAAGCTTGAACACGACAATTTAGGATTTGAAGTACCGAAGATGACAAACCCACTGTGGTTTCCCTCTCTTTTATGGCAACATAAACAAATCCGGGACATCCACTAAAAAACTACATCAACCGAGCACCGTATGCTTGTCCCACGATCTCACCCACTATCCGGATTAATCAAAGCTTCGCCTCGGTTACAAAAACGATAATTAGTTGCATTAATGGTGACAATACGGGCGTGCTAAGGAGATGTTATCCCACCTCTAACCCAGTGCACGACGGCCTCGTGTTGGTCATTGCAAGCGAGACAGTCTCCGCTAAGCGCAACACAGCTACCGGAACTTCTCCCTTTTCATCTGGCAAGTGAGACAGTCTCCGCTAAGTGCAACACCGCTACAGGAACTTCTCCCTTTTCATCTACCAAGCGAGACAGTCTCCGCTAAGAGCAACACCGCTAGTGGAACTTCTTCTTTTTCATCTTACAAGCGAGACAGTTTCCGCTAAGCGCAACACCTCTACCGGAACTTCTCCTTTTTCATCTGGCAAGCGAGACAGTCTCCGCTAAGCTCAACACAGCTACCGGAACTTCTCCCTTTTCATCTGGCAAGCGAGATAGTCTCCGCTAAGCGCAACACCCTAATAGAACTTCTCCCTTTTCATCTTGCAAGCGAGACAGTCTCCGCTAAGCGTAACACCCACTAGTGAAACTTCTCCCTTTTCATCTTGCAAGCGAGACAGTCTCCGCTAAGCGGAACACCCACTAGTGAAACTTCTCCCTTTTCATCTTGCAAGCTAGATAGTCTCCGCTAAGTGCAACACCACTAGCGGAACGTCTCCCCTTTCATCTTGAAAGCGACAGTCTCCGCTGAGTGCAACACGGCTCGATGAGCTGAAACAAGGCAGGTCCCCGTGACACTTCTTGATGCTTACTATCAGTGAAGGGATTTCCGCCAATCGCTATTCCAGAGGCAACGTCTCATTCTGACGACGACCTCCACGCGGCATTACAGCCAAGCTATGTCCCTTCGGGACAATGGGACATGTCAATAGTCTACAACGGCCCTGATCAGGCGCATTGACCCCCCGCCACTAGGGTATCAATGATTGGGCTCGCTACCCAACACCCTCTGCTCAGTGCAGCTCCCCTTAACAAACAATACACAGACCAAACGAAGGTCTATGTTAGCCGGGGAGTGGAGGACTCCCTGGGTGGCCTTGCAAGGGCCCACCTGAATGGGTATGAAGCATTTGCTCAGTAAGTCCATGGTTGACAACGCACTTAAGCTAATTATGCTTTTCGCAAGCTTAGCTGAAGTAACGCTTCAAACCGCTAGGCAACTCCCCAACCAAGATTGCCCTCCTTGACTAGGGACTTGGGGGACTTGTACTTGCATGAGCATTTGCCAAGCATAATTAGTTGACAACGCACTTAAGCTAATTATGCTTTTCGCAAGCTTAGCTAAAGTAACGCTTCAAACCGCTAGGCAACTCCCCAACCAAGATTGCCCTCCTTGACTAGGGACTTGGGGGACTTGTACTTGCATGAGCATTTGCCAAGCATAATTAGCTATAATCAGCCACACTTATGCTACCGCCAGCAGGACCAACTCCCACCAAAGGAGTGACCTACGGAAACACAGCCAAGCAGGCTACTGCCTGAGCCCTAGCTCACCGCCAGGTCACAGTTGACGAGCCGCGTCAAGATAGCATCAGAAGCTCCAGAAGCTGGGAACTGAAGCATATTATTCCCACATCGAAAACATGGAAGAGGTCAGCCGCTTCCCCATCTATAAAAGGTTATCTCCTCTCTCCTCATTAATTACGCATTTACTACTTAACTACTGTTATACTGTCAACACAAATACATTGACTGACTTAGGCATCGGAGAAGAGAAGACCGCCCAACGCGGTCTCCCTCTTACTCCCTTTGTACTTTAATTGACAAGTAGCGGAAGCTCTGATAATATCACAAGTAGCAGTCCGCCCACCGGACTAGCGTTAACCGAGATTTGGGCTACCACTTAAACTTAGACATTAACAGCTTAAACCAAATCAAACAATGTAAAATACTAAAATCAGAAAAAATGAGTTGAAGAATTCTTGAAAAGAGGAAATGGATTAATGAAGATGGACATTAATATGTGCAAAACCGCAAATAACCAAATCAAAAAGAAGAAAAAACTAGAATGCAGGAATGTAGTTTATATAGTAATCAAATAAAAAAGACAAAACTAGAACGCAGTAACGCAGATTATGCAGTAACCAAATCAAAGACAAAAACTGGAATGCAGTAATGCAGTAAAGCAGTATAACAACCAAGTCAAAAAAAGGAGTGCAGATTATGCAGTATAACAACCAAATCAAAAACTGGAATGCAGATTATGCAATATATCAACTTATCAAGTTATCAACTAATCTGCACATTGAAACAGCAAATAAACCTAAACATGTAATTCTGCAGTAAACAATGTCCAATTCTATAGAAACCCACTTTAACAGAAATTCAACCAATTCAACCCCTCAACACTCAACAACACATAAACCATTTAACCTACTCAACAATAACTGATTCACTGCCACATTTAAAGAAAATACAAGCCAATTCAATAGACTAACAATAAGTTCAGTAAGTGAATAAACATAGAAACCATTCAACAATAAGTTCAGTAGTTCTTAAACAAGAAATTTAAAGTCTGAAATAAGAAATTTGAAGTCTACAAACCATTACATGATAAAAACCAATGGATTAAATTCTTCTTACTACCTTGTACTTTCAAGGGTTCATCAGTTCAGTCCATGTACTTCTAATTTAATCAGAAAAGTCCTTGCACTCTCCAATCTCATTAAGTTGATCCAATCCGTCATTATTCCATCAATTTTCGCTGTTAAAATGCTGATGTAGGACCTTCTCACAGGGAAAATTCCCAAACTACCCATTGCTAGGCAGCCCGCCGATGTGTCAATGTTGTGAATGCAGATGGGTAGTTTGGAAAATTTCCCCAAAAATTGACGAAGTGGTCACGGATTGGATCTATTTGATGAAATTGGAGAGTGCAAGGACTTTTCTGATTAAATTACAAGTGCAAGGGCTGAACTGATGAACCCTTGAAAGTACAAGGTAGTAAGCAGAATTTAATCCAAAACCAATTAACTACAAGTCTTGAAGTATTTAACACTCTTCATCAGTTTATCACACTCAGTCTCACAAGTCATAACCACATAAATGAATTAGTCAAGATTTACCACTGCAGCCTTTCCCTTCTCCTTTGCTTTTGGGATAGTTAAACCCGTGTTTGTGCTTGAGGCAGTGCTTTCATGACCTAAGTAAGCATTCAAAGTCAGTAACAGAGAAAATACATGTAAGAAAACAAAAAACAAAAAAATAAAATTGAAACTGATCAAGGTACCTTTCTCAACCTGCTCATAGAACTCTGTGTTCTCAATTGTAGGCTCATCTTCTTCTTGAGCAATTTCATCTCCCAACAACCAGTTCTACATGCAGATTAAGGCCTCCACTATTGTAGGAGATCACATAGGATTCCTTTCCTGTTTTAGTTCCTAGATTGTAGTAATTGTAGTCTTCAAGTTAAGACATATCTTGTATAAAACCTCCTTTGTACGTATGAATGACAATCATCTTCAACCAATATTCTTTTCTTTCATGGTATCAAGCGGGTATCAAAATCCGATCTCATCTCTTAAGCCTCCACACCCGACTTCTCATGCGTAGCATCCATTCTGTTGTTTTTCATCACGAAAAAAAAACATTATTCTACAAAAAGGTAGCAAGCCTGACATCTCTAATCCTCGCCACTCTCTCAATGGCGATAGCTATGCGACTTGGCGGAGAGCCATGTTGATCTCCTAGAATGCCAAGAATAAACTTGGTTTTCTCAATGGCACTGACATGACCTGCCCCGAAACTTCACTCTGAAATCCGGAGTGGCCCTACTGGGCCCACCTTAGAAGAAATTTTACCAAAAATTTGGCAAAACTTCCCCTAAAAGTGGACTACCCAAAACCTGTAGAAAGACATTTACACTTCTAAACCATCCATTCTTATTCTCCTGGAGCCACCCTGCTCCCCAAAACACAACATTTTCTAGTTCACATTACACAATTCCCAACTTAATCGCATAAATTCCACGGTTATCAGAGCAATTCTAAAACAAATGTATAATAGCATAAATCCTACAATGTAGAAGCAGTGACAACTATGCCTCAACTCCATGTACGCCCGACCTCAACTATTCTAGCCTACAAACTGGGCATTTGAAACCGATGGGCCCAGGGGAAAAGTATTGAAAAACACGTTAGTGTGAGTGGACAAAAATAAATAATCAAAATAATTCAAAAGAAGCAAACTTGAATACTTTCCCCACATATTTAAATTAATAAAACCTCGATGCATGCAACGTTTATAAAACGTATTTCTTGAAACACAAAAACTAGTGAAAAACATACCAGCCCCGCTGGTTAAGAGAAATCGGACTAGCCTCGCTAGTCAAGTAATAATATAAAAGTAGGGGAAGAAGATAGCCATACGAATGAGCCTCCCAGGCTAAAGTACTCCCATATACTCCCGTTATATACCCACACGCCACTAAGTGTAGCCATTAGAATACTTGGCTTCAACATTTCTATCACAAAGATAGTAAACAGCGCCACAAAGGCGGACGGGCTTCGGTGATCCCATCACCTCACCAAAAAGGCAGACATCAATGCTAGCATGATAATAGTCACCCAAAGTATGGCAAAGGAAAATCCGAAAACCACATAAATCCATAAAGCTTCCCCTAATTCTCACAGTAAGTCGAAAATATCATCGACGTGTCCCACAGGCTAAAAGTATCTCAAATCAATAGCAGAAAGGCGAGAAATAATAAATAATTATAATTTCCTTAGGAAATCCCATTTCCGATAATATTCCATAAATCTCAAAATCAACGAATAAATTATAATAAATAATTCTTGAAATCACCTCGGAAAATAATTCATCGAAAATCACATAATCATAATTTCAAATAATAATCATATATCAGAGATAAACGTCGAAAGCTCGATATCCAAGAAAAATATATCACAAAATCCATTTCCTAAATCATAATCTGACAGGACCAGCCCCGAATTCCACCCTGGAATCCGAAGTGGCCCTGCGGGACCCACTTTTAAAGGAGATTTACCAAAAATTTCGGCATAACCTCCCTTAAAAATGGATAACCCAAAAACCTGCGGAAAACCAAAATTCAGTTCTAATTATCCAACCACAACTCCTGGAGCCACCCTGCTCCCAAATTCAAACAATCATCCCGAAGCTAATAATATCAAACATAATCTCCAAAGGGTACGAGTTACTACAATCACCAAAGTTAGGTCAGAGACCTCAAATATAATACATATAAGTTGGGTCACATATCCCTTAGTAATCAGAGCATTCTAGGAATATAAAAAGACAAGGAATACAGTAGGTTAACCAGGTAACCTACAGAATGTGATGGCGGAAGCAGGTGCGGTCACTATGGCTCACTCTCGTACACCGAGCAACAGTACTGCAATCTGGGCATTTGAAACCGAAGCGCCCAGGGAAAAGTATATAAAAACGTTAGCGTGAGTGGACAAAAATAAATAACTGAAAGAAAACGGGTTTTATACTTTTCCGCATTTATCTCAAATAAAACTCCCGATGCATGCAATAAATAAGAAAGGACCGACTAGCCCCGCTAGTCAAGAACAACAACCAAAGAACATAGGGGAAATGGGTTCACCATACAGGAATGGAGCCCCTCAGGCTCTACCTACCCTCGACTGCCACCCACACATAGATTGTGCGAGGAGGAGAACTAATAACCTCAACTACCATTCGCACATAGATTGTGCGAGGAGGAGAATATCACCTCGACTACCACCCACGTGAGGAGGAGAAAGCTACCTCACTGCCACTCACAAACACAAAGTAAGTGAGGAGGAGACCTATTCACATGACCCGCGTATGGTGAGGAAGATGATCGTCAAAAGCCAGTAAATCTGTATAATTTCCCCACTTATCTCGCAAAATCGGAATCCAATATATAAAGACGTGACCCCGCAAGCCAAGCTCATCTCAGGTTCAAATATAAATAGGGTATAAATAAGTATAAAGTTTTGCTTCCTCGAATTCTTATTTCGTAAATCTCATAATAAGCTCAATTAGCGGAATATAAATATAAAATAATTAGTATAAATTCTGAATCCGCATAAATCAAAATCCTCAAATCAAGCATAATGAATCTTAATTCAAAAGTTCAAACAAAAAGAAATCAATCAATAAACCAAACCAAAATAAAATGCTCGATAAGTAAGTTGATAAATCAATAAACTCAAAACTTGTGGAATTTAATTTGCATGCATCACTTAAAATCAAAAGTCCACTCACAATATGCGGTCAATCCTGACGTCGCTCGTGATTCTCCTCGTATGGAGACTCCTCTCGTCCTGTACGAATAACAATCATAAATATATAATTCACAGGATGGAACTTTAACGTTACGATACTTATAATTGGAAATTCAAAATAATCCCCCTTCCTAAAAACCGACTTCTCAACACTCTACAACGTCCATCCCTAACTCCATCAATCTTCATTCACCGATAAATAAATTCTAGAGTGAATTCGAAATAATTCCGGCGTTCGAATTCACGTAAACCGTTAATTAAACAATTTAAACTCAATCCGAAATTCCTCCGATGTCAACCAAACTTCACACATTACATTCTACAATCATTAACTGGTATAGGGGATTAAAATGACGTCTAAAACCCTACTATACGCGCCTCCACGCGCTACCCACCACGCGCCGACGGCGACCTTCTCCACTGACCACCAAATTCCGGCAACAACATCATCTCAACAGACCCAATCAACTTCTCAACTACAACATTGATCAATTTTACCTCGAAGTGGTCGAATCAAGCCGGTGAAGATTTTCCAGAAAAGCTCAAGAACCATAGAATCGGGTTCGATCGATTCAACCTCTACACTGCAAATTGAGAAGCAAGACCTTAGGCAAAATGATCTCCTACAAAAACCGAACCTTCGATGTGAATATGGTGGCCGGAGGTGGCCGGAATGGCCGGAAATCGGCAAAATCCCAAAACTGCAACCTTTACCTTCCCAGCGTGAAATCGAGCTTTTCCGGCCAAAACTCCTCAAACCCAGGTCACTGGTGTCACGAGCGGGTTGAGGCGCCCCTGTGGTGACCGGTTGCACGCCGGATGGTGGCCGGAAAGTGGGGAATCGGAGGGAGGAAGAAGAACCCGAAGGAGAAAGGGGGAGAGTCGGGGGAGAGGAGAGAGAAAGAGGGGTGGGTTTCCAGGTTTGGAAACCTATCCGGGTAACTATCCCTATATATCCAAATTTTTACCATGAACAGTAATTTTCGTAATTCACTCATAACTTTTGCATACGAACTCCGATTTTTACGTACCACATATGCACGCGCTCGATTTAACGCCCTCTACAACTCTCATGAAGGAAATTTTCTCAAATTTTTAACTCATAAAAAGTCATTTTTAACCACCCCCCTAAACGTTAAAATTATAACCGCAAACGGTAACCATATGGAATTCCATGCAACTAAATAACAAGGGTATATCAGTTATGGGGTGTAACATAATCAATCTCTGAAAATCAATTCATATTCTCAAAAAATAAATCATAAATCCAAATCCGAGCAAAATAAGTTCATATCCGAAACTCATCAAAAATCAATGTCAAATTAATTATAATCCAAGACAAAATATCATGCTCGATAATAAAACTATAATTAAATAAATCAATAATTTCAAAATAAATGCAGGTATCATTATTTAAAACAAAAGTCCACTCACAGTACTATTTAGGCCTTCACGCGTAAGCGTTCCTTCATCGAGCAATAGCTCGGTACGTCGCCCTGTACACAAAAATATTCCGTGAATAACTATTCTAATTAAATACGATTCTCAAAATCAAATCATCATAAATCATCTCTCCAATTCTTCCTGGATTCAACCCACATTCTACCACTAATGCCAATTCGTTAATTTAAAGGTTCCAAGGCAGAACCGAGAGATATCTGGTGGTCGGATTCTCATAGATCGGTAACTGAAATTCTGAATTTCCAAGAATTTATAATCGATCCAAAACTTCCCTAATCTTCACCAAACTTCATATATAAGCTCTACAACATTTATAGGAATTAATAAGCTAAAAATTGAAATTAAAAAGCTACCCTACGCGCCTCCACGCAAGACCTACAGTGGGTGCGAGTGGGGCCACGCGCCGGCAGCCAACACCTCCAATGGCCACCAAATTTTGGCAGCATCAACTACTCAACACGCCCAACATTTTTCTCAACTACAACACATTCCAATTTTACCTTTAAGTGCACGAAATCGGCCTATGAAGTTTTTCCAGAAATTTCAAAACCCTAGATTCGTATTTTTGCTTGATTCTCCCTCTACACTGCAAATTGATGCATGAAACTTGAGGGGAAAGACAATTGGCCCGAGGCGCTCCTAATGGACTTGGTTTGGTGGCCGGAGATGGCTTGAATAGGAAGAAAACGCCGGAAATGCGAACTACTACAGTAATCTTCTTGGCTTCGATTCGTCATCTATGGTGAATGATAGGGTGCGAGGCATATATGGATAGAAACCTTGTTTCAAGACGAAGAGTTGGACACCTATTTCATGGCCGGACGAGGCGACGGTGACGCCAGGAAGTTACATCAACGAGAAAGGAAGAAAGCTGGAAATTTTCGGGGCTTTCCCAAAATGGAAAGTCCAAATTTCTATTTATAGACATGAATTCCACAAAATTACAAAACTGCCACTAAATTAAAACCCTTATAACTTCTTCGTTATAACTCTGATTTTTACGTACCACATATGCACATGCTCGGTTTAACGTCATCTACAACTTTCATGAAGAACATTTTCTCAAATTTTGACCCAAACAAAAAGTCAACTTTTAGGGCCACTAAAAGTATCAAAACAAAGTAAAAAGTGAAAGTAATTGCCGTTTACCGTCCAAATGACTAGTAATCCGGTAAATTTAGGTTCGGGACGTAATAGGCACCATCAAGGCCCCTTCATCAAAAACCCAGAATAAACTTGCTTTGTCTAAGATATCATCTCATAGCGAGATACTTGATAATGGCGCAACAGATCATATAATTTCATCATCAAGTCATGTTGACTTGTAGCAATAAGAATCACACCTTGCCTCTTGTATTGCTGCCAAGTGGAGAAAAAGTACACATATCTTCTACAAGATCAGTACCGTTAAATTCATATTATTATCTACACAATGTGTTATGCATACCAAATTTCAAAGTTGACTTGTTGTCTATTAGTCGGCTCACAAGGGGATTGAATTGTTCAGTGACCTTTTTCCCTTATTGGTGTATTTTGCAAGATCTGGTTCGAAGAGAACGATTGGTTTGGGCAAGCAACTTGACAGTCTCTACTATTTGGTGGCATTAGCGACAGAGAAAACCACGTCCAAACCACATCACTCATCACCCATTCAACCTGCCTGTCACCTCACCATGTCCCCTACTAACCTTTGGCATTGTCATTTGGACCATGTTTCATCTCCCCCTCCAGATTATATTGCTAAATATTTCTTAAATATTTCTCTTAATTCGAATCAAGCTTGCGATGTTTGTCCATTAGCAAAGCAGAGTCATCTTTCTTTTGGTACTAGTTCTATCTCATCTGTTAAACCTTTTGATCTTATTCATTGTGATATTTAGGGTCCTTATAAATTATCTTCTCTTTCTGGGGCCCATTATTTTCTTACTTTTGTGGATGATTATTCTCGATTTACTTAGGTTTTCTTAATGCAACATAAACATGAAACTCAGTCTTTAGTAAATAATTTTTGCTTTTGCATCTACTCAATTCTCATCTCTATTGAAAAGTTTTTGCAGTGATATTGGGGCTGAGTTCCTTTCTCTTCAGAAAAATTTTCAAGATAATGCAGTCCTTTTCTAGCATTCTTGTGTTTATACACCCCAATAAAATAGGGTAGTTCAACACAAGCATCGCCATATCCTCTAGGTTGCACACGCTTTTAAATTTCATGCTAATCTTCCTCCATAATTTTGGGGAGAACTTACTGTTGTGCATTTTATTAATCATTTACCCACTCCACTTCTCTCTTTTAAAACACCTTTTGAGTGTCTTTATTCCAAACCTCCTTCCTTTCATCACCTTAGTGTTTTTGGTTGTCTAGTTTATGCTACTAATGTCAATATCACACGTAAATTTGCTTCTAGAGCCATCAAGTGCATCTTCGTTATCACATTGGTCAAAATGCCTATAAACTCTACGATCTCTCCAGTCACAAAGTTTCTACTAGTCGTGATGTAGTTTTTCATGAAACTATTTTTCCATATAAGTCTATTGATCTCGAGCCTAATTCCCATCATATTTATCGTTTCGCCCAAATCACAGCTTCAATATCTGCACCCCAATTAACCCATACAGCCCAACAACCCACAAGCCCACAACCCAGTCAACCTCCACAGTCCATTGACTTTATTCCCAATTTTGCATCGGATCCCTCCAATTCCTCTACCATCCCGTGCACAACTCCATCCACGCTCCACCTCCAAACCACAAACCCACAAGATCAGTTCAGCCAACAACCTTCAAGTCAACCATGTCTGCTTTCAAACCTAGATATGTCCTCCCAGCTACGTCTACCTGACAAGTCAGAAACGGCGAACCAACCTTCAACCACTCGCACACCTCCACCTCAACCAAGAATTCTGCCGCCGCAACCATCTATTCCTTCTTCACCTGGTTCACCCCACTTCAATTCGAGTCAATCCAGACCCAGTCTCCCAGTTCGCCTCCGTCACAGATTCTTGATTTCATTGCACCATTCCAAGCATAACCGTCATCCCCTATTGCACCTCAGTCGAAACATTAGCCACCCATCTTGGAACCACAGCCGCCCAACCCAAAACCCCAACCTCTCTGTCGCTCTACCCAAATAACACTGCTTTCTGTTCGACTCCGGGATTACATCTGTTCATAGGTCACAACCTTCCCCAACTCATCATCTTCTTCGTCCATATGTTCTGTTAAAATCAAAGGTACGTGATTTCCATTATGCAATTATCTTTTCTATCATCAGTTTACTCCTTCACATCGCACTTTTACTACATAAATTACCTAGCCTATTAAGCCACGCACCTATGCCAAAGCTGCTCCTCATCCAGAGTGGCAAGCAGCAATGCATTTTGAATTACAAGCTTTAAAGAACAATAACACATGGACTTTCACCCCCTTACTAGCTAGAAAGACTCTTATCGATTGTCGATGGCTTTACAAGGTCAAGCATCAATTAGATGGCTCAATTGAACGGTATAAAGCCCATTTGGTTGCCAGGGGTTTCACTCAAAATGAGGGTGTCTATTATCATGACACTTTCTCACCTACTGCAAAAATTACTTATGTGCGATGCGTGTTATCTTTGGTTGCTGCTTAAAATTGGTCCCTTCATCAATTAGATGTCAATAATGCTTTCTTACATGGTGAACTTGATGAGGAAATTTTCATGTCTCCTCCTCTTGGTCTTCAGTGATAAGGGGAGAACTTAGTTTGTTACCTCAACAAGTCTTTATATGGTTTAAAACAAGCTTCGCGTCAATGGTTTACCAAATTCTTTGATGTTATTCGATCAGCTCGGTATATTCAGTCTAAGGCAGATTACTCATTATTCACTCGAAAATAGGGGAAGTCATTCACTGCTTCATTGATAGACGTTGATGATATATGAATCACTAGTAACGACCCCATCACCATTTCTGTTTACAAGAATTTTCTTAACAACTGATTTCATATCGAGGATCTTGGTGATTTAAAATATTTTCTTGGCATAAAAGTTTCCAATTCCAAAAATAGAATCTATATTTCTCGCCGAAAGTATGCATTGGAAATTACAGTGATGTAGGTTTATTGGGAGACCCATTGATACTCCCATTGAGCGTGGTTTAAAATTGTCAAACAAGGGAGATTTTCTTAAGGATGCTTCATGATATAGGAGATCAATTGGCAGATTGATATATCTCACCATCTCAAGACCTGATATAACCTACTAAGTCCATATATTGAGCAGGTTTATTCATGAGCCACGCAAACCTCATATGGAAGCAGCTTTGCGAGTCGTTCGCTATCTCAAGAATGCTCTAGGTCAAGGTCTATTTTTTTCTTCAAAACGTGATTTCACACTTCATGCTTATTGTGATTCCGATTGGGCTAGTTGTCCCATGACTCAAAGATCCACTACGGGTTATTGTGTCATTTTTGGTTCTTCACTAATTTTTTGGAGGTCAAAGAGACAAAAGACAGTTTCACTTTCTTCAGCTGAGGTAGAATATAGAGCAATGACAGGAGCCCACTGTGAATTGACGTGGCTAATAAGTCTTCTTAGAGATTTAAATATTCTTCATTTAAAGCCATCTTTGTTGTATTGTGACAATAAGGTAGCTTTGCTTATTATAGCTAATCATGTCTTTCATGAAAGGACCATAAATATAGAGATGGATTGTCACTATATGAGGGACAAGATTCAAGATGGTTCAATAGCTACAAAGTATGTAAGCTCTTCATATCAGTTAGCTGATGTTTTCACAAAAGCTTTTAGGAAAGGAAGTTTTCATTCCTTTAGTTCTCAAGTTGGGAGCTCGAGATATTCACTCTCCAAATTGAGGGGGAGTGTAGGAAAGTATCATCTAATAGAATTGTATATAGGATTCCTTTTCCTGTTTTAATTCCTAGATTGTAGTAATTGTAGCCTTGCAAGTTAAGACATATCTTGTATAAAACCTCCTTTGTATGTATGAATGTAAATCATCGTCAACCAATATTCTTTTCTTCCATTTGCCTCCAGTGGTAAATGTAGATTCCGATGCAACTATGGATGTTTGAATGGCAAGTACGTCTCTTGCTATTGCTGCTATCACAGGAACCTTCAGTCCATTTACCTTCCATCAACACAAAATATCAAAACCATCTTCCTCCTCCTCAACAAACTCTAGGGGAGCATTTGGATATTGATCAACTTCATGTGCCATTACAAACTCTTCACTCTCTTGGACCACCTTTCTCCAACAGTTTAGCAACTGACCCCACATACCACCTCTAGTATGGCTGCTTCTACTAATGATTGTGCTACTGGAAATTGTAAGGCTTGGATGTCTATGCATATGTCTCTCACCATCTACGATTGGCACATACTATAAAGCAAGAACATGCATAAACAAATAAAATCGGCATTAGTACTCATAAGATCAGAAAATCAAGGTTTTGATATGTCTATAGCAGTAAAATCTAAATTGAACAACAAAATCAAGGTTATAGCAAAAAATGAAACAGATAGCAACAACATCAAACAATCAAATCTAAATAGAATAAAACAGCAAACAATGAAATATATACTACTATAAAGCAAGAACATGCATAAACACATAAAATCACTAAATCAGCAATAATACTCATAAGATCAGAAAATCAAATGTCGAATGGTTGAAATAAAAAGAGCTGTACCTCATCATATAGTGCCATTAATGGAGATCTAATCTCATTAGTCCTACTTTGCACATCGACATCCTCCATACCTTCTTCCTTCAAAAAATGTGTGTAGTTCCTAAGCTTGAATCTTGCATCCAACACAAGTGTAACAATAACCAAGTGGTTTAGATATGTAATACCTCCATAGTACTTCAAGAATTTGCTTCTCATATTTGCAGCCATGTCAGTTAATACATTTTTAGTGTTGAAGCTAGTTGCAATCTCCGTTGCAATAAAGAGGTTTTCTATGTTTTTCTCCATGGCAACAACATTATGGAATGTTGTATGCACAGTTGGATGTAAGCTTGCACTAAATCTAAGCGTCACATCATAAAAAACTCAAAGCTTATCAACAAAAATCTCAGCCTTGTCCCAATCTGGTTCCTTTGGAGATCGAACTTTGTTTCTTTTGTTCTTACCAGGAACTACATTGTCTTCCTCATCATATTCCTCTTCTGGTTCCTTGAAATAACCTAGATAAAGCTCATCATCTTCCTCCATCCTTGAAAAAGCCTTCTTGAATTTCAAGGCTACCTCTAACATTAGATAAGTTGAATTCCACCTAGTTGGAACATCTAGACAAACCGACCCTGTAAGAGGAAGCTTTTCTTTCTCGACTGCTTTCCTAAAGCTGTCTAGTCTATCAGGTGAAGACCTAACATACTTGATAGCATTCCTAATGGCTAAAATAGTCTTTTACAGCCTCTTCAAGCCATGTCTAACCATCAAATTGGTTATTTGAGATGTGCATCTCACATGCATGTATTTACCACCTAAAACTATTTTGTAAGATGAACACTTATTCATCTTTGATCTAAGCCACTCTAAAGCTGACTTATTTGAAGATGCATTATCAACAGTTATGGTCAACATCCTCTCAATCTCCCTATGGTTTCCCCTTGATGGTTTTGGATAATACAAAAATTTATAACCTTCTTGTGCATCCTCCAATCAACATCAATAAAATGGGTAGTAAGCACCATATAATTCATGTTTTGGACACTAGGCCAAGTGTCTGTTGTGAGACACACTTTATATTCCTTCATAGATTTGGACAATTCTTTTTTCTGTGCATCCTATATGCGTAAGGAGTTCTAACTAGTTTCCTACGAGAGGGTACTTTAAACAAAGGGCACACTCTAGCTTAATACCAGTTAACCTTTCTTCTTAAGTAAGCTAAAAGGCAACTCATCCATGACAATCATTTCGACACAAGCATCTAGATAGTCATCTTGATCATAAGCTACTGCAGTAAGTTTGTTTCCCAAAGAATTATCACCCACAAGAACCTTTTGACTCTTGCTAACATTTGGGGGATAGTACCTACAGAATTGGTTAATATGCCTAATCATCCCCGAAGTCCCATTTTTAGAGCTATCCATTGCAAAGGCTCCTATTTTCCCTCTAGGACAGTGAATACAGTAAGCTCGTTTCTTAACAATATCTATATCATTCCCTTCAGCTTCTTTTCCCTTCAATACCTTATCGTACTCCTTAAAGTGTTCCCAAACAAAACTACACTTAATAGTTGTTGAACTAACCATATTAAAAGGATCACTTTGAGTTGTAGAAGCTTGAAGAGTTGTAGGAGCTTCATCACTTGCAAGAGTTGGAACTTGTTGGCTTGAACACGTAGGAGCTTGCCAGCCTGAATTTTTTGGATGAAGAGCTTCGATTGAAAGAGGCGTAGAAGGTGAGGTTGCGGTTGAAGAGTCTTTAAGGCTCGAAGAGGTTGGATGAGGCCTAGCATCTACCTTCTTTCCTCTAGACATCTAATTATTTGGATTGAAGAACTAAACTAGAGATGAATTATGAATCAGTAGCTATATCGTAAAGATCTAATAAGTGAAAAATCTACAATAAAGAAATTGAAACAATCTCTATGATCGATTAAGAGAATACCTGAAAATGAAATCCTCTCAATAACTGAACCAAGGACTGAAAAATCGAAAATTTCAGCGAAATTTCGTCGAAAATTTCATTTTTTTTAGGGGCCGATATATCCGTAACATACTAAGCAACTTTCGTCCGAAATTTTGGAAATTTTCCGATATATCCGATATATCGCCGAAATTTTGGATATTTCCGAAATTTCTCAGGATTTCTCTTCATTCTTGCATGATTTCTCTTATTCTCTCACATGGAAGGTGAACTTTGACCTACGGACCTACCATTCTGCCATAGGGTCACTCACATGCATGTCCACAATCCAACACTATACTTTCAAAGTTCAAACTGATGGCCCATGGTGGGACAATCAGTTGGCTCAAAAAAGCTTGCATTTGGCTGAATTTCAAATCGAAAAACTTCACTAAGTCACCAAGGCTCGAACCTGCTTGGTCACTTCATTGTTCTTTGAGAGCCTTGGCCAACTCTGCTGCACATACACTTATGCTATTTTTGCCCCATTCTAATATATATTCAATTAGCCTACAAATCTGAAAATTTAGGTACATGTCCAATCAATAACTAACATATAGTCAAATTTTATTTACCAAATTTTATTTACCAAATTTTCAAAAAATTTACAACAACATTTCAATTTTGAACTTCTATAAATCCTTGTAAAGGGTTCCACCATTCCTTGCACCGAAAGAACAAAGTTTCTTTCTTCTTTCTTCTTCTTCTTTCTTCTTTCTTCTTTTTTCTTTCTTCTTTCTTTTACTACTTCTTGTCTTCTTCACTCTATAATTTTGGTAAGTAATAAGTTAATATTATTAACCTAACCATTTAGTTCTTATTGTTTATTTTATTGTTCTAATTAATTGACATTTACTACTTTTAATATTTGGTATCTTAATACATTCCTTAATTTACTTAATTGGGTTTAGGGATATATCCGATATTTGCATACCATATTGCATATCAAATTATCAATACTTAATTGCATACCTTATTTGGGTTTAGGGTTTAACTTTACTTAATTTACGTGCAGGAATTTTGATAAGAAAATACAATGGCTAGTGGCAGAAGTAGACGTGATCCTGCATGGGAGCACGGAGAACAAATCCCTGATAACAAAAATGGCAGCATATGCAAATATTGTGGGGTTACGATGAAAAGTGGTGGAGTACCACGTCTTAAATACCATCTCAGTGGACTTGATCCAGGAAACAATGTGCAACGATGTGAGGCCGTTCCAACAGAAGTAAAGAATTTCATCAAAACCTTATTGATGAATAAACAAAAAAATAAAACACAAAAAGCACATATAATGGAAGAGATTCGAGCAGAGCTTCGTGGAGACATAATTGACTCACAAGATGATAGCGACGATGAGGTGTATGATGATGATGACATGGGTCCTGAGGAACGAGCAGCCTTTCAACAAGCAATTCGTAACTCCAGACAAGCACAATGGGAAAGGGAACACCTCCACAAAGTTCCTAACAGAGGACAATCTTCTGGGTCTAGTAGAGGCACACCTATGCAACGAGCATCAAGTTCCAGAGAATCACGACCAATGCAACCGTTGGCACCAAATCTTAGCAAATCATTCCAAGCCCGCCAAAAGAGTATTAAAAATCTCTTTTCAAAAGGTTCTGTAAAGGAGGTAATGGGTCGTTTGATCGCAAAGTTTTTCATCCATGGTAATATTCCTGCAGAGAAAGCAGCATGTCCTCATTATCAAAATATGGTGATCGGAATCCAAAGAGCAGGAGAAGGAGTTCAACCCCCCACACCTTATGAGAAAAGGAACAAGTATTTGGATATGGAGTTCAAAGACATTTCTGAATATGTCAACACCTTGAGGGCAACATGGGAGACTTATGGATGCACGATCATGTGCGATGGATGGTCAGGGCCAACTAGATTGTCCATCATAAATTTCATGGTCTACTCCAAAGGTACCATTGTTTTTCTCAAGTCAGTTGATTCTTCTGGTGAGAAAAAAGAGCATCACTATATATACAAACTTTTGAAGGAAGTTGTCCGAGAGGTTGGAGAGCACAATGTGGTTCAAGTGGTGACTGACAATGCTGCTAATTATGTTAAAGCTGGTAAGAAGTTGATGAAACACCATAATATTTATTGGACTTCTTGTGCAGCTCACTGCATTGATCTCATGTTCGAAGAAATGGGGAAGAAAGAACAAATTGCAAAGGTGATTGACAAAGGTAAAATTATTTCAAAATACATTTACAATCATAATTTGTTGTTGAGCAAGATGCGGGATTTTTGTAAAGGAGAAATTATTCGTGCCGCACCAACTCGATTCGCAACCAACTTCATTTCATTGGAAAGCTTGGTCAAGAAGAAGTCAGGATTGAAGCAATTGTTTTCAAGTGATTGGTGGACCAATAGTAATTTTAGTCGCACTGATCATGGTCGCATTGTTGAAGATATTATATTTGATCAAGTATTTTGGAATCAAGCAGAAAATGTGTGTCAAATATCTGAGCCGCTTTATAAAGTATTACGCGTTGTCGACCCAGAAGTCTATCCAACCATGGGTGCTATTTATGAGCTGATGCGTGTAGTGAAGCAAGAGTTAGAAAGAAAGCATGGAGCAAAATGGGTAGTAAAAATTATCAATGATCGGTGGTGCAAAACATTATGGCATGATTTACATTCAGCAGGTATGTACTACACCTATTATTTAGCAAACTATGATTATTAAATGTAGATGTAATTTACTAATTGTTATATACATTTCTTTAATATAGGTTATTACTTGAATCCTCGATACAATTATAGACCAGGCGTCGGAGATGATTGTATGCTTATTGAAGCTGTGCATAAAGTTTTTTCTAAATTGGACCCTAACTCTCCAACAATAGGTCAATTCGGAAAAGAGGTTTGATTCCCACCGTCTAAAGATATTTACAATTCTGTTATTATTTAGGTTGTTACTTGTTAGTTTGTTTTAAGAGTCAAAATTGTTTTGGGTGAAAACTTATCTTTCAATAGGCTCATCTTAGTATGATACGGTGTCTAGGATTGGTTTGGATGCGAGAAGTGTTTACAAGTGAGCCTAGCTCCACCAAAATCGCTCCTCTCCTAACCTGGTCGTATCTGAAAGGAGTTACCTAAAGAAGATGAGAATAACCCAAGTCCAAAAAAATTGCATTTCTACTTCAAGTTTGCTGCCTTTATTGCTCTGTTTAAGCTCCATTGATTATGATATTTTTTTTTTTTTTGTGATGTTCAGCTTACCTATTTTAAAGATGCAAAACTAAATTTTGGCACGCCAACAGCAATTGCAGCCAGAACAGAGATGTCTCCCAGTGAGTATATATTAAAATATTTCATTTTTTCATATGAGTCCACATAATTACTATGCTAAGATGTCTAACTTATGCAAATGAATTTTTATGATAGCCGATTGGTGGGTAATGTATGGAAGTAGTGCACCTACTGTGAGAAAGTTAGCTATTAAAGTATTATCACAAACAGCATCGGCATCTGCCTGTGAAAGGAATTGGAGCACATTTGCACTAATTCATACTAAGCAAAGAAACAAGTTGGGATATGGTAGGCTACAGAAATTGGTATTCTGCTATTACAACATGAGGCTTAAAATTCGAGACAGAGAAGCTGCGCATTCTCAGATGGAACAAAAAGATCCATTGGATGTCTTTGATATTGGTACTGAGTTTGATGACGAAGAGAGTGATCAGCTTTATGAATGGATCAGGCCACTTCATTTGGATGACGATGAACGCAATCCATCTCCCAGAGTTGCTGAATAAGCACGTGCAGAAGGAATAAATGTAGAGCAAGTAATTCAAGAAGAGGTTATAGGACCTGATAGAGAATCTATTGAAGCTTTAGTAGGCCGATCTAATCTTTTACCTCGATCCTCTCGCAGGGAGTCTCATGGCTCACATATTCCTTCAAGGACAAATGATAGCTCTAGCACAAGATCAGGAGGCTCATCAAGCATCAGAGGTGGAGATAGTGGAAGTTACAGCGGAGGTGGAGGTGATGATAGAGTTGGAGGTTATAATGGAAGTCAAATTGGTCACATGAGCCCATTTACTGGTGAGCCAAACTTCACACATGCAACACAAGATGAAGATCATGGGAGTAGGAGAGCAGGATCGGGTATTGGTGCTATAGGAAAACACTATACACCAAGGGAAAGAGGTCAAGGAAGCATGTCAAGGCATGAAGATGATTCTTTATCTCCCACTTTTGATTCATTTGGTGTGGGAGGAAGCAATTATGGACCTTACTCTTATGGGCAAAACTTGGCAATGCCTTACCTAGCATACATGACACCTTATGGGATGCAATCAAGTGACAACTCATGGACACAATCTGAAGGACAATCTTCAAATGATTATGGTTATGGCCAAAGTCGAGCAATGCATGATCCCTACTATAACTACCAGCACCAAAACCCACAGCCAATCCCCCCGGACCCATATGGTTGGCATGTAAGTCAATACATGCAAAACTACAGAGGGGAGGTATCATTTAATGACTATTCTTCACAATACACTCAAGACTCTACATATAGAGATGATGAAGATAGTGAAGATTTTGTACCTCATAGGTCTTCTACGTGGTTCTAAGTTACTCATGTAATTCAAGGTGTAATGTATGATATGTATAAAGAATGTATATAAGGCGTGATGGCCTAGCCTCCCATTGGGTTTCCAGCCATCAAAAAAAAATTAGATGTTTATTTCAAAATATTTCAGAGTTGTCGACGATTAAGCAATAACCGTTTTATGTTAAATTATAACAAATTACTATATAACAATGTTTATTCAAGGTTTTCTTTTCATATATAGTACACAACTGATAAAACAAACATATCCAAAAGTTTTACTTAAAATTTCCATATTTTTCTTCAAATTTCCATCATTTTTCTTGATTTTTTATCGAAATCGATATATCCTCGAAATTTCCGTCGAAATTTCCGTTTTCGGGAGCATCGATATTTCCTCGAAACTCGATATTTTGGTCCTTGACTATGGTAGATTGATGGATGGATGGTGGTCACGGTCTTGTAGGAGATGGAGGTTTGAGGAGTGAATTGGGCAGTCTTGGAATGGTTTTTGGCCAGGAAGTGATAGGTAGGAAATGATTTTGGCTGGGAAGTGATACAAATTATGTTCTGGATGTTGCCTATTTATATGGGAGCATTGGTTAGCTTTTGTCGATCATACCCTTCATCATCGGACGGATGAGATTGCATCATAATTCCTTTAATTTCCCAACTGAAACATCTCCTTTATGGTCTTAACTCCTCTCATAATGGGGCAATTCCTTTAATTTCCTAGCTGAAACGTCTTTCTCTTATTTATTTTCCAGTTGAAACATCTTTCTCTTTTATTCCTCAACTGAAAACGTCTTTCTCCTTTATTCCCCTTCTTTATTGCTTGGTCAAATATCTTAATTGCTTAATTTTATGACTCCATCATTGCTATTTCCAAGAGTTCCACCAGGCAAGGTTTCCTACAACAAGCAGGAGAATATCATAATTTTCTAGAGAAAATAAAGGGAATTAAAATGTAAAGATCGCAAAAACAGTTGACAGTTAGGAATCCTGATCCAGCTAGGATTTTTCATGAATTTTACTTTTTCCGCCTATTTCACTCCAAACACTCAACAAGACTCTCAAAAGGACTTAATGACTCAAAATACTAAACTAAGTGGAAAATAAGGCTAAAATGAGGCACATAATCAATAATATCGTCACACTTTTTTTTTCTCCTATCATCTGGCGGTGTTTCTATAGGTAACACCCTTGACGGCGGTCACTGACGACAGTATGTGTAACGTCCCGTATCTTAATTTACCCGTTTACTAGTCATTGGGACGGTAAACGACAACTATTTTCACTTTTCACTTTGTTTCGATACTTTTAGTGACCCTAAAAGATGACTTTTTTTTCGGGTCAAAATTTGAGAAAATATTCTTCATGAAAGTTGTATAAGATGTTAAACCGAGCGCGTGCATATGTGGTACATAAAAATCGGAGTTCGTATGCGAAAGTTATGGCCAAAATACGATAGTTACTGTTCATGATAGTTAGTATATATTTGAATTTTTTTACTGTGGCTGGTAACACTTTTCTCTCTCCCCCTTTTCCCCCGTTTTCTTCTTCCTCTCCCCGAGCTGTCGCTCTCTCTCCCTCTCGCCTGCAACTCCGGCTCTCTCCCTCCTCCAGCCACCTGACGACGCAAAGCAAGCATCTTTGGACTCGTCTCCCTTCCCTCTAGACGCTGGCGGTAGTGGCTCACGGCGGCTTGGCCGGAAAACGGCGCATTGAGCCTTAGAAGTTTACTGTAGCAGTTTGAGTCAACACCGATTTCTTCCTATTCCGGCCACCCCAGACGACCAAGTTAGGTTCTTGGGAGCGCCTTGGGACGTAAATGTTGCTCCCCGAAGCTTTTGCCGAGATTTGAAGCGTGGAGGAAGAATCGACGGTTTGAAATTTGAGGTTACTATTCATGATTCGGGTTCAACCTTCCGCTTAATTGTTGAGGTACTTCCGCTCATTTTCTAGCTTGGTCACAGTTGAAAGAATTAATGGGTGTGTTGAGAAGGTGCTACTGCCAAATTTTGGTGGCCATTGGAGTTGGTGGCAGTGGTGGCGGTAACGGCGGTTAGGGTAGCTTTTTAATTACAATCTCTGGCTAGTTGAATTCAATAATTATCATAGAGTTTATATATGAAGTTTGGTGAGGATTGGTGGAGTTTTGAATCGGTTATAATTTTCTAAAGATTTGGATTTCGGTTAATGTTAATCGTGAATTCGATTGTCGGATTTCCTCTATAATTGTTATATAGTCTGAAATCGACGAGTGGGCAGTGTTGGTGAAGTTTAGTTGGATGTGGAAGAGGATTGGAGAAGTTGAGATTATGGGTTTTGAGATTTAATTATTGATTATCGTAAAATTATTTTCCGACCGGTAATTATTTATGTACGAATAATTGTGTACAGGACGAGGTACCGAGGTTTTGCTCTATGAAGGAACTCGTATACGTGATCGTCGGAATAGAACTGTGAGTGGACGTTTGCTTTTAAATAATAATACATGCATTTATTTCTTAAAGCTCTATTTATTATTCATTTTATTTATTGAGCATAATATTTTGGCTTGAATTATAATTTTGACATTGTCTTTCCATATGAATTTCGGTTACGAATCTATTATGCTCGGGTTTGGATTTATGATTTAATTTCCGAAATATGATTTATTTTCAGAGATTAATTATAAATTATTTTCAATTATGATTCGGAAATGGATTTTGAGCCTTCGATAAATACCTCCGATATATGGCTTTTATTTGAAAGCACGATTTTCGACGAATTATTTCCGAGGTGATTTCCGAAATTATACTATTTATATTATGTTTCTATTCGTCGATTTGAGATTTCTGAAAGATTTTCGAAATGGGATTTCGATGGAATTAATTCTTGTTTATTTATTCGATCTTTGGTTTTGGCATTGGGAATGCCGTAGTAATGATTTCGGTTTGAGAATTATGATTTTGTTTGATCTCGCCGTTCTGCTATTGATTTTGAGATACTTTTGGCGTGTGAGACACGTCGATGATGTTTCGCCTTACTGTGAGAATTTCGGGAAAGCTTTATGGATTTATGTGGTTTTCGGATTTTCTTTCGCCATACTTTGGGTGACTATTATCATTGCTAGCATTGATTCGTCCGCCTTTGTGGCGAGGTGATGGGATCACCGAAGCCCGTCCGCCTTTGTGGCGCTGGTTACTGTCTTTGTGACAGTAATGCTGAAGCCCAGTATCCTAATCGCTACACATAGTGGCGTGTGGGTATATAACGGGAGTATATGGGAGTACTTTAGCCTGGGAGGCTCATTCGTATGGCTATCTTCTTCCCCTACTTTTATATTACTTCTGGGCTAGCGGGGTCTAGTCCGATGATACCTTACTCAGCAGGTTTGAATTACAGTTTCCAGTTTCCTGGTTTAAAGAAATATGATTTATAAACGTTGCATGCATCGAGATTTTATAAATCTAAATAAATGCGGGAAAGTATTACAACTGTACTTCTTTTAAATTATTTATCTAGTTGTTTATTTTTGTCCACTCACACTAACGTGTTTTCAATACTTTTCCCCTGGGCCCTTCGGTTTCAAATGCCCAGTTTGCAGGCTAGGTTAATTGAGGTCGGGCGTACATGGAGTTGAGGCATAGCCAACAACATTGCTTCCGCGTACTCATTTTATTTCTGTTTTCGTTATTACCTAGTGGGTTAGTATTGCTCTGATAATCTGTGGGATCAATATTGTATTGGGGTTGAGACCATTATATGTGAAATTGCAGTTGTGATTTGGGGAGCAGGTGGCTCCAGGAGAATAAGGATGGATGATTTAGAAGTGTAACTGTTTTCCTACAAGTTTTGGGTAACCTACTTTTAGGGGAAATTCCGCCAAATTTTTGGTAGAATTTCTTCTAAGGTGGGTCCCGCATGGCCACTTCGGATTTCGGGGTGAAATCCGGGGCCTGTCCTGTCAGTATGAGCGTAGCTCATTATAGTTAATTATGCTTAGGCAAATACATAAATCAACAAGTCAACTAAATCATCTCCTGACCGAGACACGTGTCATGCGCTAATTGATCAGCTAGAAAACGCTGTTAGAGAAATTAGCTAGGGTTAAGCTAGATTAGTTCCAACTACTCCTACATAAACTCATGTAATTAGCTATGTACGTTTCCAAGCTGAATGCAATACAATACTATCGTATTCTTCATTCTCTCTCTCTGATATTTCTCTCTCTATGTTTCTGCAAAACTCAAGCATTCATTTTAGCTTTGAGTATCATTGTGTATTATCTGTTCAGAATGTGAAAGTGTGTATAAAAAACAGAAAAACTATATATAAAAAAAATAATAGAAAAAGAAAACAAAATGAGCTTGACATAGCTCGAACTCCCCTAGCCTAATTTACTACTCAGTATCTCAACCACTGCGTCAACAATTGTTGGTAATTATTTATCCTCTCTTTTATTATCGTACCTTCAATGCATAATTATGAATATGTACATTATTCAATCACTGAGACCCCCGACCCTGCAATTGCTTCCACAATAACTTTGTTGGTTCTTGTTCGACCTCCATTGAAATAGTAGGGCTGAGCAAAACCAAGAACGAAAAAGCTCGTCGTCCTAGAATCATTGTGGGCCTGAGCATATAGTGTGACGACTCCGAGCTCTAGGATTTTAGGGTTTGGGGTTTAGACTTCGAGGCTGGCTGGTTTTGAGATTTTTTTTTTTTTCCCCTTTTCTCTAAGGTTTTGGCTTTTAATTTAGGGTTAGGCCTTCGTGCTGGATAAGCTGTTGTAAAGAAATATTTGGGAGACCTTCGTGCTGGACAAGCTATTGTAGAGAAAAATATTTGGGAGAAGGCTTGTGTATATTCATTGATAATATGAGCCTCCTTACATAAAGAATTATAAGTACAAAATCTTAGAGTACAAAGAACCTAATCAGACATTGATTAAGATATCTAGAAGATTCTGCCCTATATGGCAATGACCATTAGTCTATAGTCCAATGACCATATTGAAAATTTGAAACCTCTCGAGCAATTTTAATTTCTAATGATATGCTCAAAAAAGTGGTTTGGACCTCAAAGAAACCGTATAGATTTAATTCTTTTTCATTTTAATATTGATTGTAAATTATCTAGTGAGCGAAAGAAAACCAGAGAGAGCATGCACCCTCCAGCGGCTCGCCCTCTTGGCGGCATCGTCGGATGGGGCAGTTTGGACCTAGTGTCCGGCGGTATTGTTCAATGGAATAAACCCAATCGCAGTGCAGGCTGTGTGGCTGCTTTGATATCCAGAATGTGTGGTGGTCTAGCTAGATTTTCAGCGCCGGTTCGAAGGCTTGTGGTGGGGCGGGGGTAGATCTCACAAGGAGAGGGAGGTGGACGGCCGGAGATGTCGTCGGTTGGTGGTGCCAGGACGGATTTTGAGTGGCACTGATCGGATCGGAGTTCCTTGATTTGGCTGGTGTCGTCTGGAGCCGCCCTGTGGAGAGGGGTAGCTGGGGATGGCAGCGATGCAGTCTGGCGTTTTGCGGAGGACAGAGAGATGATGGGAGGACCTAAGTTTTCTCCAGCTGGCCGTTTGGCTGCCGGTGCTTGGACGGTTTGGCTTTGGCTTGCGGGACAGCGGCAAGGTGACCACAACAGTCTACACAATCGTATTGGGCTGAGTAGGGATTGGGCCTGGGCTTTGGGCCCAAACTCCTTTTATCTTATGTTTTATTGTTTTTTATTATCATTAATTCAACGTGGCTATATGCCAGAAATAAGTCCCTGCCATTTTAGGGCAAGGCGACGTGGGCTTTGTCCCAGATTGCACACTCTGTGTGCCTTGTCTAGTCTAGCGAGGCGGCGAGCTGTTTCCTTGATCAAATGGACGCAACCTCCTAGTGGCAGGATGAAACATAGTGTCGCCGGATTTATCTCTGTGCGGCAATATAGTGAGAAAGTTGTGTTATTTGTAATGATGCTTCTTCGTGATAGAATTATCTTTTCAGTATGACACCGCTATGTCAAAACAAATAGAGTAGCCTTTCGTATACTTTTTGCTAATTGGTACTTATTAGAATACATAGACTTTATGGAGACTCCTAGAATTATTTCAGAATGTTCTCTTAATACTTATTGTAATCTAGGGTCTAGGGTTTACGTCCCCCCCCCCCCCTTCCCAATGTATTCTACAATTTCATTAATCAAGATTTGAGTGCAGCTGCACCAGCCCTTTTTAAAAAAAAATTTGATTGTTGTTTTAGGGAATCAGAAATTGAGAGATAATCGCTGTGTACTCTCATTGATAATAGGGGCCTCTTTATATAGAGGATTATAATGCATAGAATCTCAATCATACAAGGAAAGTAATTCTACATTGATTAGGATTCTAGATCCTTCTAATTAAATCCTATTACCACTAGGTCAAGTAACCTAGAGTTTGGGCTAAACACAAATTAAGTTTTCCTTGAACACTCCCCCTTGTGTTGCCCAAACGCGGTGCTTCTCTCGTTGCCTCGTTAAAAACCTTGTCGAGTAACAAAAACCCAGTGGGACAAAAATAACCTCGGTCGAAGGGGAAAAAGAGCACAACACACCCTTCACGTTTCGAGGTGAACATGTAGACATCTCCCCCTGATGTCTGTGTCTCCCCCTGATGACTACGATCATGGGAGTTCAGATAATTTCCGCAAGCCAATTCTTGCCACATGTTTCTCGAACGTGGATTTGGGCAATGACTTAGTAAACAAGTCTGCCTCACTGTCCTCAGATTGAATCTAGTTCACTTTGATCTCGAGAAGAGTCTGTTGTTGCTGATTGTGCTTGGTGTTATCGCTTTTGATGTAGCCTTGCCTCATTTGTTCAAAACAAGCAGCATTATCCTAAATGCTCGTAGGCTCATCTGTGGTAGACTTCAAACCACAATTGTTCGAACATGCGTAATTATGAATCCAATCCATATTCATTCACGAACCACTTCATGAAGAGCAATGATCTCTGCATTATTCGAAGATATAGCGACTAGGGTCTATTCTGTAGACCTCCAAGATGTCACGGTCTTTTCCCATGGTGAACACTTAACCGGATTAGGAATGACCTTTGTGTGGGTCAGAGAGATACCCAACATCAGCAAAACCTTCCAAAACACATGTCGTTTTGGGATGGGGATAGTGGACGCAAGCCTGGGTTGGCGGCGTACCTGGTGTCTGATGGGTTCGAATCCATCATCTCTTCATAGGGATAGAACAAGCCCATATCACTCATACATCTCAAGTATCGAAAGATATCTTTTACACCAATCCAATGGCGTCGCTTTGGAGCATAGCTATATCTAGCTAACAAGTTCACAACATATGAGATGTCCGGTCTTGTGCATTGGGATAAGTACAATAATGCGCCTATTGTACTAAGTAAGGCACTTCTGCTTCTAGCACATCTTCTTCATCATCCTTTCGACGAAGAGGATCCTTTTCAGGATCAAGACTACGGACGATCATGGGGGTGCTTGAAGGCTTGACCTTGTCAAAATGCCTAAGCATCTATCGACACGATGCTCAAGTTCCAAACCGAGACATAATCGTGTTTTCCCAAAATCCTTCATCTCAAACTCGGATTTCAAGTGTTCAGCGGTTTCCCTTAACTCTTTAAGGGCTTCTAATGAAGATCATGTCCAACATGAATCGCGATAGAATCCGAAACTTGTCATAGAAACGCGTGGACATATCCCTTCCCAATCAAGTAGTCACTTTAGTGAGCGTTTCAACCTTATTGTAAACACGCTCCATGGTCTAGAGCCACTTGACTTGGGTAAATGAAGTTCGCCATGAACATTCATGTATATTCCGTATCTAGATCCCTATAGAGATACGTAGTGACCATATTTGTAAGCTGCATGTTCAGTTATTCGGAAACTACCAAACTGACAGGGTAGTGGAGTGCAATGACATCCATTACGAGAGAATATGTCTCATCGTAGTCGATTCCAAGGCATTTTGTGAGAAGCCTTGCGCCATAAGGTGAGATTGCCATCTCTTTTTCTCATCACGCTTTCTAACGAAGATCCATTAGTCAACAGGTTTTATGTTAGGAGGTGTTGGCATCTCTAGCTCGAAAACCTTCCTCTTCGTTAGAGAATCCATCTTAACTTGGATCGCATCTTTCCTTAGGCCAAAAACTCTCTACGTTGGTATTCATTCATCAACGGAGCGTAGTTCGATATCATCTGACTCAACAAACTCATGCGCAACGAAATGCGCAGCTACATCATCAATTATGATGGAGTTTTTATCCCACGTCTCATGTACACTAGTATAAGTTTCATAGAGCTCTATATTCTCAGGAATAGGTTCTGATGTTGAGGCTTCCCCCAACGGTAACCATAACCCGGAAGATACTCATGAGACGGATTTTGAGTCTTGATGATCAAAGGATTGGAATGTGCCAAAGTATCCTTCGAACCCACGGGCCTCCCATGCATCCTAGCTGGGGCCATGGCCTGTAACGCCATAGTGTCACTCTCTTTGGCATTGGCGCCATGCCTACCTCCGTGTAGGGTGGCGCTACGTCCTCTCGTAGGGACGTCCTTCCTTGCAGGCATGTTTGCAGCATATTTGTGTCATCTCGTCACTTTAATAGGGATCAAGATGAGACATAGTGGGGACAGACCACGACAAATCTTGTCGTTCCTATTGAACATCTGTGTTCTTATCTCCCCCTAACGACAGGAAGACTGTCTCATCAAAGTGACAACCCGCAAATCTAGCAGTAATGAGATCGCCTTGCAAGGGCATTAAGTGGCGGACGATTGTTGGAGTCTCAAATCCAATGTAGTTGCCTATTCGTCTGTAAAGACCCATCATACAGCGCTGTGGCGGCGCAATTGGCACATAAATGGCTCACTCAAATGTGCGTAAGTACAAAAGACGTGTACCCAGTCACTAGCTGTAACACATAGGTACATTGAGTGGCAGTAGGTCGTAGACGAATTAGCATAGCTGCATGCGATATTGCATCACCCCAAGCAGATGTAAGAAGATTGGTGCGCATTACCAATGTTCGGACTACCATCTTAGTCGTTTCCGCGAGACCAATTGGGTGTGTACATGGAAATGTGAAGTCCAACATCAAGCCCATTGCAATATCCATCGAAAGTCTTTCGATGTAAACTCTCTAGCATAGTCAAATCCAATTGACTGAATAGGATGATCTGGGGAGTGAGCCCATTGTCATATGATATGTACTAGGAGTGTAGCATAAGCAGCATTTATAGGTGGACAATGGCACAACACGTGACCGGCGTGTTTGCGTGTCAACCAACATCATAAAATATTTAAGCGTCCGCAAGTTGGTTGAATTAATCCACAAAATCCCTACGGATTCTTTGTAAGAACAGAATGAGTATTGTCATATCCTTTGCATAGGACGGTCTCAGTCCTAGTTTCCCTAAGGAACGGGCTTTGTAAAACGAGCGAGAGGCCTTAGAAGCAACCATTAAGTATTTTGGTTAGGCCTGAGCATTCGAAACGCTATGTGAAGCAAGTTGGTGATTGCAACATCACCTGGGGAGCCATCACCATGATGGACGCTATCCATGGCGTGATGGATATGGACTACGCCAGCCCTAGGCTGATGGTGGACGGAGGCGGTGCCCTAGGCAACAGCGTCGGTCACACTTAGTCTAGGAATCAACTTTTGATTCATGCTTCATTTCGCTCGAAAGAAATGATGTCCATGTGAAGTCTTTTGTAGACGGATCATCATATCATGACTAGGATGATCTATCCTGTCGTGACAAAGCCAATATGTGTCTAAATCCAAGAGATCTTCTGTCATAACTTTATTGGATTAATAGCTGGAATAGTGACATAGAATCCACGAGAGAGACACATAAACTTCTCTAAGATGCGTCTGTGTTCGTAATCACTAGAGGTAATGCAAAGGAACTCATTTCCGTTCTCTACATGCATGTTCGCATGGAATTCGTTGGCTATTCATAGGGTACGATTTACCCTAAAAGCGTAGAGAGTTTCTGTGACAGCAGTAATCAAGGTGTCATTTGGCAAGTGGAACTTGGGCTATTCCATGTCCTTGAATTAATATTGATGGCCCAGCCATCGTAGTCACAAAGTAATATGCTCAGAATCAAATTTGAGTCATAATGAAAAGAACTCAAAATTTTATTCATAAGCCAACGGAGTACATCATTGTTTCTTTGATCAAAGAAAATCTAATCCAATAAAAAGTAATATGGCAATCGCCTACATCTCTTGGAAAATAAAGACTTAAACAGAATTGGCGATCTATTGATCCTAGCCAGATTTGTAGTCTTCAACCCTTCACTCTAGATCATCTTCTTGATCTTCTTGTTCCACATAGTGAGCTTCTCTTGCTTCACAATATGCTTTGTAGGCGGTGACAAGTTCTTCACGAGCTCTACAAATGTGTGCCTAATGATCAGACACTCCACATCGAGAACATACATCTCTTTGCTCGAACTCCATTGATTGAGGCACTTTGAAAGCGTCATTTAGATGGCTCTTAATGTTGGTGGCACCACCAACATGGCCAGAAGCGTTGCCTCCCTCTCTCTTTCAACGTTTACCTCTTCGGTTCCGTGTTCGCCTATTTTGGAGGTTACCTTCCCAAGTAGAGCGATTATATGGATCAGAATGTCCAGAAGTATACCTAAGATTAGGGTTTCGCTCTTGGCGCATCTCTTAGAGGTGCGACTATAATTGGATTCCGGAATATGTTCTGTTTCCACGGATCTCGAATTATAGTTCTTCACAAGGATATTATCATGATTTTCAGCGACATTCATAGCTCCAATGACCTCATGCAACCTTGTGATCCGTCTTGCATTTACATCGATTCGATAGTTCTTAGCAACCATCAATGCAGAGACGGGGAAGGTAGAGAGAGTCTTCTCAATCAACATCGCATCTGTGATCTTTTTACCACAGAATTCCATTAAGGATTTAATGCGAAGTGCTTCCGAGTTATAGTCAATAATTGTCTTGAAATCACAGAAGCGGAGGCTATTTCATCTCACTTCTAGGTTAGGAAGCAAGGAGTCACGGACGTTGCCAAATCTTTCTTCTAGTGAGACCCACAGCCTTCTGGGGTCTTCTTCATTCATATACTCGTACTGGAGCGAATCATCCATATGACGAGTCATTAGGATGATGGCTTTCGCCTTATTTGCCTCTAAGGCTGCTCTATTTGCTTCCAAATCTTGAGCTTGCTCAACAGTTATCACATCCTGGCTAGGCTCGAGAATCATATCCAAGATTTCATCAGCCTTGAGATGCTGGCAGATATCACGAACCCACCTGTGATATTCAGAGCCAGTTGTTCCCAATGGAGCAAAGTCCAATTTGTTCAGGCTACTCATCCTGAAAGAGAACAAGAAATTAGGGTTAATTTCGGAGCGAAGTAGGCTACCACGAAAACATATGAAATTTCTAAGCGTAGTCGCTTCCAAGAAATTAGGAATTTCCGAGCGTAGTCGCTTCCAAGAAATTTGATTCCAAGAGATATTGGATTAGATCGAAACAATGATGTAAGTGGTCGGTCATAAATTCTCTACGAACTCTAAGTTTGGAGATCTCAACAAGCTCTAAGCTTGGAGTGAGCACGAACCCCCACAGTTCGGCTTAATTTGGTCTCCCCTATAATGAAGAAAGTGGGGTAGAACAAGGGAGGTTGCAAGTCCCCGAGAAAAAAAAGAGAAATTGAAATAAAAACTCAAAAACGGGAACTTTTAGTAAACCATACCTCTTAGGATTGCGGATCGCATTCGATCCTCATTCCAGGATTGCAAACAAGCTTCAGTTTTAGGCGAATCAAACTTGTTGAAATTCGGAGCAGATTCGCTTCTAAACAGCTCCCACTCCGATTGGTGTACAGGTCACAAAATGTCTCCAATAGGGCTGAAATTTAGAAGTCAGAAAGAAGAGACCGAGGCGAACAACTTTGATGAAGGAAGAATTTTGATCTGAAATCCGAAATAGAAGTTTCGGGGCTTGCAAGCTGACTGATATGCACAGGAACGAGCATGCTAAACAGCTCCCACCTTGAATACTGTACAGGTATCAAAACGTCTCCAATAGGGCTGAAATTTTGAGGTCAGATAGAGGAGATAGAGATGAACAACTTTGATGAAGAAAGTATTTTGATCAGAGGTCCCGAACAAGACTTTTCGGGGCGTGCAAGCAGGCTGATCTGCACAAGAACGAGCGAGCTGCTATGCTGCAGGGGCAGCAGGAGTGCCGCAATGCTGCATGGGCAGTAGGTGGCACATGGGTGCGCAAGGGCAGCTTACGGCATGGCTAGCAAGGGCTAGGAGCTTGCGGCTGTTTTGGTGAGAAGAGTTATGGTTTTTAGGGCTAGGGTTAGGGCTCGTACTGATAACGTGTTTTAGGGAATCAGAAATTGAGAGATAATGGTTGTGTATTCTCATTGATAATAAGGACCTCTTTATATAGAGGATTACAGTGCATAGAATCTCAATCATACAAGAAAAGTAATTCTACATTGATTAGAATTCTAGATCCTTCTAATTAAATCATATTACCACTAGGTCAAGTAACATAGAGTTTAAGCTAAACACAAATTAAATTTTCCTTAAACAATTGTAGATTATTTCTGAGTTTTGAATATATACATAAAAATACATGAAACCGGATAAACGTCAAAAACACACTATTCAACCAAACAAATCAGATAACATAGAGAGATTTTTGATACATATCAAGACACGTTCACTCTCTTACAAGGCCTTCCCATTAAATTAAAGTACAGAACAGAACTGTCTAAACTAAGACGAGAGACGTACTGAGCTTAGAAGTAGTTATTATTACATAAAGCCAAAAGTAGTCTCCCACGAATTCACATTACAACGGGTTCATTTCGGAATCTTAGAGTCACGCAAGCCTGCAAATCAATCAAAAACCAGACAAAGTTAATGTCACATAAGAATCCTCAATATAGAAACAGAAACCAGTTGAATAGACAAAAGATGAAAACAAAAATAGACCACACAGAAAAACTAGGCCAGTTCATTGATTAGAGAAGAAACTTGCAACAATTTTCATATAAGCAACTCTTGCTGCACATACTTCTATTCCACAAAACAACCTGAATTCAAAATACTTGGTTCAGCAATCCTCCCTACACCTTTCAAATGTGTCCAAAGTGATGGTGTAAAAGACTAAAATAATAACATTGGACCTAACCAAAACAACCATGAATTTCGAATTCACATCAACTGATCTAACTCAAATATCGAAATCAACCTTGCTTAATAGCTATCTAAAATACTTAATAGCTATAAAGCAAAGACTAATAACTGGTTCAGATTGTAGCAAGCCTATTGTGAAGTAGTCTTTCAAGAACTTGAAAAAAGTGATGCTCCTACTAGGCTAAGAAAAAGTGAAAAACACATAAGACCAACAAACAAGAGTTCAATTTTCATACCCATAACTTCCTACCATCCTGGCTCCCCATCGTCTCTTTCTAATATCCTTTTCCAATTTCCAATCAACAACCGGTAGATCTATAGGAGATACCGACAGCCAGCTTTTCTCCATATGTTTTATGTTTCATAGAAGCTAAACAAATAAATAAGGAAGAAGTTCTAAACTTCCTTTTTTAACTGATCTGACTATTGTAAACTAGTCTTTCAAAAACATGAAAAAAGTGATGCTCCTACCAGACTAAACAGCACATAAGACCAACAAACAAGAGTTCGATTTTCATACCCATAACTTGTTACCATCCTTGCTACCTTTCCCGCACAAAACCAAAAGAACAACAGGAAGAAAAAGATTTGTACTGGAATTTCTAAGCAACTTACATATTTATATTATTCCGCAAACCAACCTAAATTCAAAATACTTGATGATGACAAAAAAAGAATACAGGACAACAAGAAGGCATTAATTTTGATGAATATAGAGACTAAAAAAAAAAAAAACTAATTACAGGTTAAATGGGGAAATCTGCAGCCCAGCAAAGCATAATGTACATCCAAACAAACAAGAGAATCAATATGATTTCAGAATCCTATTAGCGTCGCGTCTCTAATTAATAAAGGAACATATCGATCACAAAATTCAGAGATACACATCAAAGAAAATAAATCTGGAAAAAAGGAAAATCACTTTTCTAACCAACCTCTTTCTCTCATCTCTTTCTCTCATCTCCTCCCTGCAAGATTCCAGTATGATCTCGTTGCTACGTTTCCAGTCTTTTAGCATGTCTTCAGCGATAGGCGTGACCTTTGCAAAGTATCCAACAAGCAGGACTCCCAAAACGGGGTTTGCGAGAGCATAGATCACCTCGGACGATACCATGATTCGGCGAGAATTGGGATTTTTCTGGATCTGATTTTAGGGTTTCGCTAGATATGCCTTTATATACTTGGACGTACGGTGTTGGGTTGGGCCCTTTTTACATGTGTTGGGCCGTCCAAATATTTTTTGTATGCTAGGTATTATTAGGGATCATCCCCCCTAAAAAAAAAAAAAAAAGTAATATATCCCCTTTATGTATTTGTAGTCTTTAATGTGAGATTAAAAAGAGCCAGTTTTAACAATCCTTTTTTAAGCATAGGGGATGACCATGGAAATTTCTGTGTACTGATTCATCATACTCAGTAAGTTTTTGGTAGCACTTGCTGTTGGTATTAGCGTTGATTTATACTGATTCATTCTAATTAGTAATTTGTGTTTTTAGTTCAGTTTCTGAGTGGTTCCCCTATGTTTACATCTAGGTTGCTATCCCAGTGGTTCCCACTATCAGAGTAATTGCCACTTTTACAAAACTCGAAGAATTAGCACCAGACCACCAGTGGATGAATTTGCAACACCCCCGTTGAGCCCCACTTCTGCAGGCAGAGAAAGCCCAACAGGGATGCAATCCTCAAGTTCATCTTGGTTTCAGTGGATACGAGCTCTTTACCATGGCCCTGGCCCATCCACTACTGGTTCTAGCAGTAGGATAGAAAGTATTCCAGACCATTTGCGATTCTAGCAGATTATACATGGGTTACAGTTGAAGCAAAGAAGAAGAAAATGCAAGAGAAGAACAAATCAAAGAAAGGAAAAGGTCGCCACAAATGAGGTCAAGACGTGAATGTAAAGAGGATTTAGCTCACTAAAGGAACTCAGCAAATACAAAATAGACGAATAGTATTTCATTCATTGTGATCTCGCAAATCCTGTAAGGAGAAAAAAGACTAATACTAGATAAGACTTTGGTATAGAAATGAATCATCCTTTGTCAAGGGAAAAGCTGCTGAAGCATTGTGGAATAATTTTTTCAAAATTGTGATTCTTGCTGACAATGGTGGATGTTTACACCAGTTTGATTCCTTAATTCATTTCACTTGTATATATTGAATTTGGCTTTAACAATTAAGTGACTGCCTGTTAGAAAACAAGACTTGTATTCAGCTGCTGATTTTTTTATTTTCTTTCTCCGTTAGTTATTTTACTTAAAGGTCTGCTTTTTGTTTAGTGATAAGATCTTTTAACAACTGCTGTAGTGGGAGCCTTCATAAACACGGGAAGTAATCTTGTCTTTGGACGGTCTTTTCCACTGCATTGATGCAAAAGCTTAGGCCTCATCATGGGCCGAGCTAGGGCCAGCCCTACCAGGGTAGGGCCTGTCCGGGTTTTGACCAAGTCAACAAAATTTAGGGTCAGGCCGAGCAGGGCTGAGGCTTCAATACGTAAGTCCTTACTCGCCTTTAAGGCCCATTCCGCTTCAAATAGCGTCGGGCCGAGCTTTTAAACTCAAACTGAAAGAACAAAAAAAAAACATATATATATGAAACTGAATACTTGAGATTTGAGAACCTGATTTAATTACAAATATCTACAAATCTCACATGCATAACCTAACTACATAATCAAGTAGTACACTTGAAATTGAAATGAAATTGCAGAGAGGCACTAAGCTACTGAGGCTACAAAAAATGAAGCAATGTTTGACATTTTGATACAAAAACTGATCATGTCTTCATGACTTCATCAGTTCTATCTTTTATGGCAACCAAACAAGGAACCTAACCTCAATTTTAACGCAAACAAAACAAATGCAAAGTGGATAGATGTTGACCACCGCTGACGTCACCCCATCCGTCAAAGTCCTCTGTTTTTTCTTCTCCTCCTCCAAAGCCACACGTCATCTTCACAACAACATCAATATAATTAACTGACATAAAAGAAAGTGACAAGAGAGGAAGAGTTGAATCCCGAGTTTTGGAATTTGGACATATTTGCTTTTGATCCACCAGGCCTTGCTCGCCATTGCTCTGCTCCGCATTCAGCTGCTCAGAAGAGTTTTGGATCAGTGCCATCATTGCTGGGGAGACGAGAAACATGGGGACTGCAAAATCAGACAGAGAGACATGGTCAGATCAGCAACGAGATCAAAATGAATATCAGCAGAGCGATGACCGGGAACCTTCAACGACGCGACGATGACCGGTAACCTGCTCCCTGCGATGCAGAGCGTCCACACCCGAGACAGAGCTGTTTACCGGCGGCGGAGGAGTATAGGTTTGCTTTTGCTGTCTCAAGGAAGAGAGAGTTTTGAGAGAGAGACGGATGTGGTCTTATGAAGACCTCAAGTCCTCGATAGAGTCTTGGTTTTGTGGCTTTTGCCCTATTGGAGACTTGAGTTGGGCTTGGTTCTGATATCTGTTATAATTTAATAAGGAGTTTTTCTATTGGAACCTCCAAATTTACTCACTTGATCTCTGTGCTTTTTACACCTCCTATTAAATTTTCAAATACTAAATTTACTCATTAAACCTCACTAAAGTTCCTCAAATAACCTCACTCATATAATTAATTTACAAACAAACTAAGATCTTTTATAATAAAAAAACTTAGTCATTTCAATGATTTAATTACTCTATAAATCTTAATTACATCTTCATTCCTTAATCAGATAACATAAATCTCTTATCTAATAAAAAAAAATCAAACACAAGGTATTGAGTTTTAAAAATTAATAAAAATAAAATAACATGAACTATTATGTGATTTTTTTATTTACTTTCTCTTTATTAGCTGTTCAAAAAAAAATTATCTATTTTCTGTACCTCATGATTAAATATTTTTTATTTATTTTTATTTTCTAGCTCCTTCTTTTTTTTTCTTCTTTTTACAAATATAATAGATAGATTTAGATTTAGGGCATAATACAATTTATTTTGTTCGCCCTGACCAATATGCATTCAATATGCATATCATACATTTTTATCTTCATCATAGTTTTATTTCTTAATATATATATATATATATGAATGCTTTAATGAGTACGTAGTGAAATTGGAAAATGAAAATAGATAGGGAAAATAATAAAGAATACAATATAATATTATTGAATTGGAAAGTCTAGAGAAAATAACCATTTTTTTGGTATAATTATTGTCCCTAATAGTCATTTTATAGTAGGTTATATATGTCATTTAATAATTCATAACAGAGTGAGGTCAAGTGAGCAGATTTGGAGGTCCCAATAGAAACTCTCTTTAATAAGACACATATAGTAGAAAAAAAGGGAAATGATGAAAAATGTCACATTAGAGTGTGAAATGATAAAAAAGTCACCTAGTTTCCCTCTTAATAAAAAAGTCCATTATGAATTGTTAGTAATATTAATTTAGTCCTTATTAATAATAGAATGATGTTAAAAAATGTCAGTTTTTAATTTTTTTGATTCCTATTCTGCCCTTAAAGCCTAATACATGCTTGGAGAAGCTCTGTGAGAGAATCTTAATATCTACTTCCTCGTGATCTTTCTTCTATTTCCTCTCTGTTAATCTCACTGCATTATCTTTTACACTTTTCTCAGGTTGAACTAGAGATCGGAGATAAAATTTCTCAAAGAAAAAAGTCGCGGTTCTTTTCTCTTTCGCTCTCTCGAGATCTCAAACAATTTTGATCGGTTTCTTCTGGCGTGATCCGCCAAAACACGTCGTCGTCGGCGAGGTTGAAAGGACTAACGTCTCAGGGAACGATGTCTTCGCCGCGATCTGCAACAAGTACGACCGATACGACATCTACAAGTAGAAATACTCTAACGTCTCCGGTGTCGAACCTCTGGCGAATCAGACCGCGACAGCTTCTCTCTCTCTCTCACTGACGCTCAACCCAGGCCTCCGGTGAATCAGACAGCGACGACTTCTCTCTCTCTCTCTCTCTCTCTCTCTCTCTCTCTCTCTCTCTCTCTCTCTCTCTCTCTCTCTCTCTCTCTCTCTCTCTCTCTCTCTCTCTCTCTCTCTCTCTCTCTCTCTCTCTCTCTCTCTCTCAACCCAGGTCTCCGGCCACCCAGGCCTTCGACGAATCAGATCGCCGATTTTCTAGTGCCACTGGAGCATCTTCCATTGGTTGTACATGCTCGGGTCTATCGGGTTGTTAGAGACCCGAACCGTCGGGACGAACTCTTTTTGGGTTGCCCCGAAGCAGCAGACCAAGGGCGGGTAGTCGTACAGGAAATCGATGCCATCGTTGTAATATTCGAGCTCCGGATCTGAAGATTCGGGTTCTAGTTCTATCGGGCCATTTTCAACCTGGGCTTTTTTGGAGCGCTGGGTTTTCTTTGATGGTGAAGTTTAAGCGAAAGTTGGGGTCTTTTTCCAGCCACGGCGACGGGGCTTCTTGGGTTCTTTAATGCTCCCATTATCTTCGCCGGAAGCTCTGAGTGGGTTCAGCTTGTGAGGTTTGAAAGGTTTAAGCTTGAAGAAATGGGGGTTCGCGGTTATACTCTAAGGTGCTCTCAGCACGAATCCCGATGAAAGTAAAATAGCCGAGCACAGCCTTAATCAGCATCTTGCAATTTCAAACGTTGTGATTATCTATTTGGGTTAATTGGATATGTAAACTTGACTTGTATTGATCGGAATTATGTATATTAGGGGGGCAGTAATATGATTATTCACCGGAAGTAGCCTATTCGTGGCTTTGACTCCGACCTTGGACTATGAGATATGAGATTCTAGGAGTCTCCAAGACTTCTTCGCCTGAAAATTAGAAGAAGGCTTACAAGAAAGCCGCCATTAAGAACCATCGAGATAAGGGCGGAGATCCAGGAAAAAGTATTAATCTTTATCTTTTTCATGAATCTTTGTCGATTTAGGGTTTTTCCAGATTTGGGTTTTCAGTGATAATCTAAATTTTGATGTTTATCTCTTTGTTTATTGATTCAATTGCATGTTGTATGGTGAACAATTATGAACTAATTTCAGTTTACCCCCTGAGGTTAGGGGTCGTCATCATGTTAGTCCCTCTAATTTCAATTTAATCAGTAACACCCTTGTATTCTCCAAATTCATCAGTCGTGTCCCCTCCGTCCAAATTGGGTGTTAAATCTGTTATGTGGGCCCCACTTAGGGGGTAAAATGGTAATTTTGAGCTTCAAATTATAAAAAAATATTTAAAAAAAATCTGTTTTTTCCTCTTTTTTGTTTTGTTTTTTTATTTATTTTTAATTTTGTCTTCAACCTATATACCACAAGTTATAATAGGTTTATAAAAAAAAAAAAAAAATACTCTAGGTGTTCCTTCATTTTTTTTTTCTCCTATTTCTTCTTCTTCTTCTTTTTTTAATTTTTTTATTATTTTTTTAATAATTTTGTCTTCAACCTATACACCACAAGTTATAATAGTTTATAAAAACAAAAAAAATACTCTAGGTGGTTAAAAAGCCGTTCGCTGGTCTACGATATTTGTGATATATCTTCGATAAAGCGAAAAATTTTATGATATATTTGTAAAATATATCTATAAAATATAATAGGTTTATAAAGTGAAGAATAATATGATATATCCCCAATAAAGTGAAGAAATATCTGTAAAATATGATTAAAAAAATTAATACAGATATTTCTTTAGTTTATTGGGGATATGTATCCTAAAATTCTTTGCTCGTTGGTCTACGATATTTGTGGTATATCTCCAATATAAAACTATTATATTTTACAGATATATCCTAAAATTTTTCGCTTTATCGGAGATATATCACAAATATCGTAGACCAGCGAGCGGCTTTTTAACCACTTAGAGTTTTTTTTTTTTTTTTTTTTTATAAACCTATTATAACTTGTGGTGTATAGGTTGAAGACAAAAAATTTTTTTAAAAAAAAAAACAGAAAAAAAAGGAGGAAAAACAGATTTTTTTATTTTATTTTTATAATTTGGAGCTCAAAATTACCATTTTACACTTTAAGTGGGGCCTACATAACAGATTTAACGCCCAATTTGGACAGAGGGGACACGGCTGATGAATTTGGAGAGTACAAGGGTGTTACTGATTAAATTGAAATTAGAGGGACTAACATGATGACGACCCCTAACCTTAAGGGGGTAAACTGAAATTAGTCCAACAATTATTGTGGAAAATCTTGGTTGACCTGAAGAAGTGTTTGTTTCCATCCCCAGAATAGCCCAATTGAAATCGGAGAAGCTCATCGAGAAATTGCATTTGCCTAATCTACTAGGAGCTACCGAAGAGGAGGAAGGAGGACATCCATTTGATCAAGGTTGATTGCTTCATTATGTCTCCTGTTTAGTTTTCCATCACTCTTAATTAAGTTTTCTGGTACTGCTCATTTCAGAACAGAGTTTTTTTTTTTTTTTTTTGTTGCACAGTTAAAGCCTATATGATGTTTATACCTGCATATTTGCTATTCCTTTTGGACCATTTTTTTTTCCTAATTTCGCAACATGTTCTAGACTTGAAATTATTAAGATGAGGTTAATGGTGAATTTATGTACTTTAAATTGTTGAAGACGAATGTTCAGCTTCTATGTTTTTGTTGGTCACCTTTCATCTTTTTAGTTCATATCATGTAGTTTATGTTAGACTTGCTTAATGTGTGTGTTGTTGTTTCTGCAAATAGATGAAAAACTAACTTAATATAAACTCATCAAACACATTAATACATGAAATGTAACTGAAATATGACCGAATTAGAATAAGGGGTCTCACATAAAAAAAATGAAGAAATCGATAAGATGATTTTCTGTATATATGAACCAAGAAGAAGAATTACAAATATATAGGGAGAGGTATCACACTAACACACACCTTCTCCAAGTACACTACCATACCTATCACCATACTTTTCCTAATAACCACTCCCTATTGTTAGATTAGTTACATCAACAGTAGGACCCAACTAAGCATGGTGTTAATCACCACTCAACCTAACACAAGGTATGGTGGTAAGTAACACCAAGCATGATTGGTCACAATTCCCAATACTCCCCCTCAAGCTGGATCCAAAAGATTGATGGATCCAAGCTTGGAAAGCAAACTGAGAAACTGTGCTGAAGGAAGTGATTTTGTGAATATATCTGCAAGTTGATCATGGCTTCGAGTGTAGACAGTTTCAAGCACCTTGTTCTGGACTTGAGATCTAACATAGTGGCAATCTACTTCTATATGCTTGGTGCGTTCATGAAACACTGGATTGGCAGCAATGTGCATTGCTGCTTGATTGTCACAAAACATAGGAATAGGTTGATCATGGTTGATTCCTAAATCAGATAGGAGATATTTCAACAATATCAACTCACACGCAGTAGAG